>NC_053491.1:180939607-181666788 GCF_905171775.1 Rana temporaria
ACGTATCAGTCAGTTGAAAATGCAGATGCAACTGGAAAATCAAATCGCATGGACCCTACATGTTTCGCGGACTTCCGCTTCTTCAGGGGAGGGAGCGATATCCAGTCAAAATATACAACCTTTCAGTTGTATATTTTGACTGGATATCGCTCCCTCCCCTGAAGAAGCGGAAGTCCGCGAAACATGTAGGGTCCATGCGATTTCCTTTTCCAGCTGCATCTGCATTTTCTGATAAATATTTTTGTATATTTTGAAACAAGGAATTTGCGCTTTCTCATTACAATCAATCTGTTAAAATACGCACCGTAAATTATCCCCTCTCCTTTCCTATTGGAAAAAACTTTATCTATCTAATTGGGATTAGGTGCCTTTCCTTGGGTGAATCTATACATTCTGGACCACATTTACAAAAGTAAGAAACAATTTCTTATAAAATAGTTTACAGGGCTATTAAGTAGCGGATGTGCATTAAACCACAGAAAATTGCTGGAACAGACAGACGGACCAAAAGGGTATAAGTATAATATCTTTTCTGTCACTTTAAGGCAGTAGTAAACCGCAAAAATAAACCAAAAAAATCTTCCTGCAAGGAAATGTATTTTCTAATATGCATTGCAGTGGCATGCTGTCCATTGAAAGCACAGTGCGCATCAGGGCCGCCATCAGGAATTTTGGGGCCCCTTACACAGCTTCAGGCATGGGCCCCCTGGAGCAGAGAAGGGGGGGGTGCTGCCACCCCAAATTGAGAAGCAGGGGGAGTGTTGCAAGTTGAGAAGCAGGGGGCACCGCAAATTGAGAATGGGGGGGCTGCCGCCGCAAATTAAGGTCGGGGGGGCTTTGGGTGCTGACGAACAAAAAAATAAAATAAAAAAAAGGGGGATGCCATCGGGGCCCCTTAGATGTTGGGGGGCTTTGGATTCTGGCAACAAAAAAAAGGGGCTGCCATCTGGGCCCCATGGGGACCACTGGGCCCCTTAGAGGTCGGGGAGGGCTTTGGGTGCTGACAGAAAAAAAATAAAAAAATTTAATAAAAAAAACGGAGGATGCCATCCAGGGCCCGGGGGCCCCTTAGGCCTTGTACACACGGTCGTTGCAAACTGATGAGAATGGTCCGACGGGCTGATATGCGTACACACCATCAGTTCAAATTCCGATCAGGTCAGAACGCGGTGACGTAAAACACACGACGTGCTGAAAAAAACGAAGTTCAATGCTTCCAAGCATGTGTGGACTTGATTCTGAGCAGGCGCGGTTTTTGAACTGATGCTTTTGTGTACCAACCATTGGTTTGGACCGATCGGGCAGCGGTCCATCGGTTCGATTTTAAAGCATGTTTTAAAATTTTGGACCGAAGGACAACAGACCGATGGGCCATACACACGGTCGGTTTGGACCGATGAAACTGAACTTCGGTCCATTCTCATCAGTTTGAAACGACCGTGTGTACGCGGCCTTACAGGTGTGCTGCCTGTACCCCCCTGATAGCGGCCCTGGTATACGCCGGTGATATTGCACTAAATAAATATCTCCTAAATGGTGCAAGTTTAGGATATATTTACTGCTCCTAGGGGCAAACCTTATTATAGGCGTACGTGTAGGTATTAATCAATAAAACTACTTTTGCATTAATCACTTTTGCATTTTTTTGTTTGCTTTTATCAGTTTTAATTATTAACAGTTAGCAAAATGTTTTTACAAATGTGCAGTCAAAGTTATCTTAAACGTTTTAAATCTTTTTTTAAATGTAGGTTTCTGCAGTGAACTAGTGGTAACAGTTGCCTTGATGTATCTTCTGTCACATATTCTTGTTTTAACATCGTTATTGCCTTCAGGTAATGCAAAAATCTAAATCGAAAATATTTGCATATACAATCATTTGCTGCTGTTCTGTGGATAGTAAATAAAACAATAGATTTAAAAATTGTATATCATACCGGTACATAACAGATGAGTATACTGTACCTAATTATTTCATTTTATTAAAAAAAATAGTATGTCATTAGCATGCCTTGTATTGGCATTAGCTATTACTAGGGTGCTTACCTCATTGGACTGGACTGCACTTTTTGTGTTATGCATTACCTTGAGGGCCCTTTCATTTTGTAGTATTTCTGCTCACTTCATTTACTAAGCTGGAAGTGGAAATTCACTTTACTATGTGTGCAGCCTATACGCCTTTAATAAATGAACCCTGATTTGTATTTATTTTTTAATAATTGAAATCCTATTTGCGCATGCATATGCATTTTCCTGTGATTAAACTGAGCAGCACAAATAACAATAAACACTGAATAGCTTATATCTGCCAATCAGATTTCACCTTGCTGTTAAGCAGTCAAGATAGACAAAGATGATTGCTTATAGGTTATAATGACTAATAGATATGTGCACACTGAAATATTTTGTTTCGGAATTTCGGTATCATCCGAAAAATACATTTATTTAGTTACTCCCGAAATTAGTTTTTATTTCTTTTGTTCTGTTAAAAAATGCATTTGTCTGAAAATCCGAATTAATTAGGTTTGAATCCGTCAATTGAAGGCTTATGGTGTCTATTGGAGGTTCTAAGACGATTAGACGAAGCAGCTAAACTGTACGATGTTACAATCGTACATTTCCGGTTGAATGCTCCGCTCACAAGCTATAGTAGAATTCTAACGTCATATGACTAGTAATAATTATATTTATTAAAGGAGTTGTAAAGGAATTTTTTTTTCACCTTAATGCAATCTATGCATTAAGGTGAAAAAACATCCGATGATGCCCCCCCCCCCGAGCCCCCGTTTTACTTACCTGACCCGTCGAAAGTCCCGCGCTTGGTCCCGAGATCCTCTTCGCTGCTCAGCCTGGCCGCTGATTGGCTAGAGCGGATGGATTGAGAGCAGCGCAGCCAGTGACGCGGCGGGGCCGAGTGATACAGTGAGCAGCTATGGCCGCTTGCTGTATTACAGGAGTGCGCCCACAAGGACTCATCACCATGCAAAATTATTCTATAGCATTTGACCGTAAATGTCCGCTTGCGGTGATTGTATGTTTTTAGCTGCTTCGTCAAACCTTCATGTCTCTTTAATGTCAAATCTTTTCTCTCTATGTTGAATAATCTTGGACTAATAGAGTTAAGGTTACGCACATTCAACCGCAGGTTCGATAGACACAGATCGCTATTGTCACCGTCATGTTGAATCTTCTATCTATAACGAACTGTTGTCGCAAAGAAACGAAAATAAAGCATTTTTTATTTCGGATCTTTTGGATTTCGGATTCTGCTCGTTCGTTATCGTTTGTTTGAACGAACACAAAAATCCCAGAAATTTGGATGAAAATGCATTCGGACGAAAACTAATGCACATGTCTAATGACTAACAACTCTTTGGTGGAAGATTCTTGGTCTTAACAAATTATATATTATAAAATACTGATGTCAAATATAAAGAAATATAAAGTACTTTATTTCAATAAATCTTGCTCTAATGAACTAAAACATTTCTGTCTTTCAGCTGATGTCAGCACAGTAATCTCTGGATTTGTAGATGAAGATGTGATCCTGCCTTGCTTCTTCCCTCCTAATGAGAGATTTTATCACTCAACAATTGATATTTTGTGGAAATTTAAAAGTGAAAACATTGCTGTTCATTATGTCTTTGATGGGGCATTTCAAAGGCAAATGCAGAATGAAAAATTTGCTGAACGCACAATGCTTTTTCATAAAGAGATTTCTAAGGGAAATGTGTCCCTGTTACTAAAAAATCTACAAGAATCAGATACTGGGATATATGAATGTGCTGTATGGATTAAGGAGTATAAATCTACAAATATAGAGCTCATTGTTAAAGGTAAGTTAAACAACTAAACAATGCCGTATTTGTTTAAAAACAGAAAAGGCAAACTCGTGAAGGTAACATAGGAGCCATGGGGCCAAACAGGGGTTACAATTCAGGAAAGTCAGTTGTCTGCAGGCATATACATCCTATGACCGCAGATTTTTTTTTTTTTTTTTTAAGGTGCAGTAGATTTATTATTTTCCCAAAAATACAAACGCAAGCAACCAGTGTACAACACAGAGACAAAATGTCCATTTAGTATTTTGTTGTAATGCAGCAAAAAAAGCATGCAAATTTAAGAAACTCATCGGAGCATAAACATATGCAGGATCAGAAGAATTCATAAGGCGACATACCAGATGATTATCCTTAGACTGCAGATCACATAAACAAAATACAGCTGTGCAATAACCCGTGTAATACAAGTAAACGATAACTCATAAATATGCATCAACCATCAGGTGGTAAAGTATCAACAGAACCTACCCATAGGGTCCAGATTTTATGAAATGTCTTAGGACAAACTCTAGCCTCGTGTGTCAATTTATATAAGGGAATTGTTTTATTGACTAAGTTAAGCCAATAAGCTATTGCAGGGGGAGTTTGCGATTTACAATGCATAGCTATTGATTTTTTGGCATACAAAAAGGCCCAAAGGCAAGAGAAGATTAGTGAATTTAGGGAGACTATTTTCTATGTAGTCAAATAGGCAGTGTAAAGGATTACAAATATTGGCAGTCACTTGAGCGAGCTAATAAAGGCGGTAGCTGCGGACCAAAAGGCCTGGACAGGTGGGCTTTGCCAGACCATGTGATAAAACATTCTATCCACAGAGCTTCAATAAGCAAAAGTCTATTAGTTAGGAAGAGAAGCAAAGAAGAGTAATATGTAGAGTGCGAGGGGTCCCATAACAGGTTTTTCTATGCAGAGGACTGCAGTGATACATTAGTCAAGCCAAATGGTGCTGCTCCATTTAGTCATTTTTGTAAATACCTAAGGTAGGCCATGGAGGGAAGGTTATGGTCCTGCTGAAGACATCCTGATCCAGTGGAAAAATGAAAGATTTTTCCCAATTTACCTAAAAACCTGAGAATTTTTCAAATGTCTGGATAACACTCAATATTGTCTGCATTTTTATATTCAATCAGCCCTGCTATAGTGGAGTTGGATCTTATCAGTTCTGCCAGTGGTTATATCTCTAGAGTGAATAACAGAGGCAATAGAGTACAACCCTGTCTAATGCTCTGCCATATGATAAATGATTCTGAAATGTAATTGTTCACCCGTATTCTAGCCCGCGGTGTCTGTGATAAAGCAATTTAATCCACCAGAGGAAATTATCTCTGAAGACATTTTTCGCAAGTATCTCCTGCAGATAGGACCATTCAACCAAGTCAAAAGCTTTATGCGTTTCCAATTCTGGAGCAACCCTCGGCCCCATAGCATCATTTGTGTCCTGCATATTAGAGATGGATCCCTCTGGGATAAACCCAGTTTGATCTGAGCGTACAATGACTGTAGCATTTCTTCACTGGTCATCAAAACATTGATCTAACATGTTGAAATAATTGTAGTTCATTAGAATTCTGATGTGAAAGTAATGCTAAGCTAGTAGCAAGTGCAGCACATTGGAATGTTGTCTGAAAAACATTGTCCAGTAGCATACATCCTAGTTGGCAAAAAAGGTTCTTATTGTTCCCACCTAAATTGCTAGCACTGATCACCTAGAGTTAATTGTTTCATATACATGTTACAGCTAAAGGTGAAAAAAAAGAACTAAGACATTATGTCTGGCTTGGCTTGTCCCAAGTAGATCGCTGTGGCTGCCCCTATTCTTAATGATGCACAACTGTTCTGTCTCTGTCAAGTTCTATCAGGCTCTCATATTATGCCATCATAACGGCTGATAGCATAATTGACCAGCAACAGGAAATTTCTAAAGAGGGAGAATTGTACTAGATAAAAAGAGTTCAGGTAGGGGATTTCCCACATATCTTATCTAGGAGGATGGAGAGCTGCAGTGAATATAAGTAATCTGATGTAAAATTATTTAGGTGTAAACTCTTCTTGCACTTAGTTTTTATTCTTCCAAGGGATACAGTGGAAATGCCCTATCAACAAAACAATAAGAAAATAAACCCCCAAATTACCACCCTAAAACAAAAGCCAACATAAGGTAAGTCATGTAGTAAAAAATATGGATTATGCATCATCCAGTTACCAATGGCCTTGAATCAACCACAAAAATAATTAAGGCAAATAATCTCACAATAATAAGTACAAAAAAGGCGACAACGCTGTTAATTGGACAAAAAGCTAGCCAGCCGAATTAAAGTACAGTGACCCTAATCTCTCCATGTTGTTTGTTAGCTTTCCCTGTGCTTTCCCTACAATAGCTTTCAAATCACTGACACTATGGCTGCCCATTCCTCCCACCTCCGCATAGTGAAGAGGCTCTCCTAATCAAAAGTTCCCTTCTTGAACTATGACCAGGAGGCTTAGAAGGTCAAGTTCCCCTGGACAAATCTGCACATAGTATTATAATACATAGTATTATTGGGATCCTGAATCTCTAACCTCAAGCCTCATCTCTACTTATAACATAACAAAACATTACTTTTTGAGTTCAGCAGCAGCAGTGGTGAATAGGCATGCAATTTCCAGCTTGTTAAGTGCAACTTGTGGACTTTAGGACTATATTTTTCCTTGGTTAAATTAGTTATTTGGTCCATTGACTGAATTAAACAATTGTAAGAAGAAAAGGCTCACATAAACCACCTACACAAAGTATATTCACAACTCCATGAAGTGAAGCTAAGGAAGAACACTGCAATGGTAAACAAGAGCTCCCATTTGATGGTGGCTTCACATGTGGACTCTCTGATCAGAAGTGCATTCTTTGATCAAAAGTGCGAGTTAAAAACCAGGATTTGGCTATCATTTGCTTCTGCTTGCAGATTTTTTTTCCCCTCTTTTTCTCTGACACTTTTTAAACAGCTTTTTTTTCTTTTTCCTTTCTGCTAATTAAGGGGAGGGTTTAATTGTTCACAGGTGTGTGTTTGTTCACAGGTCTTCACAGGTGAGTATAAAGTTGCTGTACAAGCTCCCAGAGGAGCTGGCTCCCAATTGATGGTGGCTTCACATGTGGACTCTCTGATCAGAAGTGCATTCTTTGATCAAAAGTGCGAGTTAAAAACCAGGAGTTTGAAACAGGAGGTAAGACAGGAGTCTTCATTATTTTTTTCAATCACTGATCCAGAACAAGCTTGCAGCTAATAAAGTTGGAACTCTTGCTATATAGATTCAGCGGTGCAGCAGACGCTCTCATCTTAGTCTGCTCACCCCAGGGATAGTGAGAGCAGGACGCTCTCAAACGAGTCGGCTCTCCCCAGGGATAGTGCAGCCAGGCAGGGTCCACCACACCCCCCTAGCCAATTGATCCAGGGTTGCACCGATCGCCGTTAAGGGGTCAGGAAGGAATTTTTTCCCCCGATCGCTGCAGATTGGCACAGCACGCCTGGGGTTTTTCGCCTTCCTCTGGACCAATCGGGGAGAGAAGACTCAACGAGTGACGGCTCACTTGGACAGTCTTCCAAACATCACGTCCGGCGTCTCGCGGCTCTTCCTGCATCCGCGCCAGACCAGGCCTCATTCGCGGCCGCCGCAATTAGGAAAGACTGACGACAATGTGACTGGCGACAATGGCTAATCTGCGATACTCTGCGGACTCTATTCGGGGTCTGAGACAATTCGCAACAGCATTACCAGCCGTCACCAAAAAGGCCTTAAAAATAGAGCAACTTTTGAGATTCGATCGACGATCAACCATCAAAAATTTTAACTATTTAACCCAGCTCGAGCACATATCATGTGCTTTGATCAACACAAGATCGGCAGTAAAACACCGATTAGAAATCCACGATTTCTTACTACAAAACGATCTAGACTGCCTCTTTATTACAGAAAGCTGTCTCTCAGACGACTGCAACACCATTCTCGGAGAATTGGTGCCAGAAAACTATCGCATTATAACGGAAAACAGAATAGGGCAAAGAGGAGGAGGCCTGGCGGTGATCCACAAGAATCGCATTACAATCACAAAGCCAGCCCTTCAAAATCCTCTTCCATTCATGGAAACCCTTACTCTTCAACTTCAAACTTCCCCCCAGGAGACTGTTCACATTCTCCTCTGCTATAGGCCACCTGGGCCAAAATCGCAGTTTTTGCCATCATTAACGGAGTTTATATCCACTTATACCCTTAACAGCAAACACCTTTTGCTGCTCGGGGACTTTAATCTGTGGGCCAACTCCGCACAGGATCCCATTGCGGACGCCTGCATTGATCACCTGGAGGGATTAGGGCTACAGCAACTTATATGCGGGCCAACACATGCTTCAGGTCACACACTCGACCTAATTTTCAGACAAAATCTGAAAATAAGCATTTTAGAAAATGAACCATTGCCATGGACAGACCACCATGCAATTAATTTCATAATCTCCAAAATTCCCCCAGTGATAAAAGCACCCAAGCCGGTGACAATACACTGGGCTAGATCTCAGAAGAAGCTCCATTCGGAACTCTTCAAATCTACCTTGGGAAACAGAATCAAAACAATCCATCCACATCAAACAGCCGCAGATACACTGGATGCCATAAACGCAGCCCTGCTATAGTCAGCCGATTTAGTAGCACCGAAACGCAAAGCCTGCATCCGAAAAAGAAAGTCCGGCTGGTTCAACAACCAGCTGTCGCTTCTGAAGCAAGAGCGCAGAAGGGCGGAAGCCGCCTGGAAAAGAAGTCCTGCAGAGGATAACCTCATCATCTACAAGGCAATAACAACACGATATCATAAAGAAATCTTCAAAGCCAAGAAACATCATTTTTCTATGGCGATTAACAGCGCCCTAAACCGCCCCCGCGAACTCTTCAAGATGGTCACCCAGACCATGAATCCAGGATGTCTTGAAGTCCCCAACTCAGACACCCAAGAGTTCTGCAATGAACTATCGGATTTCTTCATCAACAAAATTGAAAGAATCCGGGAAAGCATCATGCAAAACAATACCCCCCTCAACCCCACCGTCAATCAACCACAAAACACCCACAGAAACGCTCCACAATCAACAAAGTTCGCTCTGGAACCGATCTCCATCGATACCACAAAAAATATCATTGGTGCTTTGCGGAACAGCACATCGCCCAATGATATCATCCCCACCAAACTGCTGAAGGAATGTGCCGACATCCTGGCACCACCCATCACACAGCTTATAAACCAGTCATTTAAGGAAGGCACAGTGCCATCCCTGTTGAAAGAGGGCACAATCCAGCCCATCTTGAAAAAACCTAACCTGGATCCCAAGGACCCAACTCACCGCCGTCCCATAACAGGCCTAAATGTTCTCTCCAAGATAATGGAGAAAGTAGTGGTACAACAGCTGCAACAGCATCTAGATACCCACAATCTACTGGATCTATTACAATCAGGCTTCCGTCCCGGACACGGGACAGAAACGGCCTTACTCAAAATATGGGACGATGCCCTCGAGGCCGCAGACGAAGGAGAATCTTGTCTCCTGGTTCTGCTGGACCTAAGCGCAGCCTTTGACACGGTAGACCACAAACTGTTACTGATGCGACTAGCCAAGGTAGCAGAAGTCGCAGAAGGTGATTTACCATGGTTTTCTTCCTTTCTTGAAAACCGATCACAAACAGTTAAATTGGGTTGTTTCACGTCGGAAAAGCGCACGGTGTCATGTGGAGTCCCCCAAGGATCCCCCCTGTCACCAGTGCTTTTCAACATCTATCTTCGCCCTCTCTTTGATATTATCAGTAGCCAAGAACTACTCTATCACTCTTATGCAGACGATACGCAACTGTATTTTCGCATCTGCAACAAAAAGGATCATCATCTCAGTTTAGAGAAATGTCTCTCTTTGATAGAAAACTGGATGACTAAGAGTTATCTTAAACTCAACAGTTCAAAAACAGAACTCCTTATGTTTCACGCCAGGCGAAAGAGTCAACTGGCAACAACCTGGACACCCCCGCCCATTCTGGGCCAAATCATCACCCCTAGCTCCAAAGTCAAAAGTCTCGGGGTCATCTTCGACACCTTCATGACAATGGACGCACAAATAGGGTCAGTAGTCAGCGGAGCGCACCATCTGTTGCGCCTACTACGCAGACTTATTCCATTTATCCCCAAAGAAGACGTAGCAGTCGTGGTGGGAACAATCGTGAATTCCAGACTGGACTATGCTAACGCCCTGTACCTCGGACTCCCAAAGTACCAAATCTCCCGTCTGCAAGTCGTTCAGAATACCGCCGCCAGACTGGTGACTGGGAAAAAAAAATGGGAATCAATCTCACCTTCGTTGAGAACCCTTCACTGGCTGCCAGTAAAAGACAGAATTGCATTTAAAGCACTCTGCCTGACACATAAGTGCATCCATGGGAAGGCTCCGCAATATCTTTGCGACAAAATAGAACCTCACAATTCGAATCGCGTTCTGCGATCCACCGACCAAAATCTGGTCAGGGTACCAAAAACCAAATACAAGTCCAAAGGAGAAAGAAGGTTTGCTTTCCAGGGTCCTAGACTATGGAACGCTTTACCAACCAGCATTCGGTTGGAGGAAAACCACCTGACTTTCAGAAGACGAATCAAAACTCTGCTCTTTTGATGTCATGAGACACGAACAACTAGCGCCCAGAAGCGATTCAGTTTGCATGCGCCGCGCTTTATAAGTTTTTCATTCATTCATTCATTCATTCAAGAGCTGGCATTTTTTGCAGCGGCGCTTATACTGCTTTAAAAGGTCTTGAGGTACCAACCTGATGCTTTTGGACAATGTTTTTCAGTGGGATAATATTCTTGCTGGCCTAGCTATAGGGATGCAAGCCCATGTGCAGTTTTTTTCATGTTTTATAAAATTATCATTGCCAGATCCAGTTCCTAGAATTTAGATTTCTGTAACACAGCAGATGTTTTCATATTTTTTCATCTCTAGTAACAGCAATTTGATGTGATGTTTTCATTTGCACTACAGGAAAATGACTGGAAATGTTATGTGTTTACAAGGAACTTTTCAAAATGACTTCTCACTCCTTCTGTATTTTAGAAAAAACATATGGATATACAAACTAAAGTTCAATAATCGCTATTTCAGTGCCTGTGGTAATTTTCTGCATTGTGGTTACATTATGCATTTTTTCAAGGCGAAGAAAGAGAAGCAGGGGAAAAACAGGTAAGTACATACTGTATACAGCATATTATAAAACATTAGCGGTGAACATTTCCAGATGCCAATTGTAGAAGTAATTTTCAAAGTGTACCTGCTATACTGTAAAAATATGTTGTGTATACTGTAAGTAGGATGGGGAAGGTAGACAATACAATTTCTCTTTTAAATAATGTCTCCAGTCTAATTAAAAAGAAAAAGTACTGTAAACCCACTCACCCCAAAAAGTACCGTATTTGCCGGTGTATAAGGCGACCCCCTAATTTTCCAGCTAAAAGTTTGGTTTTGGGATATACTCGTCGTATAAGACGACCCCCTTCCTTATAGTCTGTCTGGGGTAGCCAGAACAACCGCTGACAGGAAAAAACGCTGACAGGAACAGGCTTTATTCAGCTTTTTCAAATCTCACTGTGCCCATTACATGCCTCACTGTGCCATCAACATGCCTCACTGTGCCCATTACATGCCTCACTGTGCCATTACATGCCTCACTGTGCCATCAACATGCCTCACTGTGCCATCCCATGACTCACTGTGCCATCCCATGCCTCACTGTGCCATCCTATGCCTCACTGTGCCACCCCATGCCTCACTGTGCCGTAAAAATGCCTCACTGTGCCATACCTTTAGTCCTGTACTGCGGGCGTCCATTATTCAAAAGCCGCGCCTCCTCATGCTGTTCCATGATAGGCGCCTGTGTTCCGCCTATTACGGAGGTCCTCTCATGCGGCGCCGAGGATGAGAAGACATCCGTGATAGGCGGAACACCGAATAGAGGCTCTCATGGGAAACCAAGTGTTCCACCTATCACGGAGCACCACAAGGAGGAGGCGCAGCTTTTGAATAATGGATGCCCGAGGTCTGGTACCGGCGTATAAGACCACCCTTGGGCTTTGAGGCAGGTTTTTAAGCCCAAAAGGTCTTCTTATACATCGGAAAATACGGTATATATTTCCTGGCCCTAGAGAATTACATTGTGGTAGTTGCAATTTTTTATGTCACGCGATATTCGTGCAGCTATTTTGGGAAAAAATACACTAAAATGAACTTTAGTACAATATAATACCTAGAGTAATATATGGATGGTAACCTGCGCTGGGATTAAAGATGGTAGGCTGCTGCCCCCCTGTGTCTGTCCCCTAAAAAGGAGATGTGGAAAAATGTGAATATAGGTGGGGTTGTTGCGCTGCCTAGTGCACGTAAAATAAACCCAAATAATGGTGTCTCGGTGCAACCTATAAGGCCTTGTACACACGAGGAGACATGTCCGATGAAAACGGTCCGCGGACCGTTTTCATCGGACATGTCTGCTGGGAGCTTTTGGTCTGATGTGTGTACACACCATCAAACCAAAATCCCCGCGGACAGAGAACGCGGTGACGTAGAAGACACCGACGTTCTCTAACACGGAAGTTCAATGCTTCCACGCATGCGTTGAATCAATTTGACGCATGCGCGGGATTTCGGGCCGCTGGTTATACGTCATAACCAGCGGACATGCCCAGCGGTGTGAGTAGGCTGGGAATCCAATCAAAATAGTACTAAGTGAGTGCTGATGACTATGCACTAAGATGGAATAATATAAGTAGGTGCTAATAACAATGCACAAATGCTAAAATAAACTGTGCTGCAATACACAAACAACTGTCATAGTCTATGCATATAACACATGCATATAATAAACAATATACAAAAATGCTGTGGTATAAATGTCCAGTAGAATCCTGCAGTAGTGTAAAACAGCACAATAGGGGACTTTTGCACAGCTAATGTGTGAGATGTTCAGTCCACATCCATTAAACCATAGACATCAATAAACGGTAACAATGCTGTATATATAGAGTCCAAGAGGGTTGTATCGTGTAGAGGAAGTGGTCCTAGGTCTATTGATACGAGGTGGTCCCGGTGCTCCCCTCAGGGTTCCCCACTCACCAGATGGTACTCCCCGTTTGGGGTGCCAGACATGTACCACGAAATCCCTCGAATGCTGCTCCTTTCCTCTGCTCACACGCACAGCTGCCCTCCACATGGTCCTCCGGGGCCTCCAGATATTGCCCGTCCAGCAAGCTGTGTGCACCACTCAATACCTCCGAGGGCAGCTATGGCAATTGGTCCCACTAGTTATGTGTATCAGAGTAAAGGGGGCTGAATACAAATGCACGCCACACTTTTCAGATATTTATTTGGAAAAAAAATTTAGAAAACCATTTATCATTTTCCTTCTACCTCACAATTATGTGCCACTTTGTGTTAGTCTATTACAGGGATCCTCAAACTACGGCCCTCCAGCTGTTGCGGAACTACACATCCCATGAGGCATTGTAAAACTCTGACATTCACAGACATGACTAGGCATGATGGGAATTGTAGTTCCTGAACACCTGGAGGGCCGTAGTTTGAAGACCCATGGTCTATTACAGGGATATGCAATTAGCGGACCTCCAGCTGTTGCAGAACCACAAGTCCCATGAGGCATAGCAAGACTCTGACAGCCACAAGCATGTCACCCAGAGGCAGAGGCATGATGGGACTTGTAGTTTTGCAACAGCTGGAGGTCCGCTAATTGCATATCCCTGGTCTATTACATGAAATCCCAAATAAAATACATTCGCGTTTTTGGTTGTAACATGAGAAAATTTGAAAAATCTCAAGGAGTATTAATACATTTTCAAGGCACTGTATACTTTTGTATGTACATGAAATATTTATAATATATATTTTCTTTACCTTTATAATGACAGATTGAAGATCCACATTATGCGCTGAGTCCTGATAAATCGGTTCCCATGAAACACGTGGACATAATACAGTTGTGTTAAGGTGCAGATTCATTAAACTTCATTTAATGAGTTGTTGATTTTAATGATGCATTATGGGTTGATTTTATCCAGCTTTTTGATCTCTTTTGTATAATAATGAATCATTAGATTTTATGCATATCTCTGTGCATATGTGGTTTACAACAGTGCTCAAAATTTTAAGTCCTGAGCTACTAGCCAGGCCTTAAGAGTTACTCGCCACCAGTTGCCCCACCCAACCTCTACCCTGCCCCACCCCTAAACACGCCCTCCTAAATTATCTCATGAAATGACACTGTTAAATGTTTTATGCAGAATTTAGGTTCAAAGATAAATGTCAACAACAACAGTGTTACCATAAAGCATAGTTCATTGATTTGACTGTGATAAATAAAATAAGGATAAAATATGATTGGCTGCTATAGACACCGTACACATCATTTCTGCCTTGGTAAGTAAATATGCGCTATGTACAGACTGCAGGGTTGAGAGGTGTGCAACACTAGGTGAAACCTTCTTCCTGGTTTCGCACTGAACCCATCCCTAAAGCTCCACTCACACCTGCGCGTTTTGTAAAAGCATGTAAAATTGCATAGTTCTCCATGCATTTATAAAACATGCTAAAACCACATCATATTTGCTGTGTGATTCATTGTAAATGGCATCCCAAACTCTGCAAAAATGTGCAAACACTGTAAAATGAGTGGTGTAAAAAATAAAAACACCCAAAACTGATGCGCCAAAGGCTCATTGAGCTACTTTGCCTTGTGTAGGGTATCCCCATTTAAATGAATGGGCTGTAAAGGGGGCCTAATAGCAACCAATCAGAAGCCAGTACAGTTGCTATGGCAGCTGCGCTGAGTGACTAGACCCAACTGACTGTACATCCTCACACTTTAGAAACAAGAACAGAACATGAACACTCAGTGCAGTATCCCTAGTAACCAATCAGAGCATGCCTTACATTGGTGTGTGGTGTCAGTGAGCTTAGTTCTGATAGGCTGCTATGGGTGGCTGCACTTTACTCCACTTCTTAGTTAAATAAGGTAGGTATGGGTGTGAGTCAGTAAGTGGGCAGCCTGTGCTCACCTCCCTGTACACTGCCAGCAGTGTACATGTGCACACTTACAGATACGGACTTGTCTCTGACTGTCTCCCCGACCTTTTGGTTCTCACTTCTTCCTAGTAGGCTGTTCCCTGAAGTCTGCACTCTCCCTGCTGGACTCTTCTTCCTCCTCGCTGTTCTGGGACGAGTGCCCCCTCTGCGCCTCCTGTCTGTTTGCCATGTCAGTGAGAAGACAATCCACGGGGCTGCGCTGGAAACTACACTTCCCAGCGTGCATCGTGGCACACGGAGCCCTCCATAGAGATGACTGGGGGAGGCGGCTTGTGTAGCTTGTCTGAGCAGAGAGGACATGCTCCCCGCTGGAGCAGAGTGGACCTGCCCAAGCCAAGCCGACCTGGCCCCGGCCTGAGCCAAGCAGATCCGCTCCTCGTCCGAGCCGGAATACTCACCCTCAATTAATATTCACTCGCCAAATGCGAGCAGGCGAGTGAAAATTTTGAGGGCTGGTTTACAATATGTATGATCTCATTTCAACTTTTTAGCCTACATTAGAGTTTGTATGGTATTGAGATGATGCCCCAATTATATCAGGGGTATTTTTATTCCATTGTGGAGGGACCCCAAGCCTTGTTTCCTGTTGGCTGATGCATTTTGAAGTCCTTCTTCAGAGCCAACAGAAGAAGAAGGACTTTCCTTCTAAACACATCAGCCAGCATGAACCAAGGCTAGGTTCTTCCCCCACACTAGTGGTTCCAGGCGGTCTGGCTGTGTTCAGCCACATGTTGTGGCCTGGCGAGCACATTTTATCATCTCTGTGAGTATCTTTTAATTGTTTACTATTTTTTTATAAATATTTGTTGCACAATGCACTAGGCCAGTGCGCCCTCTTTTTTTTATTAATTTCTGCAGTGCTGTAAGGACAACCCCAGTCCTAGAGGGCAGCAAGGCTATCGAGAAACATCCACATAGGCATGGTGGAACAGCCACTTTAGGGCCCATTTACACATACGCAGGAGTATTGCTGTTGTATTTTTAAGTTCCACCACTTCCTTTTTGGCTGGTTGTAGCAGTTGCATCACACTTGATATTTTTTATTTCTGTGACTTATAGTTTAAACATTCCCTTTGGGCCTTAAACTTTCTGTCATTTGTCTCTGTTGCTGAACTGCTAGATTAAATTTTTAATAAAAAAAATTAAATAAATGTGTGTGTGTGTGTGTGTGTATATATATATATATATATATATATATATATATATATATATATATATATATATATATATATATATATATATATTATAATACCAAAAATATTGGGGCATCTGCCTTTACACTAACATGAACTTTAATGACATCCCAGTCTTAGTCTGTAGGGTTCAGTATTGGGTTGGCCCACCCTTTGCAGCGCTAACAGCTTCAACTCATCTAGGAAGTCTGTCCACAAGGTTTAGGAGTGTATCTATGGGAATGTGTGACCATTCTTCTAGAAGCGCATTTGTGAGGTCAGACACTGATGTGGATGAGAAGGTCTGACTCACAGTCTCCCCTCTAATTCCTCCCAAAGGTGTTCTATCGGGTTGAGGTCAGGACTCGTGCAGACCAGTCAAGTTCCTCCATCCCAAACTCGCTCATCCATGTCTTTATGGACCTTGCTTTGTGTATTGGTGGGGCCATCCCCAAACTGTTCCCACAAAGTTGAAAGCATGAAATTGTCCAAAATGTCTTTTTATGCTGACGCCTTAGGCCCCGTACACACGGTCGGACCGAACTGATGAGAATGAACCAAAGTTCAGTTTCATCGGACCAAACCGACCGTGTGTATAGGCCATCGGTCTGTTTTCCTTCGGTCCAAAATTTTAAAACATGCTTCAAAACCGAACCGATGGACCGCTGCCCCATCGGACCAAACCGATGGTTAGTACAGAAAAGCATCGGTTCAAAACCCTGGGCATGCTCAGAATCAAGTCGACGCATGCTTGGAAGCATTGAACTTTGTTTTATTCAGCACGTCGTGTGTTTGACGTCACCGCGTTCTGACCTGATCGGATTTTGGACTAACGGTGTGTGCACATATCAGGCCGTACGGCCACTTCAGAGGTGAACCGATGAAAATGGTCCGACGGACCAGTCACATCCGTTTGGTCCGACCGTGTGTACAAGGCCTTAGGAGTTCCCTTCACTGGAACTAAGGGACATTTTAAAGCTATGCAGTAGTTGACCCATCAACTCACAAACAGTGAACTTATGTTGTGCTTTTCCTGCTACCATCTATATAAAGTTGAGCAAGGTAGAAACCATAAAATGTGAGAAAGCAAGCTTATGATAATCCGTGCAACTAAACCCTTGTTTTTAACGCACAGGTGAATTTGGTTGGTTGCTGATTGGTTGGCAAGTTGAGCTTGGTTATTCTGTGTGTTTGTTGACATGTGTCCGCCCTTCTGAAGCTCCTTGCTCTGAAGACCAGTCATAGGTAGGGGCAGTGACAGTTGTTTTTTGTAAGCTTATGAATATTTGGCCTTTAGCTTTTCTTTATTTTTTTTTCTTCAGCTTTTTTTTTCTTCAATAAGCCCATAAACAGCTGCAGGAGAACCTATAAAATCATACATAATTAAGGGTAGAGGGGAAACTGCTTTTATTTTCAGCCTCTATTTCTTGTATCTCACTATTTACAAAGATACGCATTTCTCTTTGCATGCTTAAAAATAATTTCTTCAGAGCTGAAAGTTGTATCACCTATTTAAAGTAGTATTAAACCCAAAAACACAAATAAATCATTAGATGGGGTGGCTGCATTAGTGTTATTTTAGGCTTTTTCTCTCTGCTTTCTCCTGGGGATCTGACCAGTAACACACCTCCTGTATTAGAGTGCCCCCACTCTGGATGAAGAAGCACAGGGGGCACCTTTCAACAGCAGCATTGTCGGTCTGGGGCAGAGGGGTGGAGTGGAGTGTTAGATGTACTAGCAGATTTATATACACTAACAAGTTGAAGCCAAACTACGCCTAACACGTCATAAGAAGTTAAAGCAATTGTTTTTTTTCTTTTGGAATTAGGGTTTTTCATAAATTAATACTTGAGGTGATTGTAGTCGTATTAGTACACAAACATGATTGTTGCAAGCACTCCTGTCATTAGTAATGGTTTGTCTCAACCCTTCAACTGCAAAAATCTGCAGAACAGCTTGCTCTGTTAAAAAAACAATGAACTTACTGGCCAGATCGCCCAGTGAAAATAAAGATTGAAGAGTCAAAAGGCCTTAGGTCAGACTTTAAAGGCAAGTATGGGAGAATATTGTATTTTATTAACAACAAATCATCTTTTCATAAAATTCTGTGCCCTTTCTTCTCCAAACGTACCTTTGCTCATTCCGGCCAAAACTTTATATTTTAACCTCATCGGGCCACAGAACTTGTTTCCAAAATGCATCAGGCTTGTCTATATGTTCATTTGCAAAGTTCAAACGCTGATTTATGTGGTGAGGACGTAGAGGTTTTCTTCTGATGACTCTTCCATGAAGACCATATTTGTACAAGTATCTCTTTATAGTGGAATAGTGTACCACAACTCCAGTGTCTGCCAGATCTTTCTGGAGGGATCGTGCAGTCAAACATGGATTTTAAATTGCTTTTCTCACATTCCTGCGAGCTGTTCTGTCTGATATTTTTCTTAGTCTTCCAGATCTTGCTTTAACTTCCACTGTTCCTGATGACTGCCATTTCTTAATTACATTCCGAACAGAGGATATTGACATCTGAAAACGCGTTGCTATCTTCTTATAGCCTTTCTTCAGCTTTGTGAGCGTCAACTATTTTCAGTTTCAGTTTTCTAGACAACTTCTTAGAAGAACCCATGGTGCTGATTGTTGGGGCATAGTCAGATGAGTCTGGGCATTTAAAACCTTTGGTTTGTCTCAACCCTTCAACTGCAAAAATCTGCAGAACAGCTTGCTCTGTTAAAAAAACAATGAACTTACTGGCCAGATCGCCCAGTGAAAATAAAGAATGAAGAGTCAAAAGGCCCTAGGTCAGACTTTATAGGCAAGTATGGTAGAATATTGTATTTTATTAACAACAAATCATTTACAAAAAAAACTAGTATATGATGTCTGATTGATGTGTTTTATCATAGATAGTGAGACCTGTTCCTTCCAACAATCCCTGATTGTGTCCTGACGAAGCAAATTAGCGAAACGTGTTGACGCACAGGGGCTCATTGCTGTCCATTTGATGTCAACCTTCTGTTCTCATCATAGTTTTATGTATTTTTTGTGCTAGGTATATGTTTTTTTAACTCTTTCTATACTTGATTTTTTTTGTAAATGATTTGTTGTTAATAAAATACAATATTCTACAATACTCTCATCCATCTTGCCTATAAAGTCCGACCTAGAGCCTTTTGACTCTTCATTCTTCCTATAAATTTAATCCCATAAGGATGTGGCTTCAGGAGTGTTGTTCTATTTTTTGCAATGGAAATAAAGCATAAAACAGAAAACAAATTCAGCCATCACATCTAAAGGCTTGACATACAATCGGACTTCCATCGGACAAATACGTGGATTTTTGTCCAAAGGGGCGTTGGCCGTGAACTTGTTCTGCATACAGATGGCAGAACTTTTTCAGCCAACATTCACGAAACAACATGGTTTTTCTGCTCTTTACCGCCACCCTTTGGGCAACTTCTGCTTATGTTGTCTTATGGTTTGCATTGGTTCGGAGCATGCGTGTTTGTACTTTGGATTTTAGCCTGACGGATTTGTGTACACACGATCGGATGATCCGATGGAACACATTTGTTGTCGGACAATTTGAGAGCATGCACAGCCAATCTTTGTTATCGGAAACTGTCCGATGGGGCATACAGGAGGTCGGATTATCCGGCAAAACGTGTCCATCGGACAATTGTTGTCGAATATCCGATCTTGTGTATGGGCCTTAAGTACTGGTAAAGCTGGTAACGTTTGCTTTTGAGTTTAGTAAACCCTTACCCAGTGAAGTGATTGGCCTCAGGTGGTACACAGAGATTAAACATATCCTCCTATATAAGTTGTATCTGTTTATCTGCAGTCTTTTGTCTACATCCATTCAAAGTCCAGAATTCATAAAGCTTACATGAGCTGTCAGAAAACAGGTGTCCGAGAGCTGAAATTACACACTGCAGAGCTGAATGAGTAGAACTGATTGGAGGGAAGGGACACACACCCCTCCACACAGCACACAGGAGCATAGCTGAGGCTGTCAATCAGCTGGAGCTCCCTCCCCTGTCACCTTTATTCTCTTGGTGTCAGGAAAATTTGTCAGAAGTGACTCATGTTGATAGCAGAGAAATAAAGCAGCAGAGAGAAATGACGCATAGTGCTCTGGATTGATACACACTATTGAATGATATACTTTGATATACTTTGTTCATATTTAATTTCTGAGGTTTACAGCCACTTTGATTTTCGAATAACTTAACCACATCCCACCCGGTCACTGCATATACAGTATACGGCTGGGTGGGCGCTCTCTCCTTCTGAGTGGACTGAGTGACACGATGCGTGCCTGAGTGACATGATGCGCTCGTGTCACCCAGACACGGCTCATCTCCGATCGGCAGGAGGGCTCTGTGATTGGCCCTCCTGATCACATGACGGCTGTGTCCAATCACAGCCATCATGTGATGTAAATAGAGAGCCGGTTGCTAGGCGATTGGCTCTCCTCTTCTCACACAGAAGTTGTCAGTGAGGAGAGGAGAGCGGATCTCTGCTGCCGGCTAGTGATCAGTGTGTATGAGGTGTTTTTTACAGCTTTTTACACACTGATCACCAGCCTAGTGTCCCCACACAATGTAAAACACACATGTGCCCACCCCATGTCCCCACACATGTCCCCTAATAGTAAAAACACCTGTCTCCCACATATGTAACAGTAAAATCATATGTCCCAATGATCATCTGCACACATATGTCTGTGATCTCCTGCGCACATGTGTACATGAAGATTTGCGTACATATGTCCATGATCACACAAACCAATTATTATACACTTAACAGCATTTTTTTTTATTACCAAAGACATGTAGCAGAATACATTTTGTCTTAAATTTATGACAAAATTCGATTTTATTGGATTTCTTTTAAAATAGAAAGAAGACAATATTGTTTTTTTTTCCCAAATTTCCCCTCTTTTTTCGCTTATATCGCAAAAATAAAAAAACAGAGTCGTGAATAAATACCACCAAAAGAAAGCTCTATTTGTGCGGGCAAAATGATAAAAATGTAATTTGGGTACAGCGTAGCATGACCGTGCAATTGTCATTAAAAGTGCGAGAGCGCTGAAAGCTGAAAATTGGTTTGGGAAGGAAGGGGGTGAAAGTGCCCAGTATTGAAGTGGTTAACCAATCATACATACAAATATAGAAATAAAATAATAAAACATATACAAAATGGTTATTGCCCTGTGGCTTAAAAAATGCCCTCCTAGACCCTGACCTATGTGACTGTATAATATAATCTTTATTTATGTAGAGATTAATGGTAGTAAGCTCTATAAGTACACCAAGAACTGAAGTTGATGCCTGTTCTGGAGTCAGGGCCATAGTGGTAACCAAATATCTGCTTTGATGATATTTCTGCCGCAGCTATGGAATTTAGTGAAATCCATTAAATGGCGTTGAAACATTATTACTTTTTGCGCAGCAACTTGACAGGATCCAATTTCTATCAGTTTGATTTATGATAATTGTAATATCTGCATACCACCTTCACTCATGTACAGTATAAGTACTAAGTGAATCATTTTTGCTTAGTGCTACATGATACTTGCTCCTGGGCTTATAGACACTTTAGAGGAAATTCTGTAATTTATTTGTGGTTCTATTGTACAGTGAATCATTAAAAAGAAAATCTTTATTGTGACAAAAAAAAAAAAAGTAATCATTAGCATATTTAATAAAGACGCAATGGGGCTTTTTATTTTATTCCAAAATTATTAAGTGACACTGTGCTGATGCTGTGCAATTTGCAAGTCATTAAGACATAAACCGAACTAGTTGTAGGAAAATAATTGCTAAAATCATTTACATCCAGCAGGAGAGGGCTTGATATGCAACATTTATTGTGTTTAAAAAGCACTGTCATTGTATTGCTAAGGAAGGGCTGTGAAATTCATACAGGAAATCATTGCATGTACAGAAAACTTGTGAAGTCTGCTATTTCACATTTGTTTGTAAAGTTGCAGGATCCAGGGCTGCCATTCTGATCCTGACTTTTTTAGTCTTCACTGGAATATGTTTATATTAGTTTGGAATCCAAGATCAGACTTAAAAATCCATAGTTTGTACTGTTAAAAACAAAATATTTACATATTTGGAATGCATTAAAAGTAATCCCGCACTTCCCCTTTAAAACTAGCAGCTAACACAGCAATCAGATAATGGCTAGAAAAATTTGTAGCGCTAAATAACAAGATCCAAACAATGAATGAATGATCAAAAGAAAAAAATAGGGCTGTGGAAATTAACTATTAATTCCTTGAATAATCGATTAATTGTTTTGATCGTGCAAAATTCTTTTGATCGGTACTCACCTCTCCGCTGGCTTCAGGGAGTTACGTCGGAGTTCCGCTGACGATACGGACACCGGCGGAGCTTTCCGTGTCCATCTGAAGGGCTCCTTTGCTGTGCCTTCATATCTGCATGCCGGCGGGACCTTAGTATCTGCCACACGCAAGGGCTGTTACACTTCCCTCTTTCAACCTGGGATTCTACAGCCATCCACTAGGAGTTGTGATAGTTCCCTTCACGGGACATCTACATGCCGACGGACTGATGTTAACCTCTCCTCATCTGGATTCAGCAGTGGTATCGTTGAACACATTTTTATACCAGTATTATACTTGGCTACATGTTTTTATGACTGCTTTTGCTACCGTTTGGTATTACTCGCACCATTTTTACAGTTTATGTAGCTACATACTTGAAGACTATGAAAGTTTTAATGTTATTCCCATTGAGTGCTGCCTTTGTGTGTTTTTTGTATCCTGCTATCCATTTTTCCAGTGGTTGGTAGCTGCACTGGGAATCGGCCTGCAAGGAGATCAGCTAAAAGTAGTTTGATCTGTATGTGCATTATAATTAATCAAAATTAGTCGATTAATCAATTAAAAAAAACGATTATTCGAACGCGAACATTTTAATCAGTAACAGCCCTAGAAAAAATATGTGATACTGAAAATAATAGTGATCTGATATGAACGTGAATATAATATCCTTATAAAGATCAAATATATACACATAAAAATGTATAGTCCATATAAATACAACTTGAATGTCCACTGTGTATCAAGACCAAAAGGCACTTTAAAAAAACGTGAGCTTAAAGTGAGCTAAAAGTTCTAAACATCATACTGGCATTCCAACGGTGAACGCAGACAAATGTTTGAAGCGAGGGGAACTACCACTGATAAGATGAAGGCTTACCAAATAGTTTGAACCCAAAAGAACATATGTTCTATGAGTCAAACAGGCTTGTGTTGACAGGCAACAAACTGTCTGGAGGCTTGAAAAAGCATCAATGACTGGACCAAAAACTAGACATGTGCACACTGAAATATTTTGTTTCGGAATTTCGTTTTCGGCCGAAAAATACATTTATTTAGTTACTCCCGAAATTCGTTTTTATTTATTTTGTTTCGTTAAAAAATGCATTCGTCCGAAAATCCAAATTAATTAAGGTTGAATCTGTTATTGAAGGCTTATGGTGTCTGTTGAATGTTCTAAGAAGATTCGACGGAGCAGCTAAACTGTACAACGCCGCAATCGTACACATTTCCGGTCGAATGTTACGCCTACAAGCTATAGAAGAATTCTAATGTTGTATGACACTAGTAATAATTATATTTATAAATTATTATTACTAGTCAACCAACATTCAATTTCTTCTATAGCCTATGGGCCGAGCATTTGACCGGAAATGTACGATTGCGGCATCATACAGTTTAGCTGCTTGTCAAATCTTCTTAGAACTTTCGACAGACACCATGGGCCTGATTTACCAAGCCTTTACTCCATGACTCATGGAGTAAAAGCAGGAGTAGCAGCCGTTTGGCCATTTACTAAAGAAATACGCTGCTAGTGCAGTGTATTTCCCTAGTTACTAATGTGCTCCGTGCGCCCAGGAGAGGGTGCATTGTGCACCAGTACAGACCTGGCGCACGGCACATTAAACTATAAATTGCGGGGGTTTGGGCGGGAGTTTATTAAGGGGGGGGGTGGGGGGATGCAGGGGAAGTGAAGTGACATGTGTTTTGAAGTGTTTGGCGGGCCGAATTGAAAGGGAAAGTGTTTTTTGAAAACAGATCCCCGTACGCTTGCACAGTGCGCCTGAACCTCGGGAGGTTCATTTGCATACTGGGCATGCGCAGAGAGAAAAGTCAGGGATTCCCGTGCGCCCTGTCAGTACGCCGTGAAAATCTTGGTAAATACCAAGCGGCGTACCCGTGAATGCGCTGCGTGACGCGGCGCACGGGAATCTCCGAGCTGTTTTCAGCCCTGAAGGGGAACTCGGCGCCAAATTTCAAACTTGAAATCGGCGCGGGTCCCCCTTCAGGGCTACATTAGGCTCTTAGGCTTGGTCCGGAACGTGAGGGGTTAAACCCACGCCGATTCGGCGCGGGGGTCCCCCCCAGATCCAAACCAAGCCCTCATCCCAAGCATGCAGTCTGGCCCGGACAGGAATGGGGGAGGGGACGAGCGAGCGGCCCCCCCCCCTCCTGAGCCGTACCAGACCGCATGCCCTCAACATGGGGGAGTGTGTGCTGTGGGGGAGGGGGGCACTGCCCCCCCACCCCAAAGCACTCTTGCCCCCATGTCGATAGGGACAAGAGCCTCTTCCCGACAACCCTTGCCGTTGGTTGTCGGGGTATGCGGGCGGGGCTAATCGGAATCTGCGAGCTCCCTTTAATAAGGGGGCCCCCAGATGCCGGACCCCCACCCTATGTGAATGAGTATGGGGTACATCGTACCTCTACCCATTCACATGGGGGAAATGTAAAGTAAAAAAAAAACACCACACAGAATAAAATATTTTATTAATCTGCTCCGGAGCCCCCCCTTTCTTCTTTAGCTCTCTTAGAAGGGGGGGTTTCTTCTCTCCCGATCTTCCGCCGGGACCCTGGGCTTCGGTGATTTCTGCCGGGGGAGGGCGCCATCCCTCGGTCCTCTCCGGAGCCTTCCGCCGGATGCCCCCACCCCATTTAAGCTCTTTTTCATTAGGGAGGGGCATCCGGACTTCGGGGTCTTCTGCCGGGGGATGGCGCCTATCCCCCGGTCTTTCCGGTGCCTTCCGCCAGGGTTCCGGTCTTCCTGGTCTTCTGCCGGGGGTGCGCCAACTCCCCGGTCTTTTCTCTTCTGTCTTCTCTGCTCCCTCTTCTGCCTGGCTCCCCCGCGGAGCCAGGGCTTTCTTCCGTCTTCTTTCTTCTCTCTTCCTTCTTCTGCCTGTCTCCTCCGGGAGCACAGGGCTTGTCTCCGCTGTCTTCTCCCTTCTCTTCCATTGGATGTTGACACGACGAGGTCCGGCGCTGGAATGCCGTCTGAGCAGTGGGCATGGACTTATATAGGGCAATGCCACCATGTGACCTCAACCCATGTGACATCACATTCCCATCATGCCCAGGGAATGTGATGTCACATGGGTTGAGGTCACATGGTGGCATTACCCTATATAAGTCCATGCCCGCCGCTGACACGGCATGTCAGCGCGGAACCTCGTCGTGTCAACATCGAATGGAAGAGAAGGAAGAAGACAGCGCAGACAAGCCCTGTGCTCCCGGAGGAGACAGGCAGAAGAAGGAAGAGAGAAGAAAGAAGACGGAAGAAAGCCCTGGCTCCGCGGGGGAGCCAGGCAGAAGAGGGAGCAGAGAAAAGACCTGGGAGTTGGCGCACCCCCGGCAGAAGACCAGGAAGACCGGAACCCTGGCGGAAGGCACCGGAAAGACCGGGGGATAGGCGCCATCCCCCGGCAGAAGACCCCGAAGTCCGGATGCCCCTCCCTAATGAAAAAGAGCTTAAATGGGGTGGGGGCATCCGGCGGAAGGCTCCGGAGAGGACCGAGGGATGGCGCCCTCCCCCGGCAGAAATCACCGAAGCCCAGGGTCCCGGCGGAAGATCGGGAGAGAAGAAACCCCCCTTCTAAGAGAGCTAAAGAAGAAAGGGGGGGCTCCGGAGCAGATTAATAAAATATTTTATTCTGTGTGGTGTTTTTTTTTTACTTTACATTTCCCCCATGTGAATGGGTAGAGGTACGATGTACCCCATACTCATTCACATAGGGTGGGGGGCCGGAATCTGGGGACCCCTTTATTAAAGGGGTCTCTCAGATTCTGATAAGCTCTCCGCCCGCATACCCCGACAACCAACGGCCAGGGTTGTCGGGAAGAGGCTCTTGTCCCTATCGACATGGGGGCAAGAGTGCTTTGGGGTGGGGGGGCAGTGCCCCCCTCCCCCACAGCACACACTCCCCCATGTTGAGGGCATGTGGTCTGGTATGGCTCAGGAGGGAGGGGGGCGCTCGCTCGTCCCCACCCCCATTCCTGTCTGACCAGACTGCGTGCCTGGGATAAGGGCTTGGTTTGGATCTTGGGGGGGGGGCACGCTATTTTTTTGGGCCCCGGTTTAACCCCTTATGTTCCAGACCAAGCCTAAGAGCCTGGTATGCACCTGGAGGGAACCCACCTTATTTTTTTTGGGGGGGTCTGGAGTTCCCCTTCATGAACAGCGATCTGTCATTTACACATGTCAGTCCCATCCCCCCCCCCTACAGTTAGAACACACCCAGGGAACATATTTAACCCCTCCCTCGCACCTAGTGTTAACCCCTTCCCTGCCAGTGGCATTTTTTGAGTAAGCAATGCATTTTTTACAGCACTGATCGCTGAAAAATGCCAATGGTTCCAAAAAAGTGTTCGATGTGTCCGCCATAATGTCGCAGTACCGATAAAAATCGCTGATCGCCCCAATAACTAGTTAAAACAACAAAAAAAAAAAAATTTGTAGACGCTATACCTTTTGCAAAAACCAAACACTAAACGCTATTTGCGATTTTTTGGAACCAAAAAGATGTAGAATACGTATCGGCCTAAACTGAGGGGTTTTTTAGTTTTTTGAATATATATTTTTGGGGATATTTATTATAGCAAAAAGTAAAAAGAATTTTTACATATGTGGGCGGGACTTACGCAAGTCCCGCCCACATATATAAACATCGTTCAAACCACACATGTGAGGTATTGACGCGTGCGTTAGAGCGAGAGCAATACTTTTACCACTAGACTTTCTTTGTAACTATAAACTGGTAACCTGGAAAAAAAAATAAAAGGTCGCCTATGGGGATATTCACGGAATTCATTTTGGCCCCATTGCAGGAGTGTTTCCAATAGTAAAGCGTGACATGTAAGGTATCTATTTACTCAGTGTAACATCATCTTTCACATTATCCCCAAAAATTGGGCTCACTTTTGTGTTTTGTTAATTTTTAACCACTTGAGCCCGGACCATATTTCTGGTCAATGACCGGGCAAGTTTTTGTCATTCGGCGCGGCGTCGCTTTAACTGACAATTGCGCAGTCGTGCGACGTGGCTCCCAAACTAAATTGGCAACCTTTTTTTTCACACAAATAGATTATTAAATGTGCGTGTTTACTTCTGTCTTTAACACCTCCCCTTCAGGCTGGAAAGCATCAGATCAGGGGAAACAAAAAAAAAAAGCTCTCATTCCATTGCAGCTTGGTTCCTACATGTGTGATGAACTGAGCATGCTCAAACACTTAGAAAAAAAATATCCTTTCTTTTTAAAAGGTGAAAAACACTCATTGGATGCTCATAGAGCGTGGTTTGGGTTAATTGCAGGTGTGCCCAATTACAAGCTCACCCAAACTAGAGACTGCAATTTGGTCATGTGATTTCAATTGCTTCATTACTAGCACTGTTATAAAAAGCTTGGATCGATCATTCCTCAGCTGCCCTCAGAAGGGGCAGGCTGGCAGAAATGCTGTTGCTAAACACAAATGTGGTTTGTTGCATGGGTTTTGTTTTATTTTGCCAATGGTTTTGGTTTATTTTTAAATAATGTTCACTTTGATGTATTTGTCTATGTGGCCTTATTTTATGAAAAATGTGTAAAGCTATGGTTAATTAGAATTTTGAAATGTATTTTTGTTTGTTTGTCTTTTTTTGCTTTCCTTGTTTTGTTGACCAATAAAAATTAC
Source organism: Rana temporaria (assembly GCF_905171775.1). Classification (NCBI taxonomy): domain Eukaryota; kingdom Metazoa; phylum Chordata; class Amphibia; order Anura; family Ranidae; genus Rana; species Rana temporaria. The sequence continues at coordinate 180,967,785 of NC_053491.1, forward strand.
TTTAAAATTGTTAAGTTTGTCTTTTGTTACTTTTTCATGCTACATATGTTGACAGCTGCAGCTGAACTAGGTTTGGGCCTAACAAATTATGTGTGATTTTTGTCTAAGCTTCTTTCCTGGTGTGTAATCATGAAATGTTTGCCATGTTTATTCTCCCTGACTTTAAAGACAAAAACTGGTAAGTATTTTATTTATTCTGCAGTGGTCCTCAGCCCTCAAGTACCCCCGACAGGACATGTTTTGGGGATTTCTCTTATCAAGAATTGCTGTCCAGACTATTTTAAAGCACATGTGCAAGATGAAGGAAAACCTGCAAACATGGCCTGTGGGGGGGGGGGTTTGCTATTGGTGGACAGGCTTGACGTGCTGATTTACAGCACTGTGCTTAAATCTAGCGCAAGGCAATCCTATTCAAATTGTGGGTGTTTGAGGGAAGCCAAGTGAGTGTTAGAACCCCTGCTTTGTGTTTTTTTATTTTTGTGTTGAGCTTTGTGTCCCTTTTCTTAAAATTGGCTTCACTTCCTGTCACACAGCTGAACAGGAAGTGAGGTTAAAACCCTACCAGTGTCATTTCTTGGACACCGGTCAATCTAACTAGTGTCCCCATTAAGCAAATTGCACTCCAGCACTGCTGTGTACACCCCAAATCATGGGTCTTCAAACTACGGCCCTCCAGTTGTTCAGGAACTACAATTCCCATCATGCCTAGTCATGTCTGTGAATGTCAGTGCATTACAAGGCCTCATGGGATGTGTAGTTCTACAACAGCTGGAGGGCCGTAGTTTGAGGATCCCTGCCCCAAATGATTATTTAGTTTGGGGTTTAGTAAAGGCAAAGCCACTCTGCAGTACAAGCATAGTTGCTGAAAATCAGAGAGGAAGCACTGATGGTTTTAACATCCAATCCTGTAGAAGCAAAGTTGTTTTGTTTTCTTCCTTGCTTTGCACTTGTAGGAGTGGATTTGCCTTTAGTAAATGGACCCCAAAGTCCAAGATCCCTAATAATTTGGGGTGTACACAGCAAAATGCTAGAGTGCAATTTACATAATGGGAAACTATTTAGATTGATCTCTGTGTCCCCAAGAAAAGATATTAGTAAGGTTTTACCCTCACTTCCTGTTTGGCTATGTGACAGGAAGTGAATGAATTAGAAAGGGTGAAGACACCTCACAAATGTTGTCACTATCAGGGGTGCAGACATCCCCAAAAAAATGAGCAGATAATACTTATTTGCAAATTAATAATTTTTTAGTTAACATTGGGTGGGGTGCTCTAACACACATTCCTACATATTAGCAACGCTCTATCCTGGCCTATTGGCATGGTTATATTTTCTTAAGGCTCTCAATAAAACTCTATGAAATTTGTGCTTAAACTAGAACCAGGGGCGGACTGACAACTCATGGGGCCCCTGGGCAATAGAAGATTATGGGGCCCCTCTGGCTTACAGATGACCACCACGCCAGGAGGTAGTGCAGAGGCGGGCAGCTAAAATCTTGGGATATTCACATTAAAAGCATGTCATTTTCGGACATATCAGGGACAGATCTAAAAAAAACACAGATTTTTACATACTGTCCCTGGTTTTACTGAGCCTGGCAACCCGGATGGGGCCCCCTAGTGGCATGGGGCCCTCGGGCAGTGCCCGAGTGACTCAATGGTCAGTCCGCCCCTGACAAGAACTATAATCAACAAGTTTTATTTTCTTTCATTTTGGATAGAGTGAGGGAGGGTTATAGGCCCTGTCAGTTTATTTTGGATTATCTGTGTCCAATTGGGGAGATTTGCCTTCACTTCCTGCCCCATAGCCAAACAGGAAGTGAGAGAAAAACTATGCAAATTAACCACTTCCCGCCCAGCCTATGGCCGATTTACGTCCGGGAAGTGGTTACACAATCCTGACAGGACGTCCTGCAGGATTTCATGCCGCACGCGCCTGTGGGGGCACGCAGCGCGGCGATCGGTGATGCGGGGTGTCAGTCTGACACCCTGCATCTCCGATCTCGGTAAAGAGTCTCTCACGGAGACGGAGACTCTTTACCACGTGATCAGCCGTGTCCAATCACGGCTGATCACGATGTAAACAGGAAGAGCCATCGATGGCTCTTCCTCACTCGCGTCTTACAGACGCGAGTATAGGAGAGCCGATCGGCGGCTCTCCTGACAGGGGGCGTTCGCGCTGATTGTTTATCAGCGCAGCCCCCCCTCGGATCACCACACTGGACCACCAGGGATGCCCACCCTGGACCACCAGGGTGTGCAAAAAAAAAAAAATTATAGAACAAAAAAACAAAAAGCATTAAAAAATAAGAAAAAAGATGCCAATCAGTGCCCACAAATGGGCACTGACTGGGAAAATCAGTGCCACCCCACAGTGCCCATCCATGCACAGTGCCCACCTATCAGTGCCCACCTGTGCCACCCATAAGTATCCATCAGTGCCACCCATAAGTGCCGCCCATAAGTATCCATCAGTGCCACCCATAAGTGCCGCCCATCTGTGCCGCCCATCAGTGCCGCCTATGAGTGCCCATCAGTGCCGCATAGCAGCGCCGCCAATCAATGCCACCTCATCTGTGCCGTCAGTACTACCTCATCGATGTCCATCAGTGCCATCTCATCGGGGCCCATCAGTGCCGCCATATCAGTGCCCGTAATTGAAAGAGAAAAACTTATTTACAAAAAAATTAACCTAAAAAAAGAAAAAGGTTTTTTTGTTTCAAAATTTGCAGTCTTTTTTTAGTTGTTGCGCAAAAAAAAAAACACAGAGGTGATCAAATAACAACAAAAGAAAGCTCTATTTGTGGGGAAAAAAGGACGCCAATTTTGTTTGGGTACAGTGTTGTATGACCGCGCAATTGCCATTCAAAGTGCGACAGTGTTGAAAGCTGAAAATTGGCTTGGGCGGGAAGGTGCGTAAGTGCCTGGTATGGAAGTGGTTAAGGGAATCCAGTGCCCCCCCAGAACTAGTGTGTGGGTCCCCTGAAAATTACTGGGCGGGGTTATACAAAAACAGGGTGTGACCTTGACAGGAAGGGGTGGGTCATTTTTCTATTAGGAGGTGCAGATATGTAGTCAGGCCTAGGGCAGAACCAAACCTTAATATACTACTGCATATTAGGGCTTATTTAGACCGGAACCGATTTACAGCGTGTTTTTATATTGTGGGAGGAAACCCACGCAGGCACAGGGAGAACATGCAAACTCCATGCAGATGCTGTCACGGGCGGGATTCGAACCAACGACTCTTTTGCTGCTAGGTCAAAGTGCTATACACTACACCACTGTGGTGAACGAACATGATTGCAGCTGAAAGCATGAGATCTATTTTTTTTTTTTCAATACCATGCTTTCCAGCCTTATTGACCCCGCCTCTCTCCATAAAGAGGACCTGTCACACACTAGTCCTATTACAAGGGATGTTTACATTCCTTGTAATAGGAAGAAAACTGATCATTTTTTTTTTATTTTTTTATTTCAGTGTAAAACATTATAAAACTAAATAAAAATAAATAAGAAAACCCCAAATAAAAATTTTAAAGCGCCCCGTCGCGACGAGCTCGCGCACAGAAGCAAACGCATACGCGAGTAGCGCCCGCATATGAAAACAGTATTCAAACCACACAAGTGAGGTATCGCCGCGATCGTTAGAGTGAGAGCAATAATTCTAGCCCTAGACCTACTCTGCAACTCAAAAAATGCAACCTGTAGAATTTTTTAAACGTCGCCTATCGAGTTTTTTAAAGGGTAAAAGTTTGACGCCATGCCACGAGCGGGCGCAATTTTTAAGCGTGACATGTTGGGTATCATTTTACTCGGCGTAACATTATCTTTCACAATATAGAAAAAAATTGGGCAAAATGTATTGTTGTCTTATTTTTTAATTCAAAAAAGTGATTTTTATCCAAAAAAAGTGCGCTTGTAAGACCGCTGCGCAAATACGGTGTGACAAAAAGTATTGCAATGACTGCCATTTTATTCCCTAGGATGTCTGCTAAAAAAAAATATATAATGTTTGGGGGTTCTGATTAATTTTCTAGCCAAAAAATTGTGATTTTCACATGAAGGAGAGAAGTGCCAGAATTAACCCGGTGGGCAAGTGGTTAAAGTACTCATGGCTATAAAGAATAGAGTCATTGCTCATTAAAACAAAAAAAAAAAAGGGGGGTCCCTCCAAATTAAATTACCAGGCCCTTCAGGTCTGGAATGGATATTAAGGGGAACCCCGCCGTAAAAACCCCAAAAAAAAAAGACGTGCGGTTCCCGGCAAATATCCATTCCAGACCCTTCAGGTCTGGTGTGGATTTTAAGGGGAACTCCACCCCAAATTGAAAAAAAAAATGGCGTGGAGTCCCCCTAAAAATCCACACCAGACCCTTATCCGAGCACGTTGACCTGGCCGGCCGCAGAAAAGAGGGGGGGACAGAGTGCGGCCCCCCCCCCTCTCCTGAACCGCACCAGGCCACATGCCCTCAACATGGGGAGGATGTCCCCATGTTGATGGGGACAAGGGTCTCATCCCCACAACCCTTGCCCGGTGGTTGTGGGGGTATGCGGGCGGGAGGTTTATCAGAATCTGGAAGACCCCTTTAACAAAGGGGACCCCCAGATCCTGACCCCCCCCCTGTGTGAAATGGTAATGGGGTACATTGTACCTCTACCATTTCACCCCAAAAAAAATGTCAAAGTGATAAAAATGACAGTAGCCGGTTTTTGACAAATCTTTTAATAAAGTCTTCTTTTCTTCTTTCCTTCGGGGTTCTTCCGCTGCTTCTTCTCGTCCACATCTTGCCCGACGTCTTCTTCTATCTTCTCAGTCCGTCCTTCCGCCTTCTGGTCCCGCATCTTGCCCGTTGTCTTCTCCGTCCGCCTCCTCGTCCGCATCTTGGGTCTTCTGCGGTCTTCTTCTCGGTCCGCCGCCTTCTCGTCCCCTGCGTTTGAATTGTAATTGGCCGCCGTTTTCCCGCTCCTGGGACCCGCCCCCCTCTGACGCCACAAGTAAACTCCTTAGAAGGTCATGTGCGTCAGAGGGGGGCGGGGTCGCAGAGCGTCACACAGCGGGGGAATTCAATTTCAATCGCGCCGCCCGGAGAAGAAGTTCCCGCCGTGTCACACTCATGTGACCCCGCCCCCCTCTGACGCACATGACCTTCTAAGGAGTTTACTTGTGGCGTCAGAGGGGGGCGGGTCCCAGGAGCGGGAAGACGACGGCCAATTCAAATTCAAACGCTGGGTCCGGAGAAGACACAAGATGCGGACGAGAAGGCTGGCGGACCGAGAAGAAGACCGCAGAAGACACAAGATGCGGGACCAGAAGGCTGAAGGACGGACGGAGAAGATAGAAGAAGACGTCGGGCAAGATGTGGACGAGAAGAAGCAGCGGAAGAACCCCGAAGGAAAGAAGAAAAGAAGACTTTATTAAAAGATTTGTCAAAAACCGGCTACTGTCATTTTTATCACTTTGACATTTTTTTTGGGGTGAAATGGTAGAGGTACAATGTACCCCATTACCATTTCACACAGGGGGGGGGTCAGGATCTGGGGGTCCCCTTTGTTAAAGGGGTCTTCCAGATTCTGATAAACCTCCCGCCCGCATACCCCCACAACCACCGGGCAAGGGTTGTGGGGATGAGACCCTTGTCCCCATCAACATGGGGACATCCTCCCCATGTTGAGGGCATGTGGCCTGGTGCGGTTCAGGAGAGGGGGGGGGGCCGCACTCTGTCCCCCCCTCTTTTCTGCGGCCGGCCAGGTCAACGTGCTCGGATAAGGGTCTGGTGTGGATTTTTAGGGGGACTCCACGCCATTTTTTTTTTCAATTTGGGGTGGAGTTCCCCTTAAAATCCACACCAGACCTGAAGGGTCTGGAATGGATATTTGCCGGGAACCGCACGTCTTTTTTTTTTTTGGTTTTTACGGCGGGGTTCCCCTTAATATCCATTCCAGACCTGAAGGGCCTGGTAATTTAATTTGGGGGAACCCCTACACATTTTTTTGTTTGTTTTATGAATGAATCCCTTTAGAATTGTCAGAGCCGACAATTCATTATAGCCGCGTGTGAATTTTTAAATGACTTTTTTCCTTCAGAATGTCACTTTGTGCAGGGGGAGTTCTAAGTGCGGGAAAAATGCGCTATTTCACATGCTGACATTACACCCCCCCTAGGTACGAAATTTAAAGGAATATTTCACTTTTATTGTTTCACTTTAAGAATTATTAATTTCACTGCTCCCGAAAAAACGGCCGTTTTAAAAAATAAAAAAAGCATTGATACATGTTCCCTGGGGCAGGACTGAGGTCCCCAAACACTTTTTAGGACAAAACTTGCAGATTAGCCTTTAAAATGAACACTTTTGATTTCTCCCATAGACTTCTATAGGGAGTTCGGCGCGGCTTTACATATTAGTTTCAATGCGCCGGCTGCTACGCTGGTTCATGCGCCTGATTAAGCCTCCACCCGGAGTACTAATTAATGCATGAACCAGCGCAGCGCACATAGCTTAGTAAATCAGGCCCCATAAGCCTTCAATGACAGATTCAACATTTGTATGTTTTTCGCTGCTTTGTCGAATCTTAGTCGTTCATGCCGAATGGTCTACCCCAACACTGTCTCTATAATGTTGAATCTTTTTTCTCTATGTCAAATCTTTCCTCTGTATGTAGAATAATCTTGGACTAATAGAGTTAAGGTTAGGCACATTCAACCACAGGTTCGATAGACACAGATCGCTATTGTCAGCATCATGTCGAATCCTCTATCTATATCGAACTGTTGTAGAAACGAAAAAGAAAATAAAACATTTTTTATGTCGGATCCTTCGGATTTCAGATACTGCGCGTTAGTTTTCGTTTGTTAAACATTATAACGAAAATACCTGAAATTCTGACGAAAATGCATTCAGACGAAAACGAATGCACATGTCTACCAGAAAAATCAGACTATCCCTGGAATGGCGATCTCCATAGGAAATTGTTATGTGGGACACAATGATCAGGTTCTCACAGATACAGCATAAATGTTCAAAGAAAGGAGAACAGAAAAGGGCTACATAGCGTGAATCTGTATAAAATGAAAAGAGTTTAATGTAGCTATAAAACGTACATTTGGAAGATTAATAAGCACTTTGGTTTACATGTGTGTCGTGACAGTGGAGTCCTTCCTGACGTGTTTCGTCTCTTAGACATCGTCTGAGGTGTCTATATTTATGTACTTTTAGGTTTATGTCAAAGTGACTGGGAAAAAAATACACAGAAGAAAGTAGGATTCAAATGGTCACATATATTTAGAGGGTAACTCCACTTTTGTGGGGAAAAGAATAGCAAATAAAGAAAACATAACATAGCGTGTACAATTGTGACACAAGTCATAATGTACAGTAATTTAATTATATTAAAAATTACTTTTACTTTTCAATCTGCAGCTTTGTAATTTTCTGTAAAATGCAATGAAATATGGCTACCTTGAGGTGTTCTGTACACTGAATGTCCTCCAAGAAACATCATTGGTGTGTGTGTGATTGGTTCACTGATTTTCCCAGAAGTCTGCTCTAAGATACAAGTTAGAGTTCAGGCATCCCCTGCAAAAAAAAATCATTTTTGGTGAGATACTTTCAATAAAAAATCACAGCTGAAGGGATGCACACACAGCAGCTTTCCTCATTAGTGCCCTGCAGGTGCACAGCTGATTTATAATTCTGAAACCACTCCCATTAGACTCATTTAACACAGGGGCACAGAGGAAAAAACTGTGATTTCTTCAGAATAACAAAAGGTAGGAATCTGCAAAAAAGTTTGTTAAAATCCTTGCAATGTACAAAGATCACCCAGAGGGGAATGTTTTTTTTTTTTTTCTCAACAAAGTGAAATTACGCTTTAAAGATAAAATTTAACCGGTATTTAATTTGCCCTCCTGGGTTCATTTCTCATTGGTAGCGCCCTTATCTCCTCTCTGTTTTAAAGTCTATGGGGCAGATCCACAAAAGAATTACGCTGGCGTATCTCATGATACGCCGCGTAATTTCAAATTTTGCGCGTCGTATCTTTGTTTTGTATCTACAAAACAAGATACGACGGCATCTTGGATCGATCCGACAGGCGTACATCTTAGTACGCCGTTGGATCTTAGATACAATTTTTCGGCGGCCGCTAGGTGGCGTTTCCGTCAAATTCCGCGTTGAGTATGCAAATTAGCTAGTTACGGCGATCCACGAACGTACGTCCAGCCGGCGCATTTTTTTACATCGTTTGCATTCGGCTTTTTCCGGCGTATAGTTAAACCTACTATATGGTGGCGTACTCAATGTTAAGTATGGCCGTCGTTCCCGCCTCGCATTTTGGATCTGGCCCTATATTTCCAATGTTTTGAGAACAATCAGGGAATCAGGGATGGGAGCGGGTTTTGGGAATGTGGAGTTGTGGTTTTGGAGTGTTTTTGCACACTTTATTTTCACATTTTATTATATTTTTAGAACAATGCAGTGTGGTACTGAGAAAAAATAAGTTCTCAATTGATACTATTGCGTTGTTGTGCCACTGGCTAATTTTAAAAAAAGTTGAGGCCTTTAGCTTTATCTTTAAGAGAAGACTTTCTTATTTTTTTTTTCGATCTGATGTAGCTCCTATTTCCAACATTCAATTTTTTACCTCAAGATAAAAAAAAATGTGTGTGTATATGTATATATATATATATATATATATATATATATATATATATATATATATATATATATATATATATATATAATCAGGTGCTGTAGCCAAAACTAGCTAAAAAAACTTTATTTTTCCAAGTTGTAATAAAACTGATTGGGGTGCTGCTTATGTATTCAAGCCAAGCAGTAATGTAACAGTAAAAAATCAATTACGTTCAAAATAAGCTATGCCGGAATACAGTGTCTCTGTCCCTGAGAATTGTACTGTTACGTATCACCTCATTTGGCTTTAAGGCATCTCCCTGGCATATCATTTAAAGATTGGTGTTTTTCCTATATTTCTTTCGAAATTACAAAAAATGGGCCCTCCCCCCACTGTATGGCATTTTTTTGCACAGGTACATGTATCCAATGTCAGTGCCTAGCTTTTTAAGCTCTTTTTGCAAACCTTTGCCTATTAACCTTGAAAATGGTCATAAATTGTTTTAAATATTAATCTCCCTGACAAAGGGTTCAGATTTAAGTTTTGCAATTTCTGGACTTCATGGTTTCGTGAACGCCCTGTGAACTGAACCCAGACACACCCGCTCATCCTTACTCATCAACATTCTACAAAAAAAATTACCGTTTAATTTTTTTATGTTTTAGCACTATTGTTGACGTAATGTGACAATACTGCATGTATATAATTTGATATTTTGGTATGTTTTAAAAAGGGCAGCGCTTAACATAGGCGTTTACATAAACAAACATCAAAATGCCTTGATGCGTGGGTGTCACACTGGAGGAATGAGTACACATTACCAGACAGACTGTTTTTCCATGCAAACGACCCTAGGTAATGCCTATCTTAATTTTACGCTGTTCCTTTAAACATGCACAGTAAAGTGCACTAAAAATAAAAATGTTTTTGATTGATTTTTTGAAAAATCATAAAAATAATTTAAACACAGTCCTCAAAAAAAAAAATGTTTTTGATGTGATAAGTAGATTGACCTCAATAAATCATATTACATCATAAATTAATAATAAATAAACATTAGAAAAAAAAAACTTTAATTCAGAATTCATTCAGTAAACAAAGTGCTCTCAAATTAATAAGTATCCATAATATAGTATCAGTGTTTCAATAAGTCCACACTTTAAATAAATAAGAATAGGGTGAATATCCAAACAGTGCTTCAATCACTTATCACCTCTGGGTGCAATGCTCGCTCACCTTAAACCCTAACCATAAAGGTCAGTAAATGCATATTGTACTAATGGCTTTAATAATCCACCATGCAGCTCTCTACATCCACTTAATATATACTTGCTTCACTCCACGGAGATGGCTCAAACATAAAAAAAAGATTTGCTCGTAGCGCAATACGTTTGCATAGGAGACCTTAAATTCATAGTTAGGCCTGCAGCTACACAGATTGCCGTGTCGCAGGCGCTGCAGCTTCCCAGGTATTTGCAAATGCTTGCAACTAAACCTCTGTTTTTACTTACATCAGTTAGACAGACTAATTTGGTTTAGTGCTTTTTGGTTGACAACTTTGAGCCTGGCCACATGGTAACATTTTTTTTTCCATGTTTATATTTAATTGCATATTGCTAAAATCGCATCGCATATAAAGTCCCAACCTCCCCCATTTTTTTTTTTTTTTTTATCACGTTTGCATAGGACAATTTATTAAATTTACTTAATGCACTCAAATGTGATACATCTTGAATAAAGCTTTTAAAGTGTTTAAAATTCATCAGCGATCCTCAACACTGGGTCTCGGAGACACTTGAAAGTGACATCACTGGCTCTGTCTGATGCGGCACTGGTCACTTCCTCAGGCATTGGGTGGAGACCCGAAAGTTGCAATGGAGAGGATCGCTGATGAACTTTAAACACTTTTTATGCTTTATTCAATATGTATCGCATGTGAGTACATTTAGTAATTTTAATAAATTGTCCCATGCAAACGAATTGCACTATGAGCAGATCTTTTTTATATTTGACCCACCTCCGTGGAGTGAAGCAAGCCCTTTAAAGGGCATAACACATATGAAGTTGATATAAAGAGCCACTTGGTGGATCAATAAAGCCATTAATACAATCTGCATTTACAGACCTTTATGGTCAGTATTTTAAGGTGAGTGGGCATTGCCCCCAAATGTGATTGGTATCCATTTAAAGTGTAGACTTATTGGTGTACTGATACTATATTATGGACACTTACTAATTTGAGAGCACTTTGTTCACTGGATGAATTTTGAATCAAAGTTTTTTTAAAGTTTATTTATTATTAATTTATGTTGTTATATGATTTATTAAGATTGATCTACATTGCCGATGGGATTCCTGAGAGACATACGAGCAAAGTTTATGAAGTTCATTTGGGCTGGAAAACCGGCCAGAGTCCGGAGAAATATACTGACTCTACCCAAAGATAAAGGAGGAGTGGGCCTCCCAGATCCAATGGGGTACTATGATGCCTCTCATCTAGCACGAGTAGTGGATTGGTGCACACAACAGGCTGACAAACCCTGGGTCAATCTGGAACAAGAAGCCAGTAGTATCCCTATAGAAGGTCTGGCGTGGTTGGGGGAGAATAAGATACCTCAGAGCGCAAAGAAACACCCGATGATAAAGGCTACACTTAGAGTTACCAGGCGGGCGTGTAAGAATACGAATCTGGTGAAATGTATCGGCCCTATGACACCTATCCTAGGAAACCCGAGCTTTGGGCCAGGGTTAAAAGACCGTTATTTCAATAACTTGAGACGGAAGGGAGCCTGCAGGCTGATACATTTCATGAGAGAGAACCACGTAATGCAGAACGAAGATTTAGAACTGGTATATGGGGAAGACTTAGATATATGGAGACGTAATCAGTTGAGAACGTTTTTAGGATCTCTGAAGACCCACGAGGCAGAAATAGGGACTCCGTCCAAATTTGAGGAAATCTGTTTAAAAAAAGAACCATCGAGACATATGCTATCATATATGTATACCTTATTGATCGAATCAAAGGCGCCACGAGAGCTTGTCTTCATACAGGCATGGGAAAGGGATCTGGGCGTTAAGTTTTCAGATACTCAGAAAAATAAGATCTTTGCATTTATACATAAAGCCTCAATCGCATCTAGGTACCAGGAGGGGGGATATAAAGTTATGACAAGGTGGTACAGGACACCAACAATACTAAATCGTTTTTTTCCCACTACGTCAAAAATTTGCTGGAGATGTCAGAAAGAGGAGGGCACCATGGTACACATATTCTGGGAATGTCTGGTGATAAGAGAATTCTGGAGGATGGTCTCGGAGACAATCCGGGAAATTACCGGGATAAACTTAGGAGACAGACCTGCGGCGTTCTTGTTACTCGACATTCCCATATCAATGGAAAACTATAAACAATCTCTAATCCGTCACTTGATAACAGCCGCAAAGGCGTGTATACCTATCCTATGGAAGAGTACCGCCTCCCCAACAAAACTGCAATGGCTTAGCAGAATAAATGAGATACAGATGATGGAAAACCTCACAATGGGAATACAGGAACGAGAGGAGACCTATTGGAGGACCTGGACTCCATTCATTGAATATAGGGAGCGGAGCTTATAGGGGGGGGGGGAGGGGGGAGAGACGGGGGAGAGACCGGGGACAGATGCATTTCTTCTTTTTTTTTCTTCTTGTTTTTTTTTTTTTTTTTTTTTTTTTTGGGTGGGGAGGGAGGGAGGATTTTTGGGTGGACGATTAACATTTCCTCGGGCTTAGAACACCCCCTTGGAGGATAGCAGACGAAAATAGCGGGTTCACCAAGGATAGGGGACCTGGGCCAGTACAGAGGAGATTAGAAATGTAATAGGAGGCGGAAATATAGAGTATATGAGATGCTAAGGTGAAGATTACAAGGAATGTTATAAGGCTGTAAAATAGAGTTTATGAGATGTTAAGGTGAAGATCTCAATGAATGTTATAATGATGTAGAGACTGTAAAAGCTGTACCTATTGTGTCATGTCTGTGGAAGGAACAGAGGAAAAGAGAAAAAGAGATATACAAAATAAAGAATTATAAAAAAAAAGATTGATCTACTTATCACCTCACTTTTTTGTATATATTTAGCAGCGCATGGGTTAATTATTATAGAGCTATCCCTATACTGTACACCAGAGTATCCAATTATTTCAATGGTAAATCTGATTACAAATGTTGCAGGTTGCACAATGACCATCAATGTAAATCTACAACTACAAATGTATATCTACTCCCATAAGGACTAAAATAAGAAAGTTTACATTGAAGGGGGCTCCAGGGGGGATTTTTACACTGTTTATCTGTATGGATTGTCTGTAAATAAACTTCATATAATGCTTGCTTTTACCTTACACAATTCTTTTTTTCCTAAATTCAAATGCCTTGCTTCCGTATTTTGACCCAAAATGGATGTACATGCCTGCTTTAGGATCAGGATTATCTTATACCCTTCAAACCGATCAATAAATGTTTCAGTTTTCATAAAGGAGACATTACTGGTCCTCTCTCACTTCAAATTTGCTTTTCAAATATTCATGGCATTCCTACAACTTTAATTTACACAGAATTAATCTATCTGTACACATTCATTATACAAGAGCTGCCTCATAGATAATATTTAATTTGAGCATCACATTTCAGTTTACCTTCTATTAACCTTACCAAAATATATTGAGGATTGACCTTAACCAACGTTTTTTCTGTCCCTAAGAAGATTACATTTCATGGTTTGTGTAGTACGGTATTGCATATTTCATAGGTACTTAAGTTATGCATAAAATATCTAAACAGATTAGAAATGCATGTCTTAGATTAATGAGCATTCCTTGCCTATTAGTAATGATAAGTTACCAAACAGATTCTGCATATCATTCCAACAAAATTATAGTTTATATTCAGTTTTCAAATAACTGACCGTTAACAAATTAATTAAATTTATCTTTAAAGGGCCTTAAACATAAATTAGCATTGTGGCCCCATATTCACTTCTTACCAGGAGATCCAGCTGCGTTCAAGTTCTTTCCATGCCCGTAATTGTTGTTGCTCTAGTTTACTCTCCAAATTCTAATATATATTGCAAATTAAATTTGTGTCTAATACAGATGGTACTATAGTATGTGCATATATAGTGGAAAGAAAAGGTTCTACGTATCCTTATAAACATGCCAGGATTTTGAGATGTAAAAAAATGAGACCAAGATAAATTACTTTTTTTAATTTTTGTTCCACCTATAATCTGTGCAATTTAATTATAAACAAACTGAAATTGTTGTTTAGTGACAAAAAAAAAAAAAATAGATAAAAAATGAAAATAAAATATTATGGTTGCATAAGTGTACACACCCTCCTATAATTAGGAATGGCTTTGTTCAGAATTAACCAATCACATTCATTAACCGATGTTAAATAGTAGTCAGCACATACCAGCCTTTAGAGAAAGGGACTCTGATTAAAGCCTCGTAAACACAACCAGATTTTCGGACGAATGTTCGTCTATTTTTTTGTTCCATGCTAGTCTCATATCGAAAGTGAAGAGGTTACTCAACATACAAAAATTCTCGTAAAACAGAATTCAACTTCAGAATAGATGTAATGTGTTAAATTGTTTTTGTATGTATTCTTTTGTTTCTAAGCATGCGTAGTATTGCTCTTATGTCGCGTACACGCGATCGGTCAAACCGATGAGAACGGTCTGATGAACCGTTTTCATCGGACCAAACCGATCGTGTGTGGGCCCCATCGGTTATTTTTCCATAGGTTAAAAAAAAGCAATCTTGTTTTAAATTTAACCAATGGATACCTAACCGATAGAAAAAAAACGATCGTTTGTAGGCAGTTTCACGGTTAAAAATCCACGCATGCTCAGAATCAAGTCGACGCATGCTTGGAAGCATTGAACTTCGTTTTTTTCAGCACGTCGTTGTGTTTTACGTCACCGCGTTCTGACACGATCGTTTTTTTAACCGATGGTGTGTAGGCACAACTGACCATCAGTCAGCTTCATCGGTTAACTGATGAAAACGGTCCATCAGACCGTTCTCATCGCATGGACCGATCGTGTGTACAGGGCTTTACAATTTTTTTCGGGTGAAAACTTTACTAATTAAACAAAAATCGGAACATACCGACCCGTTTGGCTCAGATCTACCCATTAATGAATGCCAACTGCTGGAGGGGGTGCAATCAAAGTGGGTCATTTCTTCATATATGGTAGCAGTGTCCCAAGATCAGGAGATTCTGGGAGGAGATATCTCCGTGGATAAAAAAACTGACATTAAGACCTATTGAGCAATCCCCATTGCATTTTCTGTTTCATGGAATGCCATCATCCATGAAGTTCTACAAAAGAAGTGTCACACCACACCTATTAAATGCAGCGAAGGCACTGATACCTAGATACTGGAAACAACCTAAAGTCCCCAATATAGTGGAATAGAAAATCGAGGTAGAGAGGATAATGGAGGCAGAGAGATGGGTACACACGGTCAAGGATCAACAGGACAAATTTAAGGATATATGGGCAGGGTGGATATATTACTCTCCTGAAATAGGGAAGGATTAGTTTGGGGCGGAGAGGCTAGGAGGCGGGTGGGGGGGAGGGATGAGACGGCGAATAATTTTCTTTTTTTTTTTTTGTGTTTTTTTTTTTTTTTTTTTTTTTTTTTTTTTCGGTTTTATGTCTTAGTTTTTTTCAATTTTTTTTGTGTTTGTTTTGTGTGTTTTTTTTTCCTACCTTGTGGGCACCGGAGGGGGAGGAGGTGGGAGGGGGGAGGCGCGGCCCCCCCCCCCTCCTATTTTTCACATTTTTTTTTTTTCTCTTCCTCCTCCTTTTCACAGCACTAAATTGGATCACTAAAGAGGAGAAAATAATTAATCAATTAAGTCAACATAGGAGGATAAGTATAGAGGCTCCCCTTAAGGAATTTTATTTGGGAGTCATAAGAATGGGAACGGGGGTTTTAAAGAAAGGTTATAGTCACAAAGAAAGATCACTAATAAGGAAAAGGAGAAGGACACATCCAATATTTTTTTTTTTTTTCTTTTATTATTCACTAAAGTCACAAAATTAAGGACTATTAAGCCCTGCACAAAATTCTTTTTTTTTTTTTTTTTTTTTTTTACGGTGGTACTGAGCTCCTCCTTTTTGTGCCGTGGGGAGGTCATAAAGTGATGGGGTCTAGGGGGTCACGAGGGAGGAGGGGGGGGTTTTGTCTCTCCTTTCCCCTCCTCCTCTTTCTCTCTCTCCCTGGCGTCCCTCCCCGCCTCTTGTAGGTGGGTAGAGGGACGGGGGGAATTGGAGGAGAGGGAGGGGGAGGCCGATGGTGCCCATGGGGGGGATAATGTAATGTATGTAGGTATTTTTATTTAAATATGTACGGAGATATCTTTTTTGTACTTTTTCTTGTTATTGTTATTTGTTTTTCTGTATGTGATGCAATTTGTAAAATAAAGAAAAGAAGCAATTATAAAAAACAAAAATCGGAAGTTGTATTCATGTACTTTTACAATTTTATAGCCTGCACATTCAGTTTTTGTCATACGAAAATTTTAAATCAGTTGTCAAAATCACCATACTAACAATCCAAAAATCGTCAGATCCTTCGTTGGACCAAATTCAACTTCTGTTTTTCTTATCAACAAAAGCCATGGTTCGCAAAGAGCTTACAAATCATCAAGGGGATCTCATTGCTGAAAGGTATCAGTCAAGAGAAGGTACAAAAGAATTTTAAGGCATTACATATACCATGGAACACAGTGAAGACAGTCATCATCAAGTGGAGAAAATATGGCACAACAGTGACATTACAAAGAACTTGACATTCCTCCAAAAATGAAAAAAAAAAGCAAGAAGAAACCTGGCCTGGGAGGCTGAAAAGAGGCCTCCAGCACCATTAAAGGATAAATCCACCTTTTGGAACATGTTAAACATTCTATCCATATTTAGGGTGGAAAATGTATCATGTTCCAGCAGCTGCAGCCATTCCCCCTGTCCCCTTTCTCCCCAGTGACAGTGGGTGGGCATCTTCTCCAGGCACCCACTGTCACTCTTTAAAACTAACGTGGCCAGTTGGGGCTCTGTGATGGGCTCCTGATGGCCTTTGCGGCTGTTGGCTTGTAGTTCTCAATGAACTACCATGGCACTGTTGATCACTGCAGTAGTTCAAAATATTCCTGTCAGAAAGTGTCTGCTTGCCAGCAAGGTACAAGCAAACAGATACACTACCAGGTCTGCAGGAGTCCTGCATGGCACCTGTGATTTGCTGATCGCTGGTGCAATGCTTGAAAGGCTTCCAAAACAAAAAAGAGTAAATGCACATTTTTTTTGCCTTAAAGCATGTGGGAAAATGTTTTTTTTTTTGCAAAATATATTTTTATTAAGAAAGACAATAAAAGTAATCACAGGACATCAATCAAAAGAAACAGAGAGTGAATCTGTACTCCACGTGAACAGTTGAGAACTTGGCATCATTGTATGGTGTACAAAATAGTGCTCCCATGGGCCCATCATCAGCAAACATGACTGGATATTCCCCTCACCCTGTCACTCGCCGACACCGGAACAAGCAGAGGGGGGCCAAGTAAGCCTCCAACTAACCTCCACCCGCTCCTCCTCCGGCGAGCAACATACCCCAGCGCAAAGGTCACGCCAGGGCGGGGCCGAGATGCCAGCACAGCCGTGCTAGCCCTCTCAACAGTCTCTGGACACTGCAGTAATGGGTCCGAAGTGAGGAAACCAGCAACTATATCGTTGTCTTAAACCCAACCTCCATACATTTATGCAAAAAAACAAGAAAATTCGTGGAGGGCAGAGACTAGAAGTGAGCAACAGAAAAAAAGAGTAGTGATGGAAAAGGAAAGAGAAGAAGAGAAAAAAGAGGGGGAAAGAGGAGAAGAGAGGGATATCGGAGCATACCTGTTGTTCAGGTGATATATTGCGGGTCTGCATCGAGCGAGCCGATTCCGAGGCCGGGTCTCTCCCCCAACCCAAGGCTTCAGGGTTTCCCCTCTAACCGCAATCTAAGGGATGGTTCAGCTAATTCTAGTATGGCTAGGTCTAAACTCGAGGACAGTTTCCTTTGGTCGTTCGTACGTGCTAAGTGTGCCACCCACAGTGCCCACACTACTTCAAAGCGGTCTAGAGTATCCTTACAAGTCGCTATCCAATGTTCAGCTTCCCTGATGTCATTTACCTTGGCCACCCATTCCTCCCTTGTCGGAATCTGCGGACGTTTCCAATAGATGGGGATTACACGTTTAGCCGCGTTAAGGAGATGCGGCAGTGCACTTTTTTTATACTTACTGATTGGAATTTGAGGTACATGAAGGAGGAAATGTGTCGGGTCGAGGGGGATGTCAAGGTCCAGGGCCTCTTTTATTTGGCTCCTAATGTCCTCCCAGAAAGGACGAATTCGGGGACAGTCCCACCATATGTGCAGGAGTGTACCCCTGTGTCCGCACGCTCGCCAACATTGGTCCGAAACGGAGGGATAAATTCGCGCCAAGTCAGCTGGCACCCTGTACCAGCGCGTCAAAACTTTGTAATTCGTTTCTTGGGTTCTAGATTCCATCGAGCTGGAATGAGTGAGCCGGTACAGGTGAGCCAGCTGAGCTTCAGAAAACTGGGTCTGTAAGTCCCTCTCCCAACCCCGCACGTACGCCGGTTTGGGGTCGAGTGTGGCTGATCCAAGTAAGCGGTACATTTCGGACACCAGATGGGGAGGGGGGTCAGTTTCTATGAAGAGGTGTTCAAAAGGTGTGAGGGAGGTAATATCTCTAATAGAATGCCCATGTGCTTCGAAAAAATGGTGAAGCTGCCTATATCTCCAAAAGGACAACTGTGAACCGGTCTGTCTGGCCTGTAGGGACTCATAGCTAAGGAGTTTGCCGTTACTCATGAGCTTCCCGCAACTGGCGTCGCCATCGTCTACCCACGAGCCAAAGAAGGCCATCTGCTCTCCCGGGGGGAACCAGAGAAACCCTCCCAGTGGAGCCAGTGGAGACACAGGAGGGGAAAGACCCAGGGACCTGTTAATCTTGTCCCAAACTGAGAGGGCGTGTACCGTCAGCGGGGAAGTAGTATCAGACAGTCCTCTATACTCCCGGGACAGCCAAGGTGCGTATGATAAGTTTCTCCCGGCTAAGCATTTTTCTAAAGAAACCCACAATTTGGATTGGGTGTGGAAGCGCCAGTTGAGGATCCTCTGCAAGGCTATCGCCCTATAGTACCTGACCACATCTGGGACCCCCAAGCCCCCAGCCTGTTTAGGGCGTTTCAGAATCCGTAGTGCAATGCGGGGTTTACATGCATTCCACACGAACCCCGAGATCATGATAGAAATTCGGGTAAAGAAAACTTTTGGTAGGGGGATGGGCAGCATCTGGAGAAAGAAGAGTATTCGCGGTAATATGTTCATTTTGACGATGTTGATGCGGCCTAGCCAGGTGAAGGCAGTCTTAGTCCATTGGGCCAAATCTTTTTTAATCGCGGCCAGTAAGGGAGGGTAATTGGCCGCGTATAGAGTGTCAAAACGGTCTGTCAATTGTATGCCCAAATATCTAAAGGAGGAACTGGCCCATGTAAAAGGGAAAGCTGACTGTAGTCTATCTGCCAGGGACCTAGGTATTTTGATAGGGAGGACCACTGATTTAGAGGTGTTAACTTTAAAGTTGGACAGTGCCCCAAATCGCTGAAGTTCCCCCATCAGGACCGGCAACGAGATCAGAGGCTCCGAGAGGTGAAAGAGCACGTCGTCAGCGTAGGCTGAGAGCTTGTGTTCAACATTCCCCACCTTTAGACCTCTTATATCCATATTCGCCCTGACAGTACGGAGCAACGGCTCCAGTACCAGAGCAAAGAGGAGGGGAGAAAGGGGGCACCCCTGTCTCGTGCCATTCCCGATCGGGAACCTGGAGGACAGCACCCCATTTACCTTGACCTGCGCACATGGGGAAGAATACAGGGCCATGATTGATGTCAACATACGGGGACCCAACCCTTGATGTTCCAGCACCGCTCTAAGATAGGACCAATCTACTCGGTCGAAGGCCTTTTCGGCATCAGTCGACAGGATTATGTATGTTTTTTGGGCAGGGCAAGAGCGGGCCCAATGGATGAGCTGAACCGCTCTGATGGAGTTGTCCCTCGCCTCCCTTCCAGTTATAAACCCAGTCTGATCCGGGTGTATCAGTTGGGGTATGATGTGCTTTAGCCTATTCGCCAGGACTTTCGCTAGGATTTTCACATCCACATTTAACAGGGATATCGGCCTGTAACTCTGCGGGGCCATGGGGTCTTTGCCCTCTTTTGGCAGCACGGAGATGTGCGCCAACAGCGCCTCCGGGGGGATTGGGGAGCCCTCAGCGATAGCGTTGAAGTAGCCACACATGGGGGACATCAGCAGGGGCAGGAAGGCTTTGTAATAAGCCTTAGTATAGCCATCTGGACCGGGGCTCTTCCCATTGGGCAGGGACTTCACTATCAGCCTAATCTCTCCAGGGGTGATTGGAAGTTCCAGGTCAGAGCGCTGAGCTTCAGTTAGGGGCGTCACGCCTGCCGAGGCCAGGTATTCCCGGATGGCCTCTGATCTAGGGACCGGCGAGTGTGTGGGGTGTTCAGGAGTTAAGTTGTAAAGTTGTGTGTAGTACTGTTGGAACCCCGAGGCAATGTCCGAGGACCGAGTAGCCACCGCGCCCGATGGGGAGCGGAGCTGTTGGACATATGCTTGAGCATGTTTCTTGCGGAGAGCCCTAGCCAACATGCGTCCACATTTGTTACCATGCTCATAATATTTGTAGTACATAAACCTGGTTTGCTTGCGCATTTGCCGGTCTAGCAGTTTCAGGAACAGCGACCTCATGTCCGTCAATTTCAGCAGTGCCTCGGGGTCCCCCGTACCTTTATGTCTCACTTCTGCCTCCTGGAGGGCATCTAGCACTCTCCGAAAGTCAGCCTGACGTTCTTTTTTGAGCTTGGAACCCAGGGAGATCAATTCCCCTCTCACTACTGCTTTATGGCTTTCCCACAGGATACCCTTACTGATCCCGTCCGTGGAATTTTCCCGGAAGAAATTAGTAATGACCTCCTCCACTGTGGCCACCACCGCGGCATCGTCCAGAAAATTTTCGTTCAATCTCCACGTCCAGGTCCTATCAGAACCCGACGGCAGAGTGAAGGACATCTCGACCGGAGCGTGGTCAGAGATTGTTATATTGCCAATGGACGCAGACCGCAGGAGCTCCAGAGTATGGCGGTCCACATAGATATGGTCAATTCGAGTGTATACCGCATGCACAGCTGAGTGAAAACTAAAGTCCCTGCCGGTAGGGTGAAGCACCCTCCAGCAATCCAGCAAGAGATGGGACCTGAGTGTTTTGCGAAAGTGTTTGAGGTATGCGTACGAGTGCGACGGCCGGGAGCTAGATGTATCGAGGAGTGGGTCTGGGCTAACATTAAAATCTCCACCGATAACCACATACCCCTCCTTGAAGTCAGTCAAAAGGTCTAGGGTATTGTCAATGAAAGTCAATTGGTGGGCATTAGGGGCGTATAAAGTGGCAAACGTGTATTTCTTTCCCGCCAGGGTACCCTTTATAAAGACATATCTGCCCTGTGGATCAATTTGGCTATCTATGAGCTGGAAGGGGCAGTTTTTGTGGATCGCGATCGAGGTCCCCTTGGATTTAGAGACCGGGGAGGTGCTATGAAACCACTGACTATACAGGTGGGTAGGTAACCTGGGCAAGGATTGGGGGGTGAAATGGGTCTCCTGTAGAAAAACTATCTGTGCCCCCAGCTTTTTCAGTTCCCACCACAGCTTGTTTCGCTTACCTGGGGAGCAGAGACCCCTGACATTATATGATACGACCTTCAGCGAAGACATGGTGGGGAAAAACCAAGAAGAGCCCGCCTCAGACGTCGGCCCGCCCGAAGCAGATACAGCCACGCGGTGATGCTCCTAGGAAAAAAGGAGGGGGGGGAAGGGGGAACGGAGAAGGCAGAGTAAAGATCAGAAGAGAAACAGAAAAAGTAGTCAAGCCAGGCAGAGTAATTACTGTAAAATAATGTATATCGCAGCCCAGCATAAGAAAAACAAAAAAAACAACTGAACATCTGTAAGCCGGGCATAGGGCCCATCACCTCCGTGGTGGGAGCCCTACACCGTGGCTCTAAGTCCCAATAGGGAACTACACCCAAATAGGGGGGGCCTACGTGGGGTTCGTGTGCCAACATGGAGGGGAAGGTAGGGAGTCCCACCCCCGCCCACCGCATCTCACGAAGTGCTGATAAAATAAGGGGGGAACATTAAACAAAAACGAATTTTCCAGCAACCCATGTCCGGTAAGCCAGAGTGGCAGAAGAGGGACAGCCGTCCCTGAAGTAAGCACAACAGTCCAACCAGCCTCAGAGGACCATAGCACAGCAGCAACAGGCCTAGGCCAAGTGCATATCAGGGAGGTACGTCCAGGAGGCAAATCGAAGTGCCGAGTAAGGCCATCATCTCGGGACAAAAAGCTAGTTCAAAGCCTTTAGGGTGGCATTCAGAGGGGACACCCCTGTCAGTCTTGGGATACCGAGGGCCCTGGCAGGGTGTCCTGATTAGGGCGCTGTCTGTCTCTCCTGCGACTCTTTCTTGTGGCCGTTGTCCACGGTTCGGGTAGCCTCAGTGACGGGGCCTCAGATGAATCCCTCCAATCTGGGAAGTCCACAGGGTCTAGCCCTAGGACAGAGATGAAGTGTGGCAGGTCATCTTTCGTGCGCAGCGTGGCTTGTTTCCCATTTTTGGTTGCCTGCAGATAGAAAGGGAAGCCCCATCGATAAGTCAGTCCAGCATCCTGAAGCACAGTCAGTATGGGGCGGAGCGCTCTGCGCTGCATTAAAGTGCGCCTGGAGATGTCTTGGTAAAAAAACAAATGTGCCCCATCAAAATCATAAAAAGGTTTTCCACGCATTTTTTGCATTATGCGCTCTTTAAATGTGTACTTGTGGAGCTTACAAATTACATCTCTGGGGTTATCTGCGTCTTGCGATGGCGGTCTCAGAGCCCTGTGTGCGCGGTCAATTTCCATAGGAGCAGTCGCAGGCAAGCCTAAGATGTCCCTAAAGACATCTTGCAAAGTGGGGATAATGTCACGGGGAGCTGTGGCTTCAGGGAGTCCCCGGATCCTAATATTAACCCTTCTGCTGCGGTTTTCAGAATCGTCTAGCTGACATAACAGGGTTTCAATCCTTTGGTCCTGAACACGGCACCTAGCTTGCAGCAAAGCAATGGTGGGGAGAGCCTCCTCTAGCTTTTCCTCCAGGGCCTCCACCCTATTCCCCAGATGGGATGTATCTGCCTTTAGCTGGGCAATGTCTTCGGTGAAGGCCCTCTCTACCCTGCTGGTGAACCTCTCCAGGTCCTCTCGTGTGGGGAGGGACATAATATGGCGCCTGAGGTCTTCATCCCCCATGAGGTCTGGGGCCATCATGCGTCCACCCGGGGATGTAGGCGATGCGGGGGGGGGCCGAGTCACTCACCGACCTCGGGGATGAATCCGGGGAGGCAGATGGCGGAGGAGCCTTTTGCTGGCGTGTCGCAGCCGTGGCAGGCTGAGATGATTTCAGCGCCCTCTGCGTCTTCCCGGTCGGCGCCATGTTGGATGTCTCGCGGCCTTGTCCTCGGGGCCCCGAGAAGTAATTTTCCAGTTGTACCTGCCGGGTGACAGTCGTTCTCGGCGGCTGGGACGACTGGCGCAGTCGCTGGGACATGGGGGGAGCCGGATCGACTCTGCAACCCCCTCTATAGCTGCTTAAAAGGCTGCGGTGGAGCGGAGCTGAGGCAAGACACGTCCTCACTCCTCCATAGCCAGGACACGCCCCCGTGGGAAAATGTTTTATGGTCTAATGACCAAGATTAAACTTTTTTCGCCATAATATGCAGTGTTGGTTTTATGCCAAACATAGTTTTTGGCCATAATTCCAAAAAGTATGTTTGGCATAAAACCAACACTGCATATTATCAAAAAAAAAACACCATACCCACAGTGAAGCATAGAGTTGGCAGCGTTATGTTTTGGTGCTACATTTCTTTAGATGGATCTGAGGTTTTAGCCAAGGTGGAGGCACTTGAAGAAGATCAAAGTTTTGAAATGGCCCAGCCAGTGTTCAGACCTGAATCCAATTGAAAATTTGAAGGGGGACCTGAAGAGGGCTGTACACAGGAGATTCCAGAAAAGATTCCGAAGACTAGATATGCCATGCTGACACCCACACAAACAGACCGAATCCAGGTATAAAATCTGAAGGTGCTTTAACAAAGTATTATTTTAAGTCTGCACAGATTTTTTCAACCACTTTATTGTAAGTTTATTATTATTCCCCCCCTTCTAAAGATTTCAGTTTGTTTTAATTGAATTGAATATTGAGTATAGGCCACATTAAATGTGGCTATATTTCAGAAGTGATTTGATGTTTTTACATCTAAAAAACCTGATAATTTTACAGGGGTGTGTGGACTTTTTCTTTCCATTGTATGAGTGTGTTGTATATGTGTATGTCTCATGTGAAGGGTTTTATGAAGTTTGAAGCTCTGCATGCTGTGCAGTTGCTTTATACAGTAAATACACCCATAAGCCTCATAGCACACTTACCATATTTTCCGGCGTATAAGACGAATTTCTAACCCCTCGTCCTGTGTTTAGTGTCCGCCTATCACGGAGGCCCTCTCGACCTCGGACGAGAGGGCCTCCGTGATAGGTGAACACTGAACACAGTGCCTCCTGGGAAGCTGAATGTTCCGCCTATCACGGAACAGAAGACGTCGGAGGCGCGGCTTTTGAAAAATCGTACGGCCGCGATTCTGGTAAGGTAAGATGTTAGGTTACACGGCCGCGATTCGCATGGGATAAGGTAAGGGCACGGTCTGGTCATGTAATGGGGCACGGTCTGGTCATGTAATGGGGCAGGTCTGGTCATGTAATGGGGCACGGTCTGGTCATGTAATGGGGCATGTCTGGCATGTAATGGGGCACAGTCTGGTCATGTAATGGGGCAGGTCTGGTCATGTAATGAGGCAGGTCTGGTCATGTAATGGGGCACAGTCTGGCATTTAATGGGGCACAGTCTGGCATTTAATGGGGCACAGTCTGGCATGTAATGGGGCACAGTCTGGCATGTAATGGGGCACAGTCTGGCATGTAATGGTGGCACCGTGAGGCGAGGCATGACTAGTAGGAAGGGGGTAGTCTTATACGGTGAGTATATCCCAAAACCAACATTTTGGCTGGAAAATTAGGGGGTCGTCTTATACGCCGAGTCGTCTTATACGCCGGAAAATACGGTATGTTATTTCCTGCAAATAAATAAATAAAAAATAGTTTCAAAAACTTTATCGATGACTTAAGGTCCTTTTCAATGTAATTCCGATTCTCCAATGAATTTTTTTATCTATCTATCTATCTATCTATCTATCTATCTATCTATCTATCTATCTATCTATCTATCTATCTATCTATCTATCTATATATATATATATATATATATATATATATATATTTATATATACAGTATATATTTACACTTGTTAAAAAAAAAAAATATATATATATATATATATATATATATATATATATATATATATATATATATATATATATATATATATATATATATATATATATATATATATATATATATATTTAACAAGTGTGAATGAATGTAGTTAAGGCACAAAGCTCAAATGGTATCTTATGAATGACTGAAAAGTCTGGTATGCCTATACCCTTGTAATATTACAGATGTTGAAATCTTATCATGCTTCAGGTATTTTCCTACTGCTCACAGCAAAAGAGTGTGTTGGGAAAAATACAAAGATATTCCATGCAGATTTAATAAGGTACCTACTGCTTCAAAGATCAAACTCACTGTCATGATATACAGAGGTTATACAAGGCAAATCACAGTTTAGAGATCCAGGTTATCTTGCTGGGAATAGAATTGCATCCATTACAGACACCATTAGTCTGTTTCATAACCCCAGCATAGAGATGTTACATTGCAAACTACAAGAGAGCATTGGCATGGCATGATATAACAACATGACTGTCCTATTAGATTCAATAAACCTACAAGGTCAGTACATTACAAATCACAACAAAAAATGTCTAAAGTGATTTCCACTGGACTAAGGCGATAGTATATAACTGTACATATCAAAGCAAGGTGATTTTCTCCTTCTAAAGTACCTTTCTAAAATATATACATTTTAAATAGGCAAAAGCAACACAAACAAACCCTGTGCTTTGTATAACTTTATCCGATTGGTGCATTCTCATTTATGTATCTGCAATGACAGTGCAAGTGAAAGAATCTTCCCATTTTAAGAATGATACATTCTGGAATGATTTCAAGTAAGGAACCTTAAAACTACCATTGTCTGTAGGCTATTAAATCTTCCTGTAATGTTATGATAATTGCAAACCCGACACTATAGATCAAGGGGCATAGCTAAGAATATTATAAACTCCTAAAAAGAATGACAGCCTTCTGTGTATGTATAGATTTTTTACCTAAACGTATTTGATCAGTAAAATATAGTGGGCCAAATCCTCAAAAATCCTGCCTAACTTATTTTTTCCCATTTAAGTTACACTGACTTAAAATTTCTACCTAAGTACCCGATCCACAAAGCACTTACCTAGAAATTTCAGGCCGTGTAACTTAAATGTCTCCGGCGCAAGGCGGTCCTCTTCTGCAGGGGGCGATGACAATTTAAATGAGGCGCGCTCCCGCGTCGGCCGTACTGCGCATGCTCGTGACGTCATTTTCCCGATGGGCAGCGCGCGAAATTACGTTACGTCGGGCTTTGTGGATTGCGACGGGACAATAAAGTTGCGTCGGGTAAAAAAAAAGTTACGCGCCGGGAAAAAAAATTCAAAATTTAAAAAAAAACGCGGCGATCGAAAAAAAGATCTGTTTTTACAAGGTGTTACTAGTTTACACTTTGTAAAAGCAGAACTAATTTTACAAGTAAAAAATAAAATAGAAAAAGTGCAGCGCAAAACTCAAATATATAAATGATACTGGTATACTCAAACACCAATACCATAAGTGTGAATATGAATATGCAGAAAAAAAAAAAAATAATTAAAATTAAATACAATTCAAACAAACAGTCCAAAAGTCCATAAGTGTCAGAAGATGAGTGAATTAAACGAAAATAAATCTCCACCACGTGACAATCCACCAAAATTTTGAAGTGATCCCTCCACCGTTGTAGATGGCTACTCTCACCTTCATATATGGACCACTGAGTTAACAGATGGTCAATAAAGCAAATCAAATAGGAAGGTCATGAACAGGAACCAGGCTGATGTATTAGATCCTCATAAGACAACCAAACCGCAAAGGACAGGTGCATGTAAAGAGATAATCACAGACTAAGTGCTCACTGTTGCAATGTGTGGATTTATTCTTTAAAAGAAGCAAAAGTCAGGCTACTCACATTTGGCCAGACAAAAAACGGCATGAAGTAACAATCTTTAGGAATGAACAGCAGATGAGCGACGTGATGTTTCAGGCTCCTAAACCACCGGACGCGTTACGTTATATCAACTTCCTCAGCGGGGCGGGGCCTGTTGTGTCGCTTTCCTGTCTTTAAATAGCTGCTCATTGTCATAGGGACAAGCATCAGAATGGCGTGTGGGGCCTGACGTCGAATCCTGAACAGCTGATTGTTCAGGAAATGATGCAAACAATGTCAGAACATCCAGCATACTGTTCAAATGTGTGCAACTTTATTGTTCACACACACATGGTATAGAACTAGAATATCGCCATCTTGTGGACAATTTAGAAAATTGCATCCGAATGTTAATTTTAAAATAATAATAAAATTAATCAGTTGATATAACGTAACGCGTCCGGTGGTTTAGGAGCCTGAAACATCACGTCGCTCATCTGCTGTTCATTCCTAAAGATTGTTACTTCATGCCGTTTTTTGTCTGGCCAAATGTGAGTAGCCTGACTTTTGCTTCTTTTAAAGAATAAATCCACACATTGCAACAGTGAGCACTTAGTCTGTGATTATCTCTTTACATGCACCTGTCCTTTGCGGTTTGGTTGTCTTATGAGGATCTAATACATCAGCCTGGTTCCTGTTCATGACCTTCCTATTTGATTTGCTTTATTGACCATCTGTTAACTCAGTGGTCCATATATGAAGGTGAGAGTAGCCATCTACAACGGTGGAGGGATCACTTCAAAATTTTGGTGGATTGTCACGTGGTGGAGATTTATTTTCGTTTAATTCACTCATCTTCTGACACTTATGGACTTTTGGACTGTTTGTTTGAATTGTATTTAATTTTAATTATTTTTTTTTTTTTTTTTTTTCTGCATATTCATATTCACACTTATGGTATTGGTGTTTGAGTATACCAGTATCATTTATATATTTGAGTTTTGCGCTGCACTTTTTCTATTTTATTTTTTACTTGCTTAGGATTTTTGCGAATTTCCCTTAGTGTTCAGCTGGCATTACCAGTGATCTGAACCCTGGGGGTCTGTATCACATAAATACACTTTAATATCATCATTTTTTGATCTATATATTTGCGCTGATTGCACCCTGTTTTTTATATATTTTAGAACTAATTTTACGTATGCAAACGTAAACTTACGCAGAAAACACAAAGCTGAAAAGCTTTGTGGATCTCCGTAAGTCCTCATTTGCATACGCAAAGCGGCATTTCGACTCGAAATGCCCCCAGCGGCGGATGCGGTACTGCATCCTAAGATCCGACAGTGTAAGTCTCTTACAGATGTCGGATCTTCTGCCTATCTTTGGAAAACTGCTTCTGAGGATCAGTTCCAAAGATAGGCACAGGGATACGCAGGCTGAACAGCAGTTCCGCCTGCGTATCCCTTTTGAGGATTTGGCCCAGTGTTCCCAAATATTGAATGATATGTTCTATGGCTGCACAATGGCACCAGATTTCACAGTAGGTGATGCTTTATTTATAAGTCTCTGTTTTGGTTAAAGTGGATGTAAACCAGAATTTTTTTTTCTTTTTTGCTGTCACAATGTAGAGTATAAGGTTTCCTATAATCTGTGCTCAGTCTTGCCACACAGAGTTAATCCAGCTCTGAGCAATCATCTTTTATTTTTTCAGTGAGATAAACGGACAAACAGGAGAAAACTTTTGTCCGTTCTTCCCCCCTTGCTGTGAATGACATATGCACTAGCCCGAGACAGGCATTATTTTTTAATTCTCACCCCCACTCCTTTTCTGAAGTCATGTGGTCACTTTTCTGGATTTTGACTGGATGTTAGTGATCATAGCAGAATTTAGTTTAAGGAATACATAGGAGAAAATGCATGTTTACAAGGGGAGTGTAGAGGTGGGCGGGGACTGACATCACAACTCTACCCACCGAACAACAGACCCACCCACAGAATCTGCAGTTTTTCAGTTCTTATAACAGACAGAAGGGAGACATTTGACAGGTAAGGATACATGCAGGAGGCATCTATATCCTTATAGATCAGCACTATGGTAGTAGTTTAGAAATGATGAGAGTGGGTTTACATCCACTTTAAATAGGAACTTCACCCCACATGTGTTTTTTCCTTTCGTTCATACTTAGTTTACTGAGCTATCAGCAAAACACATACTCACATGTCCAGCAAATCCAGTGTCATTCTGCTGCAATGCACCCAAGGACACATCATGCTAGGTCCTGCACCACTATGTTCTTTGCTGATGTCTTCAAGAGCCAGCTGCCTTTGCCAGGTTCTTCTTGCTGGCCGCCCTATGATGACACATGGACAGTGCATTTAAGATTTACACTGCTCTCAGCAAAAAATATACATTTTCCCACTTCCCATTTTTTTAAATGTGTGATTTCCTAAAAAGAGGTGAGTAATATGAATTAGTGAAGAAAATAAGAGTAAAGGTATACATTTAGAGCCCATTCACACAGGGGCAACACGACTTCTAGCACGACTTTGGGAGGCAACTTGGACACGACTTGAGTATGAATCATCAGGCAACTTACAAGGCAACTTCAAGTCGCCTCCAGGACAGGAGGCTTTCCAGTGGCCAATCAAACAACAATCAGCTCTGTGGGAGGGAGGGGTTTGCCTGAGAAATGTATGTTATCTTCCTGTATTGTTGCTTCAGTTAAGACAGTGAGGCGACTTCCATTGAAATCAATGGGTACAAGTTGCCAATAAGTTGCCTAGAAGTCGGATTGAAGTAGTACAGGAACCTTTTCTGAAGTCGGAGCGACTTCAGTAGTGTACATTAAGACGGCTCCATTCACTTCCATTCATTTTCTCGACTGCACGACTTGGGGCAACTTGGGGCGACTTGAAGTCGGATCCCAGGTCGCCCCAGTGTGAACCGGCTCTAAAGGGTAACTCCACTTTCGTGGGGGGAAAAATCGCAAATAAAGAAAAAGTAATATAGTCTATACAATTGCAACACAAGTCATGTTGTAATTTAATGTTATTAAAAATTTCCTTTTCAATATGCATCCACTTTAATTTTCTGAGAAGGCATTGCAATATAACCACCTGGCGTTGTTCTGTTTACAAGAAACATAATTTTCTGCTTGTGTGATTGGCTCATCAATTTTCCCAGAAGTCTGCCTAAGATACAAGTCAGATTTCAGGCATCCCCTGCAACAAAAATTTCATTTTTGGTGAGGAACTGCCTGTAGGAACATGTCTAAAGGGATGTAGGCCCAGCAGATTTCCTCATTAGTGCCCTGCAGGTGCACACCTGACAGTTAATTATGAAACCCCTCCCATTACACTCACTTAGTAAAGAGGCACAGGCAAACACACATGGATTACTTCAGAATACCAAAAATTAGGAATCTGCAACAAAGTTTATTATAATCCTTGCAATGTACATAGATCAATTAGAGGGGAATGTTTTTTTCTAAACAAAAGTGGAGTTACGCTTTAAGGAATCCTGAACAAAGAGGTGATTATGAATTCTTCTTAAAGGGATAATAAGATATGACATTTTGACACACTATGAAAATCTAAACAATTGACCCGGCGCCAGTTTAATTCCTTGCTATTTCAGCACATACAGTACTTGAGGTGCCAATAATTTTCACTAAAGATTATGCATATTGAGTGCAAAAGAGATCTTTCTGTGAATATTTTTCTTATGCTCTTGGATATCTCCTAAACAAACGTTGCTATACAGAGCTATGTACTTTAGCTAAAAAGGTTTTCCCATGAAGGATCACAAACACCTGTATATATTGAGTGTTCAATCTCACTTTAACCACTTCCCGCCGGCCAGACGACTTTCTACGGCCGCAATGTGGATGTTAATTGCCGGGAGGCCGTCTATATACGGCCTCCAGCCACTAGGCGGGCGTGCGAGTGCCGCCGGTGGCGCACGCCCGCCGCGTCACTCAGGTTCCCGATGCGTGTGCCTGGCGGCCGCGATGTCCGCCAGCCACCCGTGATCGGCAGTCACAGAGACAGGGACATGGATCTCTGTGTGTAACAACAGAGATCCATGTCCTGTCAGGGAGAGGAGACCGATGGTGTGTCCCTTGTATACAGGGAGGGATAACCATCGTTATAACCACCAGTCACTCCCCTCCCCCCAGAGTTAGAAACACTATGCAGGGCACACATTAACCCCTTCATCGCCCCCTAGTGTTAACCCCTTCCCTGCCAGTCACATTTATACAGTAATCAGTGCATATTTATATCATAGTTCGCTGTATAAATGTGAATGGTTTCAAAAATGTGTCAAAAGTGTCCGATGTGTCCGCCGTAATATCACAGTTGTGCCAAAAATCGCAGATTACTAGTAAAAAAATAATATTAATAAAAAAAAATGTAAGAATTATATCCCCTATTTTGTAGGCGCTCTAACTTTTGCGCAAACCAATCACTATACGCTTATTGCGATTTTTTTTTTAACCAAAAATATGTAGAAGATTACGTATCGGCCAAAACTAAGATTTTTTTTTTATTGGATATTTATTATAGCAAAAAGTTAAAAAATATTTTTTTTTTTAAAACTGTCGCTCTATTTTTGTTTATATCACAAAAAATAAAAACCGCAGAGGTGATCAAATACCACCAAAAGAAAGCTCTATTTGTGGGGAAAAAATGACTTCAACTTTGTTTGGGAGCCACATCGCACGACCGTGCAATTGTCATTCAAAGCGTGACAGTGCTGAAAGCTGAAATTTCACCTGGGCAGGAAGGGGGTATATGTGCCCAGTAAGCAAGTGGTTAACCACTTCCATACTGGGCACTTAAACACTCTCCTGACCAGACCAATTTTCAGCTTTCAGGGCTCTCACACTTTGAATGACAATTACTCAGTCATGCAACACTGTACCCAAATGATTTTTTTGTCCTTTTTTTCCCACAAATAGAGCTTTCTTTTGGTGGTATTTTATCACCTCTGTGTTTTTTATTTTTTGCGCTATTAATGAAAAAAGACCGAAAATTTAGAAAAAAAATGTTTTTTCTTAGTTTCTGTGATAAAATTTTGCAAAATATTAATTTTTCTTCATAAATTTTGGCCACAATTTATACTGCTACATGTCTTTGATAAAAAATAACCCAAATTTTTTGGAAATTATTTGGTCTGTGTGAAAGTTTTAGAGTCTACAAGCTATAGTGCAAATC
The DNA here is from genome assembly GCF_905171775.1 of Rana temporaria. Lineage (NCBI taxonomy): Eukaryota > Metazoa > Chordata > Amphibia > Anura > Ranidae > Rana > Rana temporaria. Next base: position 181,000,109 of record NC_053491.1, read on the forward strand.
ATAATAAATTATCACATCTGATCACACCTGATGTTTTGAAGGCCTATCTCATTTCTTGAGACCCTAACAAGCCAGGAAAGTACAAATGCCCCCCAAATAACCCCTTTTTGGAAAGTAGACATCCCAAGGTATTTAGTAAGAGGCATGGTGAGTTATTTGAAGTTGTAATTTTTTTCCCAAAACACTTTGCAAAAATTAAGATTTTTATTTTTTATTTAAAAAATTTCTCAAAAGTGTCATTGTAATAGCTTATTTCTCTCACATGGCATGTGCATACCACAAATGACACCCCAAAATACATTCTGCTACTCCTCCTGAGTAAAACGATACCCCATGTGTGAGACTTTTCCACTGCCTGGCCACATACCGATGCCCAACCTGCAGGGAGCGCCATCAGGGGTTTTAGGAGCATAAATTGCACATCTAACTAGTTGACAACCTATTACAATTTAGAAGGTCCTGGAACACCAGGACAATGGAATTACCCACAAAATGACCCCATTTTGGAAAGCTAACACCCTAACGCATAATCTATGAGGCATAATGAGTCTTTTGAACGGTTCATTTTTTTCCAGAAGTTTTTGGAATATGTGGAAAAAAAATGAAAACGCATTTTTTTTACACAAAGTTGTCCATTGATAAGATATTTCCAACACATAGCATGTACATAGCAAAAATGACACCCCAAAATACATTCTGCTATTCCTCCTGAGTAAAACGATACCCCATGTGTGAGACTTTTTCACTGCCTGGCCACATACAGATGCCCAACATGCAGGGAGCGCCATCAGGGGTTTTAGGAGCATAAATTGCACATCTAACTAGTTGACAACCTATTACACGTTTGAAGGCCCTGGAACACCAGGACAATGGAATTACCCACAAAATGACCCCATTTTGGAAAGCTAACACCCCAACGTATAATCTATGAGGCATAATGAGTCTTTTGAACGGTTCATTTTTTTCCAGAATTTTTTGGAATATGTGGAAAAAAAAATGAAATCGCATATTTTTTACACAAAGTTGTCCATTGATAAGATATTTCCAACACATAGCATGTACATAGCAAAAATGACACCCCAAAATACATTCTGCTACTCCTCCTGAGTAAAACGATACCCCATGTGTGAGACTTCTACACAGCCTGACCACATATAGAGATCCAACATGCAAGGAACACCGTCAGGTGTTCCAGAGACACATAGCATGCACATACCAAGAATTACACCCCAAAATACATTATGCTGAGCAAAGCGTAAACAAAAGATTACCTTGGTAATAGTAGCGCAGTTCTACACAGCAGGATAGCACTGGTCCAGGCAGCAGGCAGGGACTTGGTCAGCAACGTCCAGGCAGGGATACTGCAGGTGGTCAGTTCATGCAACAGGCAGAGGCATGATGGCATAGGTTCTACAGGCAGCAGGAGGGCTTTGTTCAGGACAGAATGGGGACAGGGGTAGAGGCTTCTCCCACCCAAATCTCTTTGAAGCCTCCGGGCAACCAGACCCTAATCTAGCATGAGAAAACAAAAAAGTTTTCTTCATCCAGAAAAACTTTTCTGGCGCCCCTCACATATGTGAGACCCCTGTGTTGAATCCCACTAGTCCAGTAGCAGGGTACAAGATCAGTCCAAGAGGCAGGCAAAAGGCATGGTCAAACAGTCCGAGGTCAGTTCCAGATCAGGCAGAGGCAGTACAGAATCGTTAGGCAGAAGAATGGTCGAAAAACAGTCCAGGGTCAATTCCAAATCGGGCAGAGGTATTACAAAATCGTTGGGCAGAAGAATGGTCAAAAAACAGTCCAGGGTCAATTCCAAATCAGGCAGCGGTATTACAAAATCATTAGGCAGAAGGGTGGTCCAATAACAAGCCGGGGTCAGTTACAAAGCAGGCAGTGGCATAAGGGGTGAGAAGGCAGGAACGGAGGATTACGTTTACCATACTAAACTAATACTTTAGTTTAGTATGGTAATGTTTGAAACAGTCAATTATACAGAGGCCTGGTTGTGAAGGACACTCTGCACAATAATAAACTGTGTCCCGTCTGACTCCTACACTGGCACACACTCTACATTTTTTTTGAGCTCGTCGGCCTGATGCTGTGGGAGGGACCTTATCCGGGAAGTGCCCTTCGGAGAGCCGACTTAGAACATCTGATCGGATGTGTTGGGGCAGGTCGTTCGGGAATATCAGGGTAGTGGTAATTTCCTCCAGGTAGCCAAGGAAGGGTAGGGGGTTTTGGGTGGATTTGCGGTAAATAATATGGGAGTTGTAGACGGCCAAATGAAAAAAATAAATTGCTACTTTCTTGTACCAATGGTACGTGCATCTTGTGGGTAGATATGGTTCCATCATTTGATCATTTAGGTCGACTCCCCCCATGAACAAATTGTAGTCCTGAATGCAGGTGGGTTTTTGGATGGTGGTGCCACGCCTTCTGCGGGTTTCTACAAAGGAATCGTTGTGGATGGACGACAACATGTACACGTCTCTTCTGTCCCTCCACTTCACTGCCAGAACCTCCTTGTTGCGCAGACTCGCCGATAAGGGGCGAATTTTGAAAAGCCTATCAAAATTTGGGTCATTTCGGGGAAGGCACTGGGTGTTATCATTGAAGTGGAGGAACCTCATGATCGTGAAATATCGGTTTCGGGGCATTGATGCAGAAAAGACGGGCATATGATAAATGGGGCGTTTGGACCAAAATAAATGTTTTTCGTTTTTTGGGTTGAGTCCCATACAAAAGGTGAGGCCTAAAAAAATTCTGAACTCCTCCACTGTTAGATCTCTCCAATTGTAGGGACGGGCATAAGACGATGTGGGGTTGTTGGAAATAAACTGTTGGGCATAAAGGTTGCACTGGGCCACAATGCTAGAAAGCAGTTCCTCAGTAAAAAATAAATTGAAAAAATGTATTGGTGAAAAATTGTCCGTGTCCACCTGGACTCCTGGCTGGGCAGTAAAAGGGGGAATGTTGGCTTCTCCGGAATTTGGAGGAAGCCACAAGGGGTACTGAAGGGCATAGGGAAGGCTTGCATGGGTCCTTGGCCTTTGCTGCCGAGGTACTGCAGTGCTGGTGGATGGCACTTCGGTGCTGGTGGATGGCACGACGGGGCTGGTGGATGGCATTACGGGGCTGGTGGATGGCATGACGGGGCTGGTGGATGGCATGACGGGGCTGGTGGATGGCATGACGGTGCTGGTGGATGGCACTGCCTCACCAGAGCGCCTTCTTTTGGCGGGCTGATTATCTTCCCCCTCTGAGCCTGTATCGGTTCCACTGCTGTAGACTGGCTCGTAGTCTACATCCACATCCGAATCCAGCTGTGAATCGGAAGACGAGAGCTCCCCGTTGCTCTCGTCACTTGCGGCAATAATTGCAAATGCCTGCTCGGTGGAATAGAGACGCTTAGACATTGTTGCTGGCGACTTCACACAGATGTGTGGCACAGATGTGCACTGAGGCGACACAGATGGGCAGAGATGGGTACTGAGGTGGCAGAGATGGGTACTGAGGTGGCAGAGATGGGTACTGAGGTGGCAGAGATGGGGTGGAATAGATGTGCACTGATGAGGCGGCACAGATGTGCACTGATTGATTGCACAGATGTGCACTGATGAGACGGCACAGATGTGCGATGATTGATTGCACAGATGTGCACTGATGAGGCGGCACAGATGGCACTGATGAGGCGGCTCAGATGGCACTAATGTGGCGAAACAGGTGGGCACTGAGATGGGTACTGATGTGCACCGATGAGGCGGCACAGATGTGCACTGAGGTGGCACAGGTAGGCACTGATGAGGTGGCACAGGTAGGCACTGATGAGGTGGCACAGGTAGGCACTGATGAGGTGGCACAGGTAGGCACTGATGAGGTGGCACAGATGGGCACTGAAAAGTACTGAGGTGGCAGGTGGGCACTTGGCAGAGGTGGGCACTTGGCAGAGGTGGGCACTTGGCACAGGTGGGCACTTGGCACAGGTGGGCACTGGTGGCACAGGTGGACACTGGTGGCACAGGTGGACACTGGTGGCACAGGTATCACTGGGCACTGATTGGGTACTGAGGTGGCAGGTGGGCACTTGGCACAGGTGGGCACTTGGCAGAGGTGGGCACTTGGCAGAGGTGGGCACTTGGCACAGGTGGGCACTTGGCACAGGTGGGCACTGGGCACTGGTGACACAGGTGGACACTGGTGGCACAGATGGACACTGGTATCACTGGGCACTGATTGGGCACGTTTTTTTTTCACATTAGATACATTAGATACTTTTTTTTTACTCACAGACTCTCTCTCTCCTCACACACGCTGTGTGTGTGAGGAGGGAGAGCCGGCAATGAGAGATGATCTCATATGTTTACATTTGAGATCATCTCTCATTGGCCACAGAATCGCGCTGTAAATAGCCGCTGTGATTGGCTATTTACCGCGATCTGTAATTGGCTGTGTCCAAGGGACACGGCCAGTACAGGAGTTCCCCGATGCGCGCTCGGGAGCGCGCGCGGGGAACGAGGAAAGGGGCGGCCGTAAAAACACGGCCTCCCAGAGATTCAGAGCCACCCGACGGCCGTACAAAGTCGTACAGCCGTCGGGAACTGGTTAAAGTGGACCTTTAATCTAATTTTCTTCATTAAGCAATATCACTTCTTTAACCTCCTTTCAGGAGATCACAAATGAAATACTTTTTGAGGGGGAAATATGTTCTTTTAGGCAGTGCACATCGAGCTTATTCCCTTCTTTCTGAGGTGGGAATGAAGTCCCCAGTTGCCTGAAGTCAAGCTGGATACTCATGTCATGAATCCGAGGAGGCTTCTGGTGGGATCTCAAACAAAGAACCTGGAAGAAACAGCTAGCTCCTGATGTGGTCAGCAAAAAAGATGGTGGTGTAGGCAGGGGCAGACTGACAACTCATGGGGCCCCCGGGCAATAGACGATTATGGGGCCTCCGGGCTTACAGATGGCCACCACGCCAGGAGGCAGTGCAGTGGCTGGGTAGCCAAAATCTCAGTATTTTCATATCAAAAGCATGTCCGTATCGGACATATCAGGGACAGATGTAAAAAAACACATATTTTTTACATACTGTCCCTGGTTTTACTGAGCCTGGCAACCCTGATGGGGCCCCCCTAGTGGCATGGGGCCCTCGGGCAGTGCCCTAATGCTCGAATGGTCAGTCCGCCCCTGGGTGTAGGACTTGACATGCAGTTACATTCGGTGTATTGCAGCAAGACAATGTTGGATTTGCAGGACGTGTATGGGTTTTGATGATGACCCAGGTAAGAGAGTTCATCTGTAAATCAGCCTGCAAGTGCAGCATGCAGCAGCTCTCACAATGAAAGCTTTCTTTTTTCTGTGGTACACAGTAAAGATAAAATAATGCATCCTGTTATAGAACCATAAGTCCGACAGGCTTTCCCAGTTACTGACAATCACTCCATTTTAACCGTGTTGATCTTGCTATATTTTCATAATATATATTTGTGTGTTATTGTGTAAAAGGAACCAATCAGTATAGAAATATGAGAGATGTCATTGCAAATACAGGTCTGAAGATGAAAACTCCATAGCTATTGTTTTTTTTCTTTACTGTGATATTTAGTGGCTTACTGACCTTGAAGCATTCAGCCAGCTAAGCGCCAGGATACACTGACATACACGTACTTGTTCTAGGTCAGTCACTGATATTTTTTAACTGTTGTGTATGTATATACAGTGCCTTGAAAAAGTATTCACACCCCTTGAAATGTTCCACATTTTGTCATGTTACAACCAAAAACGTAAATGTATTTTATTGGGATCTTTTTATGTGATAGGCCAACACAAAGTGGCACATAATTGTGAAGTGAGAGAAAAATGATAAATGTATTTCACATTTTTTTTTACAAATAAATATGTGAAAAGTGTGGCGTGACTTCTGAAGGCAATTGGTTCCGCTAGATTTTAGTTAAGAGCATGAGAGTAAAAGGGGCTGAATAAAAATGCACGAAACACTTATTTATTTGTAAAAAAAAAAAAATAATAATAATTTATCATTTTCCTTCCACTTCACAATTATGTGCCACTCTGTGTTGGTCTATCACATAAAATCCCAATAAAATACATTTAAGTTTTTGGTTGTAACATGACAAAACGTGGAAAATTTCAAGGGGTATGAATACTTTTTCAAGGCACTGTATTGTCATCCTTCTGATTCTTTCAGTTTGAGTTAATAAGTTCTACAAAGGTCTTTAAAGCGGGGTTCCAACCACAATTAGAATTTTTTAAATGTATGTCCTTTCATCATGCGTTTTTATAATATAAATCCGGTCACTTTACTATTTTACAATCTGCCGCCGCTCCGCATAGTTATTCAAAAAAGATAGTTTAGAAAACTATGTCTACACCGATGTCATTTTGCTTGTGGGCATTGTGAAGCCCACAAGCACTTAGGGCCAGATTCACATACTTTTGCGGCCGTGTAACGTAACCCGTTTACGTTACACCGCCGCAAGTTTCCAGTTTTAGTGCCCGATCCACAAAGCACTTACCTGGAAACTTGCCAGCGGTGTATCGTAAATACGTCCGGCGCAAGGTGGGCCAATTCAAATGGGCGTGTGCCATTTAAATTAGGCGCGCTCTCGCGCCGGACCTACTGCGCATGCTCCGTTTCGTAACTCCCGCTGTGCTTTGCGCGAAGTGACGTCATTTTTTCGAACGGCGACGCGCGTAGCGTACTTCCGTATTCCCGGACGTGTTACGCAAATGACGTGAAATTTAAAATTTCGACGCGGGAACGACGGCCATACTTTAGACAGCAATACGTTTGCTGACTAAAGTTAGGGCACCCAAAACGACGACTAACTTTGACTAGACTAGCGGCTACGTAGCGAACGCGAAAAACCGTCGTGGATCGCCGTAACTCCTAATTTGCATACCCGACGCTGGTTTACGACGCAAACTCCCCCCAGCGGCGGCCGCGGTACTGCATCCTAAGATCCGACAGTGTAAAACAATTACACCTGTCGGATCTTAGGGCTATCTATGCTTAACTGATTCTATGAATCAGTCGCATTGATACTCTGAGAGATACGACAGAGTATCTGAGATACTCCGTCGTATCTCCTTTGTGAATCTGGCCCACACTTCCTGGAAGTCTTGCATCTGGAGTGATAATTGGGTAGCGCACTGCATCCTGGGAAATGATGACACACATTTCCCAGGAGCATTAGAGGGAGATGATGTCAGGATCCTACGTGATTCCAAATGCAGGCATTTCCATATGAGTAAAACATTTTCTTTTTTTTCTTTTTTTCTTTTTTAGGTCTAATGAGCACAATAATGAAAAAAAAAATTGGGATAGAAACTCCACTTTAAGCAAATCTGAAAGCTAAAATAGCTAAACATACTAACAAAATGATACTAGAGGTCCACTTGCTGACTAAAAAAGGAGAACACAAGGTATTAAAATGGTTTTAAACCCTTACCTATACCCAATGAATTGACTGGACTTGGGTCATACACAGGGATTAAATAAATCTTCCTGCATTAGTTTTACCTGTCTATATGCAGTCTTCTCTTCTCTACATCCATTCAAAGTCCAGAATTTAGAAGGCTTGTCTGAGCATTCAGAAAAAAGGGGAACTTAGATTCTGCAGTGAGCAGAGCACTGTAGGCTGATTGGAGGGAAGAGACACCCTTTCACACAGCACACAGGAACAGAGCTGAGGCTGTTGATCTTCTGGAGCTCCCTCTCCTGTCACCTTTATGGTGTCAAGAAATCAGAAGTGATTCATGCTAATAGCAGAGGAATGAAACAGCAGACAAAAATAACAAGTAGCGCTCCTAATTGAGACAAATACATACTATACCTGCATATGCTTTGTTCATATTTCATGTCTGGGGTTTACAACCACTTTAATGCTTAACTGTAGTCTCTCACTTTTCTTCCCTTTGTATAATTCTCTGCCCTTACATGCTACTATTTTTAGCTGTTTGTAGCTTGGCAGTGCATAAAAGTGACTTAATAGCAGAGTTACAAAAACATATTGTTACAATTGATCACAGGACACAGAGGTCAATGAATTGAACAACAGAGGACAGTAGAGGGTGGTTGTGAGGATTCTGCCAGTGGTTTTGCTTTGCAGCAGAACAGAGATTTAAAGTGTTACTAAACCCACAACTGTAAAACCAGTCTGTATATGCAGTAAATCATGCTTGTTATACTCACTGTGGAACCAAAATCCTCTGCATTTTGTAAAAAGGCTGTTTGATCCTGTCTTCTCTAATGCTCCCCTTCTTCTACTGTCCCCAATCCATCTCCTGATAGTACAGAACCTTGGATTCACTCTGCACATGCTTAGTTTGGTGTGTATTGCTAGAGAGTTATTTATTTTCTTTGGACGGTGTATGTGATCAGCACAGGGCCAATCAGCACTGTCCAGGTCAGAGAGTCAGGGGTCCTGAGACCTCATAGGACAGTCAGAGGAGAATGGAAACTCCTCCTACAAGCTTTAACCAGACACTAATAAAAGTTACATGACTTTTATATACTGCTGATGAGAAAAGGTATTTAGTTCTGTGTACTGTGGGAGGCCAGATATAGTGAATGCAGGGTCCTGGGTTTAGTAACACCTAAAGGAATGGACAGGTGCATGGGTAAGTACTAAGGGCCAGATTCCCAAAAGAGATATGACAGCATATCTCCTGATACGCCGTCGTATCTCTGTTTCTATCTATGCAACTGATTCATAAAATCAGTTACGCATAGATATCCAAAAGATCCGACAGGTGTAATTGTTTTACACTGTCGGATCTTAGGATGCAGTACCGCGGCCGCCGCTGGGGGGAGTTTGCGTCGTAAACCAGTGTCGGGTATGCAAATTAGGAGTTACGGCGATCCACAACGGTTTTTCGCGTTCGCTACGTCGCCGCTAGTCTAGTTTCCCGTCGCAAAGTTAGTCGTCGTTTTGGGTGCCTTAACTTTAGTCAGCAATCATATTGCTGTATAAAGTATGGCCGTCGTTCCCGCGTCGAAATTTAAAATTTCACGTCGTTTGCGTAACACGTCCGGGAATACGGAAGTACGCTACGCGCGTCGCCGTTCGAAAAAATGACGTCACTTCGCGCAAAGCACGGCGGGAGTTAAGAAACGGAGCATGCGCTGTAGGTCCGGCGCGGGAGCGCGCCTAATTTAAATGTTAGCCGCCCATTCGATTTGGACCGCCTTGCGCCGGACGTATTTACGATACACCGCCGCAAGTTTCCAGGTAAGTGCTTTGTGGATCGGGCACTAAAACTGAAAACTTGCGGCGGTGTAACGTAAACGGCTTATGTTACACCGGCGCTAATGTACCTGAATCTGGCCCTAAGTAAGTATTAAGACTTTTTTTTTTTTTTAATCTGAGACAAAGCTATTTTAACACACACTTTTCTCTTATTGGTAATGCACAGATTGGCTGCACACAGCAATGCTTTTCATATATTCACTATATATTCTGTATTACTTCCAAACAGTCAAATTGGAAATGCACATCTGCTTTTTTAAGTATGACGGGTGAACTCTCCATAGACAGTTACTTGCAGAAGTAGGGGAAAGTCATAATGAATAATGTAAAATATGCAGCATACTGAACCTCCCTGGTATGCACTATGCCAGTGGGTCCCCTGGGATATTCTGTGTGACTCATTAGCATAACCTATCAGCAGCTTAACTCAGATCTGCCAAGTCTGCATGTATAATGATATCAGAACACCATCATTACCCCATTGGCACAGTCTTATTTTTTCACATCTAGAACCCACAAACAAATCTGTTAAAGAAGGCTTTGAGCACAAGTCCCATGCATTTTGCACACAGGTCCTACAATCTGTCATTTTGTGACAGTCTCTCTATTTATTGGCCCAATAATGTGTTTACAGAGTCATAAATCTGCGAGATGCAAACAACTTTCTAAGTTCTTCAAGCAGAACAACAGGATCCAGACCTGAGGATCATCATATCATTTTATATGCATAAAGGAAATTCATTATGCTTTGACACTTCTTCCCTCGCTTCGAAATTAACATTCGTGCCCCTGGCTATCAAACATCAGTGCACAAAATTATTCACAAAGGGTTTAAGGTTCAAGTGGTAAATCCAGTCATCTGCAAAATGTTGACCCACGTGAGTCAGAACAGAGAGCTTGATCTTTCAATATGATGAAAATGTAATTTTATAGATGCCAAGGCGAAGTTCAAAAGTGACACACAGTGTCATCCAGATAAGCAGTTTTGCCGAAAGCAATGCCACACTTCATAAGCATTTTTTTGCCGGTGCTACCTATTATGCTTACAGAACTGCTAAACCACAGGAAATATTTTAATGAGTGACACTTCCTAATGACACTCTTGTTTGTTTTGATTGCTATGTACTACATACATCTGTCAACAGCAATACTTGCATCTCTAAAAGTTTTAAATAAGTTGTAGCCAATGGCCTTCCCTGAATAATGAATATAGCATTATGCAGTATTGTATAGCTGTCATTAAAAAAATAAAACAGAAATAAAAAATGACCTAAGGGCGAAAGAGACCCAAGGGACCTTTATGTGCTGCAACGAGAGATAAGGAAAAACTAGGATCAAGACAAAAGTCATCTCTAAAGTTACATAAGATCAAATCCACCAAGAGAATATATGGAATTTAGTTAATTATTACTTCATTGGCTAGAAATTATGGGACTGAAATCTACATTTTAAATGCTTGTCCTTTTATAATACCGTATTTGCCGGTGTATAAGATGGCTGGGCATATAAGACTAGTCAATATTCCAATCGCTCATAAATACAAAATGGGTGCTGAATCGATCACCAGCTGGGTACTGGAACAATCAACCACATGAACATATTCGCCAGCACACCACGGATCATATATAACGTCCAAAAGTTTTAATGCAAAGAAAGCATCACAAGAAGTTCTTTGCAATAAAACTTTTGGACGTTATATTTGATCCGTGGTGTGCTGGCGAATATGTTCATTTGGGCATATAAGACGACCCCCTACTTTTCAGTTTCAAAAGTTGGGTTTGACCTATAGTCAACGTATAAGATGACCCCCTTACCGTATGTTCAGAAACAAAGAGCCCGCCAGATGCCAGATGGATATCAGCCTGCCGGGTGTGATGTAAAGCTGTATGTATTCAGTATATGCGCCGCTCAGCCAATCCCGGCGGGCGATGCACTCTGTTCATGACTACATTTTTTTTTTCTTAGGGGTCCGGAGGTCCCCAGGGTCCCGGAGGCCCCCAGGGCCCCAGATGGCAACCCCTTGTTTTTATTTATTTTTAAATAAAAACAATATATATTTTTTTAATATATTTTTATTTTATTTTTTTAATAAAGGGCCAATTTTTTTTTAAGAGGTCCGGAGGTCCCTAGGGGCCTGGAGATCCCCAGGGCCCCAGATGACAACCCCCCTTTTTTTATAAAAAAAAATTATATTATTTTATATATATATATATATATATATATATATATATATATATATATATATATATATATATATATATATATATATATATATATTTAAGGGCTCAGAGGTCCCCAGGGCCCCATGTGGCAAACACCCTTTTTTATTTTTTTTATAAATGTTTATTTTTTTATTTTTGTTTATATATTTTTTTATGTATTTATTTTATTAAAGGGTCCAGGGGTCCCCAGGGCCCTGGATGGCAACCTCCCTTTGTTTTTTGTTTTTTATATAAATGTTTATTTTTATTTTTATTAAAGGGCCCAGAGATCCCGGATGACAACCCCCCTTTTTTTTTAATTTCTTTTTATAAAAAATATATATATTAAAGGGCCCAGAGGTCCCCAGGGCCCCAGATGGCTACACCCCTTTTTGTTATATATATATTTTCTTTATTTCTTCTTTTTTTTTGTAAAGGGCACCCCCGCTTCTTAATTCGCGGCATCCCCCCCGCTTCTCAATTTCAGGCGGCAGCACCCCCCTGCACCCCTGATGGCGGCCCTGCATACAGCTTTACAGAGCACCCGGTGGACTAATATCCATCGGGCAGCTGCTTCACCAGGCGTATAAGACTACCCCCGGTTTTTGGCTGTGTAATTTCGGTGTAAAAGGTCGTCTTATACGCTGCAAAATACTGTATTGTTAATCTAATCTCAATTTAGTGAATGGTTAGGAGAACCAAACTTTCTTATCTGGAGTTTTAGGAGGCGCCCCACGCCAGTTTTTAGTCCCTTTCTCTTAAAGCAATGACCCAATATTGAAGATGTATGCGTTGATATCAGTATTGAAAAATACAACACACTAAACTTCCACATTTATATATAGATACCAGCTTTATGCTTCTGCCTGTTAACCGATTAATTGAAAAATCAGATTGGATCCAGGAGAGTAGCCAATATTTGAATCGATTTGCTAGATCCATGTGGTTTGGTTTATCTCTACTGGTCATCATCAGACACGTGTAACTTTAACAAGCACTATGGGCCAGATTCACGAAGAATTGCGGCGGCGTAACGTATCGTAGACACCGGTTACACCGCCGCAAGTTTTCATCGCAAGTGCCTGATTCACCAAGCACTTGCGATGAAAACCTACCCTGGCGGCCTCTGGCGCAAGGCGGGCCAATTTAAATGGGCATGTGCCATTTAAATTAGGCGCGCTCCCGCGCCGGACCTACTGCGCATGCTCCGTTCCGTAATTCCCGTCGTGCTTTGCGCGCCGTGACGCCATTTTTTTAAATTTTGACGCGGGAACGACGGCCATACTTTATACAGCACATACGTGTGCTGTGTAAAGTTAAGGCACCCAAAACGACGACTAACTTTGCGACGGGAAACTAGACTAGCGGCAACGTAGCGAACGCGAAAATCCGTCGGGAATCGCCATAACTCCTAATTTGCATACCCGACGCTGGTTTACGACGCAAACTCCCCCCAGCGGCGGCCGCGGTATTGCATCCTAAGATCCGACAGTGTAAAACAATTACACCTGTCGGATTTTCTGGCTATCTATGCGTAACTGATTCTATGAAGTCGTATAGATAGACACAGAGATACGACGGCGTATCAGCAGATTCGCCGTCGTATCTCCACTGTGAATCTGGCCCTATGAACATTCTCAAGATACAATGAAAAATATACTTACCTGCTCAGTATACCAAGCAATAGCGTTTTTCGCTAGAGTCGGTTCACAGTCATTGCTTTCTACAGTGTTTTTACAGTATATTTATTATGTATCAGTTTGAAAAGATTACTTTTAAAGGTGAAACATTTGTCTTAAACACATTGGCCCAGATTCTCATACAATTACGTTGCTCCTGGGCAGCGTAACGTATGTGATTTACGTTACACCGCCGCAGGTTTACATCGTTAGTGCCTGATTCTCAGAACACTTACCTGTAAACTTGCGGCGGTGTATCGTAAAAGCGCTCGGCGCAAGCCCGCCCCATTCAAATGGGGCGGGCACCATTTAAATTAGGCGCGCTCCTGCGCTGAGCATACTGCGCATGCTCCATCGGGTAAATTACCCGACGTGCATTGCGCTAAATGACGTCGCCCCGACGTCATTTGCTTAGACGTTAACGTAAATGGGGTCCACGGACGTCTTACGCAAACAACGTAATTTTTTTAAATTTCGACGCGGGAACGACGGCCATACTTAACATTGGTTGCCCCTCACAATAGCAGGGGCAACTTTACGCGTTGCTTAAGCTATGGAAACGTCCGAAATTCTCAGCGTCGACCGCGCGTATGTTCGGGAATCTCGCGTAATTACCTAATTTGCATAGACGACGGGGAAAACGACGATGCGACACCTAGCGGCGGGAAAAAAAATTACATCTAAGATCTGACAGCGTAAGAGCCTTACGCCTGTCAGATCTAATGGGTATCTATGCGTAACTGATTCTAAGAATCAGTCGCATTGATACCCGGGGCCAGATTAGGACTTACGACGGCGAAAATGGTGTTGCGCTGTCGTAACGCCATTGAGAATCTGGGCCATTGTGGGGAAATTATTAAAGCTGGTGCATACAGAGTTCAGCTTGTTCAATTAGGGTTTGACAATAAAACCTGGAAGCTGATTGCTTTCTATGCAGAACTGGACCACGTTTTGCTCTATTTAGCTTTATTAAATCTCCCCCATTGTCCATAGGTAACTTAATATATAGAATTTGCAAAAATATTTATTTTAACCATATAATATTTGAAACATTGGGGAAAAATGTGTATATACCAAGACCAGCTACAGAGCTTCCCCTAGGCTTCATGGGTGACTTTTGTTGATGAAAAAAAAAATGAAAAAGGATGTGGTAAAGGGGTTGTAAAGGTAAAAAAAAATCACCTTAATGCAGATGATGTCGCCCCCCCCCCCCCCCCCCCGAGCCCCCGTTTAACTTACCGGACCCTTCGAAAGTCCCACGCTCGCCCCCGTGATCCTCCTCGAGTCGAAGCCTGGCCGTTGATTGGCTGCAGTGGATGGATTGAAAGCAGTCTATAGCAGCCAAGAATGTGTTTACATTTGTAGAGAAGTTGGTTGCCTTTAAAGGGGAAGTGATTCAGGCAGTTGTAAAGCCTCCCAATCATTTGTACAGACCACTGATGGTGCCTTCCCCTGTCTGACTGCCCCAAACATGTATCTTGGGCTCTGCTCTCCCACCTGTGGACCCAGGACTGGCATGGCAGGTGCTGGCGGGTGGTACCAAGGGAGATCAGTGAACGCCCATTTGCTAATCTTCCTTTCAGTGAATGAACACAGAAACCATCACTTACAGATGTATCTATTATTTTCCCTGCTGCTGTGGCTGCAGAAGAAGCTAATGGAGTATGGTCTGTGCTTATTTAGCATCAGTGTAAGGCAGGGGAGACGCCATTGGTCTATGTAACCATGGGTACTATGGTCAATTTCAACCTATATATGAAATGAATGATCATTAGCACCTGCTTGGAATAATTGGTTAATCATACATTTAACTTTAATCCTATAAAATCCTGACTTTGTGCAAATGTACAAATGTGAAAGTGTAAAGATTGATGCTGGTTTGAAGCAAAAGGAAAGTCACACCAAATATTGATTTGATTTAGATTTTTCTTCTGTTCACTCACTTTGCTTTATGTAAATTCATAAATATAAACAATTAAAATATAGATATTTTTAAAGAAATATTGCTTTACAGAATTTCTTCATAGCTGACTAAAACTTTTGCTCAGTACTGTATTTCAGCCATAAATATTAAAAGAAAATATAATGCTTCCAAGACAGTGTATTAAAATGGTACTGATATACTGCACTGAATCTTGTCTTTTTAAAATAGGAGTCAATTTCAGAACAAGAGAATATTTCTATTACAGCAATAAAAAAAATGACACTGTAATTTTTTTTAAAAGACTGTGTAAAAGTTGTAAAGAATCTAATCCTTTTAAATAGGAGTACATTTAGGAATCAGATTAAAGTCATCTTTCAGCCCAAAATTTTCAACTGTACAATTTTTCTTTTGGGTAGATCATTTATAAATTATAATGATTAGCTGCATGGGGCCAGATTCACCAAAGAGATACGACGGCGTATCTGCTGATACGCCGTCGTATCTCTGTTTCTATCTATGCGACTGATTCATAGAATCAGTTACGCATAGATATCCCTAAGATCCCACAGGTGTAATTGTTTTACACTGTCGGATCTTAGGATGCAGTACCGCGGCCGCCGCTGGAGGGAGTTTGCTGGGGAGAGTTTGCGTCGTAAACCAGCGTCGGGTATGCAAATTATGAGTTACGGGGGATCCATGACGGATTTTCGCGTTTGCTACGTCGCCGCTAGTCTAGTTTCCCGTTCCCTAACTTTAGTCAGCAAACGAATTGCTGTCTAAAGTATGGCCGTCGTTCCCGCGTCGAAATTTTAAAAATAACGTCGTTTGCGTAAGCCGTCCGGGAATACGGAATTACGCTACGCGCGTCACTGTTCGAAAAAATGACGTCACAGCACGCAAAGCACGGTGGGAGTTAAGAAACGGAGCATGCGCAGTAGGTCCGGTGCGGGAGCGCGCCTAATTTAAATGGCACACGCCCAGGGATGGAGGCATGTGCTGGTGCGGCAGTCTACATGCCTCATTCAAAGTCCCCAACCATTTCTATGTCATATTACAGGGATGGAGATACGATTTTGATATTTTTTTATATATTTATCCTTATGTGTCTTTTCCAATGCTTCTCACTACCATACCATTCTTAGGTGGAGGCGGGGACACATACTCCCAGTCACCTGTCCTCCATCTACTCATTAGAATTTGTATGCCTCCTATTGAGGAAACTATATCAGTTTAGTTAGGACTACAGAAACGCAGAGAGCCATGGAGTGGCCTGTAGCTTATCCATGCATTTGCAAATGTGTGCAAACAATCCTCTGCTTTTACTTTCAATAAGTTTTTATTAAATATTTCATATAGGAATACAGTCATCATATATACTTTTCAAAAATAGATATGGCACCTAGAATCATCACATAGCCGAATGCTAATAAATCTTGTAACGTTTAATACAATTAAATAAAATAATTCTTTGAGGAAAAAACAGAAGAAGTAGTGACTGTCTGGTAGGCTAAATAAAGTAGTAAAATTAACTATCCTCATGACCCAAGAAGGTCATTCTGAGTAAACTGTGGCTCGGATTCGAGGGCAACGCGGAGACCAGACCCTCAGCACCCCGTATGGGATCCTGCTGTGCTAAGGGAAAGGTCCCCGACCCCCGTTCCTCGCCATCCCCCCCCGCACCACTCTCACTAGTGCGGGCGAGTGGAGTGCAGCGGGATGCGAAAAACCCACTATGAAATTCCCCCTACAACATTTGCTATAAATAGAGGAGTCTAACAAGACATTAAAGTGTCAGTATCATCGACCGTAATCCTATAAAGATCGCTTGGTTAAAAAAAAGAAAACAAGAGGATCTAGTACCAAAGGGATAGTCACATAAAGGTAATAGATTAGGAAATAGATAGAAGAAGAGGGAAAGAGGTCAGGGAAGGGAGGGGATATAGAATGTCTAACATAGGGCTAGGCGGCAGTCAAGCTGTGACTTAAACGGGTGCCAGAGGAACACCGATATAGTCAGCCCAAGGTCCCCAGGTCTCAAGAAACATCTCAAAAGAATCATCCAGAATGCTGGATAACTTTTCTTGGGTCATGACCCATGAAATTTTTTGCTTAGCAACCGATACCATCGGCTTGGGTTGCTTCCAGGATTTTGCAATGGCTATTTTGGCACCAAGCAGAATAAAGTGCATTAATTTTTGAGTAGGTTTGGCCAGTAGAGGGATATGGGCATTCAGGAGAGCTACCTCTGGAGACCTAGGAATCCGGGTCCCTGTCACTGTGAATATCATGTTGAAGATGATTCTCCAGAAGGAGCGAATCCTAGGGCACTCCCACCATATATGAGCCATAGTGCCTCTCAGCTGACAACCCCTAAAGCAATTCGGGTTTCCACCTAGGTACATGACCGCTAATCTGGAGGGTGTGAGATACCATCTAGTAATGACTTTAACACTAGCCTCCATCAAGGACGTTCCCTGTATACCCCGGAATGATCTAAAGAATGCTTTATGCCAGGATTCTTGGCTAATATCCATACGGAAGTCAGCCTCCCAGGCCTCCATATAGGGTGTTTTGGTTGATGGATGAGTGAGGGCCGCATAGATTGCCGAAATACCACCTCTTCGCTCCATGGCTTGGCCGCACCAGATTTCATATGATGTAAAGTTAGGGGGTAGAGGTTTTGATTTCCAAATGGCATGCAGGAATTGTGAAATCTGCTGAAAGTGGGCCTTCTCCGATTCAGGTAGTTTCAGGGTGTGAATACAGAAAGAAAGGGAAATAGGACCACTAGGGGTAAAATACTGTCCTATCCGATACAGCCCCTTATCCAACCACCATTGAAACTCCTCAGATCGCATTCCGGGAGGAAAATCAGGGTTATTAAAAATACGAGCTAAAGGACGGATAGACGAGGTAAGGTTGGTGTTTTGTCTAAGGCGATCCCATAAGGCAAAAGATTGGGACAACACTGGGGATAAGATAGAAGGGCGAGATTTAATAGGAATCCATAGAAGGCAGTCCAGTGGTATGTTGGGGACTGCTTGTTCCTCAATGTTGACCCAATCCGGTATATTGTGTTTGTCATATATAGATGAGAGCTGTACTAATCTAGCTGAGAGGAAGTAGTTGTATAGATCGGGAAGACCAAGCCCACCTTTCCGTTTATGTCGAAAGAGTGTGTCCTGGGGTATACGATACCCCGAAGCGCCCCATACGAACTTAAGTAGTTTACTTTGAAACGATTTTAAGTGATTCCTTCTGATTGGGATAGGAAGGGAGCGAAAGAAATATAGGAGTTTGGGGAACAGAGTCATTTTGATCGAGTTGATCCTACCAATCCAGGAAAGGTTTAATTTAGACCAATTAAGCATGTCAGTTTCCAGTTTTTTGTATATGGGGGGATAGTTAAGGTTATAGAGAGCCTCGGTCTTGGCTGCTAAGGTGATGCCTAGGTATTTTATAGTCGACTCACTCCAGATAAATTTAAAGGAATGTTGGAGGCCCTGAACTTCTTGGGGACTTAGAGATATATTTAGTGCTTGAGATTTGGAGTAGTTGACCGAGAGGCCCGATAGTTTAGAAAAGTTGTCTAGAGTACGACATAGGTTGGGGAGGGTGGTAATGGGAGAAGTCAAGAACAATAGTATGTCGTCCGCGAAGAGCGCACATTTATGGATCTGTTCCCCGCACTTGACTCCTAATATATCGGGATTCTGTCTTATGGCAATAGCGAGAGATTCTATCGCAATAGCAAATAATAATGGCGACAGGGGGCAGCCCTGTCTCGTGCCTCTCTTAATTTCTATGGGTTTGGAGTAGTGGCCATTTATCCGAACAATCGCCCTAGGGTGTGCATACAGTGCTCTGACTATACCTAGAAACCCGGACCCAAACCCCCAACGTTCGAGAACGTTGAAAATGTAAGGCCAGGAAACAGAATCGAAGGCCTTTTGGAGATCCAGTGACAATAAAAACCCCTTCTGGGGGGTCCCTCCCGTCCAATTGGTTTGTAGGATCGATATTAAGTCTATTGCCCGTCTAATTTGATCTGGGCCTTGTCTGCCCGGTATGAATCCCACTTGGTTACTGTGTACATACTGTCCAATAAACCCCGCCAGTCTGTTGGCTAAAATTTTTGTGAGGACCTTAAGGTCATTGTTAATAAGGGAAATTGGACGGTAATTATGGACATCTTCTGGATTTTTGTCAGGTTTGGGGATAACTGAAATGAAAGCCGTGTTAATCTGGGGGTCAAAAGGGCTGCCCATGGTTTTGGAGTTAAAGAATCTGACCATATGGGGTGTGAGTATATCTACAAAGGATTTATAATAAGGGATGGAAAGACCATCCGGTCCCGGAGCTGACCCCTTACGGAGACCCTTGATCACCTCCCTCACCTCATCCCCTGTGATTGGGGAATCCATTATCTCCCTATGAGCCCTCGAGATAGAAGGGATGGGGAGGCCATCAAAAAATTTTGAATGTAGGTTCGTCGAGGGCGGTGTATGAGAGTCATAGAGGCTTGAATAAAAGCTATGAAAAGCTTCCAGAATCTTGGAGGGATTGGTCGTGGGAGGATCCCCCCCTATTTTAATTTTAGGCATGGAGATCAGTTTGGTTTTGGGGGAAAGTTTGGATGCGAGCATGGGTCCGATTCTGTCAGCTTTGGTGAAGAATTTGTGTGCACCCCATCTAAGTGATTTTTCTGCTCGGGTTGTCAGAGCTAGGTTCAGAGCCAACCTGGCATTATCAAGCAGGGTAGTAGGGACTCCCGTCGGATTCTTTTTATGCATTTCCTTGAGGGAAGAATATTCCTTTTCTAATTTCTCTATATCAGCTAATCTTTCCTTCTTAACCCGCGAGGAGATCTGTATAAGCTTGCTTGCCTCATGACCTCTTCCTTTATGAAGTAATGATGGGGTTTGGCAATGATATCCCTAGGGAAACCGTCTTTCCTGGGAGGTCCCAGGGCTCTATGGGCTCTATCCAGCTCCAAATGATGGGGGGCAACAGACGGGACGAGATATTTTATAAGGTCCTGCACTGCTTCTGGCACATTCAAAATGGTCTCAGGGAGCCCACGGATCCTAATATTCGCTCTTCTCGATCTGTTCTCGAGGTCATCGATACGAGACATAGCAATGTCCAGTTGGTCTTGTAGTGTTTGTAATTGGCTGAAGTTCTGTGAAGTAGCAGCAACTGTCTCCTCCATTTTGCTTTCAATAGCTTCAATTCTGGAGCCTAGTGAGTGAAAGTCTGCCTTCAAATCACCTGTTA
Source organism: Rana temporaria (assembly GCF_905171775.1). Taxonomy (NCBI): domain Eukaryota; kingdom Metazoa; phylum Chordata; class Amphibia; order Anura; family Ranidae; genus Rana; species Rana temporaria. Next base: position 181,020,456 of record NC_053491.1, read on the forward strand.
TTTTTGCAGCAGTTTGAGACAGTCCTCTCTCCAGAAGCATAGAGAATTTGAGGAATAGGTCATCCATTGAAGCTGCAGAGCCCTGTAGCTGCGTGTCATGGCTGAGGGGATTTTGTGTCAGCAGCATGTTAGCTCCCAATTGTAAGGGAGGTGATTCAGCCCCCTCTGGCGATTTTAATAAGCCTATGGCCTCCTGAGACAGAGAGCACCTCTGAGGGGAACTCCCCACTGCCTCTGGGGAAAACTGCTGGGGGGGGAGGAAGGGCTGCATTGGCCTGTGTGTCCCCTTCTCAATCAGGCTGTGTGTGAGGGCTTTAGGCTGCTGCATGGCGGCCATCTTGATTTTACCTCACAGTTTTCCTTCTCCTATAACTGCCCGAGTCTTCCTCCGTTTTGTTCGCCGAAGGGGTCAAAATGTGCCCGATAGCCCGAGGAGTCCGCTCGTATCGTCCGTTACTAGCAACGGCGGCCGTGAACCGAGCTAGGGGCGCCGCTGTCCGGGCCTGGAGCGGAGCGCACGGATCAGGCGTCCATCACCGCCGCTCGCGCATGCGCACTCAATCCTCTGCTTTTAACATACAGTTAGACAGTTAAAGGTGGCTTGCTGTTTGGGTGGTAAGTTTGAGCTTGGTTATTACGCATTTATTACTTTACTACTGTTTGCATCAAATCGCATCTCATTTAAAGTCCCAACTTCTTTTCTTGTTCCAATTTCAGGGATGGAGGCATGTGCTGGTGCGGCAGTCTACATGCCTCATTCAAAGTCCCCAACCATTTCTATGTCATATTACAGGGATGGAGATGCGATTTTGATATTTTTTTATATATTTATCCTTATGCGTCTTTTCCAATGCTTCTCACTACCATAACATTCTTAGGTGGAGGCGGGGACACATACTCCCAGTCACCTGTCCTCCATCTACTCATTAGTATTTGTATGCCTCCTATTGAGGAAACTATATCAGTTTAGTTAGGACTACAGAAACGCAGAGAGCCATGGAGTGGCCTGTAGCTTATCCATGCATTTGCAAATGTGTGCAACCAATCCTCTGCTTTTAACATACAGTTAGACAGTTGAAGGTGGCTTGCTGTTTGGGTGGTAAGTTTGAGCTTGGTTATTACGCATTTATTACTTTACTACTGTTTGCATCAAATCGCATCTCATTTAAAGTCCCAACTTCTTTTCTTGTTCCAATTTCAGGGATGGAGGCATGTGCTGGTGCGGCAGTCTACATGCCTCATTCAAAGTCCCCAACCATTTCTATGTCATATTACAGGCATGGGCGTCCGCTGAAATATTTTCAGGGGAGGGCGCCTCGGCAGCGGCGATACACAGTCGCATTTAACCCTTTCTTTAAAAGCTAGCGGGGGTTAAAAGCGCCCCGCTAGCGGCCGAATAGCGCAGCTAAAACTATTGTAAAGCGCCGCTTTTTAGCAGCGTCTTACCGATAACGCGGCCAGCTGGCAGTGTGAAATGACTCTTGAGATAATTCAGCTTCACGCCATGCCCATATAAATATAGCCTAGAGAATGTACAGACCCCCCTTAGGCACAAACCTCTCCATTCAGCACAGATGGACCCCCCCCATTCTGCACAGACCCCTCCATTCAGCACAGATGGACTCCCTCCTTCAGCACAGATCCCTCCATTCAGCAAAGACCCCCCCTTTAGCACAGATGGACCCCCATTCAGCACAAACCCCCCCTTCAGCACAGATGGACCCCCCATCCCATTCAGTACCTAAGGTCAGCCATCAACGCGGCACAGCACAACACTGGAGGGGGAGGTGTCTACACTTTGCTCGCTGTGCCTGTGTGACATCCAGCCCGGTACCGCTCAGACAGCCAATGGCCGCGAGAGAAGGGGATGGTTGGTCAGGTGCAGTGGTGTCACCCCGCACCAGACCACCCCCCGCCCCCCCTGGCAACACCACGGCCAACAGCTCGCCTCTCTCTCTCTCTGTTCTAACCTGCCTGTCACCGCGGCGCTGTCACTGCTTCAGTTGCGGAGGGGTGTCTTCAGGCTTCAACACCTTCTCGATTTTCCAGGGGGGGTCAATTGCCCCCCCTTGCCCTATGGAGCGGATGCCCATGATTACAGGGATGGAGATGCGATTTTGATATTTTTTTATATATTTATCCTTATGCGTCTTTTCCAATGCTTCTCACTACCATAACATTCTTAGGTGGAGGCGGGGACACATACTCCCAGTCACCTGTCCTCCATCTACTCATTAGTATTTGTATGCCTCCTATTGAGGAAACTATATCAGTTTAGTTAGGACTACAGAAACGCAGAGAGCCATGGAGTGGCCTGTAGCTTATCCATGCATTTGCAAATGTGTGCAACCAATCCTCTGCTTTTAACATACAGTTAGACAGTTGAAGGTGGCTTGCTGTTTGGGTGGTAAGTTTGAGCTTGGTTATTACGCATTTATTACTTTACTACTGTTTGCATCAAATCGCATCTCATTTAAAGTCCCAACTTCTTTTCTTGTTCTATTTAAAGTTTTACTGTAAGTCCACACTACTTTAAAGAGCATGTATCCACGTTCATTCTAGATTGTGCTAGTGTGCTCAAGCATGGCCAACAGATTGATACAAACAGCATGCTGGTACAAAAGCATAAACATTTCCCAACTGAGGAGCACCATACAGAAACATTAAATAGTGTATTTATACAATTCACCCATTGAAAGTGCATGTATATTCAGTCTTTATTAAGACTCGAAGGAGGCATTGAGAAGAAGGAATTAGTGGTGACTGCTCTCTCACAGTTACCAGTGAAACAACAAGCTCCAGTTACCCAGTGGGCTGTGAACTAGATATAACATCCCCACCCATACTTGCTGGACCACACGTTTTTGGTCATGTGGACCCTGCTGCTGATCATGTGGTTCAATGACCTGGAAACATTACCTTCCACATGTCGGTGAAGAATTGGCAGCTAGGAACCTGCCATTGCTCCCACCAGTATTAGTCTACCAGCACTTGTATACAAAAAAATAAGTCTCTGCCTGTAAAGGAAAGACATGATTATATTTAACTAAGCACATCCCAATAAAAGCTTGGAGTAGCATAGTTGGGTAGCACCTGTGTACTTTCAGTCAAGGTGCTATTTCGAATTTAGAGGGGGATGAGAGAGTTACTTAAGAGTTAGTTAGAGTTAGAGAGAGTTACCTCTGTTCTAGCTGGGCTGCGCTGTGGTTTCATTATGTGTTCTAGAGGTGCCTTTCCAACTCGGGATGACAGATGGTGCCAGAGGGGTCCAGGTCCGGGTGCCTCTCTCCAGCAGCCAATCAGAGGATTTCTTCCCTCGCGGGGCATGCTGGGGGAGGGTATTTCTTGAGCAGACACCATCAGGCTGGGTTCTTCTTTTTCCGGGTGCGGCACCCACCTTCAGGGTGTGCGCACATCGCTGCCCCCGGCCATATGGCCTTCCAGGCCGGGGAGAGCGTGCAACGCGGTGTCCTTTGTTCCGGGATCCTGCTGGCCCGGAGCGACTGAAGCTATGGCGGGACCCCAGTGATCTAATGGGTTCCCCAAACTTTGAGAGAAGATCCCAAGCGAGTTGTGCTGTTCAGTGGGGAGTCAGTCTGAGGAGAGCCGGGAGGCAGGCAATCCAACAGGGCCTAGACAATCCATCGGGGATCAAGGTGACCGTACATTGAGAGTTTGTCTGTTGGCAACCTGTCAGTCGGTGGCCATTTGAGAGACTACCTGAGGGAGATTCAGGCACTAAATTCACTGGGAAGATTCACTTCATAATTCTACGTTCGGGGGGAAGAGTCTGTGGCAGAAGTTCTTCCCCGTTATTCATTTGTACCAGGTCTGTGGCAGAGACTTGTTTCTTCCTTCCCAGTGCTCCGAGTGATACTCTGGCTGCCAGGTCGGTGTGAGAGGCCTGTCCAGATACACTATACCCACTATACCCACTCCGGCAGGAGTGGCGATGAAGTAAAAGTACCGCTAGAAGCAGGATTGCTTACATATTGTTCAAGCCTGAATCTACAATTCTCCTTTTCACCCATCTTTCCTATCAAGTTACTGTTTTGCCGTGTTTGGTGAAATAAAACTACAAAGAAAAGACACCTGCTGCTTGGACATTCTGTCATTGTTCTCACCATCATCATTACCCCTAGATGCTCACAGAGATAACACGCCATCTCTATTCTAACCAGCGGCTCCTGCGGGGGTAGCACTACAGTATGATTACTACCGCTCCTAGTTTCAAATTCCTCCATTTACCATTGCACAGAGATCACCTTTTCAGCTTCACTCTCAACCTACACTGCTGTCTATTCCTTTGCCATAACCATGCCTTGATCTGGATGCTGAATACCCAAGCCTCCATCGGGAAAGTAATAATCAGGCCTCGATATGGATATTTCAAGCACAGTGCACTGTTCTCTAATTGCCCTGGAGCAACTGAGAGGCTCTGGCAGAGATAGAATCGCTCCGATTTGCCGCTCATAAACCGGCTTTTGAACAGGCGGTGATAAGGCTTGCAGTGCTGACAGCCCACAGGTAGTACGCCTGCCTGGGTGGCGGGGACAGATGACATCATGTGCAATTGCAATTCAGCTGAATTCTGCATCAATGCAGAATTGTTCAAGGCTGCATCGTGATGCATCAATTAAATTTCATACCTGGGGGGTGTCTATAATATGCCTGTAAAGTAGCGCATGTTTCTCGTGCTTAGAAAAGTCCCTGCACAAAATGTAATTTCTCTAGGAAAAAAGTCATTGATAAAAAAAGTCATTGAAAAAAATGACATGGGTTCCCCCCCAGTCCATTACAAGTCCCTTTGGGTCTGGTATGAATATTAAGCAGAACCCCGAACCAAATAAAAAAAAAATGGCGTCGGGCGGCAAAATAAAAAAAATGGTGTGGGGTTCCCCCCAAAAATCGATACTAGACCCTTATCCGAGCACGCAACCTGGCAGGCCACAGGAAAAGAGGAGGGGGGCGAGAGAGCGCCCCCCCTCCTGAACCGTACCAGGCCACATGCCCTCAACATGGGGAAGATGTCCCCATGTTGATGTGGACAAGGGCGGGGGGCTTATCGGAACCTGGAAGCCCCCTTTAACAAAGGGGACCCCCAGGTGCCGGCCCCCCTATGTGAATTGGTAACGGGGTACCAGCGATGTACATTCAATCTCGATCGGAGGATACAGAGAAAAAGAAAAAAAAACGCTGACACTATCCGCCTCCATGGGAGACTCCCGTCGAATGACACTACACCTGCCGTGACAGCTCTTAAGTAGCTGAGGGCAGGGCCACCCGTCACATACCCCTACCATTTCACCCAATAAAGTGACAAAAAAGTGACAAAAACACACTCACAGCTTGGGACAAGTCCTTTAATTAAAAAAAAATAAAATAAATTCCAGCACTGTAAACCTTCTACGACCACAAACGATACAGCCTTCACAGGAGGCGCCCAGCCGAATGAGGCGCGACCCATCTGACAGCTCTTAAATAACTGAGGGCGGGGCCACCCGTGATGTGGATGGGTGACCACGCCCCCTCTGACGCAACAGGGTTTCCGGCGGTTTCCTCGTGGCATCACGGGTGACCCTGCCCCCCTGACGCAACAGGGTTTCCAGCGGTTTCCCCATGGCATCACGGGTGACCTCGCCCCCCTCTGATGCAACAGGGGTTTCCCATGACGCAGGGTTCCCCTTAATATCCATACCAGACTTGAAGGGCCTAATAATGGAATTTGAGGGGACCCCCATGCTTTTTTTAATGACTTTTTCCCGACAATTCATTATAGCCGCGAGTAGTTTTAAATGACTTTTTTTCCTTTAGAAATTTCATTTTGTGCACTGTTATAAACATGGGAAACATGCGCTACTTTACAGGTATACTATAGACACCCCCAGGTACGAAATTTAAAGGAATATTTCACTTTTATTGTTTCACTTTAAGCATTATTAAAATCACTGCTCCCGGAAGGACCATAACTTGCATACTAACCTTTAAAACTAGCACTTTTGATTTCTCCCATAGACTTTTAAAGGGTTTTCCACGGCTTTCGAATTTGCCACGAACACCCCACATTGTTCGCTATTCGGCAAACAGGCGAACAGCCAATGTTTGGGTCGAAAACATAAAGCTCATCCCTACTGTCAGATGACCCTCACTAAACTCCAATACACTGACAAAGGGCTGCTGAGAGAGTGTGTGTGGACTAGAACCTTGGACAAAACCATCATTGGCATATGTCTTGCACCTGATAAGACAGCAGGTGTAAGATTTTGGCCAATGATGCTTGTTAACAATTGGGATGTTCAGCCAATAAGTCCCTGTGGATGTTCCAGAAGTTCAGATATAATCTGAGCTTTCGAACAGTGCATGTCTGGTCCAAATATATGTTCAGGCCAAACGCACAGCTCATTCTATTGGTAAATTAATTGATAACATGCTCTTTGCTGCCATTACCTGTCTCTGTATATATGAAACAAATGTTGTAAGACCACAGTATTACTAGTTTGTAAATGTCACTCATCAAGACATTCTTTTGTTTGAAGTCATACATCAGTAGGAATACCAAAGAGATTATTCTTAACCTCTATTTCATTGATTATTCCAAATGAAAGTCATATTGAAATAGGTTAAATTTCATGCATTTTAATAGAAGGATATTTGCATAAATGGACCTGCCATGTTCTATTACTTTCTTTGCTCCAAGGTATCTATCTACCTGGTTTCCAGGATATTTTTATGAGTAAAATTGCAAGAGATAAAAATACACTTTCAAACTACATATACCTTTTGAGCTTAGAATTTAATTCTCAACTTGAAAACACCACATGGCAAGTATTTTTATGAAAATCTATTGCCTTTTCTTATACCATTGTGATCAGTTCATTCTTCTTTATTGTATAACATGTTCTATGCAAATTAATTGTATACGTGCAATGTTAGCAGACATTTTCTATGAAGCTGTGCTTTATTTTGTTTTTTTATTTTCCTGAAAATATCCAAATAACTGACTTTGTTTTAGAAAATTGGTGTTTCGGCGGGCAAATCCTTTTCAACAAGAGTTCTGTATTAGGAATTAATTTAGGGGGTTTATAAAATGTTAGGTTTTGGGTAATGGGTTTCATTAAGTTCAGGATAGTGCAGCTTACCAGACCTTAGATGTGGTGGCTGCGTTATGCCCCATACACACGATCGGAATTTCCGTCTGCATAAATTCCGACGTATTTTTCTGACGGAATTCTGTTCAAGCTGTCTTGCATAGGCACTGTCACACCAAATTCCGACCGTCCAAAACGCAGTGATGTACAACACTACGATGAGCCTAGAAAAATGAAGTTCAATGCTTCCGAGCATGCGTCGACTTGATTCTGAACATGCATGTTTTTTCTCCGTCGGAGTTCCATACAGACGAACGTAATTTCTGATAGAAATTTTTTTCATCTGAAAAAAAGAGAACATGTTCTCTTTCTAAGTCCGTAGGAATTTCCTATGGAAAAACTCTGATGGAGTACACACTCGGTTGGAATATCCGATGAAAAAATTCCGTCTGACTTTTTCAGAATTTTAAATGAAGCCATTAGAAAAAAACTTTGTGATATCATAATATAAAAAGTTCATTATTAATTTTATGATATATGCAACAATGCATTGCATACCACATAGCAATCTGTGAAGTGCAAATACAGCTTTTCATTATTCTGTTCTAGGTATACAACAATTACTGCTCTCTGTAGGGAGGAAAATGAAAGCATTCAAACTAGGGATGGCCATTTCTAAACAATATCCCTTCATATTAATGTGAATTTTCAAGCATGTGGCTGGGGAAATAACATTTATACCAGGTATAGCCCAGAGATGAGAAAGAAAATTGAAAACGTAATTCTAACCTCTGTAGTAAAAACTTGTGAAAGAGGAAATTTCAATTTTTGGAACACAAAGTTCCCATACAGAAACTATTTGCTTAACTTACAAAAATATAACACATATTGTAGCTTAGTAAATGAAACCTTCTAAATGTTTATTTTACTTGCATATTACTAAAGGAGAGAGAAGTGATCGAAAATCAAGACAACCCATCATTCAACACATATACACACACACACACACACACACACACACACACACACTATGCACTGCCTAATAATGAAAACATAAATAAATACGGTAATCAATGGGTTCTAATCTTTCCTATCACACATTACATTTCTTGCTTTGCAGAAAATCCTATTGTTATAGAGATTAAAATTCTCAGTTTTGTGGCTGTTATGGTCCAAGGTATTCATTCTAAAATGTTTGAAACCAATGCGAACAATGTTTGATATGACAGACTAAATGAATCGACCAGAGATTTAAAGAGATTTCACACTTTCCATATACCATAATAAACTTTGTAAAGGTTCTTTTACACATAGAATAGACCCTCTGTTTCACCGCTAGCAGGAGGAAGGCTTTAACTGAGGTGCTGTAGAAGCATCTGGTCTGCACCAATGGTTCTTACACTGGAGATGGATTTTCTATTGGGAAATATCTTGGGGTGTAGCTTGGTTGGTGAAAGCTGACAGCATCAATAACTTTAATAAAAAGCACACTAAAGGATCCCAGTGCTGGATAGTAAAATATACCAGCAGTTTTAGGAGGTACTGGCTCACCAAAAAGGGGAAGGTGGCGCCAATCCCTCCAACTCCCGAACACAACCTGTAACTGGACAGGGGCTAGAAGAAAAACCCTTGGGAGTTCTAGAGGAAGAGAGGGAATCAGGCAACAGCAGTCTCTTCCATAAACAGATTACAAATTAGCTGACTAAAAACAAGTGGCTGGAGGTCTTTCTAGACTTGGTCCGAGAAGACCTGTCTGATCTACATTGGACACGTCTGATAGATGATAATCTGAGCTGGGAGGAACTCCTAGCTCTTCGAGAACTAAAGGCTCAAGCTAATCATCAAAAAAAGTGATAAAGGGGGAAATGTGGTCTCACAGAAGAATACTATGAAAAATAAATAAGGAAACAACTAAGTGATAGATCAGCTCATGAAAAACTATCTATTTATTCCTTCCCCACGATTGTGAATGATCTGAACTTCAAATTAAGCATGACATATGAAGCAAACCTGATATCAAGGAAAGAACTGGAATATTTATGAGTAACAGAATTTAACACACCTACCATCTATATTATTCCTAAAGTTCACAAATCGCTCAAAAATCCACCTGGCAGACCTATTATTTCAGTTATTAACGCCCCCTGGAAACGATAGGCAAATACCTCATTACTCTCCTCAAAAGGATGGTCACTGAGCTATGGCCACGAACATCCTTCTTAAAGCAAATAGCCACCATCCCAAATCGCTGATAACAGGGATACCTACTGGACAGTTCCTCTGGATATGTCAGAACTGCACACTAAATTCAGACTATCAGACTGAAACTTCAAAGCTCTATGTGGGATTTAGGTAAAAAAGAATACCTGCATCGAACATTGAAAAGATTCAGGAAAAAGGCATCCCAGCAACCAAGATCGCACTGTATTGATGGCTGCTGATTGGCTAAAGCATGCTTTGGCCAATCACAGTGCAATGTGCTGTGAGAGCCATGATTGGCCAAAGGCAGGGTGCCCAACACTATATAAGGCTGCTGCTTACACGGTGGTTGTATATAGTGAATTAATATAGTGAACGAATAGAGATTAGGTAGGTAGTTAGTGTAGTATATATAGTACAGTTCAGTGTATAATGCAGTCCGTGTAGTATATATAATACAGTTCAGAGTATATAGTGCAGTCAGTGTAGTATATATAATACAGTTTAGAGTGTATAGTGCAGTCAGTGTAGTATATATATATATAATACATTTCAGAGTATATAGTGCAGTCAGTGTAGTATATATAATACAGTACAGAGTATATAGTGCAGTCCATGTAGTATATATAATACAGGTAAGATTATATAGTGCAGTCAGTGTAGTATATATAATACAGTTCAGAGTATGTAGTGCAGCCCATGTAGTATATACAGTGGGGCAAAAAAGTATTTAGTCAGCCACCAATTGTGCAAGTTCTTCCACTTAAAAAGATGAGAGAGGCCTGTAATTGTCATCATAGGTATACCTCAACTATGAGAGACAAAATGTGGAAACAAATCCAGACAATCACATTGTTTGATTTGGAAAGAATTTATTTGCAAATTATGGTGGAAAATAAGTATTTGGTCAATATCAAAAGTTCATCTCAATACTTTGTTATATATCCTATGTTGGCAATGACAGAGGTCAAACGTTTTCTGTAAGTCTCCACAAGGTTGTCACACACTGTTGCTGGTATGTTGGCCCATTCCTCCATGCAGATCTCCTCTAGAGCAGTGATGTGTTGGGTCTGTCGCTGGGCAACACAGACATTCAACTCCCTCCAAAGGTTTTCTATGGGGTTGAGATCTGGATACTGGCTAGGCCACTCCAGGACCTTGATATGCTTCTTACGAAGCCACTCCTTCGTTGCCCGGGTAGTGTTCTTGGGATCACTGTCATGCTGACAGACCCAGCCATGTTTCATCTTTAATGCCCTTGCTGATGGGAGGAGGTTTGCACTCAAAATTTCACAAAACATGGCCCCATTCATTCTTTCATTTACACGGGTCAGTCATCCTGTTCTCTTTGCAGAGAAACAGCCCCAAAGCATGATGTTGCCACCCCCATGCTTCACAGTAGGTATGGTGATCTTTGGTTGCAACTCAGCATTCTCTCTCCTCCAAACACTACGAGTTGTGTTTCCACCAAACCGTTCTACTTTGGTTTCATCTGACCATATGACATTCTCCCAAACCTCTTCTGGATCATCCTAATGCTCTCTAGCAAACCACAGAATGGCCCGGACATGTACTGGCTTAAGCAGGGGGACACGTCTGGCACTGTAGGATCTGAGTTCCTGTCGGCGTAGTGTGTTACTGATGGTAGCCTTTGTTACGTTGGTCCCCCTTTTGTTTCTTGGATTTTTGCTCGCCGTTCTTGTGATAATTTTGACCCCAAGGGGTGAGATCTTGCGTGGAGCCCCAGGTCTTGTATGTCTTCCATTTTCTAATTATTGCTCCCACAGTTGATTTCTTCACACCAAGCTGCTTGCCTATTGCAAATTCAGTCTTCCCAGCCTGGTGCAGGTCTGCAATTTTGTTTCTGGCGTCCTTCACCAGCTCTTTGGTCTTCACCATGGTGGAGTTTGGAGTGTGACTGTTTGAGGTTGTGGACATGTGTCTTTTATACTGATAACAAGTTCAAACAGGTGCCATTAATACAGGTAATGAGCAGAGGACAGAGGAGCCTCTTAAAGAAGAAGATACAGGTCTGTGAGAGCCAGAAATCTTGCTTGTTTGTAGGTGACCAAATACTTATTTTCCACCATAATTTGCAAATAAATTCTTTCCAAATCAGACAATGTGATTGTCTGGATGTGTTTCCACATTTTGTCTCTCAAAGTCGAGGTATACCTATGATGACAATTACAGACCTCTCTCATCTTTTTAAGTGGGAGAACTTGCACAATTGGTGGCTGACTAAATACTTTTTTGCCCCACTGTATAATACAGTTCAGGGTGTATAGTGCAGTCAGTGTAGTGTGTGTGTATATATATATATATATATATATATATATATATATTACAGTTCAGAGTATATAGTGCAGTCCATGTAGTATATATAATACAGTTCAGAGTATATAGTGCAGTCTGTGTAGTATATATAATACAGTTCAGAGCAACGGCGGATCCAGGGGGGGCAACAGGGCAATTGCCCCCCCGAGGCAATCATGTCACATTGGCTTTAAAAAAAAAAAAAAAAAAAATCCAGGGGGGGGGCAACATGGCAACATGGCAATTGCTCTCCCCCCGAGGCAATCATGTCACATTGGCTTTTAAACTGCTTTGCGGTGCCTGCAGCTCCCGCTGCCGAGTCTCTAACTCTCTCTCCCTCTCTCATCACCAGGGCTGGTAGGCTGCTTTGAGCTGTAGCTGACTGCAGCACTCCCCTCTCTCCTGCGTGTATGACACCGGGCATCTTTGGCTGTGTGTGAGAGCTGGGTCTGTGTTCGGCTGTGCTGCCTGTGCTAGACCTGCTCGTGTGATAGAAGATGGAACACTGATTGAATCAGTGTTTTGTCTATCACACAAGCCCGTCTAGGGTGGGACTTTGCTAGAGCCGAACACAGACCTACAGCTCCTGTTTGTTCCATGACACACGTCGGGAGAGGAGATACCTGCTGTGTGTGATCGAGGCAATGCCATGGTGAGTGCCATGCACAGTGTGGCTGCATTAATAGACAAAAGTGGGGCTGCAATCATATACAGAAGTGGGACTACATGTATATACAAAAGTGGGACTGCATTCATATACAAAAGTGGGACTGCATTCATATACAAAAGTGGGACTGCATTCATATACAAAAGTGGGACTGCATTCATAGACACAAGTGGGGCTGCATTCATAGACAAAAGTGGGGCTGCATTTATAGACAAAAGTGGGGCTGCATTTATATACAAAAGTGGGGCTGCATTGATATACAAAAGTGGGTCTGCATTGATATACAAAAGTGGGTCTACATTGATATACAAAAGTGGGTCTGCATTGATATACAAAAGTGGGACTGAATTTATACACAAAGGTGGGGCTGCATTCATATGCACAGTGAGGCTGCAATGGTGGGCACTGATGAGGCTGCATTGATCTCTTGTACCATGTGTTCAGTCTCTGACCATCCCTTGTACCATGCCTGCAGTCTCTGACCATCTCTTATACCACGTCTGCAGTCTCTGACCATCCCTTGTACCATGCCTGCAGTCTCTGACCATCTCTTATACAACGTCTGCAGTCTCTGACCATCCCTTGTACCATGCCTGCAGTCTCTGACCATCTTTTATACCACGTCTGCAGTCTCTGACCATCCCTTGTACCATGCCTGCAGTCTCTGACCATCTCTTATACCACGTCTGCAGTCTCTGACCATCCCTTGTACCACGTCTGCAGTCTCTGACTATCCCTTGTACCACGTCTGCAGTCTCTGACCATCTCCTGTACCACGTCTGCAGTCTCTGACCATCTCTTATACCACTTCTGCAGTCTCTGACCATCCCTTGTACCATGCCTGCAGTCTCTGACCATCCCTTGTACCACGTCTGCAGTCTCTGACCATTTCTTGTACCACGTCTGCAGTCTCTGACCATCCCTTGTACCACGTCTGCAGTCTCTGACCATCCCTTGTACCACGTCTGCAGTCTCTGACCATCTCCTGTACCACGTCTGCAGTCTCTGACCATCTCCTGTACCACGTCTGCAGTCTCTGACCATCTCCTGTACCACGTCTGCAGTCTCTGACCATCTCTTGTACCACATCTGCAGTCTCTGACCATCCCTTGTACCACGTCTACAGTCTCTGACCATCTCCTGTACCACGTCTGCAGTCTCTGACCATCTCCTGTACCACGTCTGCAGTCTCTGACCATTTCTTGTACCACGTCTGCAGTCTTTGACCATCCCTTGTACCCCGTCTGCAGTCTCTGACCATCCCTTGTACCACGTCTGCAGTCTCTGACCATCTCCTGTACCACGTCTGCAGTCTCTGACCATCTCTTGTACCATGCCTGCAGTCTCTGACCATCTCTTATACCATGTCTGCAGTCTCTGACCATCCCTTGTACCATGCCTGCAGTCTCTGACCATCTCTTGTACCACATCTGCAGTCTCTGACCATCCCTTGTACCATGCCTGCAGTCTCTGACCATCTCTTATACCACGTCTGCAGTCTCTGACCATCCCTTGTACCATGCCTGCAGTCTCTGACCATCTCTTATACAACGTCTGCAGTCTCTGACCATCCCTTGTACCATGCCTGCAGTCTCTGACCATCTTTTATACCACATCTCCTGTACCACGTCTGCAGTCTCTGACCATCTCCTGTACCACGTCTGCAGTCTCTGACCATCTCTTGTACCACATCTGCAGTCTCTGACCATCCCTTGTACCACGTCTACAGTCTCTGACCATCTCCTGTACCACGTCTGCAGTCTCTGACCATCTCCTGTACCACGTCTGCAGTCTCTGACCATTTCTTGTACCACGTCTGCAGTCTTTGACCATCCCTTGTACCCCGTCTGCAGTCTCTGACCATCCCTTGTACCACGTCTGCAGTCTCTGACCATCTCCTGTACCACGTCTGCAGTCTCTGACCATCTCTTGTACCATGCCTGCAGTCTCTGACCATCTCTTATACCATGTCTGCAGTCTCTGACCATCCCTTGTACCATGCCTGCAGTCTCTGACCATCTCTTGTACCACATCTGCAGTCTCTGACCATCCCTTGTACCATGCCTGCAGTCTCTGACCATCTCTTATACCACGTCTGCAGTCTCTGACCATCCCTTGTACCATGCCTGCAGTCTCTGACCATCTCTTATACAACGTCTGCAGTCTCTGACCATCTCTTGTACCATGTCTGCAGTCTCTGACCATCTCTTGTACCATGTCTGCATTCTCTGACTATCTCTTGTACCATGTCTGCAGTCTCTGACCATCTCTTGTACCATGTCTGCAGTCTCTGACCATCTCTTGTACCATGTCTGCAGTCTCTGACCATCTCTTGTACCATGTCTGCAGTCTCTGACCATCTCGTGTACCATGTCTGCAGTCTCTGACCATCTCGTGTACCATGTCTGCAGTCCCTGACAATCGTCTACAAACTATGGGATAGATTTATGGCATTTATATTTAAATATTTTTTACTAGTAATGGCGGCGATCATTGATTTTTTAGCGGTACTGCAACATTGCAGCGGACACATCGGACACCTAATTGAGTTCTGTAAGCAACACCTTATTTTCTGGCAGTGCCCCTCCCGAGACTAGACTCTGGATCCGCCCTTGGTTCAGAGTATATAGTGCAGTCAGTGTAGTATATATAGTGAAGTCAGTGTAATATATGTAATACAGTTCAGGGTATACAATGCAGTCAGTGTAGTATGTATAATACAGTGGAGAGTACGGTATATAGTGCCATCAGTGTAGTACATATAATACATTGCAGAGTATAAAGTGCAGTCAGTGTAATGTATATAATACAGTGCAGGGTTTATAGTGTAGTGCAGAGTATATAATACAGTGTATTAAAGTGGTTAAGGGAAACCCTATGACAGAATTGAAAAAACAAAATGGTGTGGGGTCCCCCCAAAATCCATACTAGGCCCTACGGGTCTGGTATCGATTTTAAAGGGAACTCCATGCCAAAATAAAATTTAAAAAAGACAGCGTGGGGTAACCCCCCAAAATCCATACCAGGCCCTTTAGGTCTGGCATAGATTTTAAGGGTAAAAAAACGCCAATTTTTTAAATAAAATGGCATGGGGTACCCTACAAAAAGGCCAGGAAAGGGAGGGGACAAGCAAAAGCCCCCCTCCTGAACTATACCAGGCTGCTTGCCCTCAACATGTGCTTGCCCCCCCCCTATGTGAATGGGTATCGGGTACATTGTACCCATTTACCAAAAAAGTGTCAAAAAGTAAAAACCACGACAGACAGTTTTTGACAATTCCTTTATTAAAAAAGAAAAAGAAAAGAATAAGTGTCACGCAATGTTCATCCATCTTCAATCATGCTGCCAGACGGACCCCAAAAATAGAAAAAAATGTAAAAGCTCCACCTCCATGGGAGACCTCCAGGCAACCGCTGTCTTTTGGCTCTGACAGCTGTTATATAGGCAAGGGTGGGGCCACGCAGTGACATAAACCATGTGACCCCGCCCCCTTCTGACGTCATGTGACGTCAGATGGATCGGGTCATCTGGTAACATAAGCAGGTAACCCTGGCCTTGCCTATATAAGAGCTGTCAAAGCAAAAAGACAGTAGTCGCCTGAGGTCTCCCGTGGAGGCAGAGTTTTTTTTTTTTTCTATTTTTCGGGTCAGTCGGGTGGTGTGATTGACGATGGATTTACATCGTGGGACACTTTTTTTTCTTTTTTAATAAAGGAATTTTAAAAATATGTCCACAGTGTTGTTGTATAGCCATATAAGGCTGACATCACTGCGGTTCCCTGTGATTCCAACCAACCTGGCCCGAAGCACTAGTACTTGACTGTTAATTCTACATTACATGTCTGCAGTGTGCCAGTGAACCCGGGTGTATGTGCTTTTAGTGGTAATGTGGAATTTTTTTTGGGTTGTTTTTTAGAAGACAAAAAACAACGTTTTGCCCACACACAATCATTTTAAATTACGTTTTTAAAAATGTCGTTTTTTTCCCATCACAAAAAACGACCGTGTGTACGCGGCATAAGAGTTACCATGGGAAAAAGGTGTCTCCACTGAAGCTTTATCACCTATCCTTGTTTCCACAACAACCCAACATTTTCAAAATCCAATTGTCGTAGGGACAGAAAGTAAGAGAAAATCTTCTGAACAGGGTCACCGACAGCAAAACAAGTGATACAGGGGTGTTAACCCTTCTCTATGCTATCCAAAAATCTTAAAATATTTTTTTTTTGACTGGAGCTACACTTAAAAAATGCATCTGTTCTGCCTTACAAACAAATTCAACTTAAGAACAAACCTACAGACCCTATCTTGTTTGTAACCAAAGGACTGCCTGTATTGGGTTTATTTCAGCATCCATTGGAGGGAACCTACATTGTAATATTTAAATTTGTATGTTTTTAAGAAAAAATGTGTATAATAATACAAAATACACCATGGAGCGGGATTCCCAGAACACTATGGAGTTTATTTACTTTAATCAGAGCTTAGTGAATTCTGAAAGACCTTTTTTTTTAAAAGATTTGGGCTGTAATATACTTGTTTTACAATTTAGTCAGGATTGCTGTAAAGGGCTGTAAAGGGCCCAATAATGTCCATGACTTGATACTCGGAACAGACTGGTTATTACAGTGAGGCCAATCCTTCCCGGTTTTTACTGAAAAAAGGCAAGAAAGTACATAGCATCTTTGACCAGGTCACAGTGAACTTTGCAACAACTTTGCGGATGTACATCATTCTTAGGTAGACATATGTCCATATATAAACAATTTAACCACTTGCTGCCCGCCAATGACAAATTGACATCGGCAAAGTGGTTGTAGAATTCTGACTGGACGTCATATGACGTCCTCAGGATTCTGAGCCGCTGCGCGCCCCCGGGGGCGCGCATCGCGGCGATCGTTGTTGCGGGGTGTCAGTCTGACACCCCGCAACACCGATCTCGGTAAAGAGTCTCTCACGGAGACTCTTTACCACGTGATCAGCCGTGTCGAATCACGGCTGATCACGATGTAAACAGGAAGAGCCGTTGATGGCTCTTCCTCACTCGCGTCTGACAGACGCGAGTAGAGGAGAGCCGATCGGCGGCTTTCCTGACAGGGGGGTTCGCGCTGATTGTTTATCAGCGCAGCCCCCCTTGGATCGCCACATGGACCACCAGGGAAGCCCACCCTGGTCCACCAGAGAAGGGCAGAAAAAAAAAAAAAGGCTGCAAAAAAAAAAAAAAAAGGCTGTAAAAAAAAAAAAAAAAGCATTTAAAAAAAAAAGATGCCAATCAGTGCCCACAAATGGGCACTGACTGGCAACATAGGTAAATCAGTGTCGCACCAGTGTCCATCAGTGCCATCCCACATTGTCCATCAGTGCCACCCTACAGTGTCCATCAGTGCCACCCCACAGTGCCCATCCATGGCCAGTGCCCACCTATCAGTGCCCATCTGTGCCACCCATAAGTAGCCATCAGTGCCACCCATAAGTGCCGCCCATGAGTGCCCATCTGTGCGCCTATGAGTGCCCAGTGCCGCCCATGAGTGCCCATCAGTGCCACTCCCATGAGTGCCCATCAGTGCCGCCTATGTGTGCCCATCAGTGCCGCCTATGTGTGCCCATCAGTGCCGCCTATGTGTGCCCATCAGTGCCGCCTATGTGTGCCCATCAGTGCCGCATACAAGCGCCGCCAATCAGTGCCACCTCATCTGTGCCCGTCAGTACTACCTCATCGATGTCCAACAGTGCCATCTCATTGGTGCCCATCAGTGCCGCCATATCAGTGCCCGTAATTGAAAGAGAAAACGTACTTATTTACAAAAAAATTTACAGAAAAAAATAAAAACGTATTTTTGTTTCAAAATTTTCAGTCTTTTTTTAGTTGTTGCGCAAAAAAAAAAAAAAACGCAGAGGTGATCAAATACCACCAAAAGAAAGCTCTATTTGTGGAAAAAAAAGGACGCCAATTTTGTTTGGGTACAGTGTAGCATGACCGCGCAATTGCCATTCAAAGTGCAACAGTGCTGAAAGCTGAAAATTGGCTTGGGCGGGAAGGTGTATACGTGCCCTGTATGGAAGTGGTTAAGTATGTAGGTCTTTAATTCACTCTCACATAGAAACATACAGAGTAGTTGCGTAGACTTTCAGAAAGGGTGCCAGAATAAAGATCACGTGTTTACAGCATGTTTTGTTTTTTTATTTATCAAAGGCGCCACTAAATTTATTATCATCATTTTAAATCTGTTGGCATACAGTTTGTCCTCACCATAGCAGTGCATCTGAGACAATATTTTACTGTGATGTCGACAAAAACAAATGTATTAACACTCCTAATTATCCAGCATGCAAAAGACTGGGAATAAATCTACTTTTTCATATGGAAATTATATTTTTTAGCAGCTGAAAGTATCTAAAGAATAATAAAATCCTAATAGCCCGCATATCAAAAAGATCTGCAGCATTTATGGTGCAGATGAAGTGTAAATGGAATGCATAAATATTACAGTATCAGCCAAGGACAACTTAACAATTGGAATATTCTAATTCCAGAAAAAAAGCAGACAGGAAGCTTCTTCTGTCTCATTAGCAACAAAGGCAGGGCCACAAACAACAGTACAGGCCAATTGGAAATGCAATATATTGTATGCCTATCCTGTTACTTCCCAAATGACAAATACAATTAATTGATTAGAATGTAGCTGAAATGGAGATCAATTATAAATGTAAATAAATACAATGAAATAAGTCTGTAAGAAAATATTTTGTTCTATCTTTTCCAAATAAACATCTCAGAAACAATACAACAGCTAATTGCAAAGAATAATTAAAATATTAAACAAATACAGTATATATAAATATATAAATTTAGTAGAACCTATATTAACCACTGTTATTAGCTAAAGCTTCTTCCTATTGTAAGATTTTGAGATACGAGCCTTAAATGTAAACCAAAAACCTTTTTTTTTTAAGTTTAGGATAGAATGGGAAGTGGCTTAGATGCCTGTCTATTTTTGTTTGTATACAAAAAATAGTGGTCACGGGACTTTAAGTGAGGCCGGTCAGTAAGCAAAATAAAGGTACAAACAGTATATAATTATAACAATCAATTTATTATGAAAACAAAATGAACCAAAAATATTGTTCTCAGGGTACATGATACAGTCATAAAAACAAATTCCATACAAAGCTACATTTATAGAATTGATGAATAAATACATAATGGCATAATTAAGCCGGCACATAAGTAGATCTGGGTAAAGAGTAAAACTATGACATAAACTAACTCTACGCATTTCGAGGATCTATCCTCTCATCAGGAGTATGTCAATGGAATCTATAGATGTGAATAATACAGACTGTATGTTAATAAAAAAAACATTGAGGGGGTCTATCACGTACACCCTCCTTATCTTGCTTTCTGCAGCTGGGCTCTTATACATGTTCCTTTAGCTACATGTAAGTGTTAGACCCCCTCAGGTTTTTTTAATTAACATACATGTATTATTCATATATGAATAATGTAATACTCCTGACGAAAGGTTGGATCCTCAAAACGCGTAAGTTCGTTTATGTCATTATAGTTTTTCTCTTTACCCAGATCTACTTATGTACCGGCTTAATTATGCCATTATATATTTATTCAATATGAAATTATTCATCAATTATATGTATGTAGCTTTGTATGGAATTTGTTTTTATGACTGTATCGTGTACCCTGAGAACAATATTTTTGGTTCATTTTGTTTTCATAATAAATTAATTGTTATTTTTATATACTGTTTGTATCTTTATTTTACTCAGTGACCGGCCTCACTTAAAGTCCCATTAACCACAATTTTTTGTATACTTATGTATTTTCCAGGATGGAGGCCTGCCACCATGGTGGTGTTGGTTCATATATTTTATGTTCATATTTTAGTTTGTAGTTGTCCCATTGGGGAGAGTTTCATTCATTTCTTGTCCCATGGAAACAAGAAGTGTGCCTCATTAGACATTGGTCACTGGAAGAGGTGTACCCACTGGGGGACATCAATTCTTCTCTTATTTTAGGGAAAACGCTACAAACGCATTGGATTTTTATTTTACCTGTCTGAATAAAATAAAATCTAGACTTTATGGGCCAGATTCTCAAAAGAGATACGCCGGCGTATCGCCTGATACGCCGTTGTATCTCTGAGTCCGCCCGTCGTATCTATGCGCCTGATTCATAGAATCAGTTACGCATAGATAACCATTAGATCCGACAGGCGTAAGGCTCTTAGGCTGTCGGATCATAAATGAAATATTTTTTTTCGCCGCCAGGTGTCGCCGACGTCGTTTTCCCGATCGAGTATGCAAATTAGCAAAATACGCAAATTCCCGAACGTACGCCTGACCAACGCAGTGAAGTTACGACGTTTACGTAAGATTTGCGACGCATAAAGTTGCCCCTGGGTATATGAGGCACAGTCAATGTTAAGTATGGCCGTCGTTCCCACGTCGAAATTTGAACATTTACGTTGTTTGTGTAAGTCGTTCGTGAATGGCGCTGGACGCCATTTACGTTAACGTCGAAACCAATGACGTCCTTGCGACGTCATTTAGCGCAATGCACGTCGGGAAATTTTAGGGACGGCGCATGCGCAGTACGTTCGGTGCGGGAACGCGCCTAATTTAAATGATCCACGCCCCCTACCCGGATCATTTGAATTAGGCGGGCTTGCGCCGGAGGATTTACGCTACGCCGCCGCAACTTTACAGGCAAGTGCTTTGTGAATCAAGCACTTGCCCGTAAAACTTGCGGCGGCATAACGTAAATGAGATACTTTACGCCACCGCAAAGATGCGGCGATCTACAAGAATCTGGCCCTATGACTTCTGTTTCTTTCATCTTCCTCCTACCCATCAATAAAAAACTGATTTTTTCTCAAAAATAAAAAAAATAGAGTCTATTTATGTTAGAGTCTAATAGCGGGATTAGTTATGCTACTTATATTCTTCATCTTACTTTATGATACATTTCTGTTAAAAAATTTTAATTTAAAAACATTAATGTCACATACTGGAGTCAGATACTTTTCGACTTTTTCTTATGAATTACCATTATGCCCAGAAAAATGGTAGCAATACTTTTTAACAGCGATAACCTGTGTGAATATCTTTTGTTAGAGCCTGCATTGTTTCACTGTTAGCTCATTTAAATAGAACAGGCTGTTTTATTTCAATGCACGTTACATAGTAAATAAGGTAGAAACAAGGCTGATGTTTGTCAAGTTTATTGCAACACACTTGGACAACACAGAACTTAGAAAAAACTGTTTTCTACAAACTTAGTAGAACAAATGAATGCCAAGTAGATATTGTAAAACCAAGCAAAATTTTAGGAGTCATAAAGAAAATAAGATAAAACACATGAGCCTATAGATATAATGCTAAAGAAAGCAATGCTTATCCTGTGGTTTAGAAGAAATGCTTTTTTTTGCTTAGGTGCATAAACCTACAGTTTATAAACATGCAATTCTACTTATATTTTACCGCCCATGTTGTCAAGATTCTTCTCCAAAATGTAACTATCTTTCTGATATTTAACACATCATTTTGTCTTATCAGCAAAATGACAGCATTGCCTTTAAATCTATTCCCCCAATCATTAATAAATAGATTGAAAAGAATGTGTTTGCTTAATTTTTTTGCTAATTTTTACAGTGACTATATAGCTAGTTATCGATCATAACTTAATAGAGAATTGCAGACACTTGAATCCTTTGACTGGCACTGTGATTTAATTCCAAATCTCTCAGCAAGTTTTTAATTATAACAGAATTTAATTAATGGTAGGAAACAATCCATATCAACAAATTAGCAATTAGCTTACAGTGGATACATTTAGTCAGCATAATGAAATCTGAATTTTGGACTATTTTGAACTAGGTTAGGATCTGCTTCAGAAAGTACCAATTGTACATGTCCACTAATAAGTGTAGCTAACGGTAAATAGCAATGGTGGAATTGAATATAGTATGTCCATTTTTACATTCTCAAAATCCCTGAACTTTAGTCAGTAGCTGTCTTCCTATTCAAATCTAATTCCAAAAAATGCCAAGGGATCTATATATTTTTTATATATAACGTATGCAGTTTTACATATAATGTTTTACCCTAAAGGGGATTCTATTACCATTCATGGCTCATATTAACATTATTGCTTTTATTAAACAGCTTAAGGTTACATGTGAAATGCAATTAACCTGTTTAAGTTAGTACAATGAAGTGGCACACTTTGCTCAGGACATGAACTGAACTAATACTATTTCTTCTTGTCAAAAAGATTTTTTATGGAATGTTGGATAAGGTGGAGGGGAGATTAAAGCACAAGTTTTTGACCTAAATCAGCTTAAAGCAAATTTCCTTAATGCCAACCTGTGCTTTGTTCATGCAAAAAAAAGCAATAGCATCACTTTATTGGCAGCCTCACCAGCAGCACATATTTTCCTCCACTCCTTTGCTGTTTCATTTGACCACTGGGAGCATAGGAAAATATCCACAAACATACTTTTGACTATACTCCCTATATCTCATGTAACAGCACTGGTGTGTACCAACTGATCTTAAACTGTTACTGAGTGGGGGGCTTTGCTGTAGAATCTCCAGTTCTGTGTATGCTCTAATCAGCGGCTGCTAGGAGTTTACATGAACTTTCTTTCATTGTGCCATGCAGCTAAATAGAAAAGCAGGGGAGTGAAGGGCGGTAAGTATATACAGCTGGTGGGGCCAGTATTAAAATGACCCTGTTGCATTGCCCTGAACTGACAAAAGGACATGGTTCCCTTGAAAGCAAACAACCCCCTGCTGTGTACTGGGCACCTTCCAGTGCAATAATTTTCTGATATCAGCACTGGTGCATGCTGCTGTTTTGAAAACACAAGAAGTAATGGGCACATGTACACACTATTTCTGTTCTCCCACAATCTAGTGCGCTTAGTGCCTGATCATGCCTTAAGATAAAAAGCCTTCTGTGTGCAGCAGCCCCCCTCAGACCCCTCAGCCCCCCTAATATTTACTTGAAGTCCACGAGTGCCTCGGCTGTCGGTGAATTTTCCTCCTGATTGGTTGAGACACAGCAGTGTCACCATTGGCTCCCGCTGTTTCAATCAAAGTCAGTTAGCCAAACAGGAGAGAGAAGGGATGGGGCCAAACTGAGGCTCCATATCTGAATGAACACAAAGAGCTTCAGCTCAGCTTGGGCAACCCCATAGCAAACTGCTTGCTGGGGGCACTCAACAGGAGGGAGGGGCCAGGAGTGCCGAAGGGGGACCAGAGAAGAAGAGAATCTGGGCTGGCCTATGCAAAACCACTACTCAGGGCAGGTAAGTATAACATGTTTGTTATTTTTATATAAAAAAAGAAAAACAAGACTTTACAATCACTTTAAACAGGACTTTCCCCAGTTTAGAGATTAGGATTCATTCTCTGGTCCACCTGTTTATTACCAATTGTATACCTTATATTTCCCCTGTTTCACATATTTGTTTAGGTGATAATTTCTGTTTCTTTGGTTATTGTTTTATTGTATATATTAGTGCAATACGTATCCACCCTTCAGCCCTGGTGTGTCAGAGAGTATGGGCACTGGGAACAGGGGAGACAATCAGTGGCTCCTTTGGGGGTAAGCAATACATATGGTACCATCTTTTTTGAACAGCTATCTTAACAGCTATACCCTCATCTTCATAGCTAACCACTTCTCCTGGCCCCTGATGTATGAAGAGACTGAGAGTGACACATAACTGTCACTGAAATGGTAGATTTGTCTTTTACGTGCTAGCTGTGATTGAGAAAAACAGCGCTCATTGGCTGTTGAAACGCGTAAGCGCGACGTCAGCACGTCACACGGGAACCGTCAGCTGACTACAAAAGGGTAATGTTCCTTGCAACTGCACGCTCCTAGGGGAGCTTGTTCAACAGCGGACCACACTTGAAGCTATCAGCACGGCACTCTGACGGTACGGACCGCACAGCAAGGAAGTTCCTTCCCCTTGCGTGCGCAACATACAGTCCATAAGAAACATCCTTTTCATCTGTATGTACTGTGGGGTAGAGAGAGGCTTCAAGGAAGACTGCACCCGAGGATTTGGTGAGAGTGTACACACCTGCCCACTGATTTGTTATGGATGCATTCAGTCTGACCCTCTAACAGCCTCCCCCACACATACATCTATGTATATGTGCCATTATGCAAGCTGATTCATGTGTACAGTTATACCGCACCAAGCTATTTAGTTGATGCAATTGCAGAGATTAGTTCCTACTACATATGTGACACCCTATGGACTTTTCCATCGAAAGTGGTCTTACTACCAGGAATTGGAAGTATTCTTTCATTTGATGTTTAGGACTACCTTACCCTCACACATTCACCCAGCTATATCTATTTTCAAGAATAAACATACCTGGAAAATAGCACATATTATCCATCTGAAAGTGGCGAACTTCGCCCTGTGCTCCATGACCAAATGTGTTTGAACATGTTGATTGCTTAATTGGGCTATGTATATGATGTGTGCAGCTGCGATTCCCCTGTTTTTAAACTAATTAGACAACATTGTCTTATTTTTTAATTGTGTAAACCAATCTATCTATCTGTCACCTTATTTGATTAATTATTTCAATGAATAAAGTTCATTGTACCATCCACAGTGGTCTGTTTTGGTCTACTTTGAGAGAACTTTATTCTCTCACCTTCTTGCTAGCTGTGATTGGCAACCTAGTTTCAACTACTCTATGCTGTGTGTGAGTTATTGTTCAATGATTTACATCAGTGAGTTTTTTTCTAAACTTAATATTTCATGCTTTGTAGTGTTTTCTGAAAACCTTAACAAAAAAAAGTGATGTTTTAAAGGGGACCTTAACATTCTGGGTTATACAGACCATATGTAAATGTTAACCTTATCTAAAATATACCCCTTTGTCTTTAAAGCTAACTTCATGTTTTAGCGAATTCTAAATAGTTAATTTGGAGCCAAGATGGTCAAAACAAACAATTTTCTTCACTAAAACATGCAGCAGCCATCAGCACTGTATGAACTGTATGTCATCTCACCTACACACAGTATACAGCACTATGTGTTCCAGCTGTGTGATGGGGACTTCCCGGTATGAAGCTCAGGCTGACTGTTGCTCAGCCATTCACAGGGAGCTTTGTATTTTCTGGATGAATACAAGGCTTCCTCTGAACAGCTGATTCAGAGAGTCTGTCACATAATGTCAGAATCTTGTCAAAACTTCTACATAAGCTTCTAAAACCACCTTCTGACATTTCAGTTATTGTTATCATCAGATGCTGTTATCTTGCTTTCTCATCATTTATATGATTGTGACGATTATGTTGTACACTGCCAATTTGTTGTCAACCCTGCTTATGTGTCCCTCATATTATGGAATTTGTTCTTTCTTTGTACTACATTGAAATGTAAAAAAAAAAGTCCTATTGATGAAAAACAAACATTTGTTTGATTTACATTAAAACTTAGTAATAGTTTTATGTTATCAATTATGTTAGTGTAATTACTTCTGTGTGTATATCTATAAACAATATGTCTGTGAATATTATGTGTACTGTGACATCTGATGTCACTTTCCTTACTCTGCGAATTTGGCTTAAACAGGTTTTAAAGTAGAAGTAAACTTCTTCTACTGACTTTTAGCTATAGGTAAGCCTGTAATAAGGCTTACCTATAGGTAGTGCAAACATCTCCTAAAAGTGCGCTCTAAAGGCATGGCCACCTGCGCCTTTTCTTCCAAACCCTGTGCCATGAACGGCATCTCCTGTGCGGGAGTGATGTCATCCCAGCTCCGGCCAGTCACAGAGCTGGAGCCTGTGAACCTGGAAGCAAGACGAGTGAAGATGGAAATGGCTGAACCACTGACATTGCGGCGCTGGAACAGCTTTGTTTCAAGGTGAGTTTCACATAATGTGCTAATATGTGATGCATACTAGCAAATTATGACTTTACCTTGCAGGGGGAAAAAAATGTGCAGCGGTATACAACTGCTTTAAAGCAGTTGTATGCCCTAGTAAAAAGAAAAAAACCTGTAAGGCAAAGGCATAATGAGCAATCCTTCCGGGTTCGCGGCTCTGGCGCTGCGAGTGGCCGGAGTCGCAATGACGCCACTCCTGCGCATGTGCACAAGAGTTATTTTTCTAGCAAGGAGCTCTGATTTTTCAGCAGCATCCACCGGACCTTCAGAGTGCACAATAGCGCCTGCATGCATGATGAATATCTTCTAAACTGTACAGGTTTAGGAGATATACTTATACAACCACTTTAAGTCATTTTTAAGCAATCTATCTATCTATCTATCTATCTATCTATCTATCTATCTATCTATATATAAATATATATACATATATATATATATATATATATATATATATATATATAGCTGCAATACAAAAGACTATTTGAGCTCACTCTTAACTAAAGAAGAAGTGTCTGAGAAAAGATTATTGGCGCTTCCAGGAATTTCAAATGAAATTACAGGCTCCCCTGGATTGGAATAATGCCGTATATGAGATTTTTTTCATCTGTAATATGTCTTTAACTGCTTGCCGACCAGCTGCCACAGTTATATGGCGGCAGGTCGGCTCTGCTGGGCAAGATCACGTAGCTATATGTGATCTCGCCGAGCAGCCACTAGGGGCACACAGCTCCCGGTCCTGTCAGGGGGAGAAATGCCTGATTGTCTGTTCATACAATGTATGAACAGCGATCAGTCATTTCCCCTAGTCAGTCCACCCCCCCCTTCAGTTAGAACACACCCAGGAAACATACTTAACCCCTTCCTCGCCCCCTAGTGTTAACCCCTTCCCTGCCAGTGGCATTTTTATAGTAATTTTCAAAATTGTCGCTCTATTTTTGTTTATAGCGCAAAAAATAAAAACCGCAGAGGTGATCAAATACCACCAAAAGAAAGCTCTATTTGTGGGAAAAAAGGGACGCCAATTTTGTTTGGGAGCCACGTCCCACGACCGCGCAATTGTCAGTTAAAGCGACACAGTGCTGAATCGCAAAAAGTGGCCTGGTCTTTGACCAGCAATATGGTCCGGGGCTGAAGTGGTTAAACCAAGCTAAGTAAATTCCTTTTATTATTATACTTTTGAGTTGTCTAAAATTATTGCACTACATCCACATATCTGAAAAGGAAAACATAGGAACCTGGAAGTAATAAAGTTGAACCCTTGATTAAAAGAAGGCTAAAGTAATGATGTGATTAAAAGTTTATGGCCATGATTTGCAGTCTACATCTTTGCCATGGCCTTTTGAGAGATTATTGTGCATAGCTTCTAGGAGAGCTCCAGTAATTTTTATCTTGTTACAAGATGAGCTCCACATATGAATCAGCAGATAAAAGATTTGCTCCTCAGTTTGTTTGCTAGTTTTAGATTTGAATGAGCCTTTAATGCGAAGAGAACAAACTTTGTTCACCTAAATGTAAGTTTATATCCTATGTAAATTATTTTATCAAATTATTATTTTATTACCAACTCCTTTTTTAGGACTGTTCTTTTAAAGTTTTGCAATATTTATGGTGTCTGTGTATGTTCTTTTCTAATCATGTTTCGAGCTTCAGATTCAAATTATTGCCCATTTTGAATTTCATTTGGAGTTGATGCTATTAGTGGGTAATGCATTCTATCTGGGATTCAATTATTTAATTGTTATTGATTTTTCCCTTCACCAAGAAATGCAGTATCTAGGAAAAAATTTCCATTAGTTGTGAAGCATTAAAAATCAATTAATAAACCATCAGCTTTGGACATGCACTAACTATTATAGTAAAGGCATGATAGTAGGAAATGTACAAACACATCATATTGGAGCAGAAGATTTTAATCTTCTGCAATGCATAAATTCATATTATTATGTGAACAACAAGGAAATAAAAATGTCTACAGAAAGATTCTTTTAGAATGTATGTTGGAATAAAAATGCAACATAACAGACAGCTAGTTAAGGAAATGTCTTTATATCAGTAGCAGTTTGCTTTTGATAAGGAATACAAAGTAAGTAACAAAGGCATCACTTCTACTGCCTCAGGAATAATGATGATGCATGCCATCACACTGACTATAATGAAATCATCATATATGCATACTGAGAGTCTCTGCATAATTCCTGTGCATGGGTGGCCTTTAAAGGGGTTGTAAAGGTTTGTGCTTTTTCACCTTAATGCATCCTATGCATTAAAGTAAAAAAACACAAACCTTTACACAGCCCCCCAGCCCCCACGTTTTACTTACCTGTTCACCTGCTCTACTTGTCCCCCGGCATCCTCCTCTCCACAGAGTCTCTGCATTGATTGGATATATTGATAGCAGCACAGCCATTGGCTCCCACTGCTGTCAATCAAATCCAATGATGCAGCCGCCGGTGGCAGGACCAAGTCATACATTCGGCGTCTATGGATCTCTTCTACCTAATTCCAGGAGTCCTTTAGGAAGGATGTTGAAAAGGAATGGTTTACATGATTACTCTTAAGTTGTGTGTCAAAACATTTAGCATTGGAGTAGGTAGGTAGGTGGGTAGGTAGGTAGGCATGATGGGACTGTGACATCATAAGAGAGGCCTATATAAATCGGTGCGAACCGCGCACCCGGCATAACAGCGGAAAGAAGCGTTGTGTCAACATCGGAAGAAGAGAAGAAGGCAGAAGACGTCACAGAAGAGCGGGCTAGCGGCGGCCAGCCCTGAAGGAGAAGACACCAGAGAGCAAGCGGGAGAAGAACCGGGGAGCGCCGAGACAACAGCGGAGAGCGGAGAAGATGGAAGAAGACCCCCCGGAGAGCGGAGAAGACCCCCAGAGAGCGGAGAAGACCCCTGGAGAGCAGAGAAGACCCCCAGAGAGCGGAAGAGAACCAGACGGCGGTGAAGACCGACACCCCCCCGTCGAAGAAGAAGGCTCCCATGGTAAAAGAGCTAAAGAAGAGAGGGGGGCCCCCGGAGCTGACTAATAAATTACTTTAAAAACCCTGTGTTATGTGTTTATTTTCTTTTACACTTTGCCTCCAGGTGAATGGGTAGGGGTACGATGTACCCCATATTCATTCACCTAGGGTGGGGGGCCGGTATCTGGGGGCCCCCTTATTAAAGGCGGATCCCAGATTCCGATAAGCCCCCCGCCCGCAGACCCCAACAACCAATGGCCAGGGTTGTCGGGAAGAGGCCCTGTACTTACCAACATGGGGACAGGGTGCTCTGGGATGGTGGGAGCTGCAGTGCACCCCCCTGCCCCAGAGCACCCAACCCCCCCCCCCCCCAACGTACTATAATATGTCTGGAAAACCTTTGTGATTTCGGAAGTTTTATATTTCATCTCTCCTATCTGGTTCTTTATTTTTTCAATATAGTTTATATATTTTTTTTCTTTAGATAATCTGGCCAAGTATTTCCCGGGTTTATTCCCCCACTTATATCTTTCTTTTACTACGTTCTTAAATATTTTTCTAGTTTCCTGTTCCATCAAGTCTCCAAGTTGGGCCCTCTAAATCACTATCTTTTGATGGGTTTCCCTTTCTTGATATATTTTATGTTTTTGTTCTAGTTCATATAACTCCTTTATTGTGTTTTTCATCAATAATTATCTTGCCTTCTTTTTCCCTGCCCCTATGGAAATTAATTTACCCCTAATATACGCCTTATGGGCTTCCCAAATTGTTGCCAGACTCACGTCTGGTGTATTATTTATCATAAAGTATTGTTCAATCTCCTTTGTTATTATCTTGCTTACTTCTATAGCATCTATGAGATCCTCATTCAAGTTCCACGTCCCTTTTCTTTGCTCTATTTCATGAAACCGTAATTTTACTATTACCGGGGCATGATTCGAGATTGATATTATACCTATTGAGGTTTCCATTACAAATTCTAAGACCACCATGATATAGTCGAGTCTCGAGTACATACCGTGCACAGATGAATGATTTGTATAGTCCTTTTTATTTGGATGTGTTATTCTCCATGGATCTATTAATTGCTGGTTATACATTTTTTTCTTAACCAATCTTAATTGTTTACTATCTCGCATCTGTGCCCCGGACGTGCTATCGAGCTGGTGTTCCATTGAGCAGTTAAAATCCCCTGCAAGAATTACATAACCTTGTTTAATATCCGATAAAGCATTCAGGATCCCCTTTAGATATGTCTGTTAGGGCAGTATATATTTGCAAGCGTATATCTTTTCCCTTGGAGTATCCCTTTCAGGAATAGGTATCTACCATCTGGGTCAACTCTCCTCTCCTCCACTGTGAAACTAATGTTTATCCCCAATCCTATGGCGACTCCCTTTGCTTTTTTATTTGGGGAATCTCCATCGTACCAGGTTGGGATTGCCCGAGAATAAAGTTTTACTTTGGAATCTAATGCTATTTGTGTCTCCTGCAAGAAGATTATTTCTGCGGAGTACCTTTCCATCTCTTTTAATACCATATGTCTTTTTTTCTGGGGAGTTGAGGCCTCTAACATTGTATGTAATAAAATTGACAATGGTCACGTGATTCTTTTTTTTTCCCTTGTTCTGACAGATGTATGTTTTTTATTGTGGAATATGCAGATCCTAATCACCTTCTTACCTCCCCCTCCCTCCTCCACTCTTTCCAGCATATGCTCCATGTTTTTTTGTATTTTCTCCATTTGTGATTTGAGTGATTTTTCCAGAGCAGCAAACATGCCTTCTATTTCAATTTTTGCTGGTAATAATGCCTTGTTTTGCTGTTCCTCTTCCATTCTCTGTTCTAATTCCGCTTAAGCCTCTTGTTCTGATAGTATGTCCAGTTCTACAGGATTTTAACAGCGTTTTTTTTTCCTTTTTCTTCTCCTTATTATCTATCTGGTTACTTTTGGCTCCTTGCTCTTTTTCCGCTGCCTGTTTGTCTCCGTTTCCCCCATGGGTCACATATTTACTCATCGGGCCCGAACTTTGGGTCAGGCTCAAGTGGGGAGATTTTGGGATTGCCCCCCCTCTTGCTCCCTTTCCCCTCGTGCTCATATTTTAAGCCAGCTTGATTCAACTCGCTATTCCTTCCTTCCCTTCTTTGGGGGTGCTATTGTAAGACTTTATGGGGGCCTCTGATATTATGCTGGATCACCCAATTACCTCAATCTGTGTCCCCGTACCTTATTGGGGGCGGCTAGAAACTAAAGGAGAATTTCCACTTTTGAATTTATTGAGTGGAAACAGAAGATAAACCGGCAGGCAATAGAAATTGTAATAGGCGTAGTGTTTTTCTTTACATTTGTGGTATATTCATTATAATCCAATAGTGCAGCACTCAAAATAAATGAAAATGGAAAATTAGTCCAAATAAACAATATGTGTATAAAGTTCACAAATTATATGTTCATCAATGAAATTGAAGATATAGAACCTCCACCGAAGTTTCAGTGTGTAGATATGGAAAAAGCACACCACACCACCATACAAACAATCCACTTACCAGAACAAAAACGTTATGGGCATGTAATCAAATAACGTGCAGATCAATGGCAATCGCACTTCCAACAGAGTGTATAGGTGAAAACGGTTATCCGCATGCAGCATCAATGATAAAATAACATCTCGAATGTCATGAAGGTCCAAAAGCATACATTGCGTTCATCAGCAGATATGTGGTCATAAAATGCAGAGAGGAAACGACAATAGTGAAACCCGTTGGATAAAACCAATAAGCAATTTATTGTGTGGTACTTACAAACAGACAGGTAAAAAGGGCATCAAAGAATATAAAAATCTGCGGCTCATATCGTGCTTGTGTCGGTCAGGCCATGGTATATTCATGGGGTTCCGTGCTAGCCTATCAATCAGTCACCTTGCTACACTGAGAAGTATAGCTGTAAAAAGTAACAGTAAAGGAGTAACCGTTCTTATGTCCCCTTTTTTTTATACTCAAAGTTTGCCTTTGCGATTTCAATTCTGCAAGAGAGGTAAACAAATGCTGATTCTCTTTACTTTATGGTACTGACTGCAAGCCCGCTACTCCAGTACTATGCGGTTAAGATGGGTGTAAGTAGTAAGAAAAAGTTTCACATTCTCTATGGGCCAGATTCACAAAAGGGATATGACGGCGTATCTACTGATACGCCGTCGTATCCCTGTTTCCATCTATGCGACTGATTCATAGAATCAGTTACGCATAGATATCCCTAAGATCCGACAGGTGTAATAGTTTTACACTGTCGGATCTTAGGATGCAGTACCGCGGCCTCGGCTGGGGGGAGTTTGCGTCGTAAACCAGCGTCGGGTATGCAAATTAGCAGTTACGGCGATCCACGAAACTTTTTCCCGTCTTTATGTCGCCGCAAGTGTTAGTTTGCCGTCGCAAAGATAGGGCACCTTTTACAAAGTGTAAAATTAGTACACCATGTAAAAGTATACCCGTCTTTCCCGACACAAGTCTTTTTTTCACGTCGCGATTCACAAAACGTCGGCACGTCGTAATTTCGCGCAAAGCACGTCGGGAAATTTGCGTCGGGAGCATGCGCAGTACGTCCGGCGCGGGAGCGCGCCTAATTTAAATGGTACCCGCCCCATTTCAATTGTCCCGCCTTGCGCCGGACGGATTTAGGATAAAACGCCGCAAATTTACAGGTAAGTGCTTTGTGGATCGGGCACTTAGCCAGAAAATTTGCGGCGGTGTAACCTAAATCAGTTACGTTACGCTGCGCCCGGGCTACGTGAATCTGGCCCTATGCTCCTGTGACAGGACTCTGCCACGGAACATCACCAGACAGCAGGGGAAGAGAAAAAAAACCCAGGCGACACCGTTAGGAGCAAGCCGAACAGAAGGAAAAAGCAGATAATCATAGCAAGTTATTTATGCAAACCTGATGTTCCTTCCTACTTTGGTTCCACTTATATTGAACTAGGATGTAACGTGGTCATAACATGAATTATCATACCCCTCAGAATTACAGTAAAACTTTCTAATCAATTCCTATTTCTAAATAAATATTACATTACGGGTTCTTTAGAAAGTGTCATTGCAATGAAACTATTAGGCCACATTTAAACTCCTGCCATTGATGCTATTACTTTTTAGAATTGCAAAGAGACAATACCCCACATTATAGATCATGCAAAGCACATTCAGTTGCCATTAATTCACTATCTGTCACTATGGGTATAAAGCAATATAATTATAAGCACAAAATGAGTTACAAGTTTATACAAAATATTATTTTCTTATTTGAATAGCCTTTTTATTTCCAAGCAAAATACAAATGACAATGTAACAGCCAAAACAAGCTTACTTTACTGTATATTGCAACATATTTAAATTAAGTATACTGTTATGGTAGTCCTCATTGATGGTCTAGCATTTTAATTCTGAGATCATTGTTTCTTCTTTAATAAAGCCAGGTTGCCACCAGAAATGGCTTGGAGGACGCCTGATTATTATAATATAGGATTTATATAATGCCAACAGTTTGCACAGTGCATTACAATATAAAGGGAGACAATACAGCAACAATACAATTCAATACAAGAGAGTTAGGAGGGCCCTGCCCCTAAGAGCTTACAATCTAATAGGGAGGGGCAGGTGGACCGGAAGTTAATAACTGTGAAAGATAAACTGATGGGAGATATATAAGATTCAGTTATTAGATGATGGCAGGATAGGCTTCCCTGAAGAGATGAGTTTTCAGGGATCGCCTAAAAGTAGACAGAGTAGGAGATAGCCATACATTTGGAGTAGTGAGTTCCAGAGTATAGGAAAGGCTCTAGAGAAGTCATATAGATGAGCATGGGAGGAGGAGACAATGGAGCTAGAGAGCAGGAAGTCTTGGGAGGAGTGGAGAGGGTGGTTTTGGTGATATTTGAAGACAGATTGGTTATGTAGCCAGGGCCGTTTGAAGGAATTTGGGGGCCCCAAGCAAAATGGACATGGAGGCCCCCAAACCCCAGAACCCCCCCCCCCCCCGCACGCAAAGCCTACAGGTACCACAGCATAGCGATACAGTTTACGTTCACCCACACGTTATATAAATAAAAAATGTTTACAGTGCAAATACTGCTGTTGCATATAATGTGCCGCAGCAAACGCGTGTAGCTGAATTGCGAGTGTTCTGCATGGAATGCAGGGGTCAGATATGTCCTGGGGAGAGGGCTAGTGCTAGAGAGGGGAGAGATAGATATGTGCTGGGGGCAGAGGCGGTCGGTGCTCAAATTTGTTTGGGGGGGGCGCAAACTGATTCTAAAAAAAGAAACATCAAATGCAGTCAGTGTGCCCCATCAAATGCAGCCACCGTGCCCCATCAAATGCAGCCACCGTGCCCCATCAAATGCAGCCACCGTGCCCAATCATATGCAGCCACTGTGCCCCATCATATGCAGCCACCGTGCCCCATCATATGCAGCCACCGTGCCCCATCAAATGCAGCCACCGTGCCCCATCAAATGCAGCCACCGTGCCCCATCAAATGCAGCCACCGTGCCCCATCAAATGCAGTCACCGTGCCCCATCATATGCAGCCACCGTGCCCCATCATATGCAGCCACCGTGCCCCATCATATGCAGCCACCGTGCCCCATCATATGCAGCCACCGTGCCCCATCATATGCAGCCATCGTGCCCATCAAATGCAGCCATAGTGCCCATCAAATGCAGCCATCGTGCCCATCAAATGCAGCCACCGTGCCCCATCATATGCAGCCACCGTGCCCATCAAATGCAGCCACCGCGCCCCATCATATGCAGCCACTGTGCCCCACCATATGCAGCCACTGTGTCCATCATATACAACCTCTGTACCCACATGTGCTTGGGGGGTCAGATATGTGCTGGGGGGGAGCTTTGTGAGAGAAAAGATACAGTACAAGGGGGATTGGTAGGATATGTGCTGGAGGGGTGTTTTAGGAAGGAAGAGAGGGGTTGTCAAATTTAAAATCTAATTCACACTTCTAACATTGCCTCCCCCCTCCCAGCACATGTCTTCCTAACCTAACCCCTCGATCACTCAAATGACATCTACCGTGTCCTCCTTTCCAGACAGACACTCTCCCCCCTCCCTCCTCCATCCTCCATCTACAGTACAGAGCATAATAAAAACTTAGTGCAGACCTGATCAGAGCGTCCCATCTCCCCCTCCTCCTCCTCCTTCTCCTCGTGTGTGTGTGTTTACAGGACTGAGGAGGGGAGGAGCTTTGATACACTGACTGCTCTGCTCAACTAACGAGAGGGGGAGACTCGTCTCTGCCGGAAAAAAAAAAAAAAAAATTTAAAGTAACAGACATCGCTGCGGCCGTAAATCGCTGGGATTAAATATCCGGCCTGCCACACACAGCCCAGTCCGCCCCTGCTTCTCTCCCCTCAAACGAAAGCCCCCATTCCCGCAGTGGAACAAACAGGCACCTGCTTGGGGGCCCCTGGCCAGCTCGGGGCCCTAAGCAGTTGCCTGCTTTGCCTCTCTAGTTCCGACGGGCCTGTATGTAGCTCGGGGCAAAGTTGTAAATGGCTTTGTATGTTATTGTTAGTGTTTTGAATTGTATTAATTGGGCAATGGGAAGCCAGTGGAGGGATTGGCAGACACTGAATGGTTGGTAGGGTGGATGAGTCTGGCAGCAGCATTTATGATAGACTGAAGAGGGGATAGCCTAGGGAGAGGTAGGCTAATGAGGAGGGAGTTGCAAAAGATTTTGAAGTGATTGAATTTGTTACTGGATTACACCTAGCACCCTGGCATGAGGGGAGGGACTGATGGTTGTGTTATAGATCTTGATGGAGAAGTCAGGGGCGGTTGCATGGACAGGGGGGAATATTATGAGCTCAGTTTTAGAAAGATTCAGTTTGAGGAAGTGGTATAACATCTATGCTGATATGTCAGTTAGTAGGTTAGTAATGCAAGAGGAGACTAAATTAACGAGATGAGGAGTAGAGAGATAGATTTGCGTGTTGCTAGCATAGAGATGGTAATGTAAGCCATGGGAGTCTATCAAGTGACCAATGGAGGAGGTGTAGATGGAGAAGAGGAGGTAACCCAGGATAGAACCTTGGGCGACCCCTACAGAAAGAGGAAGCGAAGAAGAGGAGACAGAGTTATAGGTAGCACTGAAGGCGAGCTGTGAAAGGTAAGAGGAGAACCAGGAGAGGGCAGAGTCTTGAAGGCCAAGAGAGTGACATTTTTTAAGGAGGAGTGGATGGTCAACAGTATCAAAGGCCGCAGAGAGGTCTAGTAGTATGAGTAAGGAGTAGTGGCCATTGGTTTTAGTAGTTAGTAAATCATTAGAGAGTTTTAGAGAGTCGTCAGTCTGCCAAGGTTGTAATGGTTGGGGCCTAATAATTCAACATATTCATAGATCATAAAATAATGAACTCTTTGTGCAGCTGGAGAACGTCTTTTCTTTTGAACAACAGGGTATGAGTGTGTGTATTATGAGGCGATCCTTATTTTACAAAAAAGACATAAAATAATATTTTACATACAAATAAAGGCTTGTGATAATTACTGTGCATTGCAGTTCAAATATACCTCTAAGCAAACACCCCCCTCGATATAAACCTTTCTGTACCATTTACCTAAACATTAATTAGATGGCACAGGAAATAAAGTACAAGTAGAGTACAAAATCTGGTGCAGCTTTCCATAGAATGTATTTAAAAAAGTGATTATATTTCATCCTAAATTCCATTCACCTATTGTTTCCTTTAACTGAGTTTTCCATGCATCTTTTCAATTTAGGCTCCATTCACACTTGTTCGACTCCAAGGTTGCACTAACTTTGGAGTGTAGCTTTGGTGCAACTTTGACGCAACATTGACGCATCTTTGGATAGGTGCAACTTGGATAAGATTTTGGCTTTGACCAGTGGACTGTTGCACACAAGTTGCATTGTATAACATTGATTATTGATGATATAGAGAGAGAGAGGAGAGAGAGCAAGAGAGAGAGAGAGAGAGAGAGAGAGAGAGAGAGAGAGATATTCTCTAACTGCTTCTTTGATTTCAATAGGCGAGGCTGAAAATTACACATACAAGTGATTTGAACAGTGACCCATTCATGGATTAGTCCAAATGCATCTCTAGCCTGTCTCTTTAGCTAACTCACAGTGCTCTGGAAATCAATTAGTTATACATTAAATTGCTGTTTGTATATAGATAGTAACAACACAGCTATACAATTAGTTTTAAAACATATACACACTTTGAAATATCTACAATATAATTTACTAATTACATTTACGTTTTATTTTAAGCAGTCTCCAATAATTGGACAAACAGTGAGGTTGATTTACTAAAGAAAAATTGGCTGTTCACTATGCAAAGGAAGTGGTACCTTGTGAAGGAATTTTCACCAGAGTTTAGTAAAACAGGTTAAAGGGGTTGTAAAGGTACAATTGTTTTCCCCTAAATAGCTTTCTTTACCTTAGTGCAGTCCTCCTTCACTTACCTCATGCTTCGATTTTGCTTTTTTAATGTCCTTATTTCTTCTGAGAAATCCTCACTTCCTGTTCTTCTGTCTGTAACTCCACACAGTAATGCAAGGCTTTCTCCCTGTTGTGGAGTGTCGTGCAAGGTAGAGAGCATCCTGACTCTCCCATAGTCCAAGGGAGGGGGCGAGCACAACACTCCACACCAGGAAGAAAGCCTCGCATTACTGTGTGGAGTTACAGACAGAAGAACAGGAAGTGAGGATTTCTCAGAAGAAATAAGGACATTTAAAAGCAAAATTGAAGGATGAGGTAAGTGAAGCAGGACTGCACTAAGGTAAAGGAAGCTATTTAGGAAAAAAATTGTACCTTTACAACCCCTTTAAGCTCTGCAATGTTCCATCATCCAATTGTGCAAACAAAAAATGCTGTTTGTTTTTTTCTATTCTACCAGCGGGTGATTGGATATTCTTTGCAAAGTGAAATTACAGCTCATTCACTAAGCTCTGGGAAAATTCCTGTGTAAAGTGCAACTTCCCTCGGAAAGTTAACAGCCTACTTGTCTTTAGTAAATCAACCCAATGACCTAAAAATAACTAAGCTCAACATTTTGTGTTATTGGGGGTAGGAACTGTCTAGTCGATGTGCTTTAGTAGCATTTTAATTGAATAATATTTTTTTTCATTTGCATTTGCAAGTGAGTCAGTAGCCCGAACCTGTTACTACATAAAGACCAAGCAACACAAGTAGAAGTAGTAAAACGTGCTGAGAATGTGTTCTCTGAAACAAAACTGTAAGTGCTTACTAATGGCCTTTCATAAGCATCTAACAATAAATTCACACCAAATTTATATTCATTACTAGCAAAGTTGAATTGCTTGTATATATTGCTTGTATTTATTAAAGGAGATAAGATGTGTTAAAACTGCACTCATGTACAACTGAAAATTATGGTACTATAGCTGTCAAGATTTTACAGAATATAACATATTGGCAGGTGGCAAATATATTGTATGTTTAAAGTATTCATGTGCACAGCATTAAATACACCTCAAGGACCAACTTTTTTTCTGGTAACCTCTGTGTTAAAGGGAAGGCACAACATATATATGCAGTAGTTAACCTTGGGCACGAAATGTTGTACAAAGATACACCTGTCTACATCTGGGCATACACTTAGAATTCAGAGAAATAGGCCAAAATTCTAATAGTGGCTGGCCCTCCCGACTCAGCGAAAGTCAATAGTTTAGGGAGCCAGGCTAAAAATTGCCAGCAAACATACATCGGCAGGGGGTATTCATTCATTTATGCCCTTTGTGTGGATGGAGGAATCTGGTGGAAAGTCTGAATGAAAAAAAAAACATGTATGACCAGCTTAACCCCTTGTCTACCAAGATACATTTATAAACATCCTGATAGTTAAAATAGGGGATTGGCATATTTTTTTTTTCAGTCAGCTCTGGGTTTTCATGTTAAAGTGATATAGGTGGGTGAAGAGCCACCCAATCACTTTTGTGGTACCGTAAAATGCCCCACCCATAATGTCCCGCTACTTCAGGGAGCCTGGAACCTTGGTAAACTGTATCAGGATGGCAAATTGACATCCGTTCCCTAATATCTTCTGTGCTCAATAAACCCAGAAGTGTTCAGCTCTGAGGATTTCTAGGTTCATAGTTAATAAAATGCTAAGTAAATAGCTGGTCAATCACAGTCCTGTATTTGATCTGCTGGAGTGCAGGCAGGGCAGACATTGGGGAGTTTAACCACTTCCATACAGGGCACTTACACACCTTCCCGCCCAAGCCAATTTTCAGCTTTCAGCACTGTCGCACTTTGAATGGCAATTGTGCGGTCATGCTACACTGTACCCAAACAAAATTGGCGTCCTTTCTTCCCCACAAATAGAGCTTTCTTTTGGTGGTATTTGATCACCTCTGCGATTTTTTTTTGCGCAACAACTAAAAAAAGACTGGAAATTTTGAAAAAAAATTACGTTTTTATTTTTTTCTGTAATTTTTTTTGTAAATAAGTACGTTTTCTCTTTCAATTACAGGCACTGATATGGCGGCACTGATGGGCACAGATGAGATGGCACTGATGGACATCGATGAGGTAGTACTGACGGGCACAGATGAGGTGGCACTGATTGGCGGCGCTGGTTTCCGGCACTGATGGGCACTCATAGGCGGCACTGATGGGCACTCATAGGCGGCACTGATGGGCACACATAGGCGGCACTGATGGGCACACATATGCGGCACTGATGGGCACACATGGGCACTCATGGGCGGCACTGATGGGCACTCCTGGGCGGCACTGATGGGCACTCATGGGCGGCACTGGGCACTCATAGGCAGCACAGATGGGCACTCATGGGCGGCACTTATGGGTGGCACAGATGGGCATTGTGGGGTGGCACTGATGGGCACTGTGGGGTGGCACTGATGGACACTGTGGGGATGGCACTGATGGACACTGTGGGGCGGCACTGATTTACTTATGTTGCCAGTCAGTGCCCATTTGTGGGCACTGATTGGCATATTTTTTTTTCCAGACTTTTTATTTATTTATTTTCAGACTTTTTTTTTTTTCAGACTTTTTTTTCCCCTTTTTTTTCTGCCCTTCCCTGGTGGTCCAGGGTGGGCTTCCCTGGTGGTCCATGTGGCGATCCGAGGGGGGCTGCGCTGATAAATAATCAGCGCAAACCCCCCCTGTCAGGAGAGCCGCCGATCGGCTCTCCTCTACTGGCGTCTGTCAGACGCGAGTGAGGAAGAGCCATCAACGGCTCTTCCTGTTTACATCGTGATCAGCCGTGGTTGGACACTGCTGATCACGTGG
Source organism: Rana temporaria (assembly GCF_905171775.1). Classification (NCBI taxonomy): domain Eukaryota; kingdom Metazoa; phylum Chordata; class Amphibia; order Anura; family Ranidae; genus Rana; species Rana temporaria. Next base: position 181,060,949 of record NC_053491.1, read on the forward strand.
TAAAGAGTCTTCGTGAGAGACTCTTTACCGAGATCAGTGTTGCGGGGTGTCAGACTGACACCCTGCAACAACGATCGCCGCTATGCGCGCCCCCGGGGGCTCGCAGTGGCTCAGAATCCTGAGGACGTCATATGACGTCCAGTCAGGATTCTACAACCACTTTGCCGCCGTCAATCTGTCATTGGCGGGCGGCAAGTGGTTAATAGACCCCTGATGTCTTTATAACATGAAATTGTCATACAAATGCTATCTGTAGTGGGCTTGTAAAAACAATAAAGTTAAATGTAAAAAAATAAAAATAAAGTAAAAATAAAGATAACATAAATAAAAATAACAATAACAATAAAAATGTAATGGCAATACCATCACCCTGTGCACAAAAACGAATGCAAATGTGTGTAGGGCACACATGTGTATGTAAAAAAACTATTGTGCCACTCATGTTAACTATCACCTTCATTGTCTGAGTGAGAGCAATAATTCTAGGACCATAGCACTAAACTGAGGACCTGTAAACACTATGAATGTATCACTTATTGACTATTTTGGGTACTGTAGTACTTTGGCATTTTACAGGAGGATGCTATTTTAAGGCTTGACACATTTGGTACCTGAATACTTGAATCAACTCCCATTTTTTATATTTTACAAAAAAAAAATGGGTATTATTTTATGTTTGTGTGCAATAAAATTTATTTTAGATAACGTTTTTCTGAAATTTTTTTTTTTAAATAAACAGTGGAAATATATTGCAACTGCCACCACTTTATTCTACAGAGCTTTTGAATGTTAATGGCTTTATAATAATTTTCTAGCAAAAAAAATTTAGTTTTTAACATGTGTGCAAAAAGTACAAGGTAGTGGTAGTGATTAAGATGTGTTTCAGTGCTAAACCCCACTGCATATGTGTAATTTTCACTGCTAAGGCGGGCGGAGGACATTTAGCACTTGTTAAAATATGTGTCTGAAGTGCAAGTACATGAAGATAGGAGTGTGAAAGTTGCATACATCAATGAATTTTACCTTAAAAAACATGTGTGAGGGGGGCGTGGCCAGATCCCAAAAGTGATGGCTGCTTGTTAACATTGCTTTGATCCGTGACGGCTATCCAAATAATTTACAGTCAGGTGATCGGGTTCCCACAGCAACACAACTCATCCCTGGAGACATCAGCCAGCATGTTGAAGAGGAGATAGGAGCGTTCGGCTCCCCGCAAACTGACTAAATTCTTCCCACTAGACAAGTCGTCTATCAAAGATGGTGCCGGCGGGTCTGCGGCTTACGTACGAGGCAGCCAGACAGTGTCGGCAGGGCAAACATACTCCACTCAACACTAGGACACCTACTATCCGGACAGCAACTCGGTCACATTCACCCCAACTACAAGCCCAGCCAAATCAAAGCTGTGGCTCTCACAGGATGAGGAACCAGCATATGAGGTAGGCCTCTCTTTACACCACCCTCTGGTGAGCACAGTACCTCATAGCTCCATAGCTGCCTTTCCCACAACAAACCAGCCTATGCTGGATACCACACTGAGGGATATGTTAATGACTGTGCAAAGCTCCATACACTCTGAGATCCTAAAGATGATGCAACGATTCTCCTCTGACATGTCTCATATGGGAGACAGTGTCAAATATAGAAACAAAAATGGGGGAAGTCACGGCTTCTGTTAATGATTTAGTAGATGCCCACAGAGAAGAAGCAGAAGATATTGCATGGATTAAAGCTAAAATGGCCAACCTGGAAGATCGTTCCAGAAGGAACAACATTAAAATCAGAGCCATTTCAGAGTCAGTTCAGCAATCTGCCTTAAAAGATTACTTCATACAACTTCTGGCGACTTTCCGCCACGACTCCCCACAAAACAGGCTGATAATTGATCGCATACACCGTCTGCCAAAACTGCCACATCTGTCTGACACCATCCCAAGGGACACTATTGTCCGTATCCACTTCTTCCATATAAAGGAAAGACTCATGAGAGCTGCCAGGAATGCTGCAGAAATTAAACAACAATACGCCGACTTTTTCTACGATGATCTTTTTAAAATATTCAATGTAACAACGCAAAAATCTCGCAACTATTACAAAAACTCTGTGGAACCATCAGATCCCATACAAATGGGGCCATTCCGGTGAAGCTTATCATCACAAAAGATAACAAAAGATAACAATTCCTACACCATTAGATCTCTTGAAGAAGGCCTTACACTCCCCTGGCAATTGAACATCCTGGAACCACAGGAACAGAGACAACATCGAGGGAACCGTCAACTGGGAAGACTTGGACCCTCTAGATGACATGACCACCTGAGTCATACAAATTTTGATAAACTACACAGTTTGCCCTAAAATGCTCGAACGAGCTCAGTTCATCAGTTGATCACCTCTAAATATTTGACCCAGTATTCACCGCCCATGCAGAGTTCTGCTTATTTTTTCTTAAAAGTTCTGTTTTTAACCAACGTTTTTTTTTTCTGTTGTAGACTTTACAATTGTTTTCTTTTTGTTATATTCAAACCATCCTCACGAGAAGACACCATCAACAAGCTGAGAAGACACCATCAACAAGCTCCCGACAGCTGGAACGTGACAGACTCTAGAGACTGAAAAACAACCAAACAGTAAGTTACTCTTCTTACACAAACGTCCTACACCCATCAAGACTGCCAACCTAGTTCACCTTACACGAGACCCCCTCCAGAAGCAAAATGCCTTTCAAAATCACATCCCTGAATGCTAAAGGCCTGAATCATCCAGGGAAAGGGCACGCTCTATGGTCAGATACCCACACTCTCAAATGCGATGTGTTATGTGTCTAAGAGACACACTTTAGTCAAACACAAGCTCCTCCAATTTATTAATGGCGAATGCACCTACCAAAACCAAAAGAGTACTAATAGCTGTCAAAGAAACAGTAGCCTTCAAGCTATTGAATCTTCATACAGATACACAAGGAAGATATATAATATTAGTTTGTGACATAAATAATACGGTTTCCACATTGGCAAACCTATACGCCTGAATACGTGCCAAATTCCATTCCTTAACAAAACATGGAAAAAAGTGACCAAACTAAAACTAGGCAGAGTCATTCTCTGCGGTGACTTTAACCTAGTTCCAGATGCCACTACAGATGTGAAAAGACCTACACGGAAAAAACCTAGAGCGTCTACGCTTGTAACATTTCTGCACTCAAATGAGCTATATATAGCACGTTTCAGAGAGGGACTTTACTTTCTTTTCAAAGCTGCACTGTACCTACTTCAGAATAAACATATTTCTAGGAGATAATCAGCTACTACAGGATGCTACTGACTCAGAAATCCACACCACAACATGGTCAGACCATGCGCTCATCTCAATAACGCTGGGTGCAATATGACCTTTAATAATTGGCGCAACGACCCATACCTAATGTCAATTCCTGACAACAAGATCCAGATTCAAAACCACCTGAAAGACTTCTTTCACAAAGTTCGGTCAGCAGTTCATTTACATTATGGTCTTCTCACAAAGCCTTTATAAGAGGTATCCTAATCAAAATTAGCTCAGTGGCGAAACACCAATGAACACATCCGCTTACAAACCTTTTGGACACCATAAAAGGGCTGGAATATACTAACAAAAAAGACCCAAAACAAAATGTTTCACCCTCGGGACATTGCCAATGCCTTTAAAGAGTACTATGGAAAGTTGAACAATTTAAAGGATGACCCCTCGGTGAAACAACCCACAGACTTAAAAATTGAAAACGTTCTCGCTCCCTCCACCTGCCTACACTATCTGACAAACAATTGACATCTCTTAATGCTCTATTTACTTTCAAAGAAATCACCCATGTAATCTCATCTCGTCCAAATGGCAAAACCCCAGGTCCAGATGGGTTCTCTGCCGAGTATTACAAATCCATTTCCAAAATTGTAACTCCTGTCACACATTCAATGCTGCTGTGTTCTCGGGCGAATTTCCCTCTGAAATGTTGTCAGCTAATATAATTACATTACCCAAACCAGGGAAGGAGCCAGTCTCACCAGAAAACTTTCGCCCAATTTTGCTACTAAACAGGGATCTCAAGATATATGTGAAATTGGTGGCCCAGAGACTAGCACCAATCATGCTAAACATTATCCACCCGGATCAGGCTGGCTTCACAATGGGCAGACAGGCACCCGACGCCACTAGGAAAATTATAAATCTCATACACCTTTCTAAATCTAAAAATGTCCCTGCAATCTTTGTAGCGCTTGACGCCAAAAAGGCATTTGACCTGATCCACTGAGGCTATTTAAAACAAATATTTACTAAATTTGGATTCCAGGGAAACATATTAACAGCCATACTAGCCCTTTACTCTAATCCCTCAACCCGAGTATTTACAGACGATACCCTCTCTGGACCCTTTAAAATGACTAATGGCACTAGGCAAGGGTGCCCTCTCTCCCCTATAATATTCACACTAATGATGGCCCAAACAATCCGTAGTAACATATCGATTCAAGGCATACAGGTAGCAGACCAGAATCATAAGATCACCCTCTTTGCGGATGATATCATCTTTACTCTCACGGAACCGGCTTCTTCCTTCCCAGCGGTGTGCGACATTCTTGACAAATTTAACGCATGCTCCTTTTACACGGTTAATGAGACAAAATCCAATATCTTACAAGCAGGAGTAGTGAATCCCATAAGGAAAGAACTACAATCCGAAATTCCATTTCAGTGGGTATCCTCCTCCATGCCCTATTTAGGCATCTCCCTAACCATTCCAATGAATAATCTGTTTTCACACAACTTCACAACACTCCATTTTTAAACACATGTAAACATGATCTTCAAAAGACCAGCAAGAATCATGGGCAGGTAAAGTATCAGCATTTAAAATGTTCACAATCCTGAAACTGCTATACCTATATAGAGAAATACCTATAATCATCTCTGAGGCCTCGTACACACGACAGAGTTTCTCGGCAGAATTCGTCGAGAATCTCGGTGAAGAGCCGGATTCTGTCGAGAAACTCGGTCGTGTGTACATTTTTGGCCCGATGGAGCCGCCGAGGAACTCGTCGAGCAAATAGAGAGCAGGTTCTCTATTTTCTCGATGGCAGTGGATTTTGGCTCGACGAGTTCTTCATCGGGCTGTTTTTTAAACGAGAAACTCGGTCGTGTGTATGCTAAGAAACTTGTCAAAAACTTAGACACTGGAGACCAACATAGGTAAAACTAGCGTTTGGATTGGAGATAGCACATTCGTGTCGTTTCCAACATTATTTAATCGTTTATTTGCAGCGCTTTACACAATTTTTCCTAAGGGCACAAAACAGCAATCTAATAATTTTTTTTTTACGATATTCACACAGAGTTCCTTAAAATTAGGTGGAACCTTTTTCTTACTGGACTCAATATTTTTTTTTTTTTTTATTGTCACCTTATTTTGGTCGTGTGTTTTAAATCCTGCTTTTAATCACCTTATTTTTTAATTTTTAAAAAATGCTAATCCTTTTATTTTTTGTAATGTCAAGTTCCCCCCATAGAAACCTTATTGCTTTGTCTTATCTCATGTGTCCCTTTCAAATTACACCTTATATCCAATTTTTACAAAATAAGAACCTGCCTTCTCACTTGCAAAATTGAAATGTAAAAAAATACAAGGACAAGTATGAACTGTAAAAAAAAAATGTACCATTTATTTTGGTAATAAAAAAAAATTTGATATGCAAAAGTCAGCACTGGAGAGCTTGCTGCCATTTGTGCACAGCCAGGTGTGGCCTGATGTGACTGGTGATCAGTTGGAGGCCAAAATGGGGACTTGAGAGGTTCATTCAGGAAGTCACGCATCAAGGTCTTGGACTCCCCGAGGTCAGAAACTGGAGCAGGGCAGGCAGATGTCACCAGGTTGTGGTACTACAGCAGCCTGAACTCTGGTACACCACATGGAAGTAAGGGAGTCACTTTCTTGATTTCTTCAAGGCCTTCCTTGGTGGCTTCCCTGCAGCCTGCTCTTTCACCTTCTCTGCAGCCTTCTCAGCAGCCTTCCTCTTATGCCTGGCTGGAGGTGGTGCCACAGGGGTAGTACTCATGCCAGGAGGAGGAGTAGACGAAGGTGGTGGAGGATGAGTAGCCGACGGTGGTGGAGGAGGAGGTGGAGGAGGAGGAGGAGCAGTAGAAGGAGGAGTAGAAGGAGGAGGAGCAGTAGAAGGAGGAGGAGTAGAAGGAGGAGGAGCAGTAGAAGGAGGAGGAGCAGTAGAAGGAGGAGGAGCAGTAGAAGGAGGAGGAGCAGTAGAAGGAGGAGGAGCAGTAGAAGGAGGAGGAGCAGTAGAAGGAGGAGGAGCAGTAGAAGGAGGAGGAGTAGAAGGAGGAGGAGCAGTAGAAGGAGGAGGAGCAGTAGAAGGAGGAGGAGCAGTAGAAGGAGGAGGAGCAGTAGAAGGAGGAGGAGCAGTAGAAGGAGGAGGAGTAGTAGAAGAAGAAGAGGAAGCAGAATGTTCAGATGGAGCAGGAGAAGAAGAGGAAGAAGAATGTTCAGATGGAGCAGGAGAAGAAGAGGAAGAAGAATGTTCAGATGGAGCAGGAGAAGAAGAGGAAGAAGAAGGTGGGGGAGCTTGAGAAGGAGCAGGAGAAGAAGAAGAAGAAGGTGGGGGAGCTTGAGAAGGAGCATGAGAAAAAGAAGAAGGTGGGGGAGCTTGGGAGTTATGTGGTGTGTGAGGATGGGGATGGCGGCAAATCACAGTGTCCTCTGTGAGAAGACCCCTCACCCCCTGATTTGCCAGGGTGATGAGGAGGCCCTCAAAGAGGAGGCGTTGGTCTAATGTCATTTCTGACATTTTGGCCAAAACAACTGTGACAAATCCCTCCTGAGCAGTGGGAGGCTGTTGCAGGGTTGCATGGGCATCCCGAATGAGGGCTAGTGAGGCGTCACGCACCCTTGTATCCCTCACCTGCCTTCTCGGACGCAGACGAAGAGGAGACACCTGGCATCTCGTGCTTGGCCCAGCAACCTCGTGCAACCCACTTGGGCCTGCCACCTCATCCGCTCCACTTGGGCCTGCCACCACGTTACTGATACTTGGGCCTGCCAACACGTCCAAGATACTTGGGCCTGCAGCCTCCTCCAAGCCACTCACCCTGTCCTCCTCCTGCCTGGCATTTTCCTGATCCTCCTGCTGCCTGGTCTCGTCCTGTGTATGGAAAAAAAGTAAAGTTTTACTATTTTTTAACATTTTTGGTTTATTTATTTAAGCTCCTGACTGTTGCATTTTTTTTGGTCACGACTTAGCTAAGCCAATCATTCTGACCCATGTTTTATGGTCAATCACACCACAAAAATTCATGGCCAATACTGACAAATTTTAGGAATAACACTTTTAGATCTAATTTTTATTTACCTTTAATATCTTAATTTACATCTCTTTAACAACATTTGAACACCACATATTTGCACATTGAAAGTACTATATACCTGGCTCCAGCTGGGCAAATCTGGATCTTCATCCAGGATGGAAGGCTGCTGAGAGGGTTCTTCTGCAGAGGGAGCAGCAGGTTGGCTGGAGGGAAGGCTGGAGCTTCTGTGGCTTCTGGGGCGAAGGCTAGAAAGTGACTCCCTAACCTCCAGGTGTTCATCCAGGAAGCTCAGTTTGCTGTAGTACCACAACTTGGGTTTAAATACCCGCCCTGCTCCAGCTCCAGACCTCATCGAAGCCAAGACCTTGTTGCGTGCCTTCCTGTAGGTGCCTCTCAAGGTCCCAATTTTGACCTCCAACTGGTCAGTTGTCACATCAAACCCCACCTGTCTCCGCACAAGTGGGAGCAGGCTCTCCAGTGCAGTTTTGCGCAATTCTCTATTTCGAGAGATGGGGTCTTTGGTGGCCCACAGAACAGGAAGTTCTTGCCACCTATCAATGAAGATCTCCAAGAAGTCGGGTCGGTTAAAGAGATTCATCTTTTCCTGTCCAAAACCAAGGATAAAAAAATAATGTCACTACACAATCTAGAAAGTCAATTACTCTTTCTCACAAGCTAGCCCTTAAAGGGTCACTAATGGATAACTATATTTTTGGAGGAAATTACTGTTTACAGTGTCTAGAGACATACAAGTGCATACATATAATGTGCCTCTAGTTTCACTTTTGGTTTTAAATTTAGTTATTGTTTCTGTGAAGTAAAGAGACACACAGAACCCAAAAAAACTAAAAGCAGGGCATATTTTATTTTCAAAAATTAGTAGCATTGTTTTGGTTGATTTTTAGACACACAGCTTAGACCACAGTGACAAGCTCCCCTGATAAATTTGAGAGGGAGCAGAACCAGGAAGTGATGATTTATGCAAATGATTACAGCTGCTTAAAAGCAAAAAGGGACAATGAGGACATGAAATCAAGACTGATATAATGTAAAGTTAGTTATTTCTGCCCCAAACAATTTTGGCTTAGTGCTCCTTTAAATGTCTGTCTTTCCTGAATATGCCACTGCTGTCCCAAGTTCGAAGCATACCTACACGCTTGTCGTTCAAACGTCTTTCTTACGCAACCCGGTCGTATGGACGCTACATGTGTTCGAGCCTTATATACACTCCGCACACGACATCCGCCCATGCTTAAAAAAAATTGATGTTTCCCCCCCGCACCTTATCTTCCGTCGCAAAAACGACAAGGTGGAATTGGCAGCAGATCATGTTGGGTCAGTTCCTAGGAAACAGATGACCAGTTGTGTCGAACTAATAAGCCAGATCTCATCCTCATTTGTGTATGAAACGTTAGTTAGATAAAAGCACTCCGATATAGTTTGGTCAAGACATAAAAGCGACCATTTGCATCATGTTTAAACCGACTTGTTTTTAGAAGACATCCTGATGAGAACCGAGATTGCCCACACAACAGTAGTTGGATCAAAATGCATAATCAAAGCGTTGTTTACGTACGACGGCACTATAGCGGACCATTACCTTCAAATTTCAAACTGGCTATGTTGTAATTTCTGAACCTAAGATGTAGGCCACAAAATCATTCAATCAAGAAAAACATGTAAAATGTAGTTACATACCGGTCTTTGACCCGATCGTTATCTCCGCCGTCTTCCACAAACTGTGAACGCCCCTTTTACTCACGTGGTAGCCCTTTATACACGCGCATGTGGGACTTTACGCACGTCTCCCCGCCCCTGACGTTCATGGTATCGTATTTTCCCCGCCCCTTTTCCATCTTTTTTTTTTGGAAGCACATGTTGGAGAATATGGCAGCACGGCGAATCAGTTGTAAGGCCTCCAACATGACCTTTGAGGAAATGGTGGAGATGGTCCTCATCCTCAAAGCAGAGGACTACGATGGGAGGCATGGGCCATATAAGTACCCGAACAAGGTCAAGGCCGCAATAATGGAGAAGGTGAGGAGGAGTCTCCATCGCAAATTTGGAGTGAAAAGGTCCAAGGAGCAGATCCGGAAAAGGTGGTGTGACCTTAAAAAACGGGAGCCGGAACAAATGAAGAGGATCAGGAGAGTGATTAGAAGAAGTAAGTTTGTTATATATTTTGTAAGATTTGTTCCGCGCCATGTGTTTTTTATTTCAGGTTGTACTGTAATATTTTTTTAGGCACAATAATTTGTCGTCAAACTGGACGTCCATTCGGAACGACTAAATATTGTGTTTTAAATCCTACAAATTATGACATTTTTTGAAAATTGTGGTGAGATCAATCGTGAAAATTATGTAGATGTGCTATTAAAACCACAAATCTTTTTTTAATAATTAAATATACAGTAAAAGGAGAGTCTGCTCAGCAGTCGGTGACACATGTGGACTCATTTGCATAATTGTTGTCCCCTTTAATAACCCATTTTGGGCTTCACACAGAGCTGAGGTGATCCAGTGTATACTTTGTTGGCTTACATGTTTAAAAGTAGACCAAAGCTACAAGATTTGTCAGGATCTTTGTGAATGCCTTCAATCCTGTGTTTTGCCCTGAGGGGTTTTTCTAAACATCAATAGTCCCAGAAATTTTATAAAGTGAATCATATTCCTCTTTCAGGCCTATAAGCTATAAAAATCCTGTTTCCATTTTCTTCATTCTCGTAGGGCGTCATGAAGCTTCAACACGGGAGCAAGAAGTCCAGCAAGCCACACCCCCGAGGGATGGTGATGATGCGCAGCCTGCCACCACATCAGGTAAAGTAACATATAACTAACCCAGCTTCAGGTAATGTAGATGTAGGCCTGCCTAATTTAAATAAATTGTTTTGTCCCACATTTCAGGATCAGGTGGTGGCTTGGACAGGCATACAAAACAGATGCTGATCTCGGAAATATGGGCCTGCAGAGAAGAGGTGGAGGAGATACATTTGGCCAACAGAAAAAATAATGAAAGAGCAAGGAGGGTGGAAAATAAATTAAAAAATTTATTGGATGTTTTGGGGAGAGTCTGAATCAGAAAAAAATACCAAAAAAAAATTTAAATAGCAGATTTTGAAGTTTATTTAATAAAAAAAAAAACAAAAAAATAATAAAACCAGATTTTAGACTTTATTTAATAAAAAAAAAAACAAAAAAATAATAAAACCAGATTTTAGACTTTATTTAATCAAAAAAAACCAAAAAAATAATAAAACCAGATTTTAGACTTTATTTAATAAAAAAAAAACCAAAAAAATAATAAAACCAGATTTTATACTTTATTTAATAAAAAAAAATACAAAAAAATAATAAAACCAGATTTTATACTTTATTTAATAAAAAAAAAACCAAAAAAATAATAAAACCAGATTTTATACTTTATTTAATAAAAAAAAATACAAAAAAATAATAAAACCAGATTTTATACTTTATTTAATAAAAAAAAAAAAAAAAAAATAATAAAACCAGATTTTATACTTTATTTAATAAAAAAAAAATAAAAAAAATTACAAAAATGATTGTATATTGTATGAGAAAAATGACCAAAAATAATACAAAAATGATTGTATATTGTATGAGAAAAATCACCCACAAAAATACAAAAATGATTGTATATTGTATGAGAAAAATCACCCACAAAAATACTAAAATGATTGTATATTGTATGAGAAAAATCACCCACAAAAATACAAAAATGATTGTATATTGTATGAGAAAAATCACCCACAAAAATACAAAAATGATTGTATATTGTATGAGAAAAATCACCCACAAAAATACTAAAATGATTGTATATTGTATGAGAAAAATCACCCACAAAAATACAAAAATGATTGTATATTGTATGAGAAAAATGACCAAAAATAATACAAAAATGATTGTATATTGTATGAGAAAAATGACCAAAAAAAATACAAAAATGATTGTATATTGTATGAGAAAAATGACCAAAAAAAATACAAAAATGATTGTATATTGTATGAGAAAAATGACCAAAAAAAATACAAAAATGATTGTATATTGTATGAGAAAATATACCAAAAATTTTTGTAGGGTATTTATGAAAAAATAAAAATAAATAAATTAAGAAAATAAAGAGCTTTTGAACCTCAAAAAAGTGTGTGGTGTTTTTCAAAAAATACGTAAAATTTTCTATGTGTTTGGTTTGGGGGTCACCTGGGAAATGTTTGCTAGTTGATAATGAAAATACACTTAGTTACACTTAGTAAAGAACTCCAAACAACACAAGCAAGACATAACAAGTTTAGAAAAAAGATTATGATTTATTTTTTTGAAAGCTACAATTATGGCAAATTTGATTGAGATGGTATTGCCCCCCCTACCCATGAAATAGTCCATGTATTTGTCCCGGACTTCACGGGCACTCTGGGGGGGCAGTCCTGTGTGGCCAGCTTCAAGGCCCGCCAAAGTTTCTGCAGGGGTCAAATGTTGTGCCTCGGGCCCAACCAGGGCCATATAATTTGGAGATTGTCTCCGCAAAAAATTGTGGAGAATGCAGCAGGCAAAAATAATTGTATTCCACTTATATTCCGCCATGTGGAGAGAGGTGAGGAAAAGGCGGAACCGGCTGGCCATGATGCCGAAAGCGTTCTCAACCACTCTACGTGCTCGGCCCAGCCGGAAATTAAAGACACTCCTCTCTGGGGTGAGGGTGCGCTGAGGGAATGGCCTCATAAGATGGGGTCCCAGGGCAAACGCTTCATCAGCCAGGAAAACAAATGGCAGGCCTTCTACATTCTGGTCATCCGGTGGCAATGACAGATCATCATCCTGAAGGCGAAGCGCGAACTCCGTCTGCCTGAAGGCTCCCCCATCCGATACCCGTCCATTCATCCCGACATCCACAAAAAGGAATTCATACTGTGCTGACACCACCGCCATCAGCACAATACTGTTGAACCCCTTATAATTAAAGAACTGGGATCCTGAACGGGGTGGAGGCACGATGCGGACGTGCTTCCCGTCGATGGCTCCCCCGCAGTTGGGGAAGTTCCATCGGGTCTGGAAGTCCAAAGCCACAGACTGCCACTCCTGTGGTGTGGACGGAAGCTGGGGAAGAAAAAATGAAAAAATTAGCCACATAACCTTGCAAGCAGATTATACAAAGACATTATAAGCATTATAACATTTCTGGGAACTAGCATATTATATCTAAATATATTTAGCCAATTAACACATTAAACACCCCCTCTGATGGGCCAATGCCCAAGTTTGGGGGAGGGCTAGATGAGTTTGGGAGTACTAAAAAAAATTAATTTTGATTATTGGTGAACATAGACTTTACAACACATTTTGGAGGGGAGGGCTAGATGAGTTTGGGAGTCCTAAAATTTAAAAAAAAAAAAAAAAAATATTGGGGAACATAGACTTTACAACACATTTTGGAGGGGAGGGCTAGATGAGTTTGGGAGTCCTAAAATTTAAATAACAAAAAAAAAAATATTGGGGAACATAGACTTTACAACACATTTTGGAGGGGAGGGCTAGATGAGTTTGGGAGTCCTAAAATTTAAATAAAAAAAAAAAAATATTGGGGAACATAGACTTTACAACACATTTTGGAGGGGAGGGCTAGATGAGTTTGGGAGTCCTAAAATTTAAATAAAAAAAAAAAAAATATTGGGGAACATAGACTTTACAACACATTTTGGAGGGGAGGGGGGGGACATTACAATGGATATAACACAATACATTGGGAAGTGACTAGACTAGGTAGGTTGGGGCCCAGGATAGCATGCTGGGGAGGTAAGTGATGGAAAATATGCATGTAGGCCAAAAAAGGGGCATCAAAGTTTACATCATGCATGGGGGCAAAGGGGACATTCACAGCATATTCCAGACATGGTAATTAGGGAAGGAGGAGATAACTACAAGACATTAGCATACATTATAGACATAAAATGTGATATTAAAGGAGAAAACTTACCCTCATATATTCCTCCTGCAGAACCTGGATGATGGCAGAGCAGGTGTCAGGAATGATGAGGCCCAGAGCCTGGGGGGAGATGCCCGTGGAGAACTTTAAGTCCTGAAGGCTTCTCCCAGTTGCCAGATAACGGAGGGTGGCAACTAGCCTCTGCTCAGCACTGATGGCTTCCCGCATAACGGTGTCCTGCCTGGTAATATAGGGGGACACCAAAGCCAACAGGTGCTGAAAGACGGGATCAGACATCCTCAGGAAATTCCTGTAATCAACAGGATTATTTTCCTGAAGCTCCCGCAGCAAAGGCATGTGAGAGAATTGGTTCCTACGGAGCAACCAATTCTTGGTCCATGAACGTGTCCTCCTCCTGTTCATGAACTCCTCATTGTCTAGGTCATAAACAAACAGACCTATAGACAGAAGATGCTTAGCACGAAGTCTGCGACGACTAGGTGCCTGCAACATGGCTACAAGGCTAGTTACGAACGACAAATCAGAATAGCACTAAACAGACCGCAGTGAAGAACAGCAAGACCTATGAAGAACGACCCTGACAATGAAAAACGCGGGGACAGGACCGCAATGTAAAACAATACGACCTGACCGCACGTCTCGATTGCCTAGATACGACCCACACAAGTACAAACTGAACGGCAGAGATCAATCTGAAAGCACAAAGACTGAAAAGCACGAATCGTCACTCACCAAACTTTTACTAACACGCGTAAACACGGAATCAGCAAAAGGAGCCCCAAGGGTGGCGCCAACAAAATCAAACCTCCCCTTTATAGTCGCGTCATACGTCGTGAGCGTCATCGCGCCGGAGAACGACAAGATTTTGGTATGTTACGTGTGTACGCAAAGCAAGCCTGCCGAGCTTCTCGACAAGTTCAACAAGGAACTCGTCGAGGAACTCGACGGGCTTGGCACGTCGAGTTTCTCTGTCGTGTGTACGAGGCCTGACACATTTTTCAAATCCCTACAAACATGTTATGCTCTTACATATGGTCAAATAAAAAAACACTATGTCCTCACTCTGTTACTATTAGACATATAAAAGTAGGTGGCATGGGGCTCCCTGATGTGAAAGACTACTATGTTGCGGTACTACTAGACCAAATGCGTAATTGGTTCACTCCCACAATGGGTAAGCAATGGAGACACATAGAACAATCCTTTATAACCAAAGGAGATCTGGAAATATTACTCTTAGTTGATTGGGTAACCCACACAGATTATCGCATAAACCATCCAACTATCACAGCAGCCCTCAGGGCTTGGAAATATTTTGTCTCCAATATCCAGGAAAGAACACTTGACACAAGTGTTCCAATTAAATAAAATAAAATTAAATTTGAAATACTCCAATTTATCATCCCTAAACTCTACTTTCGTGACTGGTCCAACATTAGAAATGAACCATTGTCCACTGTAATTTAGGATAATAAACTACTTTGTTATCATTCATTACAAGCACAGTACAATCTAACACAGAAAAGCCAATACACTTACAGACAATTGGCTTCCAACATGGCACAAAAATCAGTCCCAGAACTACGACTACCTAAAAAAGTGTGGGAATTTCTATCCTCCAAATCAGTAGCACTAAAAGGCATATCTCTGTTTTACACACTCATCCGTAAAAAGGGCACATTCACTAAAGATTCAGCCCTCAAACAATGGGAAAGAGATTTGAACACATCCTTCTCTGACTTACAATGGTGTCAAGCCATCTACTATAATCAAACATCTTCTAAAAGTATCAACTATTGGTAACTATCTCAAAATTTTCACCTACGATTGTAACTAACCCCGGTCCAAATGCACAAATTTGCAAACATAGAGGATAACACATGTTGGCGAGGAGGCTCACAAGGGCTCCTTGATACATATCCTCTGGGAATGCTCTCATATCTCCCCCTTTTGGAAGATAGTTTTTTGTTCATCTCAGACCTAACAGGTATCATACTAAAACCCTCCCTACCACTACTAATCCTTAGCTTAGAGATCACCACCTGCCCAACAAAGTTCAGAAATATAGTAATGCATATTTTATTTTCTGCCATATTAATTATAACAAGAATTTGGAGACAATCTATTGTCCCTAACATCTCAGATGACAAAACCCACCTCAAAATGATTAAAGAGCTATAACAATACTCTGACTTACATTCGGGCTCCACTGGGAAATTTTGGAAATCTTGGGAGCCGTGGCTCCAAATCCAACACACTTTCAGTTAAAAATACTCTAACATATGTTGCTCCACTGGTAACCCTTTTTGAAACACTCCAACAAACAACCTGTTGCGATTCATGTTAATTTTTGTTGAAAAATGAAAGTATTGTCTGTCATATACATCTTCTATGTCTATATATTTACCATCTGTAATATTGTTAAACCTTCATGCATCACTGCAAATTGTTAAACTTTATGAAAAACCAATAAAAGAGAAATATAAAAAAAATGAATAAAATAAAAACATGTGGTGAACACTAACATTGAACACATGAGTATAATATTGAATAAATGAATTCAAATTTAATTAAGTATAAATATCTCAAAATAGAGTAGATACTAATAAAGTAATTTAAATACAACCAAAAATGCTTTAGTAGTAAATAGGTCTTCACATGCATTCATTAACCAACACTCATGGTTAAATGTTCTGTGATTATTGGAAAATCATCACAATTCTGCGCATTGTTATGCCCCATAAAATATTTATCCATGAGTCAATTAAGAAATAACAGATGGCACCATTATAGGAAGCTGCCTCCAGTTTAATCAGATGTGTGATATAGTGGAGCATCATTTTAGTGCCGCTTTTAATATTGTTCATCTCAAACTGATTGTAAAATCGCTTGATTAAATCAATATTGCCCTGGTGTCCTCAGCATAACTAGTAATTATTGTTTAAAAATATTATCTTCATTATTTGTAAAATTGTAACATAAAACAAAAAAATTAGGTTTGTGTGTATAATGTACCATATTCTGTCTGAAAGGCATGTTTTATCACAGATTTCCAGCCTCAAAAACAAAATAATATACCAAAATCAAGGCAATAACTCACTCATAATATAACTCTATAGTGCTAGTAGTTACTAATGATCATAAATAATGAATAATACAGTACGCTACCCAGTTTAGGTACTTTTATAACAATGGTAGGTACATTTTGAATCTGCTATTTGTATATACTGTTTATAGATTTTGTCCTAATCTTTTTTTGATTAAAGAGCAGTAGATGAATTTGAAGTGTATACTATTGATAAGGATAAAGATAAAAGGTACCATCATCCAAGATAAATTGTATGCAAGTAATAAGGGAGATAGGGACAGTTGCTGAAGCTGTCCTACTAGACCCTCTAAGGGAGAATGGATTATCTTGGTACCAAAAACAAAGTTCAACTTTAAGATAAAATATTAATTTATTACATATAAAATCACAAAGAATCAAAAAATAGAGGAAGATTAATACAGTAATAAAATACTTGTAGACTTCGAAACAGGTCACTGCTGGTTATAGGTATTGTTCACAGATTTATCTATAAAGTAAACAGTATAAATCAAGCAATCATAAAAGATATACATGTCTCATATAATACATCAAACAAAGTATACAATGAATACAGCAAAAAACAGGCATAACTTCTTACCAATGACTCTATGACCAGGTATAAACATCAGTCACCACAGGCTCCCCCCACAGCGGACATGGGGAATTTATGCGGTTGATGGTTTATCTAGATAGATAGATATATATATAGATATGTATATATATGAGGTTAGGTTCATTAATAAGCCTGGTGAAGAGAGAAGAAGAATAAAATAAAAGAACTAAAAGCCGAAAAAGTGAGGTAATACAATTGAAGGGAAAGGAAGCAGTAGGGAAGCGGTAGGGGGAAAAAGAAAAAAGCAGAAAAAAATCGGGAGGAAGAAGAATTTAAAAAAGGCGGGGAGAGAGGGAGAAAAAAGGGGGGAATGAAAGGAAGGGGAAAGAAGAGGGGGACAAAGGGAGGGGGAAATGGGAATGGAAGGGGAAGGAAAGGGGAGAGGGGAACAAGGGAAGGAAGAGGAAAGGGAGACAGGGGGATGAGGTGGGGAAAAGAAAAAGAGGGGAAGGGGGGGCGGGAAGTGAGGAAAGAAGGGGAATAGAAATATATGAAGGAAAACCAGGAAAGTGGAGATGAAAAGACAGAAGCCAGCGTGCGGTACATAATGAATAACATACCTAAAATGTCACACTGTAAGGTGTGAGATTGTAACTCCAAGGGGGGAAAAGAGAAGAGAAGACCAGAAGGAAAGATGATTCTCCCATATGGCAAGGGTAAAATGTCACATTAAAGGATGTATAAACTGCTCACAGCTCTGTCCATCCAGGATTTCTGATGGCTTCCCCTTTTGGGCAGATATATCCACAATGCTTATGAGCTCCCCAACCTGGAAGACGCAGGAGCCACCAGCACAGCGAAGCAAGACATCGCCAGCATGGCGACGTTTGACATCACCTGTAGACTGCCCGCACTGCGAATGCGTGAACCGCGCTGGAGGGAAAGCACGTAACGTGTGAGTCAACTGTACGGGGCCGTCTGCCAATAAGGGGAGAAAAAGGTGATGACAGACCAGGCCAGAGAGTCGGCAGCAGAACCTGGATGTAAACATACATAAGACAATATAAAACTTCCACAAAATAGGCATAATAAACTCAAGTACACTACATTGTAATCCTAACAATAGGATTTAAAATAATAGGATATGGGAAGGGGAACTGAAGGTTATAGGTTGCGAATCAGCCCCAAGGCACCCAACGGGCAACATGCCGCATATGGTATCCGTGGGCAGGAGGCTACCAACTGAAACTCCTGCGCTCTACATTGCATTTCATTGACGAGGTGGATAAAGTCCAAGTGATCAATGCTTTTATTGGTAGTCGGCTGGACTATTGTAACGCGTTATACATGGGGTGTCCAAAAACCTTTCTGCATAAGCTTCAACTGATTCAAAATGCCGCAGCAAGGTTATTAACGGGTGTGGGTCGTCGGGACCATATTACACCTTCTCTGAAAGCCCTGCATTGGCTACCGGTGGCTGAGCGGGTCTTGTTCAAAGTGGGTTGTATCGTCCATAAAGCCATCCATAAGATAGGCCCAGGGTATCTGCAAGAAAAATTTACCTGTTACGTTCCCAACAGATCACTGAGATCTGCTGATCAGGCAAATCTGACTGTCCCTAAATTTAGAAGAACTAAATGTGGAGGGAGGACGTTGGATGCGCAGGGCTCAATATTCTGGAATTCTCTACCTCTATATATAAGACGTGAGAAGGATTTACTAAAATTCAGGAAATTTTTAAAAACGTTCCTATTTGTTCAAGTGTATGGCCCTAATTAGGGTAAGATATTAGTATTGGTATGGTATTTTAGCTTTTTTAAATGTTATTATGTATTTTATATTGTTATCTTATAGTATGAGAGATGTGTTCTGTATTTTTTCATATGTTGGTTCTATGAGCGCATCGAGGCCTGCTGGTAATGACTGCGCTCTCAATAAGCATTTTAAATAAATAAATAAATAAATAATGGTACATCAATTACACCAAACTAAAAAGTCGGAATGAAGAGTTGAAAGGGATGGGGAATGAAGGGGAAAGAGAGGGGGAAGGGAGAAGGGGAAGGGAAGAGGCAAGGAGAGGAGGGGAGTTTTTAATGGGTGAAAGACAGGGGGAGGGGAGTTGGAAAGGAGAGGCGGAGCAAAGGGGGGGGAGGGGGGGAAGGGAATGAGGATGGAAAAAAAGGGAAAACTCATAAGAAACGTTTATATGAAATCATTTCGTTTATGCCTGGAGGGATAGTGGCATTGAGACGTGTCCACATTGTTTGTCTTTTTAATATGGTCCTATCCCAATCACCCCCTCTTGGGCTTTGATGAACTACCTCTAAGACAAAAAAAACTAGCTACCATTAGATAAAATTTATGATGCAACCCAATATGGTGGCCCACAGTAGTCAGCTTGCCATTGCTGGAGTAGTACACATGGTCTTCTATTCTTTTTTTTTTTTTTCCAATTAAGTTTTTATTGAAAAGTTTTCATTTTTACAAGCATAAGAAAAAGAAAAAGAAGTCGCAAGACAATAATTCACAGAGAAACAGGAACATGACATGAGTGTTTGACATGAGAGAGGGACCACAGTTCTGCTACAGCATATACAAACAACAGGTTACAAAATGAGACATACTATATATACTGGAGAGATGCAGCCACTTCTAATAAGCAGCCCTGTAGACTCCGTCACCAATAGGTATGAAAGGGAACATAATACCAGTAAACGACTTGCAACAGGAAGGAATAAGCAAGAAGTAATGCAATACTATGAAATTAAACAGAATAAGATAAGACTGGATAAAATAAAACTGGATCAAAATAAAAGGGATGGGAACATGACAAGGGTGAGATGGACTATGAGTATTAAGTAAGATACAGAGTAGTAGTCATACCAGGGCATGATGAGGACCTCCACTAGCTATATGCTATCATCAAAAGAGCAGTGTACCAAAGGTTAGTTCACATTCTATCCCATTCGTTCCAGACTTGCCAATTTTTGTCAAAGCTTCTCCTCTGACCAGTTCTTGTGGCAATCTGGGATTCATATATATAGTTATTACGGGTGAAAGTAATTACATCGGAAAGATTTGGGACTATATTGGACTTCCAGTTCCGAGTGATGAGTGACCTTGCCGCTAGCAGCAGATGAGTCACCACGGTGCGGAGCTGGGGAGGGAATTTGTCGATGGTCAAACCTAACAGGGCCAATGCCGGACCTGGTCGAGTGAGAACTCCAGTAATAGAGGATATACACCTGAACACACTGTTCCAGAAGCTTGTTAAGTGTTTGCATTTCCAAAAAACATGCATAATGTTTCCCACCTCGCCACACCCCCTCCAGCACAGAGGGGAGTTGTCTTTGTCACATGACGGTCAGTCAGTCAGTCAGTCAGTCAGTCAGTCAGTCAGTGTCAGAGGTGGAGTAGGGTGCTTCGGACCTTCCGCTTACGAGCCTGCTCCCACCCAGACCTGGCAGTCAGAAACTAGGCAGACTAGGCAGACTTTCCATTACCTGTGCTGCACAAGAAACAGCTCCTAGGAACCAGGAACCTAGGAACCAGGAATCCAGCTCTCTCCTCTCCTCGTGGACTCCTTCCTGCTCCGCAGGTAAGACCCTGTTCTCTCAGGGCCTACCATCTTGGGGAACCACTGACGGCCGTCCTTTTCAGGGCAGCCGTCACACAGACCCCACACTGCGGCTCTCTATTTTTCTCGGCATCCTCTCTCGCACGGCCACCCACGATTGTGGTTGCCCCCAGACACCCCCCCTGGGTGTATTTTCGGCGCTTTTTGGCGTTTTTACACGCCCGCGCCAGCCTGCTACTTTTCGCGGCCGCCGCGCCTCAGGAAAGTCCGCGGCTTCAGCCGCGGCCTACCGGCGCTCCGACCGTTTCTCCCTGCACCTACCACCAACAGTGCAGTTTTCGTTGTTTATCGCCCCTGCACCCCTAGAGGTCCCCTCCACCCCCCCTATTAGCAACCAGATCGGTGGAATCATTTTCTTACCTACCTGATTGCTCCCCCAGCCTGGGTCCTGTGCCTTTGCCTGGCGGCCATCTTGGTGCACCCCAGCAACAGTGACACCCAGCATCCCCCCCCCCCCCTTTTCCCCTCATTAAGTCATCAATCTTTGATCCAGGGCTTGAGCCGATCGCCTTTAGGGATCAGGAAGGAATTTTTTTCCCTGCCGCAGCACATTGGCCAGCTTGCCCAGGGTTTTTTTGCCTTCCTCTGGACCAAGGATTGCTGAGAGCGAGGATTCCCTGAATCCTCTCTCACCAAACACCCGCACCCCCCCTCACGGTGACTGGCAACAATGGTTAAATTGAGATACTCTGCGGAAACCATTTGGGGTCTGAGACAATTCGCAACAATATTACCTGCCGTCACCACAAAAGCCTTAAAATCGGATCAACTTTTGAGAATCGATCGACGATCGATCATCAAAAATTTCAACCATTCAACACAGCTCAAGCACATATCATGTGCGTTGCTTAACACTAGATCGGCAGTTAAACACCGCTCAGAAATCCATGATTTCTTACTACAAAACGATCTAGACTGCCTCTTTATTACAGAAAGTTGGCTGTCAGACGACTGCAACACCATTCTCGGAGAATTGGTGCCAGAAAATTATCGCATCCTAACGGAAAATAGAATAGGGCAAAGAGGAGGAGGCCTGGCGGTGATTCATAAGTCGCATATTGCAATCACTAAACCGGTCCTTCAAAATCCTCTACCTTTTATGGAAACCCTTACGCTTCAACTTCAAGCTCACTCTCAGGAGACCGTTCACATTCTCCTCTGCTACAGGCCCCCTGGGCCCAAATCGCAGTTGATTCCAGCATTAACGGAGTTCATTTCCACTTACTCCCTTAACAGCAATCATCTTTTGCTGCTCGGGGATTTCAATTTGTGGGCCAACTCCTCACAGGATCCCATCGCGGAGGCCTGCATCGACCACCTGGAAGGATTAGGACTTCAGCAACTTGTATGCGGTCCCACGCATGCCTCAGGTCACACACTCGACCTAATTTTCAGACAAAATCTGAAAATAAACATTTTGGGAAATGAACCTTTGCCATGGACAGACCACCATGCAATTAGCTTCATAATTCCCAGAACTTCACTAGTCATGAAAGTACCCAAGCCGGTGACAACACACTGGGCTAGATCTCAGAAGAAGCTCCACTCGGAACTCTTCAGATCTACCCTGGGAAACCGAATTGGGGCTATTCCTCCTCAGCTAGCAGCCTCAGATACTTTGGATGCCATAAATGCAGCTCTGCTACAGTCAGCCGACTTAGCAGCACCAAAGCGCAAACTCCGCAGCCGGGCAAAAAAGTCCAGCTGGTTCAATAACCAGCTGTCGCTATTGAAGCAAGAGCGCAGAAGGGCGGAAGCCGCCTGGAAAAGAAGTCCTTCAGAAGACCGCCTCAACTTCTACAAAGCAGTAACAACACGATATCACAAGGAAATTTTCAAAGCCAAAAAACTGCACTTTTCTATGGTAATTAACAGCGCAAGGAATCGCCCACGCGAACTCTTCAGGATGGTCACCCAGACCATGAATCCGGGATGTCTTGAAGTTCCCACTTCAGACACCCAAGAGTTCTGCAATGAACTATCGGATTTCTTCATCAACAAAATTGAAAAAATTCGGGTAAGTATTCGGCAAAACAATACTCCACTCAGCCCCCTCTTCAATCAATACACCGACGGAACGCCTCTACAATCAACTAAGTTCACTTTGGAACCCATCTCCATCGATACCACAAAAAAATTCATTGGTGCACTGCGCAACAGCACAGCACCCAATGACATCATTCCCACCAAGCTACTGAAGGAATGTGCCGACATCCTGGCGCCTCCGATCACGCAGCTTATAAATCAGTCATTTAAGGAAGGCATAGTGCCTTCCCTGCTGAAAGAGGGCACAATCCTGCCGATCTTGAAAAAACCTAATTTGGATCCTATGGACCCAACTCACCGCCGTCCCATAACAGGTCTAAATGCTCTGTCCAAGATAATGGAGAAAGTGGTGGTAAATCAGCTGCAACAGCATCTGGACACCCACAACCTACTCGATCCATTTCAATCCGGGTTCCGTCCCGGACACGGTACAGAAACGGCCTTACTGAAAATATGGGACGATGCGCTCGAGGCCGCAGACGAAGGAGAATCGTGTCTCCTGGTTCTGCTGGACCTAAGCGCAGCTTTTGACACAGTAGACCATAAATTGCTACTGAGACCACTAACAGAAGTCGCCGGAGTCTCAGAAGATGCCTTACCATGGTTCTCCTCTTTTCTCGGAAACCGATCACAAACAGTGAAACTGGGATCCTTCACCTCAGAAAAACGCACGGTGCCATGTGGGGTCCCCCAAGGATCCCCCCTATCACCGGTGCTGTTTAATATCTATCTTCGTCCTCTCTTTGATATTATCGGTAGCCAAGAACTACTCTATCACTCTTATGCAGACGACACGCAGTTGTATTTTCGCATCTGCCATAAAAAGGATCATCATCTCAGATTAGAGAAATGTCTCTCTTCAATAGAAAACTGGATGACTAAGAGTTATCTCAAACTCAATAGCGCTAAAACTGAACTCTTTATCTTCGATGCCAGTTGGAAGAAACAACCGACAACAAACTGGACACCATCTCCCATCCTGGGACAAATCATCTCCCCTAGCTCCAAAGTCAAAAGTCTGGGAGTCACGTTTGACACCTTCATGACAATGGACGCACAAATAGGGTCAGTAGTCAGCGGGGCGCACCATTTGATGCGCCTACTACGCAGACTGATTCCATTTATCCCCAAAGAAGACGTAGCAGTCGTGGTGGGAACAATCGTGAATTCCAGACTGGACTATGCAAATGCCCTTTACCTCGGGCTCCCCAAGTACCAAATCGCTCGTCTTCAAGTCGTACAGAATACGGCCGCCAGACTGGTGACTGGGAAAAAATCTTGGGAATCAATCTCACCTTCATTGAGATCCCTTCACTGGTTGCCAGTGAAAGACAGAATTGCATTTAAAGCACTCTGCCTGACACATAAGTGCATCCATGGGAAGGCTCCTAGATATCTATGCGACAAGATCAAACCGCACAATTGCAACCGCATTCTGCGATCCACCGACCAAAATCTGGTCAAGGTTCCTAAAACCAAATACAAGTCCAAAGGAGAAAGAAGGTTTGCTTTCCAGGGCCCCAGGCTTTGGAATGCTTTACCAACCAGCATTCGGTTGGAGCAAAACCACCTGTCCTTCAGAAGGCAGATCAAAACCCTGCTTTTCTGATAGGCATGAGACACAAACAACAAGCGCCCAGAGGCGATTCAGTTCGCATGTGCCGCGCTATATAAATTTTTTCATTCATTCATTCATTCTGAGAGAACTTCGACATCCTGTATGGCGTTAAGTACCATCTCAGGGCGATCTTCTGGGCAAGTTCCCAGTGGTTAATACATTTGGAAGCCTTATAAGCAGAATTAAGAGCAACTTGCCACTGAGGGTCTGTGAAGGTAGTGCCCAAATCCTCTTCCCATTTCAGGAACGGGGGGGACTTGACAAAGGAACGTCTGTGCTGGAGAAGATTGTAAAAGAGGGGGATCCCCTTGGCGGTGGGGGTAGTGGACTTGTAGAACTTCCAGACCTGGTCAGGGAGTAACACCCTGCACTCACTGACAGATTTAAGGAAATGTGATACTTGGCGGAATTTGTACATGTCTGCCTGAGTGAGGTTGTATGTAGCTTGCAGGGATTGGAAAGTGGAAAAATGATTTGCTCTAAAAAGGTGAGAGAGATGGGTAATACCCATGTCTCTCCAGCCCCTAAGGCTGACATTGGGAATCACACTCTCCAAGGTCTCAATAGGGACTGGTATTTCCACCAACACGTCACGGGAATCGGAAATGTTGCCAAGGTCCCTCCAGACCTCCAGGGAGGCCCTAAGAGACAAGGGCAGTTGGTGCAAAGGAAAAGGTTTTATCCTGTCCAGGTAAAGCAAGGAGATCAAGTCCTTAGTGGGGCTCAGAGATCTCTCAATACAACACCAGGGGGTCACCGGGGAGTCTGCAATCCACATCTTAAGTTGGTTCAGGAGGGAAGCACGATAGTAATCCTTTATGTCTGTGAGACCCATACCACCTACAGATCTATGTTTAGTCAGTAGTGTTTTTGAGCACCTGGGCCTACGTGCGCTCCAGACATGGGACCTAAGGATGGCGTTTAATGACCGGAGATGAGGGGGTTTCAGAGGGATGGGGAGTGTACGGAAAACATACAGGATCTGGGGAAGTAGTAGCATCTTAAAAGAAGCTAGACGACCAGCCCAGGAAAGTTCTACTTTGGATAGGCGCGACGACTCCTTAGTGAGTTTCGCTATTAGCGCTGGGTAGTTGGCGTCTGCCAGTCCATAAGGGTCTGCTGTGATCTGGAGACCTAGGTATGATATACTTTTCTTAGCCCACGAGTAGGGGAATGTTCTTTCCAGATAGACCTGGGTTGGGGTAGGGAGGTGCATAGGCAAGATAGTTGACTTGGAGGAGTTAACTTTATAGTAGGAAATATTACTAAAGGAGTGTAAAACCTCCTGGATATGGGGAAGAGACGTGGTCGGGGATGTTATGGACAGGATGATATCATCCGCAAACAGATTAATTTTATGAGATGTGCCTTGGATAGAAAAACCAGTGACGTGGGGGTGGGCTCTGATCTTTTCAGCTAGAGGTTCGATCAGGAGGTTGAATATGGAGGGGGAGAGAGGGCACCCCTGACGCGTCCCTTTGATATAAGAAAGGGTCGGGAGAGGCAGTTAGATGTAAAGACCTGGGCTGAGGGGTGTGAGTAGAGGGCTAGAATAGCTGACCTAATAGGGCCATGGAACCCGAATTTGGTAAGGGCATGGGACATGTAGGTCCAGTGGACCCTGTCGAACGCCTTCTCCGCGTCCAAAGAGAGGAGCAGAGAAGGCGTCCGAGAGGCCCAAGCATGTTACACTACTCCAATAATCCTGCGGGTAGCGTCTGATGCCTGTCTGCCCGCAGTAAAACCGGACTGGTCAGGATTTATTAAGGATGGTATAACAGTCAAGAGTCTCTGGGCCAGAATTTTGGCATATAGTTTCACGTCTGTATTTAAAAGTGATATGGGGCGGAAGTTAGAGGGAATATCCGGAGGTTTACCTGGTTTGGGAATTGTAACAATATAGGCGGACAGCATCTCAGGGGGGAGACTTGCAGTGTCCATGGCCTGAGAGAAAACTGAGCACAGTGAAGGGGCAAGGATCTCACCAAATGTTCTGTAGTAGTCGTTAGGCAGGCCATCGGGGCCAGGGGATTTACCCAAGGGCATCTTAGAAATCATTTTCTGGACCTCCGCAGCTGTGATGGGGGCATTTAAGGCGTTTAGTTGTGTAGGTGACAGGGCAGGGAGAGATATATTAGCCAAAAAATTTTGTATGTCTTGATCTGAGGGTTGTGGGGTGTTGCTATCATCTTTAATGTTGTAAAGGGAAGAATAGTAATCTGCAAAGGAATTGGCAATGTCTCTCGGGTCATACAGCTTGCTATTGTTCGTAGGGTTGCGGATGAAGGGAATTTTTGTACGAGTTCTCTGGTCTTTCAGGCGACGTGCCAAAAATTTGCCAGCCTTGTTTCCAGAGGAGTAGTACGTTAGTTTCAGGGCGTTAACAAATTTGCTGTGGGATTCTAAGAGTAATCGCCGAAGGTCACATCTGAGATTGACCAATTTGTTTGACAGATCTAGAGCTGGCGAGGCCTTATTTTGTACTTCCAGAGATCTGATTTCCTTTAGGAGAAGATCTATTTTCAGGGTTCTCTGGCGTTTTAGTCGTGAGCTAATTTGGAGTAAGATGCCTCTAATAAAGGCCTTATGGGCGCACCACAAGACCGTCGGGTCGGCTACCGAACCCTGATTCAATTCAAAGAATTCTCTTAAATGTTTGGTGATAGTGTTCACCTGAGCCTGTGTTTGAAATACCCCGGTATTGGCCCTCCAGATGTAGGCAGGGCTGGGGGCCATCTCCTCCGCCAGCGAAATGGAGACAGGAGCGTGATCTGACCACGAGATGTCATGGATGGCGGAGGAGGTGACCGCCCGAAGCAGAGCCTTGTCGACAAGTACCATGTCAATGCGGGAGTATGTATTGTGCCTGGTCGAGTGGAAGGAGTAGTCCCTTTCACTAGAGTGCTGACACCTCCAGACATCGTAGTAATCCTCTCTGATGAGAGCAGGGTGTAGGGAAGGGAGCGGGCGTTTGGATTTGGAGGTAGTGTCAACACTGTAGTCTACCGTCATGTTATAGTCACCACATATTATAACATTACCTTTTTTGACAGCAAGCAGTTTCTTAAAGACCTTGTTGACAAACCTGACCTGATTAGCATTTGGGGCATAAAGATTCACAATTGTATAAGTGCGGTTGTTAAATTCCCCCACAAGAATCACATATCTACCCGCAGGATCAGAGATCACCTCCCCCAGTTTGAACGAGATAGAGTCTCTAATGATCGTGATAACCCCCCTATGCTTCTTGTGAGGGGCAGAGGCACAAAACACATGAGGGAAGTTCTTGTGGTTGAAGCAGGGGGGTTTGGAGGCGAGAAAGTGGGATTCCTGTAAACACAAGATGTCCGCCTGTAGTTTCTGAGCCTCCTTCCAAAGTGCCGCTCTCTTAGCTGGGTGATTTAACCCGTGCACATTAAAGGAAACTACGTTAAGCACCATGGTGGTGTGGAGTGGTGATGTAACAGTACCTCAGGTTGAAAAAGCTGGCGTAGCAAAGATGAAATCCAAGGCGTCGTTTCCGGAAGCGGAGGTCTCGACTTGTCCTGGTCCATGGGGTGAAGTCCATCTCTTGGTAGGGGATAGGGAGAAACAAAAAGAAAAAAAAGGAAAAAAAAATACAGAAAAACAAAACAACGCCACTAGGGTTAGTGGTCTTCGAGCAACAAAACAGTTCGATCAAAACCAACTCTGGTAGTAAAAAGGGAGATCCTGTGAAGAATCTGGGAGCAGGGGAGCTGCTCATTTAACACGGGGGGGAAAACATCAATGTCAGTAGGGTGTCAGGTAGTGCTATGTTGTATTTGAAACCAAGGCACTTAGGAGGGTCGTTTCTTGCCCTTTTTCTTGTGGGATACTGTATGCCACGAATCCTGAGTAGAGACCTTAGAGGCCGTGGGTTGGTCACCTTCTACCTGCGCCGGCACAATGTCCCAGGACCGAAGGAGGGCCAGGCCCTCTGCGAGGTTGTTGACCACAGAAGAGTGGTTGTCTCTCGTAATCGTGAGTTTGGCCGGATAGCCCCACCTATACACAATATCATGGTTGCGCAGTGCCTTAGTGACTGGCAGAAGGGCCCTGCGTCTCTGCATAGTGTATTGGGAAAGGTCTGCAAATAGTTGGATAGATTCATATTGGGCAAGAGGGTTCTTGTTTTTCCTGAAGGACATCATGAAGCGCTCCTTTATTTGGAAAAAATGCACCCGCATTAGTACATCCCTGGGGATGTTATCAGGGAGGTGCGACGGCTTAGGCAGGCGGTGTATTCTGTCAATAGACAGGTCTGCATCCGACAGTTCAGGAATCAGCAACCTCATGAGGTCTTGAGCATATTGTTGCAATTGGTGAGGGAGGACAGATTCAGGGACACCACGGATCTTAACGTTGTTCCTCCTGGACCTGTCCTCCAGGTCCGAGACCTTTGCTTTAAGCCATGCCATTTCGTCTTCCTGGTCGTTATGGGCATCCACTAGAGAGTTGTAGGAGGAGGCGAACTCCCCCATCTTTTGCTCTACGTGATCCACTCTGCCCCCCAGCTCCTGAACATCAGCCTTAAAGCCCCTCATGCACTCCATCATATCAGCGTGGAGGGAGCTGCGGAGGGACACCAGCATGTCCCTCAACATAGTGTCTGATAGCGGTTTGTCAGCGGTGGGGAATGAGTTAATGGGTGCCGCCAATTCTCTGGTGTCATTTAATGAGTCCTGCAGCGTGGCTGCCTTCCCGCCAGAGCACTCAGGGGAAAGCCGCGGCTTAGATTTGGCAGGGCTGCGCACCAGCGGTGTGGAGGCGTCCGGGGGTCTATGCGCCTCTCCCGGCAGCGGATTAGGGCTTGCTGGGGCTGAGCTGGAGCCGCTGGAGGATGACGGCGAGGCGCCGCCGGCGCCATCTTGGAGTAGGCCGCGGGGCGTCGGGGAGAAGAAGTGGGATAACTTCTGTACCTGAGGAGCCGTTTTGCGTTTGCGGGCCATCTCGGGAGTCTAGCAGGTCCGGAGGAGCGATCCAGGTAGGTTGGAGCCGGTTGCAGTGCCTCGGTATGTCGAATCCCCTACAGTTGGCACGGAGCTCTCTGCTTAGGCGTCCATGCAGAAGCCCGGTAGCCACGCCCCCCCCGGTCTTCTATTCTTTGGCGGAGTTCACAAATAGTTTTACCGACATAAAAACGCATGTCTTCAAGTAAGTCACCCCCATTGTGCCACAATGTGAAGAGGTGTGTTGAACCAAGGTTTTGCCATTGGGTAACAGGTATTTGTACCTGTTACCGCAGGCTAACTGGCTGCCCCTGCAAGTTTTTGTAGCCAATTTATATAGTAAGTTTAGTTTTTTTATTAAAACATTTTTTCAGTCTCCATGGTATTTTGGAGCATAGCACTTATCAGGCTATTTGTTCCTCACAGCTGGGCCTTTTTCTTCCCCCCTGTGGCCGAGCACTGCCTCTACACGGCTCTGGACTTCTGGATTAGGACTTCACTGTTCATGTGGAGTCATATGTTGATTCCTTCCCAGTTTTGGCTGTAATAAGGTGGGTCTTTCATCCTGTTTTTCAGAGGCGAGCACATGTCTATATTTATATGTAAAAAATGATTATAAATTACCTGTATGTAACATTTGCTTATATGTTGTTTTCTACTTTTAATAGAGCTGGCTGTCCTACAACAACGATTGGTCATAGTGTGACCCCTGATGAAGCCAATTTGGCGAAATATATAGGGAAATATCACCAGACTAAACCATCAGTACACTTCAATTTGGGGACTCCAGTGACCCATACAACCGAATAAATTGTGCAACAACATATGTTTTTAAATGCTCTGTTTATCATGTGATATGTATAGTAATTTTATGATATTTTAATAAATTATTAAATAATTTTCTATGATTTGTGTTGTTAATATTGTTATAATTTTGCACCGTTATAATCCCACTTTCCTCCTTTTTGACACATCTTATTTGGGATGAGGTGCGCTTTTTTCTTTTTGGCTTTTTTGAAACTGCAAGGATCCTTCCGACCTATTGTATTCCTTTGTTGATGTTTTAGTACATCACCCCTGATCCATTGAGTTTCTATTAAAAAGTTTTTTGCTGTGATTCCTTGTTAAAGCGGTAGTTCACCCTCACTGACTTGATTTTACCATCGAGACAGGCATTGTAGCGCGAGCTACAGTATGCCTGTCCCGATTTTTTTAACCCCGGACTCACCTTGTAATCGGACATCGTAGATTTCGGCTCCCGCGGGGAATGGGCGTGCCTATGGAGAGGGAGGATGATTGACGGCCGGCCCTGGCACGTCACTCTCCCCGAAGACAGCCGGAGTAGGTCTTGGCTCTTCACGGCGCCTGCGCACAGGCTATGCGCAGGCGCCGTGAAGAGCCAAGCCTATTTCGGCTATTTCCGGAGAAGCGTGACGCGCCAGAGCCGGCCGTCAATCATCCTCCGTCTCCATAGGCACGCCCATTCCCCGGTATCTTCGATCTACGAGTACAAGGATGAGTACGGGGGTAAAAAAATCGGGACAGGCATACTGTAGCTCGCGCTACAATGCCTGATTTTATGGTAAAAGAAAAAAAAAAATTTTTTGCGTTGATAGGGTGAACCCCCGCTTTAAGTAATTTGTAGCTATATATTGATATGTGTAATCTGTATCTATTTTGATTAATTGCTTGGATTCTGTTTCAATCACCCCTCGTCCTTTCCTATTTCCTCCCCCTTCCCCTTTTGTGTCCATTCCTGTTTTGTAGTTTGTACATTTCTCTTTGTTTGGGGGATTATGTTCAAAATACAGTCCACCAAAAATGCAACAGATATAACTGAACCAGAACTGGATAAAGCCTTTTAGAGGTTGCATCGTTTATTGGAGAAGAAGGTCAGAGTTATTTGGCATAAACATTATTTTGAAAAATATTGTGAGAATCAAATTACCCCGTGGGGTCTGAGGATACAGATATTCCCAAATCTTAGAAAAATCAATGATGCACTGAAATTAAAATGGCAACATAATCTGCACACTTGCTCTTTTGAGATGATGACTATTTTATGTCAGCAATATGAAGTCGAAATTGCAAACTTAGATGTACAGATTAATGCATGGTATGTTGAACTCATTCTCGCAATTTCTAATCCCCTGTTTATACAAAGGTAGAAAGATATGCGTGAACATTTGGAGGAATATACTTCTGATCTTATAAATATGAAGGAAGGGAAGTTTCTGAGAGACAAGTCAGCATATGACAATAATTATGCATATAAATGGAATCACTCTACATTTAGTAGACCAACATCCTATCCTCCCCCTCATTCAGCACCTTAAGATATTCCCAATATGCCTAATATGTCTTCTGTTTCTTCAGCAATTTCTAGCCAATCTATGGTCTATCGGGATCTTTCTCACGATCGTCTTCCAAAAAAACGTAAGGGCGAACGTAAGTCGACATCATCGGATTCACTTTCACGCACCGGATCTACAATTACACAACGTTTTCCAACGAATTCTTCTACACTGGACACTGTTCGCTCGTCTTCACTTCCACGGCCATCACAATCTGACACTCCATATGTGTCAGCTTTACCTCCCACACAACTCAATCGGGCACTGGTCCCACCTTTCACTCTTTCACCCAGAACAACTCCTACTAGACGGGTAAGGCCCCGTACACACGGCCGAGAAACTCGACGTGCCAAACACATCGAGTTCCTCGGCGTGTTCAGTCCTGGAGCCGCCGAGGAGCTCGGCGGGCCGAGTTCTCCCATAGAACAACGAGGAAATAGAGAACATGTTCTCTATTTCCTCGCCGAGGTCCTCGTCGGCTTCCTCGGCCGAAAGTGTACACACGGCCGGGTTTCTCGGCAGAATTCAGCTCTGAACCGAGTTTCTGGCTGAATTCTGCCGAGAAACTCGGTCGTGTGTACGGGGCCTCAGTGAACCTAATTTACTGTCTCTATTTCCACAGAGCACTGCAAATCTTGACCCTAAACTGGCTCTGATTTTTTTAGCCAAAGCTCTGGACACCCCTCTCACTCCGATACCCCTCGCCATAGAACCTTAACACCAGATCCACCTTCCGAATTGGAAGTTGTGAACCTTTCTTCTACTGTTCTGACCAAACATTAAACTGACATTCTAAAACTGGGTTTAACTTTTTGTCCTTTAACCAGCGGTGACAAATTTTAGATGATTAAAGACATATATTTATTTGCAAGGAAACTCATGTTTAAAGTTCTTTATGATAAGCCATCGACTGACTCTCAATCTGTATCCTTTGATCAACTCAAATATGATGCAGATGAGATTCAGACTATTGAAGATCTAATGGAACTATGGGAGGAGGGCCACACCGATGATGGTGCACTTATTGCCCCCAACCCCAGTGGGCATATGTGCCCCCAATGTGACCTTCCCCCCACCTCCATCATACAAACCTAGATCTATGAACTTTCCCCTTTTTGAACAAAAACGCTAGTATCTGGTCCTTTGTGGAACAAACTACCAAGGAGATAGAGAAACTGGATTTCTCTTCGTAAAATTCTATGAATAACCTCTCCTTTAATCAAAAAATAGCTCTCAAATCTCTTCAAAACAACCACCAAATTACCATAAAACCAGTAGATTAAGGTGACAATGTTGTAGTCATGAACACTGTTGATTATGAAATCATGTGTTTGAAAATTTAAAAAAATAAGCAATGGTATCGCCCTATATCTCAATCTGTAATCAACAACTTCAATTTGGAATACTACTCTTTGATTACCAAAGCTTTTCAAGGGGGACTTATTAACAAGGATACATGCAATTACCTGAACACCAAAGAACCCAAAATTCCAACCATGTATGCTCTTCCTAAATTACACAAATCCTTGCTTCAACCCCCCGGGTAGACCAATTGTGTTCGTCTGTCAAAGCCTTACTGGAAACGCTAGTGCCTTAGTGGATAAATATCTCCATCCTCATGTGACATCTTTGAGTTCTTATGTCAAGGACAAAATTGGCCTACCGCAAACAATTGAGGGCATCTGTGTACCCCCAAACACCTGGCTAGTTGCCATCGACATTGATAGTCTATACAATACAATTCCCCACGACAGAGGAATTTAAGTTGTAGGCAGCCTTTTAAAGGACAGAGGAAGCTCTGCACATTCATATAACCTGTTTATTTTGGAGCTTTTGAAGTTTATTTTGACACACAATATATTCCTTTTTGGACTCTCCCACTACCTCCAGGTGCAGGGAGTTGCGAAGGGGACCAAGTGTGCTCCATCGTATGCAAACCTGTACCTGGGGGAGGGGGGGGTGGGAGAAGGAGTTGTTTTTGCGTGAGGACATATCGATGTACCTGTGCCACGTCCTATTATGGCACAGGTACATCGATCATGTACTACTTTTATGGTCAGGCAGAGTTGACATAGTTCATGACCATCTTGGCTGCCAACAGCTACAACCTCAAATTTACCATGGAAAGTAGCCAACAGTGCATTAATTTTCTTGATTTGACAATTTCTATTGACAAGGATGGTGTTCTATACCCTTCTCTGTATCGTAAGCCATCCTCTGGCAATACTATTCTTCACACATCCAGTGGTCATCCCCAATTCCTCGTTAAGAGCATTCCATACATCCAGTAAGTGAGATTAACTACTTGCCGACCAGCCACCGCAGTTATACGGCGGCAGGTCGGCTCCCCTGCGCAAGAGCCCGTAGCTATACGTCGGCTCTCGCAGCGGGCACTAGGGGCGCGTGCGTGCCGCCGGAGGCGCGCGCCCACCCCACGCTCGTCCCTGACTCCCGTGCGCGTGCCCGGCGGGTGCGATCGCCACCGGGCACCCGCGATTGCTCGTTACAGAGCGAGGACCGCGAGGGAAGAAATGCCCGACCGTCTGTTCATACAATGTATGAACAGCGATCAGTCATTTCCCCTAGTGAGGCCACCCCCCCTACAGTTAGAACACACCCAGGGAACATACTTAACCCCTTCCCGACCCCCTATTGTTAACCCCTTCCCTGCCAGTGGCATTTTTATAGTAATCAATGCATTTTTATAGCACTGATCGCTATAAAAATGTCAATGGTCCCAAAAATGTGTCAAAAGTGTCCAAATAATGTCGCAGTACCAAAAAAAAATCGCTGATCGCCGTCATTACTAGTAAAAAAAATATATTAATAAAAATGCCATAAAACTACCCCCTATTTTGTAAACGCTATAACTTTTGCGCAAACCAATCAATAAACGTTTATTGCGATTTTTTTTAACAAAAAATATGTAGAAGAATACGTATCGGCCTAAACTGAGGAAAAAAAAAGTGTTTTTAATATATTTTTGGGGGATATTTATTATAGCAAAAAGTAAAAAATATATTTTTTTTCCAAAATTGTCGCTCTATTTTTGTTTATAGCGCAAAAACTAAAAACCGCAGAGGTGATCAAATACCACCAAAAGAAAGCTCTATTTGTGGGAAAAAAAGGACGCCAATTTTGTTTGGAAGCCACGTCGCATGATTGTCAGTTAAATCGACGCAGTGCCGAATCGCAAAAAGTGCTCTGGTCTTTGACCAGCAATATGGTCCGGGGGTTAAGTGGTAAAAGAGGAGCTGTGCTCATAATGAGGACTTTGCAAAAGCTGCAAAGAACCTTTACCATTGTTTAAAAGAAAGAGGTTATAGTCACAGAATTTTAAAAAGGGCGTACAATAGAGCGTCCAAACAGGATCGCAAGGAACTGATTTTTTCTACTAAAACTAAAACTACTTTACAACCCATTCAGGTAATTACGCAATATTCGAAACGCCATATGCAATTTAGAGACATTCTAAATCAATTTTGGCCCCTGTTATTGGCAGATAGTTCTGCCTTCAAATACATTAAAGAACATCCGGACATAACTTACCGACGTGCTCCCTCTTTGAGGGATAGACTGGTGCAAAGTCATCATGATCCCTCTGGCAGTAAACCTAATTTGCAAACAGGCACTTTCCCATGTAATAAATGCAATATTTGTCAGTTTATTCTTAGTGGTTCCACTACTCTTCTCCCAAACAGCCTCACACACTCTATTCATCATAGAGTGACTTGTCAGACCGTTGGGCTTGTATACTTGGCCAAATGTCTCTGCGGTAGTTTTTAGATAAAAAACAAAAGATCCTTTTTCAAACGTATCCGTGATCATGTCGGCCCGATACACAAGCGACTTATGACTACTGCTGTTAGTCTTCATGTGGGCCGTGAGCATAATTTTGAGGCTGGTATGATCAAGTTTACAGCTCTTGAACATTAACCCACGCATGTAAGGGGCGGCGGCATTGACCGCACGCTCCTGCAGCTTGAAACCAGATGGATTCAGCTACTAAATGCTACCCGATACCCGGGCCTCAATAAAAATATTAGTTTCAAATCCTTTTTGTAAATGATTGACTATAATTAATGATTGTCGTATAACTTTTTTGCACTAGACAATTTTTTGAAACATAAATATTTGTTTGAATATAATTAGTAAAGGCCCTCTATCTAGGCCTCTTCCCCTTTAATATCCAACTATCCATCTTGGATGTTCTGGCCTGGTTTACTCATGTCCCTTACCTTTGAGGGGTCTCCCTTTCACCATTCCCCACACTCCTCATCCTCTCCCCCCTCCCTTCTTTCCACCCCTCCGTCCCATATCCCCATCCTAGACTAGACCATCAGTACACTTTAATTTGGGGACTCCAGTGACCCATACACCCGAATAAGTGTGCAACAACATATGTTTTTAAATGCTCTGTTTATCATGTGATAAGTATTGTAATTTCATGATATTTTAATAAATGATTAAATCATTTTCTATGATTTGTGCTGTTAATATTGTTATAATTTAGCACCGTTATAATCCAACTTTCCTCCTTTTTGACATACCTTATTTGGGATGAGGTGTGCTTTTTTCTTTTTGGCTCTTTGAAACTGCAAGGATCCTTCCGACCTATTGTATTTGTACCCTCAATGACCCATGGGCAGCAAGGACACTGTCCACATTAAAAAGTACCAGTATAGTAATTATCCTTTAAATTTAAGTACAAGAAATGTATTATGTGCGGGACTTATGTAAAAAGCAGAGTTTCAGTGTATTTGAAAAAAGAAACATTATTGAACGTGTTTATAGCTATGGAGACTGCACTGGTGTTTTAACCACTAGCCCACCGCCCACCGTCATATGAAGGCAGGACGATGAGCCTCTCGTTCTGGGGTGGACGTCATAAGACGTTGTGCTTTCCCGAGCCACTAAGGGATGTGATGTCCACCAAGCACCCGCGATTGCCCAGTAATTGGACCTTGTACATAGGGACCTTGTACATAGGGATACCGATCGGTCACCTCCCCCTGTCAGTCCACTCCCCCCACAGTAAGAATCACTCCCTAGGGAACTACTAGTAAAAAATAAATAAAAAATAAAAATGCTATAAATCTATTCCCTATTTTGTAGCTGCTATAACGTTTGCGCAAACCAATCAATATACGCTTATTGCGATTTCTTTTTTACCAAAAATATGTAGAAGAATACATATCGGCCTAAACTGAGGAAAAAATTGGATATTTATTATAGCAAAAAGTAAAACATATTGTGTTTTTTTTTTCAAACTTGTCCCTCTTCTTTTGTTTATAGAGCAATAAATAAAAACCGCAGCGGTAATCAAATACCACCAAAAGAAAGCTCTATTTTTGGGGAAAAAATTATAAACATTTCATTTGGGTACAGTTGTGTTAGCTCAGTTTACACCTCACTTAAATGATTAATGATACATAAAAATGATTGGTTAATAACCTGTTGTCTATATAAAATTAAAACACACCATAGCAGTGGAAAAATAAAATAATTAGTTTATTATACAGAAAAAGAAACTTGTATTAATCCCATAACCATAACAGAAATGATATTACTTTTGATCAGAGAGAATATCGCTGATACACATACAACATACAAGTAATGTTATAACATATAACATACAAACAATAAGATTGCAGTAAAGGATTCAACAGTATGGTTAAGACAAGTAGTAGTTATAACATGTAAGATACAAACAATAAGATTGCAGTAAAGGATTCAACAGTATGGTTAAGACAAAAAGTAGGATAAAGGGAGAAACAGATTATAGAAGAGAATAAGGAAATTATAGAGTATATTTACAGAGTACTTCACCAAGGTTCCCAAGTCAGATCATGATCCAGTCTGTGTCTCAGTCAAGCTAGCACTGTTTTTTTATACCCTCTAAGAATTAAGAAAAAAAAACCCTCTGCTATGATTGGTGGAATATGTGTCCTTTTCAGGATGGCAATTAAAGACCCCCGACCCACCCAGTATCGCCCTATAGGTCATGTCCTATTGTGGCTTGTAATTAGACAAAGGATGAAAGGAATCTCTTTTAATATACACACCCACACCTGGTATTATTATCTGATTAACACAGTCCTAAATTTGGTCCTAAAACAGGAGATGACCGGAAATTCTTGTAATTCAATGAGGGGATACTTCTTATCAGACAATATATTGTGCTGTAAATAAAAATGGTATGCAGCTATTCTTGGACAGAGTAGTCATACCAGTATGCTAAGGGCCCCTGCTGTTTCTGGCCTCCCTTCAGAACAATAGGACAATGTGACTAATTGAATTAAAACCTGACACCGGTAACTGGTTCTCAAGACAGCAAATGCATGTACAGTAGTGGCCCTGTCATAATTATTCCAATACAACTTATACATTAATATTTTTCCCAATGGTTCCCCTGGTACAAATATGAAATTCAACATTTCTATAACACAGTGTTGCATGACCGCGCAATTGTCATTCAAAATGTGACAGTGCTGAAAAATGGCTTGCATAGAACCCCTGTAAACATTGGGCCAGATTCTGAAAGGACTTACGACGGCGCAGCGCCATGTACGCCGTCGTAAGTCCTAATCCGACCCGTCGTATCTATGCAGCTGATTCTTAGAATCAGTCATGCATAGATGTCCATTAGATCCGACAGGCATAAGTCTCTTACGCCGTCGGATCTTAACTGCATTTTTTTTGACCGGTAGGTGGCGCTTCCATTGAATTCCACGTTGAGTATGCAAATTAGCTAGATACGCTAATTCCCGAACGTACGTGCGGCCGACGCAGTAAAGTTACGACGTTTACTTTAGGCTTTTCCCGGCGTATAGTTGCCCCTGCTATATGAGGCATAAGTGCGGCGTACCAATGTTAAGTATGGCTGTCGTTCCCGTGTCGAAATTTTAAAAAGTTACGTCATTTGCGTAAGTTGTCCGTGAATGGGGCTGGACATCATTTACGTTCACGTCGAAACCAATGACGTCCTTGCGGCGTACTTTGGAGCAATGCACACTGGGAAATTCCACGGACAGCGCATGCGCCGTTCCGCAAAAACGTCAATCACGTCGGGTCACAGTAGTTTTATATAAAACACGCCCCCCCACGCCGATTTACGCTACGCCGCCGCAACTTACGGAGCAAGTGCTTTGAGAATACAGCACTTGCCCGTCTAAGTTGCGGAGGCGTAAAGTAAATCGGATACGTTACGCCTGGGCAAAGATACGCCGCTGACTGAGAATCTGGCCCATTGTATCTGACCGAGAGGTGTAGTTCACGTCAGGTTTCTGGAGGGCCTCATGTGAGGTTCTGAAGATTGAGTTATCCTTGTCTTCAACTTACCACCCTCAAAGGGTCTCATATGGATTTTGGGGGGCCCACATTATTTTT
Source organism: Rana temporaria (assembly GCF_905171775.1). Lineage (NCBI taxonomy): Eukaryota > Metazoa > Chordata > Amphibia > Anura > Ranidae > Rana > Rana temporaria. The sequence goes on from NC_053491.1 coordinate 181,099,907, forward strand.
TTGTTTTATCTGTCGCGGGGTTCCCCTTCATATCCATACCAGACCTGAAGGGCCTGATATGGAATTTGGGGGGGACCCCACGCTTTTTTTTTTGGTTCGGGGTTCCCCTTAATATTTATACCAGACCCAAAGGGCCTGGTAATGGACTTGGGGGGGGACCCCTGACGTTTTTTTCAATTTGATCTGTATTGTCGGGACTTGACAATTCACGAATAGTCGCGAGTAGTTTTAAATTACTTTTTTTTCCTTTAAAAATTACATTTTGTGCAGGGACAGTTCTAAACACGGGAAACATGCGCTACTTTACAGGCATACTATACACACACCCCAGGTATGAAATTTAAAGGAATATTTCACTTTTATTGTTTCACATTAAGCATTATTAAATTCACTGCTCCCGAAAAAATGAAAAAAAGCCCTCCATTGGCTTTCGCTCAGCCAAAAAAATTACATTTATAATACTAACAATAACTTACAAAGCCATCCACAACTCATCTCCAAATTACATCACTAACCTAGTTTCAAAATACCAACCAAATCATCCTTTTCGTTCCTCCCTAAGACCTCCTGCTCTCTATCTCCCTCATCATCTCCTCCCATACTCGCCTCCAGGACTTCTCCCGAGCCTCTCCCATCCTGTGGAATTCTCTACCCCAATCTATACGAATATCTTCATCTATTCAATTTTAGGTGATCCTTGTAAACTTTTCTCTTCAGGGAAGCCTATCCGTCCTCCACCTAACAACTGTACTTTCATTTTCTTCATCAGCGCATTGGGTCACAGCTATTACTATTTGTATTACTTGACCCTCCCTTTTAGATTGTAAGCTCTAAGAAGCAGAGCTCTCAGATTCCTCCTGTATTGAATAGTATTGTAACTGTGCTGTCTGCCTTAAGGTTATAAAGCGATGCACATACTGTTGACGCTATATTAATCCTGTATAAATGTAATAATAATATTTTAAAATATAATTTAAAAGACAAAAAATTTACGCAGACACTATAAGAGTATCTTATTATTTAGTGACACAATTCTTTTTTTATGGTGGTCCTGAAGTAACCAGTGTTGGCAATTTCTTCTTTTTCTTTTTTTCTTTTCCATAAAGGTTTAAGCCTCCTGTTATGCCTCACTCTATGGGGACTCCACTCCAGCATCTATTTTGTAAAATAAATTACTGTCATTTCTGCTGTACTCTAGACGTATTACAGAGTTAGGTGAAATATGTGAATATAAATGGTTTGTGTATGTAATTCATTTTACTATTCATTGTGGATTTCTAAAATTGAACTTTGTGTTGAAAATTCCCATAAAACTAGCATCAATTCATAGGCTTTCGTGAAATCACTAAGTAATGAAACTATTATGAATATGCTCTCTCTGTCTAATGCTTTACTTGGTCCCAAGGGACATGTCATGGTATTTACAAAGTGACTTGCCAGTCTCTAAAGTTATTTGGCTTTAAGGATCAAAAAGTAGATTCCATCTAATATTTATAGACAATTATGTTTCATTTCACCTTTGGGAGGAGAGAAACCCTGAATTTAATCGATTTATTCTTTATCCTTTCCTGAAATGAGCAATGTGACCTTTTTTCTTTTCAGTTTCTTCTGTGTAGGCATCCATCTGTTTTTCTTTAAACCATGTAATGAGTTTTAGTGAATAAATGTAAAGAACATAAGTCCAAGTTTTCATTTCAAATCGAAAATAGCAATTATTCACATATACCGTGGTTTTAGTTATCTGATTTTAATAATGTATTTGTGGGATAATTGTAAATCGTAAGATTATATTAATTGTTACTATGTCAACATAAAAATGCTAAAATACAGATCGTATATAAAATGAGACTAGAAAGTGTGGTTGCATGATGAATTTTAATTTGCAGTAGTGGAAAAAAAATCACACACACTCATGCAGTTGCTATTGTCTCTCTGTTAAAAAATGATTTCTGTTACATAGATTGTGATGCTTTCAAAAATGTAATTTTAGGGATTTGGAGATCCCTGTCACTATACATTATATATAATGATAATGTTGAGACAGCGGTTACTCCTGTTGCCCTAAAATGCTGGTGATTTGGAGTCAAGTCCAACCATCTTCTAGAGATTCACTGATTTATTTTTTACTCTGTGTGACTTTTATTCCATAATCAAAATATGTTTTGTTTTTGCCAGTTTCCTTCTAAGTTGCCTCGGGCTGTTTTTGTATGATGTGCGCTGCTCATAACTATGAGTAGACCATTTAATCCACCACTAGAAAGTCTATAGGAAAAAATGGCTGCAACACGAGCTACAGAGAGTTTTTTTTCTGTGCAGCTACTTTTAACAGCTAATACATTGTTCTCTTCAGCCATAGGGGAATGACTATGATTGTAAAAAAACTAAATTATACATTGAAAATGTTGACCTTGGTGATCAACTTGTGTGCTGGGCTTGTGTTAGCTCTCTGCTGAAAACAGTATTGTCTGTTAGTTAAAACTAGTCATTCAGTGTAGAAGCCTGTGGGGGAGATTTACTAAACCTGGGGAGTGTAAAATATGGTGCAATTCTACATAGAAACCAATCAGCTTCTACATTTTATTGTCAAAGCCTAATTGAACAAGCTGAAGTTAGACGTTGATTGGCTACCTTGCACAGCTGCACCAGATTTAGTAAATCTCCCCCTGTATGACTGGTGTAGGGATCCATTTTTCCACTGGAGGATCCACCAGAATATTTATTGTTTGCGTTCAATACTCCTTATCAGTGCCGGCCCAAGACATTGTGCTGCCTGGGACTAAGAATGAAATGCTGCTCCCCCCCCCAAAATAAATCACGCCCACCAAAAGGCCCCCACATTCATTATTTTATATCATGATAACTAAAGGGGACACGTCATGGCTCTATACATGTATAAAGATAACCTGTCATGGCTCTATACATGTATATAGGAGTATAAAGAGGACCTGTCATTGCTCTATACATGTATATAGGAGTATAAAGAGGACCTGTCATGGCTCTATACATGTATATAGGAGTATAAAGAGAACCTGTCATGGCTCTATACATGTATATAGAGGACCTGTCACGGCTCTATACATGTATATATGAGTATAAAGAGGACCTGGCATGACTCTATACATGTATCCAGGAGTATAAAGGGACCTGTGCATTGCCAGCAGCCACAATGTATTTTGCGCATACTAACCATGTATGCTAATTGTGTTTTTTTTAGTACCAAAAATATGTAGAAGAATACATATTGGCCTAAACTGATGAAGAATTTTTTTTTTTATCATAGCAACAAGTAGAGCAATGGACTGTGTCAGTAGAGCCATAGACTGTGTCAGTAGGGCAGTGGACGGTGTCAGTAGGGAAGTGGACAGTGTCAGTAGAGCAGTGGACGGTGTCAGTAGGGCAATGGACGGTGTCAGTAGGGCAGTGGACGGTGTCAGTAGGGCAGTGGACGGTGTCAGTAGGGCAGTGGACGGTGTCAGTAGGGCAGTGGACTGTGTCAATAGGTCAGTGGATGGTGTCAGCAGCATTGTACCTCCATCCAATAACCTGAATCAGCTCTACTGAACCCAACCCCATACAAACTGTTCACAAAGTGGCACTGTGCATTCTACAACCCTTTCAAGCACCTTTTATTTACAAAAAAAAGGCAAAAAAATTTAAAGCAATCCACACACCCCACAAATAGAAAAGAAAATAACAGATTAAATATCAGACAGTGCCTGTGCCCCCTCAATAGAGACCTCCATTACAGCAAGACAAAAAAAAAACCTTACCTTCCAGGAGCAACTGCAAAGATGTGTGTGTGAACCTGTTAGGGGCGGGGTCTGTAATACCACGCTTTCTCCTGCAAAAGCATCACTGGTTGCTAGGACATGAGTCCAGAGGCCCTCCATTCACTGTCTCTGGTGGCATCAGCACCAGCAGCTGGGTGGGAGAGAGAGAGTGCACAGACAGACAGTGCAGTGTGACCTGGCTGCAGGACATTAGCCCTGCTGGAGTGGGGGAAGAAAGGAGGGGTTTTCATGCTGTTTGGGGGTATCTGATAGAAGGGGGGTAGCTGACAGGGGGGGTAGCTGACAGAGGAGGGGGTAGGCGACAGAGGGGAGGGGTGGCTTACAGAGAGGGGTGGCTTACAGAGAGGGGTGGGTTGACAGAGGAAGGGGGGTTGCTGACAGAGAGGGGGGCTGATATGGGTTGCTGACAGAGAGGGGGAGCTGACAGAGAGGGGGCTGCTGACAGAGAGGGGGCTGCTGACAGAGAGGGGGGCTCACAGGGGGGTTGCTGACAAAGAGGCAGAGATGGGGGCTGACAGATAGGGGGGTTTCTGACAGGGGAGTGGCTTACAGAGAAGGGCGGGCTTACAGAGGGGTGGCTTAAAGAGAAGGGTGGGCTGACAGAGAGGGGCGGGCTGACAGAGAAGGGTTGCTGACAGAGAGGGGGGCTGACAGGGGGGTTGCTGACAGAGAGGGGGGCTGACAGAGAGGGGGCTGACGGGGGTTGCTGACAGAGAGGGGGCTGGCGGGGGTTGCTGACAGAGAGGGGGCTGACAGACGGGGTTGCTGACAGAGAGGGAGGCTGATAGAGAGGGGGTTGCTGACAGAGGGGGGTGGCTTACAGAGAAGGGTGGTCTGACAGGGGGGTGGCTTATAGAGAGGGGCGGGCTGACAGAGTGGAATGGCTTTCAGAAAGGGGCAGGCTGACAGAAGGGGGGCACTGACAAGGGGGGTTGATGACAAGGAGGGGGCTGATGGGGGGGTTGCCTATGAGCTCCCTCATAGGCCACCGACAGCCTAGCACTCCATCTACAACTTCCACCCAAACAACTCCCTCAGCTGGGTATTTAAGGAGGCCTGATCCCTGCCAGTCAAGATTGGGGATTGGTCAGGGCTCCTCAGAATACCCCAGGCAACTTCACCTCCCCTCTCCACCTCTCTTTCCAGAAAACACCAGAATGTTCTGGAAGGAAGTAGGAGGTCCTGGTGATGCTGTCTGTGAGTGACCCAGCACTACCCTGAGCCACTTCCAGTCCATATCAAAACAAACAGGCCTGGCTGCCAGCCAGACCTGCCTAAATTGACCTACTCTGCCCAAAACCTATATACATACTTATAGCAGCCTAGAGGGTGCTACACTTTTTTTTCAGTCAGGCGGGGCGGGTTTTAGATAAAAGTAGTCCCAGCTGCGATAAGCTTGAAACCGTTCTGATGCGGCCGATGGAAGCGGCGTGAAGATAGCCCCCACTTGGCTCTATGCCCTTGGAGGACCATAGTGACCTCCGATGTCGCTTCCGGTCCTCAGGCAGATTGACAGGATGTTTTTTTTCTTAAAGTTAAATTTTAATTATTTTTTTTTTGCTTTTAAAGGTAAATGAGAGATCTGTTTTTTTTTTTTTTTACCTCAGATCTCTCAATAAAGAGGATGTAATGCTTATTTCTATTACAAGAGACGTTTATATTAATTTTAATAGGAATAAAAGTGATCACATTTTTTTTTTTTGATCACAGGGATTCTCTGTAACCATAGGGATATAGACATCATTAAAAACCCTTTAATGATAAAGGGGAGGTGGGCTTAAGTTGCTGGGAGGGTCAATAGTAACTGGAAGGTATCTAATGTTGAGGAGGGGTCTCTTGTCTCTGGCTGCTGGGGAATCTATTAATTCTGGCTGCTGGGAGATCTTTTGTTGTAGCTAGGAGACTATTGTTGTTGGGGTGATATATTGTTGCAGGGGTCCATTTTTCTGGAGGAACCTTTTGTTGCTAGGAGGATATTGCTGCAGGCTGCGGGGAGGGGATATTATTTACTGTTTTTTTCTTGTTATCATTAACAATTTTCCATACAAATTACTTAGCACAACAAATTGATACTTGGCTTTGTATTCTCGAAATGAGGCGGTGCTAGGAGGTGGGTAGGGGGTGGTATCAAGGGACGGTGCCCAGAGGTGGGTAGGGGCCAAGACATGTATTGATTTAGAAGAGGGGGAGAGTTCCAGCATCTATTCTCTGACAAAAAAAGTCCTAGTAATTACAATATGTAATAAGAGGACCTACTGTGCCTAAACAAATCAATCTAATGTGTATCCAATAAGGCAGGCCCTTCTATTACATGGTTGTTGGCAGATAGATCACTGATACATTTTAGAATGCCACTACATTGCAACCTCTCATGGTTTTAAGAGATTATTTATACATTTTTCTGTTTTGAAGGACACATAGAAATTGAAACAAAAAGAAAATTACTCAAAGGACAGTAATTAATGGGCGGACTTTTGATGCAAGACTGGAATATCAAAATACATAGATTTTATTACAAAAAATATACAAAATGTATACATAAATAAATCAATAAAAGAAAACCATATAGGATATATGATATGGAAAATATCCTCTGTACATCTTCTACAGGTTTCGCCTTTGGGCTTCCTCAGGATGAGCAGAAGAGATTTAGCAGTAGAAAAATATATATTTCATTATCTGAAATGAAACGTATTATATTAACAAATTTATCAAAGACAGTTTTACTGCTAAATCTCTTCTGCTCGTCCTGAGGAAGCCCAAAGGCGAAACGCGTAAACGATGCACAGAGGATATTTTCCATATCATATATCCTATATGGTTTTCTTTTATTGATTTATTTATGTATACATTTTGTATATTTTTTGTAATAAAATATATGTATTTTTGATATTCCCGTCTTGCCTCAAAAGTCTGCCCATTAATTACTGTCCTTTGAGTAATTTTCTTTTTGTTCTCAAAATTTACGGATGTTGGCAAATGTGAGTGCCCCCCCTGTACTAATTTTTTGATTCGACATATTGAGATTGATATGCTACATTTATCAAAAGGTTCTATGCTAAAATCCAAGCATATATATATATATATATATATATATATATATATATATATATATATATATATATATATATATATATATATATATATATAAAAGCAGTTGTGTATTCTGTAATCATAATTAAATGTATGTATTTTAAATGCAACTAGCAGAAATTTTGATATCAGCCCCCTCTACTCTTTTGTACAGCAGAATTCAGACTTGAAGAAGGAGTCAGAGCATCAGGGGTATATTGTCTTTGCACAGTTTTATCAAGAATACAGTTTTAATAGGGGGGAGCACTGGGTTGACCTTGTGAAAGTACAGCTACTCCTTTATTGTACAAGCACAAGCTGGGATAGGTACTAGACCAGGCTGTACAGCTGTACAACTTAATGCAAACGTGTGCTTTTCCACTCCCCAGCAATACATACTCACCATTGATTCTCAGCTTTTAGAAGCTTTTTTTTCTTTTGGTCACTCCATATGACAATGCTAAGCCCATCAACAGACATCTGCTTGGTCATATAGGAAGTCCTGTGTATGCTATAATTTAAGCAACTCGTAGCTCACACAGGGTAGTTTCTCTTGATCCTAAATCCCACAGCTGAATGAAAGCATGTGAAACATGTGGAGCTGGGGAGAGAGAAAATTACAAGTGAACCTGCTGCTTTGCAGAGACAACGTGGAAGATCACTCTAAGGCCTCTTTCACATGGGGCGGATCCGTGATAATCCGCCCCTTGAAACTCCGCTTGAGCAGCGGGGATCGCTCCGTTGATCTCTGCTGAGCTGCTGGATGACAGGGCAGTCCCCACACACTGTGCACCTGTCAGATCTCTGCTCTCCCATATGGGGGGATCGGATGAACACGGACCATCTGTCCGTGTTCATCCGATCCGATCAGCAGACAGATGGAAAAATAGGATTTTCCTTTGTCTGCAGAATCGGAGGATTGCGGAATCGGGTGAGATCGGGTGTCAGCGGATGTTCATCCGCTGACACCGGCGATCTCATAGGGGCAAATATATGTCCCTTTTTCATCTGTACACGGATGGATGAAAAAGCGAACATACGGTCTGCCCGTGTGAAAGGGCCCTAAGGGCTCATTTACACTTGCTTTGGCTTCAACACACATTAATGGCTAGCTTACACTTGCTTCAAAACAAGGCTTCGGACATGATTTGTTAAAGCTCTCTGAACGCCAGTCAAAGCCCCTGTTACTAAATAAGATGGTTAGCTTATAGTCCTGTTTACACCTTGCTTTTGCTTTGCTTCGGCTTTGCTTCAAAAATTATACCCCATGTAGCTTTAGTGGTGCTTCAAAGCGTATTCAAAGCCTCCATAAAAATCTATGACAGTGGTCATCAACCCTGTCCTCAGGGCACACTAAAGCCCTGTACACACGATCAGATATCCGATGGAATCTAATCTGATTTTTTCGTCGGATATCCGATGAAGCTGACTTTCATCAGTCTTTCCTAAACACCATCAGTCAAAAATCCGACCTTGCCAAAACGCAGTGACGTAAGACACTACGACGAGCTGAAAAAATGAAGTTCAATGCTTCCGAGCATGCGTCGACTTGATTCTGAGCATGCATGTTTTTTTTATCCAATGGAGTTCCACACAGACGATCGGATTTTTCTATTGTTTTTTTTATCCATAGGAAAAATTTAAAACATGTTCTTTTTTTTAATACAGATGGAAAAAAGACCGATGGGACCCACACACGATCGGTTTGTCCGATGAAAATAGTCCATCGGTCTAACATCAGTGTACACGGCTTAACAGGCCAGATTTTATATATTACCTTGGGGAGATGCAGACTAAAATACTGCAATCAAATTATATCACCTGTGATGTATTTCAGTTATCTTGCAAATCTGGCCTGTTAGTGGGCCCTGAGGACAGGGTTGATGACCACTGCTCTATGGCAAAGCTTGCTTGAAGCCCCACTGAAGCCTCATCGAAGCCTCACAAAGCCTCACTGAAGCCTCACTGAAGCCCCACCAAAGCCTCATCGAAGCCTCACAAAGCCTCACTGAAGCCTCACTGAAGCCCCACCGAAGCCTCATCGAAGCCTCACCAAAGACCCACTGAAGCCCCACTGAAGCCCCATCGAAGCTCCACCAAAGCCTCATTGAAGCCCCACCAAAGTGTCATCGAAGCACCAAGCAAAAGCAAAGTGCAAACAGGACTGTAAGCTAACCATTTTATTTAGTGATAGGAGCTTTGACTGGCGCTCAGAGAGCTTTAACAAAGCCTGTCCGAAGCCTTGTTTAAAACATGTGTAAACTAGACCTAACTGTAATACAGTTCACATAAAGGTCCAGTGGTCTTTTTGGCATAGGAGCTTCAATCACAAGAGTGGCTGAACAGAATTACAAATCTTTCAGCATGGTAATAATTCACAAATATGTATGTATCCACTAACCCAGAGTTCTGCTTTAAATCTCGGAATCGTTCTATTATGGTACAATTCACTGATTTATTTTCAGCTCATACGTGATCCATAAATACAGTTTTCAACTAATGCATCCCGAAAAAAAAGAAACTGTTTCTGTAGTTGTCAGGCACTGAATCACGGGCATGGAAAGAAAAAAAAAAGAATCATGTCATTAAATATTTTTATATAATAAACATTTTGTATTTCTCAATTATGCTCACTTTTTGTCATTTACATATGGTATACAACACATACTGTATATTAACAACTGACCTCTATTGTAAATTGTGAAACTTTCTGAACTTTGTACACTTCATGCACTTTGCTAAGCTCAATGTGGCTGAACAGAAGGTGGCACTGTAGTTCTGAAAAAAATCAAACATTCGTTTGAAGAATAGATGCTGCATTAAAAAAATACAATATCACCCCATGTTAACAAAATTTTAATTCCAATGTTTTTTTTTTTTTCTTAATTTGTATTCTGAATTTCTCAGATGAAACAACAAAAAAGCACACCTTTTTTTAAACACTGTTTTTATGGGATTTCTGGCATGATGGGTTTAATTGTGTTATACTGTGCTAACCTCCACAACAATTTGTGTAGTTATATGATGTACAACAACAGCATATTTTAAACAGAAGTAATATTTCTTTATACCTGGTTAGGGCATATTTTGTATACTGTATATGTTGCAGACTAAAGCATCTAAAATATATTTTGAAGTTTTGTTTCTGAAACATTCATAGTTCTGTTTCTGGCCAGTAGGTGGAGTCCTAGGTTTGTTTTCACATAGTTTCCGGTCTATTCTTAACTGTTTCACTAGAAAAAGCCATTATTCACAGAGTTCAATGGCTCATGCTCATAAATCAATATAGTTCCCATGTAAGGCTTTTTAACCACTTAAGCCCCTAGAAGGTTTTACCCCTTCATGACTAGGCAGTTTTTTTGCAATACAACACTGCGTTCATTTAACTGACAATTGCATAGCTCCCAACTGTGCCTGATTTCAAGGGACTGTCCCTGATTTGGAGCAATGTCCCTCTGTCCCTCATTCCTCCTCATTTGTCCCTTATTTTGGTCTGATCTATAGAGTTGTCTATAAAATGCACTTTTTAGCTATCAAAAAGTGTTTTTCAGCCCTAAACTTTTCATCACATTTCTAAATTGCTGCATTTGTAAATTCCATAAGCCAATATAAAGGAATAGTAGTGGTAAAAAAGCAGTTGTGGGTTTAACCAATCTTGTTTTTTGTACAATTCTCCTTTAAGGGGACGTGACAAGGGGTGTGTCCTATGGCTGCATACTTTTGCTGATAGGTGTCCCTCATTCCCATTTAAAAAAGTTGGGAGGTATGACAATTGCACAGCCATATACAAATAAAATGTATTTTTCCCCATAAATAAAGCTTTCTTTTGGTGGTACTTTACCACCTTTGCGGTTTTTATTTTTTGCACTATAAACAAAAAAAGACAGGCAATATTGAAAAAAAAACTATTTTTTTTTTTACTTTATGCTATAAATCATAACCAATACAAATATGTGGAAAAATCGAATTTCTTCATCAGTTTAGGCCAATATGTATTCTGCTACATCTTTTTGGGTAAAAAAATCCTAATAAGCATATATTGATAGGTTTGTGCAAAGGTTATAGTGTCTACACACTAGGGGATATTCTTATGGAATTTTTATTTTTTTACTAGTAGTAGCGGCGATCAGAAATTTTTAGTGGTATTGCGACATTGCAGCGGACAAATCGGACATCTAACTGACATTTTTGACACTTTTTGGGGACCAGTGCTAAATAATATGCAATCTAACTGTACTAATGACACTGGCAGGGAAGGGGTTACCATCAAGGGCGATCAAAGGGTTAAGTGTGCTCCTAGGGAGTGCTTTCTAAGTGTGGGGGGGAATTTTGTGACTGGAGGAAAACAGGGATCCTTTTTTCTGCTTAGCAGAAACACAAGATCTCCATCTTCCTCCCTCACAGAACAGCATTCTGCCTTTCCTGTGAAAGATCAGCTGCTTCTGGACCCTCTGATTGGCTCCCGCTATGCCCAATCACAACAGGAGCGGGTCGCTGGTGTCGTGCGTGCTCCAGACCCACTACACTTAATCACATACCTATACGTGATTTTGCGTAGAAGGGCTGCCTTGCTGCAATATATATGCATGGGGCGGTCCATACGTGGCAGTGGTGTAATTCTAAAAACCAGATGACTAACTGTACCATTCACAGTACTCTACTGGGTAAATCTGTGTAAATAAACGGTCTAGCATACTGCTGGATTTTGGGGGTGTCTGAACTCAAGAACCCTACCCTATGCACATAGTTTGGGAACATCTAGATATTTGACCATATGCCCTCATTAATCACTTGGCATAAAACAAGTCTCCTTTTATAGCCATGTATTAAAAAAGAACACCTAAGATCAGATTAAATAATTTTTTCATTTTCACATTCACTCATGCTCTAACAGGAGTAGCGTTGTCATTATGAACAGCTAAATTAGGCTTCACAAGATTAAACCACAAAAGAGTATTGGTAAAACTTCTGCTTACATCAGCAGTTTCAACGTAGCACTCACAGGTCATTATGTGAGGAAATAGTGACATACAGGAGGAACACACAAGGTCAGTTTACTAAAGGACTGACTTTTAGATTTGAACAGATTAACTTTAAGACATATTTAGATCAAAAGGGAATGCTTGGTGCATGTTTCGTACACAAGGGGATCTATTTACTCAAAAGCCTCAATAGAAGTACCTGCACATACCCACAGCAGCTTTCAAATGCTCCTTACACAGCTAAATCTAGTAATTTAGTGGGCAATATGTGCAGAAAATTAGTTCAGTGGGTATGATAGTGGGCAGTGTGTACAAGAGAGGAGTGCTAAGGATATGGCAGCAGGCAGTATGTGAAGGGCAGAAGTGTGGATGGTATGACAGCAGGGCGTGTGTGAATGAAAGCAAGTAATTTGCTTATACCAGGGCTATGCCCGCTCACCACTACAAATGTCAGATGGATGAATCAAATGAAAACAGGGTTCCCGCCGGAATTCTCTGTATCTGTGTCTTTGTTCTGTAGAAATGGCGCTGCCGCACCACGCTGCCGGTCACTGTAATCTGGATTTCAGGTACCTCTGGATGATCCGGAACACACGCTAGTCCGCTTCACAGAGGTAGTGATGCTGTCCTCCCTCTGGGTCTAGCTGTCTGGCTGTAGGTCGAAGATTCTCAGCACTCCCTGTCACACAGACCTCCTACTGACAATGTGAGAATGGTGTCCAGAGAGAGAGATCTAAGCCTCCAACCATCCCTCTTATAGTCTCTCCCAGCAGTCCTCTTGACTCTGCAGTGCAGCCTGGGATTTGTAGTCCTGCCCCCCTCACAAGTCATGTTGATTGGGACAAGGACCTTTTTTCGACAACCCTGGCCATTGGTTAGGGGCCCCAGATCCCGCCCCCCCCCCCCATGTGAATGGGTATCGGGTACATTGTACCCCTACCAGTTCACCAAAAATGTGTCAAAAAGTAAAAACCACAAGAGACAGTTTTTGACAATTCCTTTATTAGAAAAAAAAAGAGTCCCGTGATTTACATCCACCGTCACTCACATGCCCGACGGACCCAAAAAATTGAAAAAAGTAAAAAACTCTGCCTCCATTGGAGGCCTCCTGGTGACTGCTGTCTTTTCGCTTTGACAACTCTTATATTATTATTATACAGGATTTATATAGCGCCAACAGTTTGCGCAGCTTTTAACAAAATGAAGGCAGACATTACAGTTACATTACAATTTTTTACTAGAGGAATCAGAGGACCCTGCTCGCTAGAGCTTACAATCTAGGAATGGGCAAGCTGTCAACAGCTGTCAAAGCCAAGAGACAGCAGATTCTGGGAGACCTCCCATCGAGGTGGAGCTTTTTTTATTTTTTACATTTTTCGGGTCCGTCAGGCAGCGTAATTAAAGATGGATGTACATGGCAGGACACTTTTTTTCTTTTACTAAAGGAATTGTCAAAAACTGTCTCTTGTGGTTTTTACTTTTTGACTCTTTTTTTGGTGAATGGGTAGGGGTACAATGTACCAGATACCCATTCACATCGTGGGCAGGGTCTGGGGATGTTTGTTTATTCATAGAACAAATGAACATCTGGGGCCCTCACTGGAAGTTCGTACAGTCTGTGTAGTATATATAATACAGTGCAGAGTATATAGTGCATTCCATGTAGTATATATAATACAGTTCAGATTATTCAGTGCAGTTCATGTAGTACATATAATACAGTTCAGAGTATATAGTGCAGTCCGTGTAGTATATATAATACAGTGCAGAGTATATAGTACAATCTGTTTAGTAGTTTATATTTACTAAAATAATTGCATTTCCATGTTCTGTGTACTGTGGGGGACCAGATATAGTAAATGCAGGGTTCTGGGTTTAGTAACACTTTAAATACAGAAATCCTACCTGCGTATTAAGATCTATTTACATACTGGTCGGAAAGAGATTATTATTCAGTGGCTGTGCGTCCATAGAGGGCGCCGAAGCGCTGCCCCCTCTCGCTCCCGCACCGCCACTGAATACAATACATAGATTCATGCTTTGCATGAATCTATGTATTGCCGCTGCCGCCGACTATTCAGATGGCCGGCCCCCTGGTGAGCGCCGGCCATCTGAATAATGGCAGCTGGTTGGCTGTGGAAGTGCCTATCAGAGCCAGCTGTAATCGGCTTCCAAATACTTATCCAAGGGACGCACGGGGGGTGCGTTCCTTGGATAAGACTGACAGGCGTCTCAGCCAATCAGGTTCACCGGTTCTGGTTACCGGTAACCTGATTGGCTGAAGCATCATCGAAGGGCGGGAGAAGACATTGAGGGACCGTGGTAGGAGGATGGCCGACCCCATAAAGGTAAGTGCCGGGCGGGGGGCGGCATTTTACAGGGCACAGTGGCGACAATTAAAGGGCACAGTGGCATCAATTGGCACAGTCGCATCAATTGGCACAGTCATATCAATTGGCACAGTGGCAACAATAAAAGGGCACAGTAGCGACAATTAAAGGACACAGTGGCATCAATTGGCACAGTGGCATCAATTGGCACAGTGGCGACAATTAAAGGGCACCGTGGCGACAATTAAAGGGCACAGTGGCGACAATTGGCACAGTGGCGACAATTGATGGGCACAGTGGCTGCGTATGATGGCATGGCACAGTGGCTGCGTTTGATGGCATGGCACAGTGGTGACAATTGATGGCACAGTGGCTGCGTTATATGGCATGGCACAGTGGCGACAATTGATGGGCACAGTGGCTGCGTTTGATGGCATGGCACAGTGGTGACAATTGATGGCACGGTGATTGCGTTTGATGGCATGACACAGTGGTGACAATTGATGGCACAGTGGCTGCGTTTGATGGCATGGCACAGTGGCTGCGTTTGATGGCATGGCACAGTGGTGACAATTGATGGGCACAGTGGCTGCATTTGATGGGCACAGTGACTGCATTTGATGGGCACAGTGAGGCTGCAATTGTTTTTTTTTTGGGGGGGTTTCGTTTGTTTGCGCCCCCCAAAAATGTTGAGCACCAGCCGCAACTGCTATTATATATTTATAGATGTTTTTTTTTTTCTTTAAATATCAATAAAGCCCAGAACCAGCTATAACTTGTTTTTTTGTTGTAGTGGTGAGTAGTTGGGGGTAGCAAAACCTCTGTCAGGTGTTAATTTTTGTCTGAAACCTCACTGGGGAGATTTCTATTAATTTCCCATTTAGTCCCACAAAATGCAGTTATGGCACAGAGCTGGCAAACACAGACTTCTAAGTTCACAACTGGAACAACCCACAGTTGCCTTATTTCAACCAAAACTGTAAACAGTCTGCTAACTCAGGTGCGTATTCTAAGAACACATTGACAGCTTTCCATGTGTGAGATTATTTAGTTTTGATTTCCTGTGCTGTATTTATGACAGATTACTTTCCATAATCCATAACCTGGAATGTGTCACAAGCACTGCATTCACATGAAAAGCGAGCTCATTACGAGGGGAAAATTTCTTTATTAGGCTTTACTTTGGTAAACCACATAATTACGTGTGCCTCCCAGGTGTAGAATAACATACGGGATGGCTCTTCATTAGCATTTTTACTAAATGAAGCCAAGGAACCTTTACTTCATCAATTTGTTAAGCATCTGAGTTAGGCACCAAGAACCGTGACTGTTTATTTTTGCAACTTTAGCTCATTTTGCTGCATTAAACATGTGTCAGCTCCATCTATAATGGTTTACTTTAAAAATATCTGAATTCTAGATGTATGCAAAAATGTGGGATGTTTTTCCCATTGTTTTCACCAAGAAAAAAGTACAGTAATGTGAATACAGGAGCATGTCCCAAGACAACTTATATTTATAAATGCATATTTCTTTTTCTTATAAATGTAGCTATAAATATCAGTTGATCACCTGATTTGTACAAATTTGGTCACATCGTGTGATTAATATTAAGATGAAAAGACATACTTTTGTTCAGAGAAAATGTTGATTGGTGAAGTTTACTTTTTATTAGACATGTGCATTCGTTTTCGTCCGAATGCATTTTTGTCCGAATTTCAGGTATTTTCGCTATGGTTTTAACAAACGAAAACGAATGCGCAGAATACGAAAACAGAAAGATCTGACATTAACAAATGCTTTATTTTTCGTTTTCGTTGCAACAACAGTTCGATATAGATAGGAGATTCGACATGACGCTGAGAATAAATCTGTGTCTATCGAACTTGTGGTCGAATGTGCCTAACCTTAACTCTATTAGTCCAAGATTATTCTACATAGAGAGAAAAGATTTGACATAGAGAGAAAAGATTCGACATTATAGAGAGGAAAGATTTGACATAGAGATAAAAGATTTGACATTATAGAGAGAAAGGATTTGACATTATAGAGAGAAAAGATCACTGTTGGAATTGGGTGGGGGAAGTAAAATAAAAATAATGATGATGATGAATGTTATTGGCTGATTGTAACCAAAGAGGAGGAGCAGTAAAATAGCTATAACTAGACAATTCAACATGAACGAAGAAGATTCGACAAAGCATCGAAAAACATACAAACGTCAAATCTGTCATTGAAGGCTTATGGTGTCTGTTGAAAGTTCTAAGAACATTCGACGGAGCAGCTAAATATTACGACGCTGTAATCGTACATTTCCGGTCAAATGCTCGGCCCACAGGCTATAGAAAAATTCTAATGTTGGTTGACTAGTAATAATAATGAATAAATATAATTATTACTCGTCATACAACATTAGAATTCTACTATAGCTAGCTTGTAGGCAGAACATTTGACCGGAAATGTACGATTGCTGCGTCGTACAGTTTCGCTGCTCCGACGAATCTTCTTTGAACATACACCATAAGCCTTCAATGACAGATTCAACCTTAATTCATTCAGATTTTAGGACGAATGCAATTTCTAACAAAAAAAAAAAAAAAAAATTTCAGGAGTAACTAAATAAATGTATTTTTTGGACGAAAACGAAATTCCAAAACAAAATATTTCAGTGTGCACAGTGTCTACTTTTTATAACCAATCTCTGTTGTTATATTGAGATCATTAAGTGGTGTCAATAAACAAACGTACAATGATGTTACAACTTACAGTAGAAAGGGGAACATTTGGCGGTCCTATCAAGACTGTGCATTCAAGCATGATCTAATATCTAAGTCTAGTTTTAAATGAATAATGAAAGCCAAAATCCTCCAAATGGCTCACACATCCCCCATCTCCTCTGAAATCACAGAGACCAATTATACGTTTCTAACTAGATGGCATTGCACGCCATTGTTTCTACATAAAGCTTTCACAGACACTTCAGAGCTCTGCTGGAGAGGATGTGGGGCCACAGCCACACATGCCTACATCTGGTGGCTATGCCTGCTCATTTGCACCTATTGGTCATCTATACTTACACTGGATTAATGTAATACAAGGCTACCCTGTTCCCAATGACCATTCGACTGTGTTATTCCACTGTAGAGATGAAAAAGTAGGTCGATATAAGAAATCCATTACTCCCCATTTACTGAATGCTGCAAAAACACCTATACTCAAGTTTTGGAAACAACATACCATTCCATTACTATACGACACTGGTTGCAAGTAGTAGATCATATTTACTGTATGGAAGACCTGACGTGTGAACTAAGAAACCAAACCTCCACCTCCAATAAAATATGGGCATGCTGGTTCGCCTTTAGGTTCTCCGCTACCTTTGTGGAAATTTTGTCTAAACCTGATTGAAAATATGCAACACATCATACATGTTCAATGGTAAAGCTAATGCTACATAAATGTGAGACAACTTCCCCTCCCTGCCAATTCCCCTAAGTCTTAAGCCCTGTACACACAGGCCCGAATCTCATCAGGAAATAAACTTTTTTTTTCCTGACGAGATTCTTGGCAAGAATCTCTTGCTGCCCGAGTTTACAGACTCTCCTTTCAAAAGAACCGCAGTTCTCTTGAAAGGCAAGAACGCGGTGACATCATCGCGTACGACGAGCATGCGCTCATCACATTCGATGCCATCGCTGCCAGCTTGCTGCACCCTACCTATGCCTAGGAAGCTACAGTGCATGCATCAAAGTCATTTCGAGCATGCGCGGGTTTCCACGGCGACCAGGTAAGTATACACACTCTCGGGTTTCTCGGCAGGAAAACTGCCGAGAATCGCACAACGAGAAAATAGAGAACATGTTCTCTATTTTTCTCGTCTAGATTCTGGGCAGTTTTCTTGTCAGGAAACCTGAAAGCCTCATACACACGCTCGGTATACTCGGCAAGAAAGCTCTGCCAGCAGTTTTCTTGCTGTTTCTTGCCGCGTAAACCGAGTGTATGTATGAGGCTTAAACCCCATCCCATTCCATTCCCATCTACCCCTTTTCTCCTCTCTTCTCTCCCACTTCTTCTGTCAACATCTCTCATTTTGTTAATGGTATGTAAGAATGCCACTTTGGACTAGTTACAGCAGGGGCGGACTGACCATTGAGTCACTCGGGCACTGCCCGAGGGCCCCATGCCACTAGGGGGCCCCATCAGGGTTGCCAGGCTCAGTAAAACCAGGGACAGTATGTAAAAATCTTTTTTTTTTAGATCTGTCCCTGATATGTCCGAAACTGACATGCTTTTAATGTGAATATCCCAAGATTTTAGCTGCCCTGCCTCTGCACTGCCTCCTGGCGTGGTGGCCATCTGTAAGCCAGAGGGGCCCCATAATCTTCTATTGAAATGTGATGGTGCTCTCGCGCCTACCAAAAAAACTTAAGATGAAAATGGAATGATATAATGTGATATGTGATAATGCTGCTCAATCTAATAATGTATAAAAGTGATAAATACAATAAAGTAGTGAAAGATGAAGTGACGAGCGCAATATTAAATGGCTATGTAACAAAAAGTGTTTGTCAGTGAATCAAACTGATCATTAATATAACATATAGTGCCAAAATGTAAATAAACAATAATAATGGTGATTATCCCAATCAGCATGTAGCAAGTGAAAAATCTGCACAAAACAACTGTGATGCTGTGAAGTGTCAGCAAACAAATAAATTCTCAATAAGTCCTGAGATAATGAAAGAGCCTTAAAAAGCTGGTGCATAAATGAAATAAAGCAATAAATGCAATAAAAAGTTCCATGAAACAGAAATTCTCCAAAAGAGAGTGGTGTAGTAATCTCAGGAATCCTCCAATGTGGGTCTTCAAAAATATGTGCTCACAAAGCGCTTACCTTCCCCAAGAAGTAATCAAGCCTTGATGATATCCATAAGGAGTGCTGGTGGATCTGTATCTGGGTATGGATGTCCAGGGCGTGTTGTGGTACCAGCACCAGAACCTAAGGCCCAATTTTTCTGCCCCTGTTTAACAGGGGCGTGTAATTAAAATTTTTGATCCAATACTTTGCAGCGGGCTCATTCCTGCACTCCAACTAAAGTATCTGTGATTGGTTGCAGTGTTGTGCCACCACCACCACCAATTTTTCTGCCCCTGTTCAACAGGGGCATGTAATTACAATTCTTGATCTAATATTTCACAGCAGGGCCCTTTCCTGTGCCCACCAAGAGTAACTGTGAGGGTTTACAGAGTTGTGGCACCATCACCACCACCACCAACAAAGGCCCTATTTTTCTGCCCCTGTTCAACAGGGGCATGTAATTACAATTCTTGATCTAATATTTCACAGCAGGGCTCATTCCTGTGCCCACCAAGAGTAACTGTGAGGGCTTACAGAGTTGTGGCACCGTCACCACCACCACCACCAACAAAGGCCCAATTTGTCTGCCCCTGTTCAACAGGGGCATGTAATTACAATTCTTGATCTAATATTTCACAGCAGGGCCCATTCCTGTGCCCACCAAGAGTAACTGTGAGGGCTTACAGAGTTGTGGCACCAGCACCACCACCACCACCACCAACAAAGGCCCAATTTTTCTGCCCCTGTTCAACAGGGGCATGTAATTACAATTCTTGATCTAATATTTCAGAGCAGGGCCCATTCCTGTGCCCACCAAGAGTAACTGTGAGGGCTTACAGAGTTGTGGCACCAGCACCACCAGCACCACCAACAAAGGCCCAATTTTTCTGCCCCTGTTCCACAGGGGCATGTAATTACAATTCTTGATCTAATATTTCACAGCAGAGCCCATTCCTGTGCCCACTAAGAGTAACTGTTAGGGCTTACAGAGTTGTGGCACCAGCGCCAGCGCCAGCACCAAAGGCTCAATTTTTCTACCACTGTTCAACAATGGCATTTAATTACAATTCTTGATATAATAGTTCACACAGCAGGGCATTCCAATGCCCACCAAGACTAACTGTGAGGGCTTACAGTGTTGTGGCAACACCTAGGGCCCAAATTTCTGCAGAGTATATACGGCAGGCCCCTACTTTCAAACATCCAACTTACAAACGACTCCTACTTGCAAACGGATGGAGACAACAGGAAGTGAGAGGAAATCTACCCCTAGGAAGGGAAATTCTCTTCTGTAAGAGGTGTCTCCTGTCCACTGATGCTTTATCACCAATCCTTGTTTCACTAAAAAACCCACATTTTCAAAACATAATTTGTCATTGGGACAGAAAGTGAATTGCAATCTTCTGAATAGATGCACACAGACAGCAAAACAAATGTTTACAGGGGTGATAACCCTTCTCTATGTTTTCAGAAAAGCTTAAAAATAGATTTTATGGCTGGAGCTACACTTTAAAAAGTACCATTTCAAAAATACAAACAGATTCTACTTAACAACAAACCTACAGTGCCTGTCTTGTTTGCACCGCCTGTATAATGCTGTTCAAAGTATATAGGGCCAAAGGGGCTTGTAATGACCTGGGGGAAGTGGGGGGAAACCCATGCTATTTTTCTCAATGATTTTCATCCATATTGCAGGGACCAGACATTACATTAAAGCCGCAAGCAGTTTTAAATTACTTTTTTCTTATAGTAATCTAATTTTGTGCAAGGACAGTTCTAAACACGTGCCACTTCACAGGCATACTAAAGACACCCAGCAGGTACGATATTTAAAGGAATTTTTCTTTCTTTTTTCACTTTAAGCATCATTAAAATCACTGCTCCAGAAAAAACTACCTTTTTTAAAACTTTTTTTTCCATTGATACATGTTCCCTGGGGCAAGACCAGGGTTCTCAAACCCGTTTTCCGAAAATAACTTGCATATTAGGCTTTAAAATTAGCACTTTTGAATTCAAACGTTCGAGTCCCATTGACGTCAATGGGGTTCTAAATGTTCGTGCGAACGTTCGGTCCTTTCAAAGGTTCTAGTGCGAACCGAACGGGGGGTGTTCGGCTCATCCCTAGTCACTGACAAGAGTCTCTGCAGTGATGGAGCAGAGGGGCCATTAAATTCCTCCTCCTAGCTGTCAAATATCTTTCCCCAGCCATTTCCCAACTCTATTTTCGTCCCTAAAGGCCCCTTGCATGCTGGGGCATTCAACTGCAGTACCTCCCTACCAGCGCTTTAGTGTGCCTGGGGGGAACAGGTGCAGAATCCAGACCTACTACAAGCAGCCTGTCAAAGTCTTTGACAGGCTGCTGCTGAATGGGGCTGATCGCAATGCTGGATAATACCAGCCTGTCCATTCATGGATGAGTTTCCGAAATGCAGTTCTTGGGGGAAGTACTCCAGGCCATATTGGGAAGTATATAGCACAGCTGACACAGGTGGTGGAGAGGCTCATTTATTAGCTTTATCCTAGGTAAATGCAGAGTTATGGCCCCTTTGGAATGTGCTACTAAGTATTTCATTCTGAAGGATAAGGAAGGTTAGCTCAGAATCTACAATAAACAAGCAGAGACATTTTTATCAGACATTACTGGCATGTAATGGTTGATGGTGTCAACGCCACTCGATTCTATCCAAGCAAAGACCAATAGTTGCCTGCAGGTGACTTTGCTGTTACGTACTGTTAAGTATGCCATTAAGTACTCTTGATTTGTAAGGTTCTACACTGCTTACTATAGTCATAAAGCTTTAAACTCCACATATGGCTGACATATGTGAGGAATTTGTGGGAGATTATCTGTTTTAATGACTTAGTTGTGTAGAATCAATGTATCAATACCAGGCATTATTAACTATTTGAACTATACTTCTTTGAAATAAACGTGGTGCCTAGGTTTTGTCTTGAACTAAAACACACACGACAACATGTGCAATTGTATCTAGTGTCTTCACCCAAGGCCCAGCATTCATTTTACAAACTGACATACAATTAATTCAGCTACTTACACACAATAGGAGTGTTGTAAAGACTATTGTGGAAGTACTGTTGATTAAAACGGGCTAATCAAAATCCAGTAATAACCTTAACAATTTAAAAATAAACCCATTCTTTGACTAGATGAACTTTTAATCACGTTTTCTTCTATTTACGAAATATGCACATATGAATGTATCATATTATTATTCATTACATTTTATCATAAATTTTTTTTGTTCAATACGTTTTTATTGAAAAAGAATATTAGTATACAGCAATGAAACATGTATTCCGCAGTATAATATATCTAATAATAGGAACAGGTGTACATAGCATAAACCTTTACTGTAACTCAGGGGCGGACTGTCAACTCATGGGGCCCCCGGGCAATAGAAGATTATGAAAGATGAAGTGACGAGCGCAATATTAAATGGCTATGTAACAAAAAGTGTTTGTCAGTGAATCAAACTGATCATTAATATAACATATAGTGCCAAAATGTAAATAAACAATAATAATGGTGATTATCCCAATCAGCATGTAGCAAGTGAAAAATCTGCACAAAACAACTGTGATGCTGTGAAGTGTCAGCAAACAAATAAATTCTCAATAAGTCCTGAGATAATGAAAGAGCCTTAAAAAGCTGGTGCATAAATGAAATAAAGCAATAAATGCAATAAAAAGTTCCATGAAACAGAAATTCTCCAAAAGAGAGTGGTGTAGTAATCTCAGGAATCCTCCAATGTGGGTCTTCAAAAATATGTGCTCACAAAGCGCTTACCTTCCCCAAGAAGTAATCAAGCCTTGATGATATCCATAAGGAGTGCTGGTAGATCTGTATCTGGGTATGGATGTCCAGGGCGTCCTGTGCAGTCCTATGTTATCAGCTCCAGGCTTCTATTGGGTAACGGTGGTGCTCAACATGGAGGAATAAAAAAGATTGCTTCCCATAGTGTAGTAAAACGGAGGCTGGTTTATTGTAAAAACGCTACATTACATATCAAAGCAAAGTAAAAACGAAAGGAAAACACAGCTGATCACAGCTTCCTTGTGTGTTCCTGTAATAAGCCCGTCCCTTACATGTTACGCCACGTCACGTGGCTTCATCAGAGGTGACGGGCTTATTACAGGAACACACAAGGAAGCTGTGATCAGCTGTGTTTTCCTTTCGTTTTTACTTTGCTTTGATATGTAATGTAGCGTTTTTACAATAAACCAGCCTCCGTTTTACTACACTATGGGAAGCAATCTTTTTTATTCCTCCATGTTGAGCACCACCGTTACCCAATAGAAGCCTGGAGCTGATAACATAGGACTGCACAGGACGCCCTGGACATCCATACCCAGATACAGATCCACCAGCACTCCTTATGGATATCATCAAGGCTTGATTACTTCTTGGGGAAGGTAAGCGCTTTGTGAGCACATATTTTTGAAGACCCACATTGGAGGATTCCTGAGATTACTACACCACTCTCTTTTGGAGAATTTCTGTTTCATGGAACTTTTTATTGCATTTATTGCTTTATTTCATTTATGCACCAGCTTTTTAAGGCTCTTTCATTATCTCAGGACTTATTGAGAATTTATTTGTTTGCTGACACTTCACAGCATCACAGTTGTTTTGTGCAGATTTTTCACTTGCTACATGCTGATTGGGATAATCACCATTATTATTGTTTATTTACATTTTGGCACTATATGTTATATTAATGATCAGTTTGATTCACTGACAAACACTTTTTGTTACATAGCCATTTAATATTGCGCTCGTCACTTCATCTTTCATAATCTTCTATTGCCCGGGGGCCCCATGAGTTGACAGTCCGCCCCTGAGTTACAGTAAAGGTTTATGCTATGTACACCTGTTCCTATTATTAGATATATTATACTGCGGAATACATGTTTCATTGCTGTATACTAATATTCTTTTTCAATAAAAACTTATTGAACAAAAAAAATGTATGATAAAATGTAATGAATAATAATATGATACATTCATATGTGCATATTTCGTAAATAGAAGAAAACGTGATTAAAAGTTCATCTAGTCAAAGAATGGGTTTATTTTTAAATTGTTAAGGTTATTACTGGATTTTGATTAGCCCGTTTTAATCAACAGTACTTCCACAATAGTCTTTACAACACTCCTATATTGTGTATGTAGCTGAATTAATTGTCTGTCAGTTTGTAAAATGAATGCTGGGCCTTGGGTGAAGACACTAGATACAATTGCACATGTTGTCGTGTGTGTTTTAGTTCAAGACAAAACCTAGGCACCACGTTTATTTCAAAGAAGTATAGTTCAAATAGTTAATAATGCCTGGTATTGATACATTGATTCTACACAACTAAGTCATTAAAACAGATAATCTCCCACAAATTCCTCACATATGTCAGCCATATGTGGAGTTTAAAGCTTTATGACTATAGTAAGCAGTGTAGAACCTTACAAATCAAGAGTACTTAATGGCATACTTAACAGTACGTAACAGCAAAGTCACCTGCAGGCAACTATTGGTCTTTGCTTGGATAGAATCGAGTGGCGTTGACACCATCAACCATTACATGCCAGTAATGTCTGATAAAAATGTCTCTGCTTGTTTATTGTAGATTCTGAGCTAACCTTCCTTATCCTTCAGAATGAAATACTTAGTAGCACATTCCAAAGGGGCCATAACTCTGCATTTACCTAGGATAAAGCTAATAAATGAGCCTCTCCACCACCTGTGTCAGCTGTGCTATATACTTCCCAATATGGCCTGGAGTACTTCCCCCAAGAACTGCATTTCGGAAACTCATCCATGAATGGACAGGCTGGTATTATCCAGCATTGCGATCAGCCCCATTCAGCAGCAGCCTGTCAAAGACTTTGACAGGCTGCTTGTAGTAGGTCTGGATTCTGCACCTGTTCCCCCCAGGCACACTAAAGCGCTGGTAGGGAGGTACTGCAGTTGAATGCCCCAGCATGCAAGGGGCCTTTAGGGACGGAAATAGAGTTGGGAAATGGCTGGGGAAAGATATTTGACAGCTAGGAGGAGGAATTTAATGGCCCCTCTGCTCCATCACTGCAGAGACTCTTGTCAGTGACTAGGGATGAGCCGAACACCCCCCGTTCGGTTCGCACTAGAACCTTTGAAAGGACCGAACGTTCGCGCGAACATTTAGAACCCCATTGACGTCAATGGGACTCGAACGTTTGAATTCAAAAGTGCTAATTTTAAAGCCTAATATGCAAGTTATTTTCGGAAAACGGGTTTGAGAACCCTGGTCTTGCCCCAGGGAACATGTATCAATGGAAAAAAAAGTTTTAAAAAAGGTAGTTTTTTCTGGAGCAGTGATTTTAATGATGCTTAAAGTGAAAAAAGAAAGAAAAATTCCTTTAAATATCGTACCTGCTGGGTGTCTTTAATATGCCTGTGAAGTGGCACGTGTTTAGAACTGTCCTTGCACAAAATTAGATTACTATAAGAAAAAAGTAATTTAAAACTGCTTGCGGCTTTAATGTAATGTCTGGTCCCTGCAATATGGATGAAAATCATTGAGAAAAATAGCATGGGTTTCCCCCCACTTCCCCCAGGTCATTACAAGCCCCTTTGGCCCTATATACTTTGAACAGCATTATACAGGCGGTGCAAACAAGACAGGCACTGTAGGTTTGTTGTTAAGTAGAATCTGTTTGTATTTTTGAAATGGTACTTTTTAAAGTGTAGCTCCAGCCATAAAATCTATTTTTAAGCTTTTCTGAAAACATAGAGAAGGGTTATCACCCCTGTAAACATTTGTTTTGCTGTCTGTGTGCATCTATTCAGAAGATTGCAATTCACTTTCTGTCCCAATGACAAATTATGTTTTGAAAATGTGGGTTTTTTAGTGAAACAAGGATTGGTGATAAAGCATCAGTGGACAGGAGACACCTCTTACAGAAGAGAATTTCCCTTCCTAGGGGTAGATTTCCTCTCACTTCCTGTTGTCTCCATCCGTTTGCAAGTAGGAGTCGTTTGTAAGTTGGATGTTTGAAAGTAGGGGCCTGCCGTATATACTCTGCAGAAATTTGGGCCCTAGGTGTTGCCACAACACTGTAAGCCCTCACAGTTAGTCTTGGTGGGCATTGGAATGCCCTGCTGTGTGAACTATTATATCAAGAATTGTAATTAAATGCCATTGTTGAACAGTGGTAGAAAAATTGAGCCTTTGGTGCTGGCGCTGGCGCTGGTGCCACAACTCTGTAAGCCCTAACAGTTACTCTTAGTGGGCACAGGAATGGGCTCTGCTGTGAAATATTAGATCAAGAATTGTAATTACATGCCCCTGTGGAACAGGGGCAGAAAAATTGGGCCTTTGTTGGTGGTGCTGGTGGTGCTGGTGCCACAACTCTGTAAGCCCTCACAGTTACTCTTGGTGGGCACAGGAATGGGCCCTGCTCTGAAATATTAGATCAAGAATTGTAATTACATGCCCCTGTTGAACAGGGGCAGAAAAATTGGGCCTTTGTTGGTGGTGGTGGTGGTGGTGCTGGTGCCACAACTCTGTAAGCCCTCACAGTTACTCTTGGTGGGCACAGGAATGGGCCCTGCTGTGAAATATTAGATCAAGAATTGTAATTACATGCCCCTGTTGAACAGGGGCAGACAAATTGGGCCTTTGTTGGTGGTGGTGGTGGTGACGGTGCCACAACTCTGTAAGCCCTCACAGTTACTCTTGGTGGGCACAGGAATGAGCCCTGCTGTGAAATATTAGATCCAGAATTGTAATTACATGCCCCTGTTGAACAGGGGCAGAAAAATAGGGCCTTTGTTGGTGGTGGTGGTGATGGTGCCACAACTCTGTAAACCCTCACAGTTACTCTTGGTGGGCACAGGAAAGGGCCCTGCTGTGAAATATTAGATCAAGAATTGTAATTACATGCCCCTGTTGAACAGGGGCAGAAAAATTGGTGGTGGTGGTGGCACAACACTGCAACCAATCACAGATACTTTAGTTGGAGTGCAGGAATGAGCCCGCTGCAAAGTATTGGATCAAAAATTTTAATTACACGCCCCTGTTAAACAGGGGCAGAAAAATTGGGCCTTAGGTTCTGGTGCTGGTGCCACAACACTGCAACCCCTCACAGATACTCTAGTTGGAGCGCAGGAATGAGCCCGCTGCAAAGTATTGCATCAAAAATTGTAATTACACGCCCCTGTTAAACAGGGGCAGAAAAATTGTGCCTTAGGCACTGGTGCTGGTGCCACAACACTGCAACCCCTCACAGATACTCTAGTTGGAGCGCAGGAATGAGCCCGCTGCAAAGTATTGCATCAAAAATTTTAATTACACGCCCATGTTAAACAGGGGCAGAACAATTGGGCCTTAGCCACTGGTGGCGGTGCCCAGAACCAAAAATGTTCTTACAAGCTATCAGCATGATCATTGAGGAGGAAAAGGATAGTCACTCAGCATAACAGTATAGTCATTAAGCATCAGCATAGGCAGTCTTAAAGGGATCTGACATTTAAAAAAAAAAATATTCAGTTACATCAGCATCAGGTGCTTGGTGATCCAAGTCTGATTCATTTTTATGAAGGTCAGTCGATCGACCAAGCCGGTGGAGAGGTTCACCCTGTGATCGGTTACAAAACCTCCAGAAGCACTGAATGTACGTTCTGAAAGAACGCTGGATGCAGGACAAGCCAGTAGCTCAATTGCGTAATGTGCGAGATCTGGCCAGTGATCCATCCTCAAGACTCAGTAAGCCAGAGAATTTTCAGTGGGAAAGGTGTCCAAGTCTGATCTTGCCCCTAGGTATTCACGCACTATTTAAAACAGACGCTGGCTGGTTGCTGGAACCGGTCATACGGACTAAAAAATTGTCTGAACGCATCGATCAGACGGCCACCTTCTCCACTGCTCCTTCTGTGACTGACCGAAGGCCTCAGCAACACGTTGTCCAGGACCAGGATTTTGTAACCCCCCAGTCTCTGGGAACGCATTGCACAGACCTTTCTGCAAGGCCTCCCGAACATGTTTCATCTTCTGATCCCTCTGAGCCGGCAAGATAAGGTCTGCAACCTTATTCTTGTAATGTGGATCAAGGAGAGTTGCCAGCCAGTAAAGATCCCTCTCCTTGATAGCCTGAATACGAGGATCCTTACGCAGGCTTTGCAGGATCAGGGAGGCCAAACAACGTAGGTTTGCTGAGGCATTCGGTGCGGAGTCCTCTGGGTCACTGAGGACGACATGATCCGCAGCCACCTCATCCCAGCCACGTACAAGTCCATGGGTTCCTTGGGACTGTAATTGATCCCTTAAAAACTGCTGCTGATGCTGAGTGCTAAGCTCCACCTCCATGCTGACACAATCCTCGTCCTCTTCCTGTGTGATAGGCGGGCAAGCAGAAACACTATCTGGATACAGGGGGCCTTGAGAGGTAAGGAAGTCCTCCTCTTCCTCCCTCTGTTCTGCCTCAAGGGCCCTGTCCATTATTCCACGCAGTGTGTGCTCCAACATGTGAATAAGAGGGACAGTCTCACTGATGCATGCACTGTCACTGCTCACCATCCTCGAGGCCTCCTCAAATGGTGACAGGACAGTGCATGCATCCCTGATCATGGCCCACTGGCGTGGGGAAAAGAACCAAGCTCCCTTGACCCAGTTCTGCTGCCATATTGGCACAGATACTCATTGATGGCCCTCTGCTGCATGTGCAGCCGCTGCAGCATGGCCAACGTAGAGTTCCACCTGGTGGGCATGTCACAGATTAGGTGGTTCTTGGGCAGGTTGTATTCCCTTTGGAGGTCTGCCAGCCGAGCACTGGCATTATATGACCGTCGGAAATGCACACAGACTTTCCTGGCCTGCTTTAGGACATCCTGTAAGCCTGGGTACCTGCCCAAGAACCGCTGCACCACCAAATTCAAAACATGAGCAAAACAGGACACATGGGTCAGTTGTCCCTGTCGCAGGGCAGACAGGAGGTTGGTGCCATTATCGCAAACCACCATTCCTGGCTTAAGCTGGCGTGGCGTCAACCACCTCTGAGCCTGCCCATGCAGAGCTGACAGAACCTCTGCCCCAGTGTGGCTCCTGTCTCCCAAGCACACCGGCTCAAGCACCGCATGGCATCTCTTTGCCTGCGTACCTGCGTAGCCCCTTGAATGCCTACGGAGCACCGCTGGTTCCGAGGACACATCTGCACAGGAAGAGGCCACAGAGGAAGAAGAAGAGGAGGGGTGGAGGAGAGAGGTGTGTCACAACCAGTAGTAGCATTTTGGAGGCGTGGTGGCGGAACAACCTCCAACCCTACTGTACCTTGTCCTGCGTCCTTTCCAGCTGCCAGCAGAGTCACTTAATGTGCCGTGAAAGATAGGTAACATCCCTGTCCATGCCTGCTGGACCATGATTCAGCGGTAATATGCACCTTACCACTGACCGCCCTGTCCAGCGAGGCATGGACATTGCCTTCCACATGGCGGTAGAGAGGCGGAATCGCCTTCCGTGAGAAAAAGTGGCGTTTTTGGAACTTGCCACTGAGGTACCGCACATTCCACAAACTCACGGAAGGGGGCAGAATCTACCAACTGAAAAGGCAGCAGTTCAAGTGCTAGCAATTTAGCTAAGCTAGCATTCAACCGCTGGGCATGTGGATGGTTGAGAGAGAACTTCTTTCGGTGCTGCAGCAGCTGGGGCAGGGAAATTTGCCTGGTACAATCTGCCATCGGTGTACCGATAGTAGATTGCCTGCATGTACTAGGCTGTGACACACCTAATTCTACACCTTCAGTCCTATCAGTGCAGGCTTCAGAGATAGGACTTGGAGATCCCAGCTGATGAGGGGCAAGGGGAGGTCCGCTTTGTTCTTTGGCGTGGGTCTTTGAGGTACGCTTGCCAACTAACTGCATGGCAGGTCGACATATGTCTGGTCAAGCATGTGGTGCCCAAGCAGGTGATGTTTTGGCACCGCGAGATACGCTTGAGACATATGTTGCAAATAGCAGCGGTGCGATCTGATGCACTCGTCTCAAAAAAGACCCACACCAAAGAACTTTTGGAATAACGCTGAGACACAGCAGCGCCCTGCACATGCGTAGCTCTGCATTGTGATGCAGTCGGTGTCCTGCCCTTAAGCTGGCCCCTGGAGGGCATCCTGCCTCGTTGGAGATGTGCCTCCTCCTCCTCCTCTCTCCTATCAGGCACCCACATAGAGTCAGTGACCTCATCATCCCCTCCCTCCTCATCACTGTAGAAAACCTGACAGTATGCTGCAGCTGGGGAAACTGCCAGATTGCTGTCCTTCTTGGGCACCCCCTCTCTCTGGGCTCACGTTACTGCCTTCCTCTAGCTGTGTACCATCATTGGAGTCTTCAAAACGCTGCGCATCCTCATGCAGCATGTACCCAACACTGTGTTCAAACAGTTCGGGGGACTCCTCAGGAGGACATGGTGGGGCTAGGGAAGGAGTGACTGATGCCATTGAGCAGAGGGAAGATGACAAAGTACCCTGGGCCTGGGTGAGAGAGGATGAGGAGGATGAGGACGGCTTGGTCATCCACTCTACCAAGTCTTCGGCATGTTGCGGCTCAACACGGCCAGCTGCCGAAAACAAGGACGAGCGTGTCCCACGTCCACGTGCTGATGAGGATGCACCGTGTCCACGACCAGCACTGTTGCTTCTAGACACAGAGCCTGCTTGCCCTCGTGACTCTCTGCCTCTCCTTGTTGTCCTTCCAGACATACAGTACTAATGGCCTGCAGAGGACAAAGGCAGTACACACACCTCGTAGCTTTAGCTGCAAACTACAGACAGTACACACCATGTAGCTTTAGGTGCAAACTACAGAGGACAAAGGCAGTACACGCACCACATAGCTTTATGGTGCACACTGCAGAGGACACAGGAAGTACACACTACCTAGCTTTAGGTGCAAACTGCAGAGGACAAAGACAGTACCCACACTATGTAGCTTTAGGTGCAAACTGCAGAGGACACGGGCAGTACACACCACATAGCTTTAGGTGCAAACTGCAGAGGACACGGGCAGTACACACCAAGTAGCTTTAGGTGCAAACTACAGAGGACAACGGCAGTACACACACCACGTAGCTTTATGGTGCACACTGCAGTGGACACAGGCAGTACACACTATGTAGCTTTAGGAGCAAACTACAGAGGACAAAGGCAGTACACACACTACGTAGCTTTAGGTGCAAACTGCAGAGGACACGGGCAGTACAGACCATGTAGCTTTAGGTGCAAATTACAGAGGACAAAGGCAGTACACACCACGTAGCTTTATGGTGTACACTGCAGAGGACACAGGCAGTACACACTTTATAGCTTTAGGTGAAAACTGCAGAGGACAAAGGCAGTACACGCCACGTAGCTTTAGGTGCATAATGCAGAGGACACGGGCAGCACACACCAAGTAGCTTTAGGTGCAAACTGCAGAGGACAAAGGCAGCACACACACTACGTAGCTTTAGGTGCATACTGCAGAGGACACGGGCAGTACACACACTACGTAGCTTTAGGTGCAAACTGCAGAGGACACGGGCAGTACACACCAAGTAGCTTTAGGTTCAAATTACAGAGGACAAAGGCAGTACACACCACGTAGCTTTATGGTGCACACTGCAGAGGACACCGGCAGTACACACTATGTAGCTTTAGGTGCAAACTGCAGAGGACAAAGGCAGTACACACCACGTAGCTTTATGGTGCAAACTGCAGAGGACACGGGCAGCACATACCAAGTAGCTTTAGGTGCAAACTACAGAGGACAAAGGCAGCACACACACTACGTAGCTTTAGGTGCATACTGCAGAAGACAAAGGCAGTACACACCACGTAGCTTTAGGTGCAAACTGCAGAGGACAAAGGCAGTACACACCACGTAGCTTTATGGTGCACACTGCAGAGGACACGGGCAGCACACACCAAGTAGCTTTAGGTGCAAACTACAGAGGACAAAGGCAGCACACACACTACGTAGCTTTAGGTGCATACTGCAGAGGACACGGGCAGTACACACACTACATAGCTTTAGGTGCAAACTGCAGAGGACACGGGCAGTACACACCACGTAGCTTTAGGTGCAAACTGCAGAGGACAAAGGCAGTACACACCACGTAGCTTTATGGTGCAAACTGCAGAGGACACGGGCAGCACACACCAAGTAGCTTTAGGTGCAAACTACAGAGGACAAAGGCAGCACACACACTACGTAGCTTTAGGTGCATACTGCAGAGGACACGGGCAGTACACACACTACATAGCTTTAGGTGCAAACTGCAGAGGACACGGGCAGTACACACCACGTAGCTTTAGGTGCAAACTGCAGAGGACAAAGGCAGTACACACCACGCAGCTTTAGGTGCAAACTGCAGAGGACAAAGGCAGTACACACCACGTAGCTTTATGGTGCACACTGCAGAGGACACGGGCAGCACACACCAAGTAGCTTTAGGTGCAAACTACAGAGGACAAAGGCAGCACACACACTACGTAGCTTTAGGTGCATACTGCAGAGGACACGGGCAGTACACACACTACATAGCTTTAGGTGCAAACTGCAGAGGACACGGGCAGTACACACCACGTAGCTTTAGGTGCAAACTGCAGAGGACAAAGGCAGTACACACCACGTAGCTTTATGGTGCAAACTGCAGAGGACACGGGCAGCACACATCAAGTAGCTTTAGGTGCAAACTACAGAGGACAAAGGCAGCACACACACTACGTAGCTTTAGGTGCATAATGCAGAGGACACGGGCAGTACACACTACATAGCTTTAGGTGCAAACTGCAGAGGACACGGGCAGTACACACCACGTAGCTTTAGGTGCAAACTGCAGAGGACAAAGGCAGTACACACCACGCAGCTTTATGGTGCACACTGCAGAGGACACAGGCAGTACACACTACGTAGCTTTAGGTGCAAACTGCAGAGGACAAACGCAGTACACACACTATGTAGCTTTAGGTGCAAACTGCAGAGGACACGGGCAGTACACACCAAGTAGCTTTATGGTGCACACTGCAGAGGACACAGGCAGTACACACTACGTAGCTTTAGGTGCAAACTGCAGAGGACACGGGCAGTACACACCAAGTAGCTTTAGGTGCAAACTGCAGAGGACAAAGGCAGCACACACACTACGTAGCTTTAGGTGCAAACTGCAGAGGACATGGGCAGTACACACACTACGTAGCTTTAGGTGCAAACTGCAGAGGACACGAGCAGTACACACCACGTAGCTTTAGGTGCAAACTGCAGAGGACAAAGGCAGTACACACCACGTAGCTTTATGGTGCACACTGCAGAGGACACAGGCAGTACACACTACGTAGCTTTAGGTGCAAACTGCAGAGGACAAAGGCAGTACACACACTACGTAGCTTTAGGTGCAAACTTCAGAGGACACGGGCAGTACACACCAAGTAGCTTTAGGTGCAAACTGCAGAGGACAAAGGCAGTACACAAACCACGTAGCTTTTTGGTGCACACTGCAGAGGACACAGGCAATACACCACGTGAGAATACTGCAGCTAGCACAATCACCTGCCTGTCAGTAAATTAGGAAGAACTGATCTAGCTAAACTATACAGTGTATAAATATATGTACAACACCTGGGATGCATATATATCCTCTACACACTGTAACTTTAACTGACTAGCCTGCCTGCTCTATCTACCTAGAAAAAATTACACTCTCTCTCTTAGACAGATCTCTAACCACCACCGCAACACACTACACAAGGCCGACCTGCAGGTGGCCTTTTATAGTGTGGGGCGTGTACTAAACCCCGTAAATGGGGCCGGCAACGACGTATTGGTTTCGACATGAACGTACATTACGTCCAGCCCTATTCGCGAATGACTTACGCAAACGACGTAAAAAAAACAAAAATCGAAGTGGGAACGACGTCCATACTTAACATTGCGTGCGCCTTATAGAAGCAGGAGCAACATTACGCCGAAAGAGCCTTACGCAAACGACGTAAAAAACTACCGCAGGGCGCACGTACGTTTGTGAATCGGCGTAACTAGGTAATTTGCATACTCTACGCCGAAAACAACGGAAGCGCCCCTAGCGGCCAGCGTAAAAATGCACACAATTATACGCCGCCGCATTCAAGTTACGTCGGCGGAGGAAGCCTATTTTTTCAACGTATCTGCCTTGAAGAATCGGCATAAAGATACACCGGCGCAGATTTGAATTTACGGCGGCGTATCTGGAGATACGCTGCCGTAAATGCTACCTAAATCTAGCCCAGTGATCAGAAAAACTGTAATACACAACACAATATACAGCAGTCATGTTATGGTGCCCCATATACTGCTGGTTGGGGGGGGGGGGGGGCAAATACATTAGATGTGTCAGATCAGTTGGATGAAAAAATGTTTGGCCCCATTTGTGGTCAGTGGGGGAAAAAGTACCTGATCTGTGGTCAATGAGGTGGGAAAATGCCGCTGTGTATGGTCACTGGTGGAAAAATGCCCACTATTGTCATCTGTAGAACAAAAAAATTATAATTGATGTTCATTGGGGTGAAATGTGAGACACTGGTGTTTAGCAAGCAGCAAGGGGAGGGCAGAGGATTGGACAGGGGGGGCGGTTGAGGAAGAGGAAGTAGTGGGGTGGATGGCTGTCAGCAGCATAGACAGTGGGGTAGCAGGGTGGACAGGGGTAGTCAGGTGAACATGGTGGCAGTCGGGTGCACAGTGAGGCAGTAGGATAGACTGGGGGCAGTAGGGGGCACAGGGTGTAGTCAGGTGCACGGATGGGTGGACAGGAGTCAGTGGGGTGGAAGGAGGGGCAGTGAGGTGGACAGGTTGGCAGAGAAGTAGACTGGGGGCAGTGCACTGGACAGGGGGACAGCAGAATGGACTGGGGTCAGTGAGATAGACTGAGAGGCAATGAGGTGGACTGGGAGGTAATGGGATAGACTGGGGGGCAGTGAGGTGGACTAAGGGCAGTGGGATGGAATAGGTGCAGTGGAGTGGATCTGGGGGAATTTCAGTGGGCTAGGGGACAGGGTGTAGTCAGGTGCACAGGTGGGTGGACAGGCGGCAGTGGGCTGGACGCATGGGCAGTGGAATGGACTGTGGGCAGTGGGGTGCACAGAGGGACAGTGAGGTGAACAGGTGCTAGTCAGATGCTCAGGTGGGTGGACAGATTGAAGTGAGGTGGACAGGGGGCAGCAGGATGGACTGTGGGGGCAGTGGGGGATGACTGGGGGACAGTGGGATGGACTGAGGAGCAGTGGGGTGGACTGAGGGGCAGTGGGCTGAACTGGGGGCAGTGAGATGGACTGGGGGGGGGTGGATTGATCAGTGGGATTGACTGGGGGGGCAGTGGGGTGGACTGGGGGCTAGTAGGGGTAGTGAGGGAAAGTAGTATAGACTGGGGGGCAGTGGGGTGCACTGGTGGGCAGTGGAGTGGACGGGGGGGGGCAGTAGTCAGGTGGACAGTGGGGTGTACAGTTAGGACAGTGGCGATCAGTGATGGACTATATACCTGTCTCCTGCTGTCACATTCTGTAGGCTGTGGGTTCCCTCTACTGATGCTGCTATGACTGGGCTTCTCCTACATGTTACAAACAATAAGTAATCAGCTACACTTGCTGCTCCAGACAAACACTCAAGGAGAAGAAGAGTCCTTTAGCTGTTGGTGGTCTGTCCTGAGAGGTGCCTGCCATTTTTGGTCACTAAATGCTAATAAATGTAAACTCTAAATATCAGTCAGGAAGGACAGAAGTCAGTAGAGAAACAGAGAAGTGCGGGCAGTGGGCCGGATTCAGATACATTGGTGTATCTATCAGCGGGGCGTAACGTATCTCAGATACGTTACGCCGCCGTAAATTAGGGCGCAAGTTTTGTATTCAGAAAGAACTTGCGCCCTATGTTACGGCGGCGTAACGTATGTGGTCCGCGTAAGCCCGCCTAATTCAAATGTGGATGATGTGGGAGTGTTTTATTTAAATTTAGTGTGACCCCACATATTTGACGTTTTTTTACGAACAGCGCATGCGCCGTTCGTGAAAGAATCCCGGTGCGCAAGCTCGAAATTACGCTGCAAATTGTCAATGCTTTAGACATGAACGACTTACGCAAACGACATAACATTTTCAAAATTTGACGCGGGAACGATGTCCATACTTAACATAGGATACGCCTCATATAGCAGGGGTAACTTTACGCCGGAAAAAGCCTAACGTAAACGACGTAAAAAATGCGCCGGGCGGACGTACATTTCTGAATCGGCGTAACTACCTAATTTGCATATTCCTCGCGGAAATATACGGAAGCGCCACCTAGCGGCCAGCGTAAATATGCAGCCTAAGATACGACGGTGTAAGACACTTACGCCGGTCGGATCTTAGGGAAATCTATGCGTAACTGATTCTATGAATCAGTCGCATAGATACGATAACGCAACTCAGAGTTACGACGGCGTATCCGGAGATATTTCCTTTCTGAATCCAGGCCAGTGTCTGGAACGGGGACAGATATGAGGGGCAGAGACTTTGGTGGCAGGCGCTGGGAAAATTTCTACGCCACTGGCAAACATGCTGTCTGAATAATGTGTCTGGGTTACAGGCGGACTGAAACCTTGACACAGGATTCAAAACCCAGGCTGAGTGAATCCCGCTACTGTAGCATCCTCTGCGAACTCCTGCTCCAACCCCCCTTTGTTTACAAAAAGCAGCACATGTTATCCTGTAAACTGCTCTATGCACACTACAAATCCCATAGCCCATGGTCTCTAGTCTTCAAATACTTAAAGTGATATTAAAGGTTTGATTATTATTTTTTTTTTAAATAACAAACATGTCATACTTACCTCCACTGTGCAGTTCGTTTTGCACAGAGTGGTCCGGATCGTCCTCTTCTGGGGTCCAACGGTGGCTCTCGCAGCTCCTCCCTGCAAGAGCTAACCCCCTCTGGGAAGCTCTCTCCTGAGGGGTTAGCTTTCGTGCGCTCTCCCGCGTGATACAGTGGGCGGCCATAGCCGCCGAGTGTATGACTCGGCCCCGATACGATGCGTCATTGTTTTTTTATTGACAGCAGCACAAGCCAATGGCTGCCCTGCTATCAATCTATCCAATGAAGAGACGAGCCGAGAAGCATGGACAACAATCGACGCGGGAATTTCCAGGGCTCAGGTAAGTAAAGCGGGGGGACTGGGGGGCCGGTAATCGTCGGATGTTTTTTCACCTTAATGCACTGAAATGCGTTAAGGTGAAAAAACATGAGCTTTTACAACCCCTTTAAATCAATTATTTACTGCATCAATGAGATCAAGGATCATTATGATATAATTCATTTATAATATAACCTTCATCCTAAGAGGGCTTCTTATAGGCGTCATTATGCCTTAGTCTATGGCTTCACCAATTGGTTTTATTCAGTTACCCCTCTGATTTCAGAGCCCAATTTGTTATTGGATTTAATAATTCATCAGTATTCAGGTAATATTGAGACTTGGATTTGGCAAGCAGGCCCATATAAATTCGAGATTGATTATAATATTGTTTTTGTACATGCTTTTTATCTTTTGAATTTATATTGTCTTTACTGTTATTAATTGTGTATCTACAATATTTTGTTTTAAATTCTTAGTGATCATATACGCAGCTCTTGATTAAATGTCTCCTGAGGAAGCCATTGTATGGCGAAAACATGTCGAGAATCGCAATCTACTGCACCCTTTCCATCTACCGTATAGATATGTAGGATATATACTGTATGATGACAATGTTTAAATTTCCCCATAGTGGTTCTCTTTAACCTTTACTTATATACAGATTTTGACCTGATTTTCACTTGGCTTAAAACTTAAAAAATTCTCATTACAGCTTGCCACTTTATACTTGCTCTTTTGTATGTTGTTTTTGAAAGAGAAAAAAAAAATGCAGCTTCTAGCAAAATTCTCTAAAATGTACAAGAAACTCATTTTCCAGTCTTAATATTTCACATGAGGGATAAAAGCAAAGGAAAAGTTCTACAAGGAAGATTTGAAAGGCATCTAATAAAAAAGGAAAAACTGCAAGTAAAGGAAGTTTGATATTGCTTTTCTTACTGGTTGATCTATTATTAGAATAAATAATAAGCTATTAATATAGTTATACACTATATGCAAAACACTTAAAGTTATTCATACTGAAAACTGTCATTTTATACTATAGCCTTTACATAACAGTTTGACAGTGTATGCACCAGGAACGATATGCAGAGAGAGCCTCGGGAAATGCAGTAGAAGAAATGTGAAAGGAAACTTGTTTTGACAGAAATATGTAAACTTACATTGCTTATCTGTGCTTCTAAAAATGCTAGTTTCTTGGCTGTCAGTGTTTTTCTTTTCTGCCTTGATGAGGATGAATTGCTGTTCCATTACTGTTTTACCCATGTGAGCTATTCTTGCAAGAACAGTGCTGGCTTGCTACAATCTTTTATTGCTTTATTGTTTTACTGGCACAATTTCCAGTCCAAGAAGCTGCACTGAAGCTACCAATGCTAAATGACAGATTCTCAGATGCTCTTTGTAAACACAGAGGGGTTGATTTACTAAAGGCAAATAGGCTGTTTGCTTTGCAATTAATTTACGCTTACCTTAGTAAATGCAGTGAAAATCCCCTTTTACCAAGAATACTCAGTGATCTGCAAGAAAAATAAAAAAAAGCAGAATTTTTGCTGGCACATGATTGGATGATAAAAATCTGCAGAGCTCATTAACTAAGCTAAATTACCTTGTAAAGTTAACAGCCTTTGGTAAATCAAACCCAAAATGTCACCTTTAAGAGCATACATCTGATGCCGCGTGCACACAATCATTTTTCAGCATGAAAAAAAAACGTTGTTTTTCATCATGTCCAAAAACAAAGTTTTTCCAACTTCATCATTAAAACGACGTTGCCTACACACCATCGTTTTTAAAAAATTATCTAGCAAAGCACGGTGACGTACAACACGTACGACGGCACTATAAAGGGGAAGTTCCATTCGCCTTTGGGCTGCTTTAGCTGATTCCTTGTTAGTAAAAGACGATTCGCGATTTTTTGTTACAGCGTGATGAATGTGCTTACTACATTGCTTCTGAGCATGCGCGGGTTTTTTACGTCGTTTTAGCCCACACACGATCATTTTTTACAACCCGAAAAATGACATAGTTTAAAACGACGTTAAAAAATGCAGCATGTTTGAATTATTTTTTTTGTCGTTTTTCAGAACCTGAAAAATTATGTGAAGCACAAACACGATCATTTTAACTGACGTTTTTGAAAAACTACGTTTTTTTCATGCTGAAAAATGATCGTGTGTACGCGGCATTACTGCTTCCATAACATCAAGTTCAGGTTCAGGGAATCCCACAAAACATGTGTTTTTTTAATTATTATTCTTATTGAAAAAGGTACATGACAATGTCAGTAATCAAATGCTCTCAACATGAGCACACAAAACAGTACGCAACATCTTACAGTGCAAAAATGTCTATGTGTTTATAAGTACATTGCATTTCTCAGCATGTTGATCCTGTTATAGAAAACACCAAAGAAACACAAAAGTATTATTAGCTATTTCTCGAATCTTTTAGTGATATTGTTACATGTTAGTAACAATAAGGGCAGAAGAACACCAAGCATCCCACGCTTTATTATACTTAGTTGGACAACCCCTGTGTTCAAAAATTATTTTTTCTAAGGCCTCGTACACACGACCGAGTAACTCGTCGGGCGAAACACATCATTTTCCCCGTCAAGTTCCTTGTTAGGCTTGTCGATGAACTCGACAAGCTTGCTTTGCGTACACACTGTCAAGATAAAATCTCCTCGTTCTCAAACGCGGTGATGTACAACACATACAACGGCAGGGGAAGTTCAATTCCACTGGCACAACTCTTGGGGCTGGTGTTGCTAATCTCATGTGTCTGCGTGTTAAATAAAAGTTTGGTAAGAGACGATTTGCACTTTTCAGTCTGTTACAGCTTTAAAAATGTGTTATCTCCATTACAAATGCTACTTTTATTCCCGTCTCATACTTTATCCTGAGCAAGCGCGGGTTTCTTAGCATACACACGCTCGAGTTTCTCGTCGAAAACCAGCCCGACGAGGAACTCGACGAGCCAATTTGAGACTCCCATCGAGGAAAAACAGAACTTGCTCTCTTTTTGGCTCGTCGAGTTCCTCGACAGTTTCCTCGATGAAAAATGTACACACGACCGGTTTCCTCGGCAAAAAAACTAAACTCTCTCACCAAGTTTCTTGATGGATTCTGCCAAGGAAACTGGTCGTGTACGAGGCCATAGGGTAATATCTGATTTACTAAATGAAGCCATTTATGTATGGATGGAGGTGATGGCTGTATCCTCTTAAGTGCTACAGCTTTACGGGCCATAAATAATGTCTCCAGTAGCATGGTCCTAATATGTCTTGGCCCTTGCTCCTCATTGAGGACCCCCAGCAGACACACCAGTGGGGTACATGGAAGAGGAATGGATAAGACTGCAGACAATATCTTCGTCACCTGTTGCCAGTATCTCACTATAACTGGACAGAGCCACATAACATGTGCGAAATCCGCATGCGGGCAGGTGCACCTAATGCAGGCAGAGGTAGGTATACAGTGCATTGCGTGCAGTCTGACCAGGGTCAAGTTTGTTTAATGTAACATATAAAGGTTGATACATTTATTGTTGATTGCCAAATAAATGGGTGGAGCATGCCTCCTCTCAATCCTCATCAGATAAATCTGGGACAAGTTGTGGCCACTTGGTGCGCATCTCCAGTGGAACCCCACTAGTCGTGGCAGAGAGTAAATGTAGATACAGATTTGAGATAAGTCCCCTAGGACCCTGAGATCGAAGTACTCCTATTAGAGGGTATTCAGAAAAGTAGGTGTCACGAGTACCAAATTGAGAATTTAACACATGTCTAAATTGTAGATAAAGTAATACCTCGGGTTGCGAGTAACGCGGTTAAAGCAAAGGTCCGCCCCAATTTTTTTTATTAAAAGCCAGTAGCTACACATACTGCAGCTGCTGGCTTTAAATAATAGGACACTTACCTGTCCTGGAGTCCAGCGATGTCGGCACCCACAGCTGATGTTTTCATCAGCTGTCGGGTGCTGCCGTCGCCATTGCGGGTAAGGGAACCCGGCAGTGTAGCCTTTCGGCTTCATGCCAGGGACCCTATTGAGCATGCGCAAGACCCTGTTCCTCTCTCCTACTGGGCCGGCAACAGGGGGAGGAGGAGGGGGGAGGAAAAGGGAGCCTGTGGTGACGTCAGGGGCCGCAGCCCGGACCCGCGGGAGTGGGAACAGGATACCTGTCAAAGAACGTTATCCTGTCCCCCCCTCCCCCTGACAGAAGTTTCCACTTTTGGGTGGAACTCGGCTATAACAAGCTTTCACAATATGAGCTATTACTTTAAAAAAATCCTGACTCTGTTTGCAAGTGTTGTCTCACAAAGCAAGCAGGATTTAAGCCTCTGGGGTACCGCGTTTAGCCAGAGGTGTGGTGGCGCCGGTGACCCTCTGAGCCGATTGGATGCACTCGGAAACACTCGGAATCTGAGTGTTTCCGAGCCACTTTGAGGGTTTCCAAGTGCATCCAAGTGGCTCTGAGCGGTCTCTGAGTATTTTCGAGTCTCTCTGGTGCCTCCCACCTCTGGCCACATATGGTACTGCATACAATAGAAGTCAATGTGGAACTAATTATCTTTATTCCCATTGACTTCTATGGGGAAACTCTCTTTGATATGCGAGTGCTTTGAATTACAAGCATTCTCCTGGAACGGATTATGCTCTTAATCCAAGGTTCCACGGTATGTATAAAAGGTAGATTGGGGCAACTCATATTTCCTTTGCAATCCCTCAAAAGAAGCCAATACATGTCCATCATATATGTTGTCCAGAGAAACCATTCCCCTACGTTCTCAGAAGCCAGAGTCTACAAATTGCTTTAAATGGGGGAACATTGGATTGTGCCATTAGTACCCCAACATTTTTAATTTACTTGGTCTCCCTCCACACCGTGCTGGCCAATGTCAGTATTGGTATATGCCTTTCCCCCAGTGCGGCCATAGGTGCCCCAGTGCTATCAACAGATGTTTGATTAAAAGGACATAGGCTAGATATGACCCAACTACTGCCGGCGTAGTTCCCAGCCAGTCTGTCAGGTGGCATAACTGCCCAGCCAAATAGTAATAATCTAAGTTAGGCAATGCCATGCCAGTGTAAGCCTTAGGGAGCTGCAGAGTGCAGAATATAAGATTTACGCCTATGATTAGCCCAAATAAAGGAGATAAGTAGCGTGGTAAGGGTTTCATAAATGATTTTGGTACTGAGGTAGGCATGTGAAAAGTCACGTACAGACACTTGGGCAGAAGGGTCATCTTTATGAGATTAAACCTGCCTGCCACAGACAGGGGGAGGTTTGCCCAGATAGTAAGTTTTGCTTTAATCATGGTAACCATAGGGTCCAGATTTGCCTGGGAAGCCTCTAAAGGAGACAGGGTAATAATTATTCCCAAATATTTAAATAAAGTCACTACTTTAAGAGGGCATGGAGTATCTGATCTGTGTATGTTTAATGTTGCTCTTTAAGTCACATTACAGGGATCTTTGACACATGAAAACATGAAAAATAATACAGTATATGTGTCATAAGATCCCTGTTTTGCCTTTTTGGACTTTTTTAACTCTATTTCCATTTTTATAATTTTTTATTTTTCGAGGTTTCTGACTAGCACGATCGTTTATTATTTCCGGGTCACCATGCATGAGTCAATGGAGTCTGAAACTCAACTCAAAGTTTGGTTTCCTAATGGAGCTTATCTCTGTGATTAATACAATCGTTTTTTGGTTATTTAGGCCACCATACCATTGTATTCAGAGTTCTTGACTCAGATCGAGGCTTGGTTTCCCGAGATTGTATTTAATGCGATGCGTCAGTACGTAGCCCGTGCCCCAGACAACGTCATTTGTGTGACGAAACGCGCGTAGGGAGAGAAGACGCACGTGACAGTCCGAGTGGACGGGCGTTCGTTTTAAGCCGGCCGGCTATATTTTTATGCTTCTGTGAGATCGTTCTCTTGTAAGTGTTTTATCTTAATAAATTGTACACGATTTGCTACGGTACTTCACTATTGTGAGTCCTATATCTTTTTTGGGTGTCCAATCCAATCGGTGATATCTGTGCCTTGAGGATCCAATTCCTACTGGTGTATGCTGCAGTCCATGATTAAAGGCCCGGGCTGGGGTTTACAGCCGCAAGCCATCTTTGCTTGCCATCTGGTAAGCCTGCATTCCTTGTGGTGTTTCACTGTTGGTGGTGGATTTTTTCAACATTTGAACTACAACTTGAAGTTCAGTAGAAGTTATTTCAATTGTGTTTTTTTTTTGTTTGGACTTCACTGAACACAGGATTTACACAGCTATTTCAATTGTGTTTTATGTTTGGACTTCACTGAACACATGATTCACACAGCTGTTATTGCTTTATATAATTGTTTTCACCTGTTATAGTTTTTTAGTAATTTAGCGCAACTAAATTTTTTCTATTTGTATGCAAGACAAGCTTGAGCGGAATTCCATCGGAAAAACCATCCAAGGTTTTTCAGACGGAAAATCCGATCGTGTGTACGTGGCATTAGGGAATGATTTCCTGGCTCTATCCTTAGGTCCCATTCATATCTGAGTGTTTTGTGGATCAAAGCTCGAATTTTCAAAGAGCTCCATAAATCAAATGGTTTTTATTTGTGCCTGTTCATTCACACATGGTTGTAGTGTCACTTCAAGCTTGGAGCTCGAAAGAAAGTACTTAAGCTTCTTCTGAGCTACAAGATTCACGCATTTTTACCCCAATTGACGTAAATGGGAATGCCCAGAAAACCATGTGAACATGCGCTTATTGTGGGGTTTTTCCCCTAGTTACCAGCTTTCCATTGGCTAAAAATAATGAAAATAAAAAAATGCCTGTACAAGAGCGTGAAAAAAAAAAAAGCTTATGAAAATAACCAGATTCAGAAAAAGCTCAAAAAAAAGCTCATAAAAATAACCATACGCTCAACTCAAGTGTGTAATGCAAGTACTGTATTGTTTTTCTCATATATTTATTATTAAACAAATATATATATATATATATATATATATATATATATATATATATATATATATATATATATATATATATTTACTATATATACAGTATTTCTATTGGTGTTATGCATGCTCTGCCTTGCAAACAGAGGTGAAGGCGAGTTTTATAAATTGTTACTGCTTAAGAGGATTAAATATATGACACTAGTACTGCATGCAATACCTCAAACCATAATCACCACTTGTCTAATAGTACATTACATAGAGTAATACATTATATAATGAGGTTTACAGATATAAGGTATATCACAGTTAAAAAAATGAATGTCCTATTACTGAACAAATTCAGTCCAGCCATTTGTTTGCTGAAAACATACCATCATACTAACATGCTGGTCAATGCTTCTTCAAAACCAAAGGGTCTCCTGGGAGCCACCAATCTAGACTGGCTTCACATTTGTGCATTTTGTTATTTATTTATTTAGAGCAACATCACAAAGCACATATACAGTA
Source organism: Rana temporaria (assembly GCF_905171775.1). Taxonomy (NCBI): domain Eukaryota; kingdom Metazoa; phylum Chordata; class Amphibia; order Anura; family Ranidae; genus Rana; species Rana temporaria. Next base: position 181,144,559 of record NC_053491.1, read on the forward strand.
GCAGCCAAAGCACCTGCACTACAGTGGACCACAACAAAGATACTGTACCTTGTGGTCCATTGCATTGTCGAAAATGCTGCTGTTTTTCTTGTATTGGGGTATACTAATAGCCCTTTCAAAATAAATAGGCTGTTTTAACGCAGCACAAGCTAATTTATGAAATCATGCATGCAGAAGTACAAATGGGCCTTAAGAGTAAAAATGACTCTTTTTTTTGCAACTGTGGTCTGAATTTCACTTGTCAGTTTTGCAGTCCTTGTACAGCAGAGCTTAAACTGGGAGAGGAAGAATCAGCGCAAGGAACCAAACATTTGTGCTGTAATGAGAGGCATGCTGATAAGAGGGGAAATCAGAGTGACAGAGAGATGATCTCATCAATCTGCTACTTCTTCTCTCACTATCCAGTAACAGGCTGGGGAGGGAGAAGACCTGTAAGTGTTAAGGATCTGAAGCATACTCTCCTGTATATGTCTTTCATCTGTAGCTGTTCATCTAGAGTTCAACTTTCATTGTATTACCTAGAATCTCCCTAACTACTTGACCTCCGAAAGCAGTGGCGGATGGTGTTTTTTTTTGGGGGGGGGGGAATGGCAAACAACCACCCAACCGACCGGGGGGGTGGGTTTTTGTTTGCCCCCACCCCATGCTGTTGGTCAGTGAGTCGGTCATCCAGCCCCACACTTATCCCATCTAGGTCGAGGGTGGGCAGCGCTTCTACGAGTGGTGGGCAGCAGCTTCCATCGCATCTCCCCCTCCTCTACATCACGGCAACTCCCGCCGTGCTTCGCTTCCCTAATAACCCACGTCTCAAGATCCGCTTCCTGATTGGCCGGGGGGAGGATCAGAGCGACAATAGCGAATATTAATTTGCTATTGTCACACAACTGGGTGGGCTCAGAGAGCAGTGCTCTGAACCACGAGCCCACCCTTTTTTGAAACCTATTAGAGCCTCTCCTATTAGAGCCCCCCATCCACGAGGCCGGAAGCATGGATGGGGGGGCGGCGCCCGTGTGCCCCTAATGGACGGGCCACCACTGTCCAGAAGATTTACCCCCCTTCCTAACAAGGCCATTTTTTGTGATACGGCACTGCGTTATTTTAACTGACAATTGCACAATCATGCGATGATGTACCCAAATAAAATGTTATTTTATGCGATATAAACAAAAAAAGTCTGACAATTTTGAAAAAAAAACAATATTTTTTACTTTCTGCTATAAAACATATACAATAATAAAAAATTAAAACAATCTAATTTCTTCATCAATATAGGACAATATGTATTCTGCTACATATTTCTGGCAAAAAAAAATCTAAATCCCAATAAGCGTATATTGACTGATTTGGCACCTACAAACTATGGCCCCGCTGAAGAAGTTCTGATGAACGTAACGTATACGGGGGTGGAGCTATGCATGGATGTTGCTGCCATCCTTTGTATTCAACATCACATGTTTGTGCTATATGCTTGTATTACCCTAAATAAGTGTGAGTAGTCCGCATTCGGACATTTAATACATTTTTAAACGTTTACACAGTGAGCACTTAGATCTCCCTTCTTTTTGCATAAATATGTTTTGGTGTCCCCACTGAAATAACGGTCTGAAGAAGAAGTTTCCATCAATTTGTTTTCACCACCTACCACACGTGTGGAATCTGTTAAGAACTACAAGCTCAGGAGTCCATGCTTTGAGGAGAGCATAGAACCGGAGGTGGAGGGATTGTCACCACTATTGATAACAGTTATCTTCACCGGTGAAGCTGTATTCTGGGATTTGTTGTTCATCAGCATCTTGGACTGCATTCCATTTTATTTATAAACAAAAAAAAGACTGACAATTTTGAACAAAATAAATATATTTTTTCTTACATCAGTAAAACAGTTCAAACACAGCTACTTCCACCTCATAAATAGCACCCCTCTCAGTCAAGTCCAGGGTAGCTTTAGCAACACAGATAAACAGATGGAAGGATCCAAGACCCAAGAGTTACTTCACTGGAGTTGGAGTACTCTGGTGGCAATTGGAAAGGAGCTCTCAACAGTAGCTGGGTTTTCTGGGGAAGATGCATGCTATTGGTCTCTGGACCAACTTTCCACACTCTGGTTCTTACAGCAGAGGGCCTCTCACCTGGCTGCAGATCACTTGCCCATCAATGTCTGCCTAATCTACTGTGGCCTCTCTGGGCTGCTGAGGGAGGGAAGCTAATACATTTATACTCCCTGGGAGTATCCAGGAACCCAGGGATTTGTGGTAAATGGAGTCAAAAGTTCTGCGCCTGCGTCTGAGCATGAAAATAAATTGGACCTCTGCTACACGGCCACTAAAAGAAAGCTCTATCTTTCTCCAAACAATTATAATAATTTAATTTGGGTACGCTATTGTATGACCAAGTAAGCCTGGACCCCCACTGTCTCACTGCTGGTGTTTTGGCTATTAGTATGTAAATGTTATCCGGTTGAGATTCTCTTCCCTCTTTGATGTAAAAGCTAGCAGGCCCCTAGTAAGAAATAGTCTCAGGATTTTCTTTTTAATAGATTTAATGGAAAATAATATATAAAAAATAAAACAATATATTTATTACCACAGGAACTATGGGAAAAGGGGAAAAAAGCATACTCTATACTTACTACTTATATACAAGTTGCCTGTTTTTTCAACAAGATTTTTGAAAGACAGTTGTCATTCTGCCAGTTGCTGTGTTGGCATTTAAAATGGTTTACTACAAACCTGCAAAGAATGTAAATTAATGAGTAATGTGGAATATTCTGTTGTGTGTAACCATATTTTATGATGGGTTTGCTTCATTAAGTTTACAAGAAGTGTCATGAAATGTGGCATGAACACCTGGGCATTTTAAAAATAATTACTTCCCAAAGAGCACAATTAGAGAATAAATGCAGGTTGGTTAGTCTGAGTTGTGAGATATTTTGAATAACATTTTTTTTTTTTTTAACAGTTAATATTTTCAATTTAGATTTCTGAATTAGATCCAAGAAAGCACCATTGTGGGTATGGTAAGACAACATTAAAATGCAACTACAGTGCCACTGTTATGTGGCCTATAATGAACCATCGGTATCAAAATTAACCAAGCACTGCTTTTATACTAGAAACTCAAATACTTGTGTTCTTTCTTATAAATCAATCAGTGTACTATTACCTCAGTAATTTAACTCATATATATCTGTGCATAAACAATAAATAGTATAAAGTGCCAGTGCAAACATCTTAATTCATATAGTGCACAAGTGCAAATAAAATGTAAGTGCTTCCTGCCCACTATTACGACACTTTTGGTCAACTATAGAGACAATCATACAAAAATGTATAGATCACACGATTAAAAAAGATCCTGTGTTCTTCCTGCTACCCGCCACCACAATCCCAGCACAGTCGTACAAGAAATCTGTGGTACGATACTTGCTCAATGCCACAAAGTCTTGCATTCCAGCTATGTGGAAACATACCACTCCCTTCCATTGGGTTGTGGCTGCGCAAGGTAGAAGACATTAAAAAAATGGAAGATCTAGTGCTCACAGCACAACACAAATAAGAAAAGCATTCTAAATCCTGGGCACTATGGAATATGTTCATATTCTCTGATGAAGGGCAGTCCTTGCTGAACTCCTGATAGTCATGTTGACACTGACAATCTGTAAGGTGGCATCGTCTCCGCATCTTTAATGCTCATGTTAACTAATATTCCCGTCCCTCCCCCTTTTCTTTTCCTTGCTAGTTTCACTCTCTATTTTCTCAACTGATGGTTATATCTCCAACTATTTAGAGGCCGTCCTTTCTCTCCAGTTTTTTTTTTGCTAACATGATCGGGTCGTGCTACCCGGTGATTAAAACAATATCGTACATTTATTTACATGCAATATGGAGTGGTTTTGGTCACAGAATGTGATTTAGAAATGGGGTTAACACGTCCTTTTCTTTTATTATATCCTATACTATCCCTTTTTTAGACTGAATATGAGCTTTTGCTATTGAGGACCACTATATATGTTTGACTGCCAATTTTGACCACAGTTGACCACAGTTGTACTGTATCTTTTCTGTATCTCCTGTCTTTTGAAATATGTAATAACATTTATATTTGAAAAACAAATGCAAGTGCTGATGAGTCCTTCAAGTGAATAATCATGGTGCCATTCTCCCCGTTTGTATTCCTCACTCACCAACAGTTAAAGTCAGACTGGCATGTAAGTATCCTGGTGTGATTTAGATGAATTTTACACTCCTCTCCTCCGATTATGGGGTCCTCAGTGATACAGTATGTTCATGGCATAAGGGTCAACAAACAAACAACAAAAGAGAGATCTCCATAGCCTAATACCATTTGGTTTATTAAAAAAAAAAAGTACAATGCAATTACACTTACAAAAGAAGTAATAATTCAAGCAAGTTGGATTGCCGCCTCAGTGTGTGTTCCAATTAGCGGAAATCAAGTCACTACTCGTTCCTGCTTGACATGTTTCACCCCTCCCACTGGGTGTCTTTAGAAGACGCCCAGTAGAGAGGTGAAACATGTCAATCCAACTCCATATACATGCTTGAATTTTTACTTGTTTTGTAAGTGTAATTGCATTTTAACCAAACAGTATTAAGCTGTGGAGATTTCTCTTTTTTTGAGCCTTATGCCATGAACATACTGCATCGCTGAGGACCCCATAATCGGAGGAGAGGAGTGTAAAATGAATTGAAATCACACCAGGATAATTACATGCCAGTCTGACTTTAACTGTCGGTGAGTGGGGAATACAGGTAGGAAGCAAGGCACTATATACTCTGCACTGTATTATATACACTACGCGGACTGCACAATATACTCTGAACTGTATTATATATACTACATGGACTGCACTATATACTCTTAACTGTATTATATATAATACACTGAGTGACTGCACACTACACTAACTATCCGCCTAATCTCCATTCATTCACTATATATGGCCGCCGCGTAAGCAACAGCCTTATATAGTGTGGGGCGTGGTCTTTGCCCTTGGCCAATCATGGCTCTCACAGCACATTGCGCTGTGATTGGCCAAAGCATACAGGTCAGGTGCATTATTTGGCCAATCAGCAGCTGCCAATGCAATCTTGCAGTGTATTATGGGGCGCATCGTGGCGGGCGAACCTCCTGCGAGCGAGTGCCCCATATGTTCGTTTGCTCGTAGTTTGTTAATTTGTTCTGCTGCAAGCAGAAAGTGAAAGTGTGCTCTAACACCTCAAACACATGTCCCAACCTAAGTTCTTATTCCAAATCAGAAAGCTCTTGATTACAGAAAATAAAAAGCCTAACCTATCCCCATTATACCAGTTTTTTATAATAATATACATCCAATTTTTCAGTTCTTCTCCTACAGAATTGATGCATGCTTCACCATATTTCAACTAGCTAGAGCGGGGGTGTGCAAACTTTTTTCAGAGAGGGTCAGATTTGATGAAGTAAACATGCGTGAGGGCTGACCATTTTGCCTGACATTCTTTGAACCAATTAAAATAAATGCAAATTATCTAATACACTGCCCAACAATAATTCTCTTGCCTTTGTGGCTGTGTGTGGTAAAGATTCTAATGATGAGCTCAGGCGTGTTGATTGGATATACCTTATTTATCTGCGTATAACACGCACCTTCACTTTAGGAGGAAAAACGAAAATTTTAAACAAAGAAATGTGAAGCAAAATAAGGGTCATTGCCCATCAATGCAGCCTAATCAGTGTCCATCTGCAGCCTCAGCATTGGCCCGAAAGCAGCCTCACCATTGCCTGAATGCAGCCTCACCATTGAAATGAATGTAACCTCTGAATGCAGCCTCACCATTGCCATGAATGCAGCCTCACCATTGACATGAATGCAGCCTCACAATTGCCATGAATGCAACCTCACCATTGACATGAATGCAACCTCACCATTGATATGAATGCCACCTTACCATTGACATGAATGCAGCCTCTGAATGCAGCCTCGCCATTGCCATCAGTACAGCCTGATCGATACCCATCTGCAGCCTCAGAGGGGACAGGGAGGGGGGCAGGACGAGCACCAACAGATTACATACAGGAGAATCTGGACCATCCCTATTGTCTAGTGCAGACTGACATTAAAACCCATTAAAATCCCATGCCAATCCTTCCCAAAAGCCAAGAAAAATCTTTTTGTTTTTGTTTTTACATTGAACATTTTGCATGGTTTATAATATACTTTACTTCAGAGGTTACAGTCTGCTGTGCTCCAACAGCACAGCAATTAGACAATGTTCTCATGTACAAACAGTAGCTGTTGAAATTACACTATAAAAACAAGTTGCCTAAAAAAGCCCAAGAGGCCAACTATTTCTAAGCAATTATCGCAAAAAAGCAAGGAAATAACACAATACTTCTGTTCCTCTAGCTAGTTTAAATATATGGTGAAACATGCATCAATTCTGTAAGGGAAGAACTGAGGACTACAAAAATATATATGTATATTATTATAAAAGAAAAAAGTGTTTAATAACAAACACACAAGGTCAAGGCTGTATTTACTGTAGATATCATGCTGCCCTAGGCACATATGAATAATGATCCCTGTACTAACTTTTCTTAAGACCCCTTTCACACTGGGGCGTTTTTCGGGTGCTTTTGGGCTAAAAATAGCGCCTGTAAAGCACCTGAAAAATGCCTCCCTTGCAGCCCCAGTGTGAGAGCCCAAGTGCAAGGCGGTAAGGGAGCCCACCCATAAGTACCCCGCTAGCAGCCAAAACGTGCCGCTATAACAGCAGTAACGTCCTGTTAAAATTAGCGGTGCTTTACCGCTAGCGCCCCCCACCACAGTGTGAAAGGGGTCTTAGTGTAGAAAACACTGCTAGAATGGTTGTTGGAGAAGGCATGCTGTCTGCTAGATACACAGGCATTTTTTAGCTGCGCAGACCACCAAACAAGAGGAAGAAGAGATGGCTTCATATTTGTTTACCAATAAGGGGCCTTCTGACCCTGAAACACCTCTTGTTAAATTTAGCCAGACATATTCCAGAGGTGAATGGAAAAAAAATAATAATAAAAAATTAAGGTTTTGTAAAGATGGAGGCTTGGTGCTGTACCATCTAACCATGCTGCACTAAGCCCTCTAATGCCATTATGGAAAATATAGTCTTGCATATGGTTATAAAAATGTTGTACATAGCCGTGACATGGACAGCTATTGGGCCAGATTCACGTAGATCAGCGGATCTATAGATCCGCTCGATCTACGTGATTTAAGATCCGCTCCCGCAAGTTTGAGAGGCAAGTGGCTAATTCACAAACCACTTACCTCCAAACTTGCGGCGGCGGATCCTAAATCCCCCGGCGGAATTCAAATTCCGCGGCTAGGGGGAGTGTACTATTTAAATCAGGCGCGTTCCCGCGCCGATTTAAATGCGCATGCGCCGTCCGGGGAGTTTCCTGGCGTGCATTGCTCCCACTGACGTCACTAGGACGTCAGTGGTTTCGACGTGAGTGTTACTTGCGACGCGCGTGTTTGTGAATCGGCGTACGCAAACGACGTTAGAAAATTCAAATTCGACGCGGGAACGCCGGCTATACTTAACATTGGCTGCGCCTGATAAAAGCAGGGGTAAGTATACGACGGGAAAGCCGCTACGGAAACGTTGTAAGAAGACTGCGTCGGGTCCGCGTACGTTCGTGAATTTGCGTATCTCGCTGATTTACATATTATTCAAGGTAAATCAGCGGGAACGCCCCCGGCGCCATTTTTAAATCGAAAATAAGATCCGACAGTGTAACACAGTGTAACACTGTCGGATCTTAGCCATATCTATGCGTAACTGATTCTATGAATCAGGCGCATAGATAGGACCAGTGTAAGTCAGAGATACGATGGTGTATCTGTAGATACACCGTCGTATCTCTTTGTGAATCTGGCCCATTATCTCTAATCACCCACCTCCAGTTTAACAGTCAGGTTTGTGGGAGATTTTTTTCCCCTAATACTGAACCAATTGGTAAAGTACTGTATACACATGTTCAAATACTGCTGGACTAATGTTACATTTAATGTTCAGGCTGTGCTAAAGCATTGGTTCCAATCATTTTCCCCAGCAGGTCTTCTCACATGCAAAGTGTTCATGGTGTGGGCTGAATGAAGCCTATATAATAGGGGTGCTACATGCTCTTTTCCAATATAACAAGGTATAATGCATGAAGATTGATATACAGACAGACCATATGAAGAATGGAATGACTTTGTATTTTAGAGTGATGTTTAAAAATTCATTTTATTAGTTATTACTAAGTTTATTGCTCATAAAGTTCTATATCGATTTTGGCAATTCCTGTTTAGTATAGATTTTCTGTGGACAAAGAAATCATATACTAGGAGTTGTAGTATTATAGAAAATTTCACTGGAGAGCTTGCACATGGTCATATTTCTTAAGTTCATGGTTCTCAGAAGGATTACTATAGCTCAGAGTGCTATAGTTCTAGATCTGAGCAAACCTACATTTCATGGTGAAGCCTTATGTGCCTGCAGCATTATGATTATGCATTCAGTCATTGTAGCAGCTGCCAATGTAAAGTTACAGGGAAGTTCACTGAATGCCAAATAGATTAAAAAAAGATGAAATTGTAAAATCTAAACCTGCAAGAAAATAATTGACTGTTGCTTTTATAGCCTATAATTATTGCCAGATTTTGTCTTCTTTATTGTTTACACGTGCTAGTAGACTGATCCATGGCCATCAGGGAAGGATGTTTACAAATGACATCATATTGGTAATATCTTTGTTTCAATGTATATATATATATACTGATTTTTGTAAAGAAAGGTAAAGAAGTGAAGATTTTCTATGATATAGAGAAACATTTTAAAATGTTTATTGTGCCTAATCAGTGTCGTGAAATCATGTACCCTTTGTCTTGAATTTCTCCTGAAAAATAGCAATGCACTCAGGGCCACCGTCAGGGGGTACAGGCATTACACCTGTAAGGGGCGTGATGGTCCCCGTTTTTTTTTTTTTATTATTATGTATATATTTTTTTCGTCTGACCTTAGCAACTTGCGGCAGGAGAGAGAAGAGAAGACTTGACTTTGTTTTTTTTGTCAGCACCAACCCCCCCCTGTCCCGCTTATCATCTAGTGGCAGGAGAGAGAACAGATGACACTTTTGTTACCACACTTGTTACCACAACCCCCCCCCCCCCCCCGTGCTTACAATCTCTGCTCCAGGGGGCCCCTGCCTGAAGCTGTGTAAGGGGCCCCAAAATTTGTGATGGCTTCCCTGAATGCACTTTCTGGAATGTGACCCTTAACAATCCTGTGCCTACAGCCTCATGGCTGTATATCTGCAGTGTGAGATCCAAGGCACTGCTCCCTTTGACTGCTAGTCTTGAGAGATTTGGAGTAAGATTTGTGATGTCACTGCTGTGCTGCTCACTGTTCTCCATGCTGTAGGTTCTTATATGAGGAAGGATGCAAAACCAGTAATAGGTAAGTCAGTAATAGTGAAAAGATCAGCTGCGGGGATTAACTTCTTGAGACCCGGGCCGTAGTAAAAGACGGCCACAAGGGGGCTCTATAGACCCGGAAGGCCATCTTTTTACGGCCTCGGGTCCTCCGGCCACTGGGGGGGTGCGCGCGTCGCCGGTGGCGCGTGTGCGGCACGTCACTGTGATGGCGATGTGCGTGCCTGGCGGCTGCAATGTCCGCCAGATACCCGCGATCGGCAGTGACAGAGCCAGGGATGTGGATCTGTGTGTCTAAACACAGAGATCCATCTCCTATAAGGGAGAGGAGACCGATGCTGTGTCCCTTGTACATAGGGACACAGATCGGTCACCTCCCCCAGTCAGTCCCCTCCACCCACAGTTAGAATCACTCCCAGGGTACACATTTAAGCCCTTCCTCGCCCCTTAGAGTTAACCCCTTCCCTGCCAGACACATTTATACAGTAATCAGTGCATATGTAAAGGCACTGTTCGCTGTATAAATGTGATTGGTCCCAAAAATGTGTCAAAAGTGTCCGATGTGTCCGCCATAATATTGCAGTCCCGATTAAAATCGCAGATAACCACCATTACTAGTAAAAAAAATCATAATTCTGTCCCCTATTTTGTAGCCGCTATAACTTTTGTGCAAACCAATCACTATATGCTTATTGCGTAATATATGTAGAAGAATACATATCAGCCTAAACTGAGAAAAATTTTTTTTTTTTTTTTTAAATTGGGATATTTATTTATAGCAAAAAGTAAAAAATATTGTGTTTTTTTCAAAATTGTCGCTCTTTTTTTGTTTATGCTCTATTTGCAGAGAAAAAAAAGGGCGTCAATTTTGTTTGGGAGCCACGACCGCGCAATTTTCATTTAAAGTGTGACAGTGCCGAAAGCTGAAATTTTGCCTGGGCAGGAAGGGGGTATATGTGCCCAGTAGGCAAGTGGTTAAATACTGGTGGTGTCTTTAGCCTCTGCCTGTCTTCTTTGGACACAGGTTTTGATAGTTGTTTACCTCTTTACAATTATTTTATATAGTTGCTAAGTTAGATTTATATTTACATTTTTAAACCTAATTTTAAAAACAACTCCACCCAAGCAGCAGCAGCAGTAGCTGCATGCCATCATTGAGTAGTTCTACAATAATATTGTATGATGATGTGTATGATGATTGCCCCAAAGCAGCCTGTGGTCCTTTTAAATGCATCAAAGGTTCTTCATTTAGGACACATGGGATGGGACATTTTGTCAGCTTTTGTAGAGATCAGTGATACAATGAATCTTCTGTTTTTCCTGGTGCATGCACCAGACACTGGAGACAAAGCAGCAGTAACCAGGCCTATCTGCAGGTAGCACTCACAGCCAATGTATGAACCACATGACTGCTGGCTATATTAGGTCCAGAACCGATGTGAAAACTAAAAAAAATTAGGACAACATGGACTATTGGGTGTCCAGGCTAGAGCTAGCACCTTGCCCTGCGGAAGTGCTGGGAGAATAATGACCGAGTGGTCCATCAAGTCTGCCTTTTTTTTTTGTAAATGTTTTAGTTTTGTTTTATTTGTTTTTTGTTTTTTTTTGTTAACTTTTTTGTCTGAGTGTAGATCTATGCTTGTCCCAAGCATGCTTGAAGCCATTTATTGTTGACTCACTCACTAACTATGCTGGAGTTCAGTACAACAATACTTTCTAAAGGGGCCCATACACACAATTGGACTTTTTTGACAACAACGGTCGAACGGATGTGTTTTTATCGGACAATCCGACCGTCTGTATGCTCCATCGGAAAATTGTTGTCGGTTTTTCAATGGACAAATGTTCGCTGTGCATGCTCTCAAACTTTCGGACAACAAATGTCAGATGGAGGATCATCCGATTGTGTGTACAGAAGTCCATCGGACTAAAATCCAAAGTAAAAACATGCATGCTCAGAACCAATGCTAAACATCATACAACAATAGCATAGAAGTTGCCCAAAGGGTGGCAGTAAAGAGCTGAAAAACCACATGGTTTGGTGAATGTTGGCTGAAAAAGTTCTGCCGTGTGTAAGCAGAACAAGTGTATTAATCTTGGTTTCATATTTTTGATAAATAGTGGGTTTAGAAAAGAATCAACCCCTCTTTATAATAATCACATGTTGTTGCTTTGCAGCCTGAGATGAAGACAGACACAATTTTTTTTTTTTACAGTTGTAGTTACTCAATGCAACCTATAACATCAAAGTTAAAGATATACAGTGCCTTGAAAAAGTATTCATACCCCTTCAAATTCTCTAAATTTTGCCATGTTACAACAAAAAACTTAAATCTATTTTGTTGCGATTTTATGTGAAAGACCAACACAAAGTGGCACATAATTGTGAAGTGGAAGAAAAATTGTAAATGGTTTTCAAAACTTTTTTCAAATAAATATCTGAAAATGTATTCAACCCCCTTTACTCTGATACCCCTAACTAAAATCTAGTGGAACCCATTGCCTTCAGAAATCACATAATTAGTAAATAGCATCTACCTGTGTATAATTTAATCTCAGTAAAAATACAGCTGTTCTGTGAAGGCCTCAGATGTTTGTTAGAGAACCTTAGTGAACAAACAGCATCATGAAGGCCAAGGAACACACCAGATAGGCCAGGGATAAAGTTGTGGAGAAGTTTAAAGCAGGGTTAGGTTATAAAAAAATATCCAAAGCTTTGCACTGTTCAGGCCATAACCTGAAAATGGAAAGAGTACGGCACAACTGCAAACCTACCAAGCAATGGTCGTTCACCTAAACTGACAGGCTGGGCAATGAGAGCATTTTTCAGAGAAGCAGCCAAGAGGCCCATGGTATCTCTGGAGGAACTGCAGAGATCAACAGCTCAGGAGGGAGAATCTGTCCTCAGGACAACTATTAGTCGTGCACTCCACATATATGGCCTTTATGGAAGAGTGGCAAGAAGAAAGCTATTGTTAAAAGAAAGTCATAAGAAGTCCTGTTTGTAGTTTGCGAGAAGCCATGTGGGGGACACAGCAAATATGTCGAAGAACCTGCTCTGGTCAGATGACACCAATATTGAACTTTTTGGCCTAAAAGCAAAAAGCTATGTATGGCGGAAAACTAACACTGCACATCACCCTGAACACAACATCCCCACCGTGAAACATAGTGGTGGTGGCAGCAGGTTGTGGGGATGCTTTTTTTCAGCAGGGACAGGGAAGATGGTCAGAGTTGAGTCTGAAAAAGACTTGAGACTGGGATGGAGGTTCACCTTCCAGCAGGACAACTACACTAAACATACAGAAAGAGCTACAATGGAGTGGTTTAGATCAAAGCATATTCATGTGTTAGAATGGCCCAGTCAAAGTCCAGACCTAAATCCAACTGAGAATCTGGGGCAAGACTTGAAAATTGCTGTTCACAGATGCTCTCCATCCAGTCTGACAAAGCTTGAGCTATTACTTTCTAGATGTGCAAAGCTGGTAGAGACATACCCAAATAGACTTGCAGCTGTAATTGCAGCAAAAGGTGGTTCTACAAAGTACTGACTCAGGGGGGCTGAATACAAATGCACGCCACACTTTTCACGTAAAAAAATTGAAATCCATTTATCATTTTCCTTCCACTTCACAATTATGTACCACTTTATGTTGGTCTATCACCAACACCACGGATGACGGATAGGAATGCGGCGATCGACCTCAAAACCTAAGACTCCCTGGCCAATCGGGTTGGGTGTTGGGCCAAGAGGTGGGAATATGCGACAGTGAGCCCTGGGAACACAGGAAATTTAAATGAAAGTTATTACAGCAGGAAATCCTGCTCTCTGCTGATTCGGATGCCTCGCATCTTCCTCTTCACAGGTGAGGCTGCATTGGGCACAGGTCACACTGCATTGGGCACAGGTGAGGCTGCATTGGGCACAGGTGAGGCTGCATTGGGCACATGTGAGGCTGCATTGAGCACAGGTGAGGCTGCATTGGGCACAGGTCACGTTGTATTGGGCACAGGTCACACTGTATTGGGCACAGGTCACACTGTATTGGCCACAGGTCACGCTGTATTGGGCACATTTGAGGCTGCATTGGGCACAGGTGAGGCTGCATTGGGCACGGGTGATGCTGCATTGGGCACAGGTCACGCTGAAAAGGGCACAGGTCATGCTGTATTGGGCACAGGTGGGGCTGCATTGATGGCCACAGTTGGGGCTGCACTATTTATTTTTGTAACTTATTTCTGCATAATTTATTTCATTAGCTCATTTATGAGGGCGTGTTTAGGGGTGGGATTAGGAGTGGGGCATGGTAGGGGTTGGGTGGGGCAACTGGTGGCGAGTAACCCTTAAGGCCTGGCTAGCAGCTCAGGACTTGAAATGTTGAGCCCTGCTATACACTGTGGGCCAGATTCTGAAAGGACTTACAACGGCGTAGCGCCATGTACGCTGTCGTAAGTCCTAATCCGACCCGTCGTATCTATGCGCCTGATTCTTAGAATCAGTTACGCATAGATATCCATTAGATCCGACAGCCGTAAGTCTCTTACGCCATCAGATCTTAACTGCATTTTTTTTGACCGCTAGGTGGCGCTTCCGTCGAATTCTGCGTCGAATATGCAAATTAGCTAGATACGCGAATCCCTGAACGGCCGACGCAGTAAAGTTACGACGTTTACGTTAGGCTTTTCCCGGCGTATAGTTGCCCCTGCTATATGAGGCATAAGTGCGGCGTACCAATGTTAAGTATGGCCGTCGTTCCCGCGTCGAAATTTGAAAAAGTTACGTCGTTTGCGTAAGTCGTCCGTGAATGGGGCTGGAGGTCATTTACGTTCACATCAAAACCAATGACGTCCTTGCGGCGTACTTTGGAGCAATGCACACTGGGAAATTCCACGGACGGCGCATGCGCCATTCCGCAAAAACGTCAATCACGTCGGGTCACAGTAGTTTTACATAAAACACGCCCCCCTGATCCAAATTTGAATTAGGCGGGCTTACGCCAGCTGATTTACGCTACGCCGCCGCAACTTACGGAGCAAGTGCTTTGAGAATACAGCACTTGCCCGTCTAAGTTGCGGAGGAGTAATGTAAATCGGATACGTTACGCCCGGGCAAAGATACGCCGCTGACTGAGAATCTGGCCCTGTAACTGTACTAATGACACTGGCTGGGAAGGGACTAACATCTTGAATCAAGGGGTTAAGTGTGTGCCTAACAAGTGTTAATGTGTGCATTATGTGCTGCTTTTTGCTAAAAAATTTGGGCCCTTGGTGGCAATCAAGAATTCCCTCACTTTGGAGGGGTTTCCTCTCACTTTTTTTTGGCCATGGGACAAGAAGTGAAGGGAAATTTCTCCAATGGACAACTGAAAAAAGCAAGCATCCCTGCAGTTGGCTTTTAGACAGGACTTTTACATTTTAAAGTAAAAAATGACTGACAGGTTGACTTTAAAGAAAACAGACATTTTAAAACAGGTAATGAATAATGAAAGAAAACATATGCCTATGTGTCAGAAAAATGTAATAAATATCAATGCAACATATTATTGAAAAAATATCTCAAAGTGCAAACCTTACTCTTTGCACTGAAATACTGGTGGTCCTAGGTAGGATCGGCTTCCTGTCCAAACTCCTGGCATCTAAATTAAAAGGAAAAATTAGTCTGCAATCTAAGCCCAGTGATTCTGGCTACAAACAAAGGCCTGTGCTTAGTTAAACAGGAAAACCTTTTTCTCCCATACTATCCATAAGTAACTATGTCTACCGGTAATTCTTCCAACAGCTGTTTCTCATTTTCTGGTCAGGACAGCAAAAGCTGTAAATTTACACCTTCATCTTGAGCGGATTTCAAGTATATTAACTCTTTCAAACCCAAAAATTCATAGTTTCCTTGAAAGCAAATCTGTTTAAGGTAAAACTATGTTGAAGATTGCTAGAGCAGACTGAAAAAACATAGACATTTATTTGAATATTTTAAATTCACAATTTGCCAAATAATCAACAGTAGAAAAATTTTGGCACATTTTAATTTCATGCCTCTTAGCAGAAAATTGGATAGTCCCAGAACTCTGTGCTTGGATATTGCCAATGGTTAAAATGGGCACACCCAGAATGAGTTTAGTCTAATGTAACTAGATCTTCAGAATAACATCTGGGATACTCCCAAGTCTGGCTGAAGAAGACAGGTTTTCACTGGCTCAAGAGAAGTACATTTCTTTTTATTGCGACAATCGGGTATACTGAAAGTAAAAACTATTCTTTTCATTTTGTCACATTCAAGGGACTTCATTTTATTTTCGGTCCTGTAGACACAACAGGAAGCAGGAGGAAATCTCTCCAAATGAAGGTAAATCTTTTCTGGGACAGTTGCCCCTACTGGGAGATTAATGCCTCTTACACACGACCATTTTTCTCGGCTGGTTTTTCCCGACGTGATTCCACTCTAGCCTGACTTGCATACACACGTTCATGCAAAAAAAACGTCCAACCAAAGCGTAGTGACGTACAACGCGTACGACGGGACTATTAAGGGGAAGTTCCTTTCAAATGGCGCAACTCTTTGGGCTGCTTTTGGGCTGCATACTTGATTCTGAGCATGCACGTTTTTTTCCCCTCGGAAAAGCACACACATGACTGTTTTTCGCAAAGAGAAAAAAACTGACATGAAACACGACAAGAAAAAAGAGAGCTGGTTTAAATTTTTTTGCAGGCAGTTTTTTTGTCGAGAAAACTGCTAGGGTGCATACACACGACCGGTTTTCTTGACCAATATAAAAAATGGCAGCTTTCTCGTCGTGAAAACCGCACATGTGTATAGGCATTAGTCCTGTTCTAATGACAGTTACATTTTAAATTTTCCCTCACTTTTCATCAGGACAATTACATTGATGCTACTTTGAAATCGCGCTACTTCACTTGAAGTAGCGTGATTTCAAAGAAGCAAGGTCAGCGCGATTTCAGGTGCTACTTGATAGGCATACGTGTGGCTTCATGCACAGATGTCTATTGAAGTCACACCTGAAATCGGCAAAAGTAGTGCAGGATCTACTTTTGCAAATCAGTGTCGCACCAATTGGAACAGTGGCATTGCCGCCAATAGGCTGTGACTTGTCATACGATTTGATCTCTTAAATCGCATGACAAATCGCTCCAATGTGAACTTAGGCTGAGCCCTGGTTTACATTGATGCTACTTTGAAATGACGCTACTTCACGTTAAGCAGCGCGATTTCAAACTAGCAAGGTCAACGCGATTTCAGATGCTACTTGATAGACATCTGTGTGGCTTCATACACCGATTTCTATTGAAGTCGCACCTGAAATCGGCAAAAGTAGTGCAGGAACTACTTTTCCAAATCGGTGCGGTGCCTCAAATCGCATGACAAATCGCTCCAATATGAACCTAGGCTTAAAGAGAGTTATTCTCCTTAACAAGGACACAGTCAGCAATGGAGTTTTATGGCAGACAGGCAGTTCACCCATATGCACATACATGCATGTCAGAATTTAGTAGTTTCTCTTAAAAATATAAACAATCTGGCTAAAATAAATGCTACCTTACATCCTAACCATTTTGGTCCTGGTACCTCATCACCATTTTTTTCTTTTTAATTCCTTAAGGATTTTTTTTTTTCATTTCAGGGATATGTTGTCTCTATGACCTTTTAAAGTTGTCCTGCCATTAGAATCAGACCATTATGTAAAATAATTGTATGCATACTTACCTCTGTGATGCCCCTGTGCTAAAACTCCCCCTCATTGCTTTAAAGGAGTTGTAAAGGCATTCAATGCATTAAGATAAAAATCATTCTGTGTGTAGCAGTCGCCCCAGCACCCCCTAATACTTACCTGAGCCCCATCTCTGTCCAGCGATGTCCACAAATCGCTCAGCCATATGAGACTCTCCCTCCTGATTGGCTGAGACACAGCAGCGGCGCCATTGACTCCCGCAGCTGTCAATCAAAGTTAGTTAGCCAATCAAGGGAGAGAGGGGGCAGGGCCAAACAGCAGCTCCGTGTCTGAATGAACACAGAAAGCTGCAGCTCGGCTTGGGTGACCCCATAGCAAGCTTCTTGCTGTGGGGGAAGTCAACAGTAGGGAGAGGCCAGGAGCAGCAGAGGGACCTGAGAAAAGGAGGATCCAGGCTGCCCTGTGCAAAACCATCTGCACATAGGAGGTACGGTATCTCACAAAAGTGAGTACACCCCTCACATTTTTGGAAATATTTTATTATATCTTTTCATGTGACAAAACTGAGAAAATTGAATGCAATATTTCCAACGCACACGTTCCTGCAGAAATGGCTGTATTTACAATTGGGTGCTGACGCAACCACCGGCTGGGCTCATTACATGCCTGATGAAGGGGTCCTGCGTGGCTCCGAAACGTCGCCTTTTGCTGTAATTATGTGATCGCTGATTAAAGTTTTGGACCCATTTTTGAAGATCCTGGTGTGCTGGTGACATTAATCTCACTCTAACACTAAAGAAATTACACTTTGCTTTAATATAAAGTAGTGAGTGTACAGCTTGTATAACAGTGTAAATTTGCTGTCCCCAGAAAAAAGTAAACATATGCAAAATAACAACACCTAATTAGTAATAGCCCCCCTAATTGGGGAGTGAAATCTATTAATATTTTCAAGTGATGCTATCTATGCAATATACAGGGATGGTTCAACCCCCCCCCAAATAAACACTTATTAACATGTAAATAAATAAACCAATTTTACAATATATTCATCAGTCCATAAATAACTTCAAATGTGCATAATTCCTCCTTGTGTCCAAGGGCATGCAAATAATATGATTGTCCTCAAATGTGCAATCTTCTTTTTAAAGTGCAGACAAGGTAAATTAGGTGCAAACACTCTTGTGACTCCTCCACCAGTAACACTAGCAGCTCACCTCCATCCATAGACCTATATAAATCATAGGTCATAGGCGTTTTGCCCTTTTGTATGTTGGGACCAACATATGGAATGGCAGCAGACGGTAGTATGGATAAGCTCCTAATGATGACACCTGAAAGGTCACAGATCTCCATAATTCCACTGGGGAGATTGAATACTCAAAAGAACATAATGGGAACCTTCATTGTGCAATATATTAAAATTTCAATAAAAAAAAGAAAATACCTGTTAAAAAGCACTCACATTTACATGTGCACTTAGATGAAATAGTCAACAATCAAACGCTAGCCCATTAAGGAGCATGAACCCCCCATCTCGAGTCCCGATGTTCGACCACGTGATGACATTACTGGTTCCGCCCTGATGTGTTTCGTCACCTCTACGTGATGTTATCAATATTTATAACTTACACAAGAGGAGAAAAATAAAGAGGGGAGCCTTAACTCCCCCCCACCCATATTCATATTAAGATATCATGTTTTTTTACTGGTTATATACATTTTATATCTGCTAGAGGGTAATATCATTGTTGGATGTACTTTTAAAGTCCCACATCCTACTTTAACTATTAAGTGGGTGGTTCTTTGCTGTATGAAACCTCTTAAAAAAGGTGTTTAGTAAAAAAGGAATATTACCTTCCAAGAAATGGGTATACAAGGAAACCTTGAATTAGCATTGTGTAGTAACATTAACATAGACATTCAAAGACTTTCTAGGAACTTCCAGGAAGACTATGTGAGAGACAGTGTCTCCCACTCAATAGGAAAACCTCATTCTCTCCTGTTTCTTTTTAGTTCATAAAAAACAATAGATTACCAAAAAAAATGTATATGAGGATGGGATAGGCATTCTATCCTTGAAGATTCCCAGAAAAAAAATTACTCTCATTTTCCAAGCCAACTCAAAGTTTTTTAGCATGTAAGCAACTTAATAATTACATAGGCTGATATGTGTAAAAATTATCTTTAAAATGCCATTGCCAACTGATGTTGAAGAAGACTTTGATATGGTAAAATCTGATAAAGTCATGGACACTTATCCAGATAAATTTGCTGCAGTGCTGCTTGATGGGGCGCCTGGCCATCTTTGTCTAAAGCCCTGTACACACGGCCGGGCATCCCGTCAGGAAACAAAAGTTGGTTTTCCTGACTGGATTCCTGTCAAGCTTTTCTTGCCAAGCAGTGCATACAGACGGCCATTCAAAAGAACCGCCGTTCTTTTAAATGGCAAGAACGCGGTGACGTAAACGACTAGGACGA
This sequence comes from Rana temporaria, assembly GCF_905171775.1. Classification (NCBI taxonomy): domain Eukaryota; kingdom Metazoa; phylum Chordata; class Amphibia; order Anura; family Ranidae; genus Rana; species Rana temporaria. The sequence continues at coordinate 181,164,179 of NC_053491.1, forward strand.
GCCGACACTCGTCACATTCGATGCCGTCACCGCCATCTTGCTACACCCCACACTATGTCTTGTATGCTATTGCGCATGCGTCAAAGGCTTATCGAGCATGCACGGGTTTACCTTTGGACAGGTAAGCATACAGACGACCGGTTTTCTCGGCAGGAAATACTCTGCCAGGAAACTCAACGAGAAAATAGAGAACAGGGTTCTCTATTTTCCCGTCGGGATTCCCAGCTGTTTTCCTGATGGAAAAACTGCTAGGGAGCATACACACGGTCGGGATTCCCGGCCAAATGCTCTCCTGGCAGATTTCCTGCCAGGAAAACCGAACGTGTGTACGAGGCTTAAGAGTTAACTCATGCCCTAGTAGAATTTACAGATTCTGTTGGGAATAACTTTTCATTTTATTTCAGGAAAAAAAACGAATGGCTAATTTAATCTTCTAGAATGTTTGGAAATCGGATTCCTATTGTTGAAGCTCTGAACTGAACTAAAAGGCTAAAACCTTCCTGTGCTTTTTAGTGACGTCTAGATACCTCAGAAAGAAGAATTTGACATCATGGGAATTAAAAAGCAATTCTAGGCAGTAAATGAAACCTAGTCAGTGAACAAAATATTACCAAGAACATATAACCATGAACATGATTTATTTCAGTGTTTTCTATTTTCAGTTGAAGAAATATCGGTAGTGGAAGCTACAGTATTGTTGATTGCCTAGAATAATGAAGTCTCTGAAGAACATTAAACATAAATTCTTAGTTATTGGAAAATATATAATGATGAATGACAGACAGATCACTTGTTTAGAAATCCTAAGCAATCAAAAGTGAATCTTACAGACCAAAAGAATCAATCTTTAATCAACAACCTAATAATTTTCTGTTTCACCATTTAAACAATTATTGTTTACACTAAACAGGTTATCTTATGATTACGTGCACTGTGTTATTGACCAGCAATATGGTATCAAACACATTCCCCCTTCTTGCTACAATCATCCAGGCTTCAAGTCCACTAAGATGATCCCCATTCTCATCGTTATTTTGCTAAAAAGGTCAGTCCACCCAAAACTGAAATTTCATGATTGGTAGAAACTTATTTAAACCATTTGACAGCTTATATCTTGCTGGACGTTTTTGATGAGATCTGTGTTCTTGTGTGGCCATTTAGAGGGGTTCCATTCTTACCGCAGAATTTTATTATGAGGGGCTCCACTCTCACTCCAATATTTTATTAGGGAAAGGGGAGTTACCGCTCCAGGTGGGTATGCTGGACAATCAATAGCTTCTCAGGAGACCAGAAGTGCCGGCAATGCACAAGGCAAATTGTAAAGGCTAGAAGAATGGACAGCCGCACTTCCAAAAAAACCTTGGGTTGTCTTTATTTTAAAAAATGGCAAATGCACTACAAAATACAGCAAAACAGTGGAGATTAAGCACTGACCGCAGTGTGAAACGCGTAGGCTGCCATCTCCACTGTTTTGCTGTATTTTGTAGTGCATTTGCCATTTTTTAAAATAAAGACAACCCAAGGGTTTTTTGGAAGTGCGGCTGTCCATTCTTCTAGCCTTTACAATTTGCCAATATTTTATTAAGAGAAGCTCTACTCTCACTGCAATATTTTATTAAGAGGGGCTCTATTCTCATTGCAATCTGTATTCTTGTGTGGCCATTAAGAGAGGCTCCACTCTCACTGCAATATTTTATTATGACGGGCTCCACTCTCACTGCAATCTGTATTCTTGTGTGGCCATTAAGAGGGGTTCCATTTTCACTGCAATTTTTTTTTAAATAGGGGCTCCACTCTCACTGCAATATTTTTTGAGGAGAATTTCACTCCTACTTAATTATCTTATTCAGGGGGACTTCACCCTCCACGCATAAATTTTTTAGCAGAGCTCCACTCTCACTGCAATATTTAAAAAAGTATCTAAAGCTGTGCCGAAAAAAGGCGGGTGACAGCATTGTACCTGTATGTGGTCTCCCTGCAGCAGATATTTCCCCCCTTGTCTGAGTAACGATGCCTTGTTCTGCACTGTGCCTCTGTGTGGGGAAGAGGGGGGGTGCAGCTTGGTAGAGGTAGGGATTTGCCTCCAGCAAGAAGCGTAAGCAGCACCGTAGTGACGTCACCAAATATTTACCATAACAGGAAGCGCAATATAGTTTTTTTAGGAGCAATTTAAGCTAAAAGGTACATTTTTATTGTACCAAATAGGCACAATTAGCATGTTTAGATGTTCCCTGTAACATAAAAAAGTTTTTTTAGTTCAGTTCCACTTTAAGTTATTTTAAGTTATAGGAAATACAACAGAAGGTGCTGGAATATGCAAAGATGGTCAGGAACACACGCACAGACAAATAAAAGGTGCAAGAACGTGTGTTATGGTAGCTGCACTCCTTTATGAACATGCTTCAAGAAGGAGCGTGGCTACCATAACACATGTAGCGTGCATGCTGAGGAAACGCGTTGCATTCCGGTCATGTCTTCCCTCTATGCTGTATGCTGCCTAGCCATCTGCACACCAAGCCTCGTTCTGGTTCCTACCACTGCACAGCCATCTACCATCACGCGGTGATCAGCAGAGATTACAGTGCTGCAGAGAGGTAGGAGCAGAGCGGATTTTTCATGGAGTATACCCTTTGGGACCTTCCATATACACAGATGTGCCTTTTGTACTATGTACACATGTGAGTTGCCAATTGGATGCTCTTATTAAACTACTTTTAATCCTACACTGAGTTGCCGGTTTACACAGGGGCAACCCGACTTACAGCGCGACTTTGCAAGGCGATTTGGAGACAACCAGCGCAACTTTGAGCAACTTACAACGCAACTTAAACTTGCCTCCAGGACAGACGACTTTGGCTGTGGGCAATCAGCTCTGTGGAAGGGAGTGGTTTGCCTGGGTAAACTATTTTCTTTTTCCTGTAAAGTTGCTTCAATATAGATGGAGATCCGACTATCCAACTTCAATTGAAAATCTATGGGCACAAGTTGCCTAGAAGTCACCTTGAAGTAGTACAGGAACCTTTTCTGAAGTCAGAGCTACTTCAGTAGAGTGCATTAAGACAGCTCTCATTCACTTCAATGGAATTTCTTATGTCCACCGACTTGGGGCAACTTGAGGTCTGACAAGTCGGATCCCAAGTCGCTGTAGTGTGAACTGGAACTGAGATTTGCCTCTTCTTTGTTTATTTTTAAGAAACACACACAACTACTGGATGGATAGAAGCATAGATGATAATTATGAAAAGAGAATCTCACTGTTGCACTGATGCATTCATGACATTCTGAAAGCTATCAGGTGCTAGCTAAGCCCACCAGACTTGTTATGTAGCCAAAATATCACATTTTGCCTCGTATACATGACCAGTTTTCCCTTTGGGAAAACTGCCATGACAGCTTTTGGCCAGGAAAACTGGCCGTGTGTATGCTCCATGGCAGTTTTCCAGACAGGAAAAGACATGTTCTCTTTTTTCCTGCCGTGATTCCCGGCAGTCTTTTTCCCAGCAGTTTCCCTATGGGAAACACTGCGTGGAGCATACACACGGCCGGGGTTCCTGGCCAAAGCTCTCATCACAGTTTTCCCAATGGGAAAACCTCTGGTGAGTACACGGGGAAAGTGACCAAGCAGGTTCTCGGTTTTCGGTTTTCCCCCTGGGATTCCCGGCCGACTTTTTACCACCGGGAATCCCGATCGTGTGTACGGGGCATATGGATGGACTGGCATTTAAAGTTATTTTATGACTGGTATTGAGGCCTTTCAGTACAATTAGGAGTGTGTTAGTTAATTTGTATTCATGAAAATAAAGCTAGCAATGTGCAGTTAGGTTACATTGTTACAGAAAAGTCTGCATTACTTGGGAGACCCAACCACTGTGGAGCAGTACTAATAAGAGGACCCTTCATAAATATAATGGTGACCCAAGACATATACCCAGATAATATTGGTATTATATAAGTTAGCTAGAGTTTTATAAAGCAAAACAGGTTTGCATGTCTCCCTTAAATTACTTATTTCCATTATTATTCTGTCGTTGCTAAACTTAAAACTCTTAATGGAAGAAATTGTAATTGCCAAAGAGAAATGCCAATAACTAATCATAAGGATGGAAAGAGGAAGGAATAAGACAGTTGTCCTCTTTCATTATTATTTTTTACTTAGAATAGTTCACTGAATTATTATTGATAACATGAAACAACATCCTGTTTCTATCCACAAAATTAGCAATGAAGCAATTAGTTGGTTGTCAAAATTATTTACAAAGTCACAACCTGTAATTAAATAATAGTTATTTTCCAGATGCCATATCATGTTTTAAAGTATAGTTTTTAGAATGCAGGGAATATGTAGCCCTTCCCCCACAGGGATTGTTGTGTGTAGATTTCTCTGAGCTTTCCCTTCTGATATTGCAGCCAGTTACCAGGCGGTTTCACACAACTGTCCACACTCTCACCCACTCATTTCCAATAATCAATCCAGGGTTTTTTTTTTAAATTTATTTATTGTTGGAACTTGCATAGGAGAAGGGAATAGTGGGATACTCCAACTGGAACTTATTACAGATGAGGACAACTCTCACTCAGCCTAACCGGGTTAATTGTGGTAACAGATTTGCTGTTATGTCATATGACACTTGTATGGGAAGAATAAGTCCTTTGCTTGTTCTGGCAGCATACTTGGTGAAACTGGTTATCTTCAGGACACTCACTATCATCCCCTTTAACTAACACCTGTCCACTGACTCTACTAGCTGAAGGGGTGGCCCTCACAGGACAGACCCAATGGCACAGATCTGTACTCACTGTAGGCCTAAACAAATCTTTCCTGGCATGGCTCCCTTCTAGTCAGCAATGCAGGACATCTGGGTTGCAGCTGTACTCCAATTCAGGACCTCAGGTCAAGCCCCTCAGGCTGCATGGCAGGTTCTACAGAGGAAGGGCAGTCACCCCCTCCCTCTGGGTTCCTGCTCTCCAGCTAAAGACCCCAAGCACATGTGTCCCTGGCGTATATACAGTCACCCAGCATGCACTGAGGCACTTTTCTCGGCCAATCACCAGGGCTGTAACTATGCCTATGCTCTCACTTGTCAGGTTTTCTCCCACTGTCCAATATGCCCCCCTATTGGACCAGTGTGAAACTTTCAGACAACATGAGCAGCATCTGAGCACTATGAGCAGACCACTATCAATGGATCCCTGGTGGGCAGAGAACATCTAAACTTACCTGGCAACCTTCCTGATAAGCAGAAAGATACAAAAACTATACTCTCTTCTATCATCTACCCAGGAGGGTGCTACAGATATAAAAAAAAGTAAAACCATATATGTGTATGCACATTTAAGATGCTACAGATGTATTATTCTTCTTGTTAAATCGTTTGCTAAATAGCATTAAAATAAGATTTTATGGTACACCTAAAAGTATTGTTCTTTTTACCCTAAAGGCAAATTGTCATTTTTAAATTGCACCACAGAAGCTTCTCTCAGCCATTTGTATGTGATGTTTGCTGCAAACCTTATTTCTAATGGCAGTGGAGGTCAGGTGCATACTTTCCTGTCTGTGGCATCATTTTAAAACATTATGGGCTAGATTCAGAAAGCCCGCCGTAAGTTTGTGCGGGCGTAGCGTATCTCAGATATGCTACACTGCCGTAACTTAGTGAGGCTTAGGCAAACGACGTAAAATTTTCAAAATTCGACGCGGGAACGACATCCATACTTAACATTGGCTATGCCTCATATAGCAGGAGTAACGTTACGCCGGAAAAAGCCTTACGCAAATGACGTAAAAAAAATCCACCGGGCACACGTATGTTTCTGAATCGGCGTATCCAGCTCATTTGCATATTCTACGCTGAAATCTACAGCAGCGCCACCTAGCGGCCAGCGTAAATATGCACCCTAAGATACGACGGTGTAAGAGACTTACGCCAGTCGGATCTTAGCCTTATTTCGGCGTATATTGCTTTCTGAATACAGAAAGAAGATACGCCGGCGCAGCTTTGAATTTACGCGGCGTATCAATAGATACGCCGGCGTAAATTCTTTCTGAATCTAGCCCAATGTTTCTGCATGATGGTTACATGGGAGATTCCAGCGATATCTCTGTAGTCATCTTGATATTACGTGGGTTCTGAAAACTGATGTGTGATACATTTGCCTATAGGTCTCAGTTTACTGCTCCCTGCTAGCCAGGTTATTGATGTGCTAATGTCCCCTCACTATTTGTAAAGGTTAATTGATCTATTGTGTTGTGTGAAGGAGAGCTGGGTTTAAGTGGCTTGGGTTAATTATTCTAATTGCTTCATTGTGGTAATTATCTCTCTATATGCGGGGTCGAGCGGTCTGGTTGATGTATTCAGTACAGCTAGTGCTCAGCGTCATTGATGTCATTGTCTAAAGAAAATGTGTTTCAGCATCGGCCCCGTCGTGTCTACCTATAATCTGTATGGAAGCCCCAGTGTGAGGGGGGCGGAGATTTGTCATTGTAACAGTTTTGGAAATGACATATAAGCTGTGTGTTATAACATTAAAGTCTGTGTTGTTCAAGCAGTAAGCTGGTCTCATGTGTGGCTTTCTGGGCGATTCCAGGGATATCCCTCCTCGTGGAATATTGGGGTGATTTTCGTTATGGGAAGAAGGGAACGTTGACGGGGATATCATACCGATACCGTCACAATTGGTTGGTAGCAGTGGGATTTTTCCCTTCTATTCCCCTTCACACCCGGATTCCAAGCAGACACTGGAAGAACTACTGGAAGTTCGTGGAAGGATTGCTAGCAACAAAACCAAGCGGGTCATCATAGCAGAATCAATGGAGCTAGACCAGGAGGACGGGATTGCAGCAACGCCAGCAGTACAAGAGATGGAGACACCAGTGATTCAGGAGGACGAATCGCCAGCCAACAAGCTAATGAGAGAGAAGCTAGCGTGGTTCGGCCCGAACCCAATGCCAGATGTGGTACTGAAAGTGATGGACATGTTAGTAAACGCAGAGCTACAGAAGGATAAACAAATAAGGGACGCAGAGCTACAGTTAAAACTGGCAGCAGTCCAACAAGCAGCCGCACCTTCTACGAACAGTGAGTACAGCACAGCAGACGCAAGGAAGATTCCGTTTAGCGCTTTTAAAGCTTTTGATGAAAAGGACTGTGAGATTGATAACTTCCTGGCGGATTTTGAGCGACAATGTAACCTGCACCGAATAGCTAGAGGAGACTGGGTTGCAATATTGTCAGGCAAACTGTCAGGCAAAGCTTCTGATGCTTTCCCGGACCGTGCCAGATCAGGATATTCATAGCTACGCCCGGGTTAAAGAAGTGCTCCTGGCTCGTTATGCAGTAACCCCAGAGTCCCACCGACAGAAGTTCAGGGACTCACGCAAAACCACGAAAGACTCTTATGCGGAATGGGCATGCCAATTGTCCCGGTCGGCCTCTAACTGGGCTAACAGCAGCCAGGCCACCACCGCAGAGGACATTTTGCAACTAATGCTCCTGGAGCAATTTTACAATCACATCCAGACGGACGTCAAGGATTGGGTGAGAGATCGCAGGCCCATGACTCTACCAGAGGCCGCGAAGTTGGCGGATGAATATGCAGATACTCGCAAGACGAACCAGGTCACACCACAGGAACAACCTCCACCACAAACGGTGCCCTCACACCCACCAACCGCTAGATACCAACCTCCTAACAGACCGGTGACATCTAGCCCTCGCTATAATCGCCAGGAGGGCAACGAACAACGCTGCTTCCGGTGCAAACAGCTGGGTCACTTCAAGCAGAATTGCCCCATGAATGACAACACCAGGTCAAATTGGTCTCAACCTGGGTACCGCCCACCAGCAGCAGCCCATTGTGTAGACTCGGCTTGGGATCCAAAGGAGCTGGGTCAGGAAGAACCATTGGGCACCCCTTACGAAGCCCTCATGGTACAATCTGTTATTACGGACAACAGGGAACACCATTGTCAGCTGGTCATGGGCGACAGCCCTGAGCCGGAGGGGCCCTGGAGGGAGCTGGGCAGAAAGAGGCACCGCCGGCCACCCTTCAAGAAGAAGAGGTCCTGGAAGCCGTATAACAAGCTGACCTGGGAGGAGAAGAAGCGACTGGAGGAGAGGGAGTCGCAGCGGGCGTCCCAGATGCGTGCCGAGATGTTCGCCAAGGGCCCACCGGTGGCCCCTTACACCACCACCCAGTTCCTGATGATGAAGGACCACGTGGAGAGCCTGCAGGACATGAGCAAGCAGGAGCTGATCCGTGAGTACATAGAGCTGGAGGAGTGCATAAGCCGCATGGAGGAGGAGAACAACCACCTGAGGTCACAGCAGCATGAACTGGAGATGGAGCTGGAGAAGCTCCAAGAGGAGAACCGGCGGCTGCGGAGGGAGCAGGGGGTGGCTGACCTTATGGGGCTCTGATTCCCCTCCCCCCCCCCGGACTCTGAGCACCAGTGCTACAGCATTTCAACAACTATAACTTTTTCTTTTTATGAATCTCCTGGGATTGTCACTTCAGAGCCATAACCTGCCCCCTCCCATAGCGGGACACCTAGACGGCGGCGCACAGACCCATTCGCTGTCTTCACACTGACTTCTGGTGACTTTGCAGATCGCACAAAGACTTGGGGACTGACCGGCGTGTGATCTGACGACCCGGTGACATACCTGAGTCTGAAGCAGTTGCCAAGGGAGGTCAGTCATGCCAAACGGAGTTAACCTCTGACTAATAGCTCTGAACCCGTCAACCCTACTGGACCAGGGAAGGTCCAACCGGGTTTGCCGGAGCAGGGAGCAAAAGGGGGGCCATTGTGATACATTTGCCTATAGGTCTCAGTTTACTGCTCCCTGCTAGCCAGGTTATTGATGTGCTAATGTCCCCTCACTATTTGTAAAGGTTAATTGATCTATTGTGTTGTGTGAAGGAGAGCTGGGTTTAAGTGGCTTGGGTTAATTATTCTAATTGCTTCATTGTGGTAATTATCTCTCTATATGCGGGGTCGAGCGGTCTGGTTGATGTATTCAGTACAGCTAGTGCTCAGCGTCATTGATGTCATTGTCTAAAGAAAATGTGTTTCAGCATCGGCCCCGTCGTGTCTACCTATAATCTGTATGGAAGCCCCAGTGTGAGGGGGGCGGAGATTTGTCATTGTAACAGTTTTGGAAATGACATATAAGCTGTGTGTTATAACATTAAAGTCTGTGTTGTTCAAGCAGTAAGCTGGTCTCATGTGTGGCTTTCTGGGCGATTCCAGGGATATCCCTCCTCGTGGAATATTGGGGTGATTTTCGTTATGGGAAGAAGGGAACGTTGACGGGGATATCATACCGATACCGTCACATGATGCATCTCTCTTCTCCTTTTGCTGTAACTGCAGAGATCTATTGCTTGCTGTTGTTGATAACAGCAGATAATAAAACACAAATGATCTTTTTCTGCAGAGGTGCATGGGGAAATGCTATCAGTGTAATACAAGATTCATGTATAATTTATGATATATTAGGCTTCTAGACATTTTCCCAAATTTAGAAGACTGACGTGAAACTGCTGAGTCAATGATATAGATAGCATAAATTACACCATTGATGACGGGGGGCTCTGTGGAGGAAATGCCCACCAAAAATCAGTGGCCTACAGTGCAAGATGAGTATAGGTGGGGTCTTGCTGAGGAATAAATAGACAGTACCAGAGACTGCTATTTCTGTATGCCACCATCTTTAGATAAAGAGAAGTTTGGGATGTAAGAAGAAATAAACAATTCTAATCACCTAGGTGGATGCAGCATCAATTTGATGCTACACCTGCCCTCCACCGGCTCTGTAGTGAGAATTGAGTAATCAAACAACACTGTTGGCTCAGTTGTCCCCCTCTGCTCTGTGCAGAGAGCTACAACTGTAAGTCAACAGCTCTCTGCTCACCCCTCCAGTGCTCACTGGAGCACTGGGCTGTGGAAGGGGCAGGAGGGGCTGGCTCAGGCTCTTGGCTGATCACTGAGAGGCTGAGCCAGGGCCTGGTCCAGGCATCTGGGTCGATCCTGATGCTGAGCCTGGACTGGCTGAGTGAATTCAACCAACAGCAGGCTTTAGCAGTGCAGAATGAACTGTACTCCTGTGATCCATAGAAGTATGGGGAAAAAAAGCTTTGGCCATACTTCTCCTTTAAGTAAAATTTTATTTTTCACTCTTAAATTGCATATATATAATCTGCTTCCTTAGAATCAAATAGAATTAAAAATTAAAAGTGCCAAGAAATACAAACTGGAGGTGCCACCAAAATCTGACCATTGAAATAAAATGGGCCATACATGGATTGAATTCTGTCTGGTTCCTTATAAAGTAGCTTTGTCAGCCCTTGCATGCTTGATACCCCTCAATAGAGACATGGAAGGAGCCTGGTGGAATATTGTTGATCGAACAGCACTTGCAGCCAATCAGATACAGGCACTGTAAGGGTATTTTGACAGCTGAAAAAATGCAATTGTTGGCAAGGGAGATTTTTCTATCAATGCTGTGATGGAAATTGGTTGATCGACTATATTTGTTTGGCTAGTTTACGAGATTATCTAAGGATTTTACCAAAGCACTAAAGCACTAAAATCAGGTCATAGCCCACCTAATTTAGCCCTCCTATGATGAAAAAAGTATTGGTGTAAAATAAATAAATAAGTATAGGTCTGAGTAAACACAGACACTGAATGCTTAGTGTTATTTAGCAAATTTTGTGATCATACACCCAAGAAAAAAACATCATCACACCAATTCCCATTCATAGAAAACCAACTTATAGGTCCTGCCTTAATGTTACTTTAATGATTTACATAAATGGAATCTTTTTACCTAAATCCTCTTACACACGATACAATTGTTGGCAGGGGATTGTCTACTGACAGACTGTTGTCCTAAAATCTTACCGTTGGTACGCTCCTTTTGACAATTGTTGTCCAACTTTCGGCCAATAAATGTTGGATGACATGCTAGTAAATTTTCAGTGGACAATGGCTTGTCGTCAGATTTTCTAATGGTCGGTACACAAATTTGTCACACAAAAGTTTAAAGTACAAACGTACATGCTCAGAATCAATGCTCACTAAACACAAAATTAGCAGAAGGGGGCCAAAGGGTGGTGCTCAAGAGCTGAAATTCCTCGTAGTACGTCACAACGTTCGTGTTTGTGGCACGACAATTGTGTACCGTTAGTATGCAAGAAAAGATCCTGGCACACGCCCTTTTGACAAAAATCAGACGCTCGGTTGGCCAGCAATCTTATTGTGTGTACGAGGCTTTAAGTATATCGCAATGTACTGCTGAATGGAAAACAAACCTCCCTCAAACTAAAAGGTCAAGTTTGACTTTGGGCTTTAAAACTAGATAAACACTGAGAGAATTTGATAAGTGGGTGGCCCTGTCAGCTTCAATTTGAAAAATCAAAGGAGCCAGGTGTAAAAAGTAGCCAGCTGAACGTTAGAAATCTGTAGAAGTATGTCCAACTAAACATTCATAAAAGGCACATGCATGTGGTATCTTTGTGCTCAGCATATTTGAATTACTTTATTGTGGAGTGATTATCTTGAGTTGTGCAAAAAAATCATATAAAATGTAAAATACTGTAAAATTAAAATTAGCTTTCGTATTAAAGATCTATCAAAGATAAGATACGTAGTATGTTTAGATACAACTACTAATTGTAAAGTAATTTGGCCAGTGGTAGTTTTAGGAGAATGCTTATACTTTATATACTATAGCATCTCCAAAATTTCCTCACATACCCACTTGGAACCTGTAAAATTTGGTGCCCCATTCAGACCTCTGTCAGAATGGACCTGCACATAACGCTCACAGCTCGCTGCTGTAACTTGTAAATAGATCTGGTAGAGGAAGTCTTCCACTACTCGCTTCCTCTCACATCTTCTTTCAGAGTCTGATAGAGAAAGTGAGTAGTGGAAGACCTCTTCTGCCAGATCTATTTACAGGTTACAGCAGTGGGCTGCTGTGTTACCAATTGCGGCTCCATGGTGTCAAAGGTTTGAAAAGTCTTTGTCCATCTGGTAAAGAGTAGGGATGAGCTTCGTATTCGAGTCGAAATTGTTCGACTTGAACATCGTATGTTCGATTGTTCGTCGAATTACGAACGCTTTGGGCCGTTCGCGCCAAATTCGAGTTACGTTTCACAGACCATAATTCACTGCGTCATCGCAGTGCATTGCTGGCTGATGATTGGCCAAGCATGCACTATGACCCGCATGCTTGGCCAATCACAGCTTGCAAAAAACGGAGAGCCATAATTGGCCAAAGCCAGGGTGGCTTTGGCCAATTATGGCTCAGGGGGTTTAGTACACGCCCCACACTATAAAAGGCCACCTGCATGTCGGCCTTGTGTAGAGTGTTGCGGTGGTTAAGAGAGAACAGAGAGAAACAGAGGGAGTGTAATTTTTTGTAGGTAGATAGAGCAGGCAGGCTATTCAGTTAATGTTACAGTATGTAGAGGATATATATACATCCCAGGTGTTGTACATATATGTATACACTGTATAGTTTAGCGCAGTGGTTCTCAACCTGGCGTCGGGACCCCCTCGGGGGTCAAATGATGATTTGCCAGGGGTCACCATATCCTGGGCTGTTCCTGAAGCCCACTCCACTCTCCCAGCCCTTTTGCGGCCGCCCAGCAGAGCTGTCCCTGGAGCCCTCAGCTGCCCACTCAGACTCTTTGCAGGTGCTCATTCAGTTCACGGCATGGCTGGGGGGCAGAGACTAAAGGTTAGCTGACTAATGAAAAATGTGAAGTGGGAGGGGCTGGAGGAGACCCTATCTCCTGATTTTAGCATAGGTGTAACTGCTATGAGACACCACAAAGTAAGGGACACAGTGAATAACACTACCTGTGATTGTAGTTGTCATTAAAAATCCCCACTACAGTTCTCAGATCAGCAGATGACCTTGATCAAGAGCACCTAAGTTGGCTGATCAGAACTCCCCCCAACATTGCCACTGATCCCAACTCCCTGTCAGCACTTCCACTCATCCCATTGGAGTAGGAGAAGGAATACAAATAGAGAATACATGGAAGGGAGAGGAAAAGAAGGGGAGGAACAAGGAAAAAGGGAGAGAAAGAACAATAGAAAGAACAAAGATGTCTAAAGAGATGGGGGAAAAAACAAGAAATTAGGATGGAGATAAAAGGGAAAGGAGAAAGAGTGATACATAAAATGTACTAGTAGGGTTTTTTTATACTGTACGAGTGGAAGGGACTCAGGGAGCACTAAATGTCCCGTGAGTTTAAAGGACGCGTGAACGTTCGGTCGGTTCGAAGGTTCTGGTGCGAACCGAATGGGGGGGGTGTTCGGGTCATCCCTAGTAAAGAGGTGGAGATGTATGTTTCTCAGTTTAATTGGGTAATTGGGAGTATTTGTCCAGTAAAGGGTATGTTGGATGTTAAAGGATAATGTAAGCAGAAGAGGCAGGATATACTGGGTGTTTTAGCAGTGTGTGAACAAATGATGCAGGGTATGCTGGTTGTTGCAGTACAGTGTAAACAGAACTGTCAGAATATGTTGGGTATTGTAGTATGGAGTAACCAGAACATGCTGTGACTAGGGTGCCCACCTGTCCCGGATTGCCTGGGACTGTCCCGCAATTGACATGTGTGTCCTGGGTCCCAGGCTCCTTCATTCCGTGACAATACAGTGTCCCAAAATGAAAAAGAGGACACAACCACTCTACTAAATGATTGCCGGAACTGGTTAATAGTGCTGCCCCGCCTGGTGTCTAGCAACCAGTGACATCTGTTAGAGACTCAGAATGAAGCCACGCCTGTTAGAGACTCACCTAGTGATGCACTGCACTGTGGCTGCTGTCTCCACCCACCTCCTCCTTCTCCGGTGCCCAAAGTGACTTGCAGGCAGCAGGGAATGGTGTGATCTTCTTTACTCCAGTGTCTCCACCCACCTCCTTCTCCGGCGCCTGCGGCCCACCACCCAGCTGCATCTGCAGTGCTGACTGGCTCTGGATCAGATCCCTGGCTGCCCGACTTCTCCTCCTCCCGTCCACGGCCCTGTCGCCCGCCCAACTGTGAGGAACCCCCGGACGAAGCAGTGGACCACCAGAGGGGATATTAGAAGGTGTGGAATGGAATAGAACGGGACAGAAGTGGGGGCACTGGGGGCAATAATGAAGCTGGCAAGTGGGGAACAATTAAAATGGCACAGGGGAACAATGATGGTGACACAGGGGAACAATGATGATGACACAGGGAACAATGATGGTGACACAGGGGAACAATGAAGGTGATACAGGGGAACAATGAAGGTGACACAAGGGAACAATTAAGGTGACACAAGGGAACAATTAAGGTGACACAGGGAAACAATGAAGGTGATGCAAGGGAACAAGAATGGTGACGCAGGGGAACAATGACAGTAACATAGGGGAACAATGACGGTGACACAGGGGAACAACTGAAGGGACAGTAATAAAGAAGAGGGCAGTTTGGAAATGTGGTCCCCCTAGCTGTGACAAACTTGGCTTTTAACTTCTACAGACAAGACCCAGGCACACATTGTACTCTGCATTATGTGCATTAAGCATCTGTGGAGCTACAACACCCAGCATGTCACAGCATGTTCTTCTTACTCTATACTGCAGCGCCCATATTCTGACTATATATACAAAGCTGAGTTGTTTTGGCATTATTGCAATGTATCCGCTGATCCCCGCTGAGCAGGCAGCTGACAGGTCCATGTCCGCTCCACTTATGCAGAGCAGACACAGACTCAGCCCTCTCGCCTGCCCATTTACATCTGACTGTCATGCTATCCAATTTGCCAGATGGATGGGGAAGATCCCACATCCGTCTGTTTTTAGCAGGTAGGATCGGATGTCAACGTGTCTCAATGGACACATTCGTTGATACCTGCTGCTCCTTGGAGGGTAATGGTCCTTTTAAAAAACTGACAGGCGGACCTGATCGGTCTGACTGTGTGCAAGGGGCCTTAATTTTTAATCCAGTGATGTTGTCTATTTTAATGATGCATTCAATAAATGTTCACTTGATACACTTTATAATCCCGTAGCCCTGGCTGATGCCCTTGGGAGCAGCACAGCCCAGGCATCAACCCACTTTTCACTATGCCCACCAATTAATACTGCACATTTTGCATAGCAGAACAATTTCTTTAGCACAAAAAACTCAATCCCATCAATACCATGAAAGTGCCACTTGGCTCTTCTTTCCCTGAGGCTGAGGTTTCCAATCCTGCTTGCACAGTCAAAAGTAAACTGCACTAGGAATGGTGCCTAATGTTGGTAGTCATTGTCCACCCATGTATGGTTGTACAAATGATGAGCAGTTTTACAATCAGCTTACTGAAATTATAGTCTTAGGGGCAGATCCACAGAGATCTGCACGAGCGCAGCGTATGGGAGATACGCTACGCCGCTGTAACTTACTTTTTTAAACTTCGAATCCACAAAGAATTTGCGCAGTAAGTTACGGCGGCGTAGTGTATCTCTTGCGGTGTAAGGGCGCCATATTCAAATCGGAGAGTAGGGGACGTGTTTCATTTAAATGAAGCGCGTCCCCGCGTCGAATGAACAGCGCGTGCGCCGTCCCTAAATTTCCAACCGTGCCTTGCGCTAAATGACATCGCAAGGACGTCATTTTTTAAACTTAGACGTGAATTACGTCCATCCCGATTCACGGACGAC
Source organism: Rana temporaria (assembly GCF_905171775.1). Lineage (NCBI taxonomy): Eukaryota > Metazoa > Chordata > Amphibia > Anura > Ranidae > Rana > Rana temporaria. The sequence goes on from NC_053491.1 coordinate 181,179,874, forward strand.
TTACGCAAAAAAAAATAAAATCTAATTTTGATGTGGGAACGACGGCCATACTTAACATGGCAAGTCTAACTATACGCCGCAAAAAAGCAGCTTTAACTATACGCCGGAAAAAGCCGACTAGAGACAACATAAGAGAATGCGACGGCCGCGCGTACGTTCGTGGATCGTCGGAAATAGCTAATTTGCATACCGGACGCGGAAAACGACGCAAACTCCACCCAGCGGACGCTGAAGTATTGCATCTACGATCCGAAGGCGTACAAAGCCGTACGCCTGTCTGATCAAACCCAGATGCCGTCGTATCTTGGTTTGAGGATTCAAACTAAAGATACGATGCGGGAAATTTGAAAGTACGCCGGCGTATCAGTAGATACGCCGGCGTACTCTCTCTGTGGATCTGGCCCTTAATCTGTGCAGTTCCCAACAGCATGTAGACATTTTCAAACCAACAATTTTTTTCTAAGAACTCAAGAATGTATTTTTTATTTTTTTATAAATCTCATCAACCTTTACATGAGGGATTCCCATCTGCTGTTTTAATTATATGTTTCCCAAACTGCTACAAATTTAGAAATCTTCCATATGGAATATCCCTTTTTATACAGTAGTTACATTTTATTCATGTGTCATTCTAATCTTTACTATACAAAAAAACCCTGTTGATTCAATTTAAATCTGTCTCGGTTCACTTCAATTTAGCCTGGGAAGGTATGAAATAGAAAAATAAAAATGACCAGAAAGCAAAGACACAAGACAGTGTTGTGTTGCATCCACAGGCATTCTGAATCGTGGCTTCTTCTATTAGACTTTTTATGAAAACTGCCACTAGTGGCAGAGTAGGTAGATGGAAAAACTTTCAAATTAAAATGGAAATGGAAAAAAATATATAGTTTTAGAGTCTTTTTAGCATAAACAACTCCTTATGTTATTAGGGGAAAAAAACAATATTAACTTCTATATCTTGGAGTACAGTACTTGACACCGGCAACATGTTTATACAACATGGGGTATAAGCACGTACCTTTATGTGATTGGACACTGGCAAGCTTTTGAGGACATACCCCCTCTAGAGCGCATCCCCTTTAAACCTACCACACTTTGCGAATCTTCCGTCTTGTAGCAAGCAATGCCGAGTTAACAAAGGAAAGGGAGCGTGGCCTGTACTCTGTAAGATAAAAACAAGAGCTAAAAGACCCCAAATCAGAGTGCAAGAATCAAAAGCTCCACCTGCAGAAGACTGGACTGCATCTGGTAAAACATTTAGAAAATATGAACAGAAGACCAAGTGGTGGCCATACGTTGGGCTTCAGAGGATTGGTGCCAAAATGTCCAGGAAACTCCCACTGATCTGGTGGAATGGGCATATAGCAACTCAGGAGAAGGTTTTTGCCTCATGCCCTGTACACACGGCCAGTTTTCCCATCGGAATAAACTCCAGTGTTTTTTCCGACAGAGTTCCGACATATTTCTGCTCAAGCTGTCTTGCATACACACGGTCACACCAAATCCCGACCGTCAAGAACGCGGTGACGTACAACACTACGAGTCGAGAAAAATGAAGTTCAAAGCTTCCGAGCATGCATCAACTTAATTCTGAGCATGCATGGTTTTTAATCCGTCGGAATTGCATCCAGGCGAACGGAAATTCCGATTGATTTTCTCTATCTAATTGCTTTCAGAATTTCCGACGGAAAAAGTCAGATGGGGCATACACACGGACGGAATATCCGATGAAAAGCTTCCGTCTGACATTTTCCATCGGAAATTCTGCTTGTGTGTAAATCCTCTATCCTTTAAAGCTGGATACACACTATACAATTTTTGTTGTTCAATTTCCTTTAGATTTACCTTCAACTATGTAGTGCAATGGCCTGCCTGATTGCATACAAATTGAAGGTGTTGAGGTTTGACCTCATATTATATGGTTTTGGTAAATCTAAAGGAAATTGTATAGTGTGTATCCTGCAGATTTACAATCATGTTTCAATAATCATGCTGTTAAAACTAGAGAGATAAGGGATGAGCTTCGAGTTCGAGTCAAACTCATGCTCGACTCGAACATTGCCTGTTCGGCGAACAACAAACAATTTGGGGTGTTCGCGGCAAACTCAAAAAGCCGCAGAACACCCTGTTAAAGTCTATGGGAGAAATCTAAAGTGATAATTTTAAAGGCTAATATGCAAGTTATTGTCCTAAAAAGTGTTTGGGGACCTGGGTCCTGCCCCAGGGGACATGTATCAATGCAATTTTTTTTTTTTTAAATGGCCGTTTTTTCGGGAGCAGTGAATTTAATAATGCTAAAAGTGAAACAATAAAAGTGAAATATTTCTTTAAATTTCGTACCTAGGGGGGGTGTAAAGTTAGCATGTGAAATAGCGCATGTTTCCAGTACATAGAACTGTCCCTGCACAAAGTGTCATTTCTGAAAGAAAAAATGACATTTAAAACTGACTTGCGGCTATAATGAATTGTCGGCTCTGGCAATTCAGAGCAAATTCATTCATAAAAAAAAAAAATAGCATGGGGGTCCCCCCAAATTCAATTACCAGGCCCTTCAGGTCTGGAATGGATATTAAGGGGTACCCCGTTGTCAATTAAAAAAAAAATAAAAAGACGTGGGGTTCCCCCCAAATATCAATTCCAGATCCTTCAGGTCTGGTGTGGATTTTAAGGGGAACTTAAAATCACGATCGGACATTCCGACAACAAAACCATGGATTTCTTTCTGACGGATGTTGGCTCAAACTTGTCTTGCATACACACGGCCGCTCAAATGTTGTCAGAAATTCCAATTTACAACACGTATGACGGCACTATAAAAGGGAAGTTCAATACCAAATGTGCCACCCTTTGGGCTCCTTCTGCTAATCTCGTGTTAGTAGAAGTTTGGTGAGAGACGATTCTGTTCCCGATCTCTCGAAGTCTCTGAGAAATCAGTTTGTCAGAACTCTGTGAATATCAGCAGCAAAACAACTTCATTATTCTAGCATTATAAAGAAGAAGAGAATGCGCTGCATTAAAAGATTAAAAAACTTGCAGCGTGATGAATGTGCTATCTCCATTCCGAACGCTAGTTTTACCAGACCGAGCGCTCTCGCCTCGTACTTGATTCAGAGCATCAGAATTGTCTACACATGCACGGAATTTCCGAAAACTGATTTTGTCAGAAAATTTGAGATCCAGCTCTCAAATTTTTGTTGTCGGAAATTCCGACAGCAAATGTCCCATGGAGTCTACATACGGTTGGAATTTCTGACAACAAGCTCCCATCGAACATTTTTTGTCGGAAATTCCGAGCGTGTGTATGCGGCATTACAGTTTTTTTTTGTGAAACTGTCAAAAAACTGTCAGCTCCGGTCAGAGCCACTGTACTAACCATCCAACGTTAGTACAGCGATCTCCCCCACTAAGCTGTTGTGTTCTGACAGTAGGTGGCCCCCCTGCCAGAACACTCTGATCAGCGATTTCTGCCATTGGCAGAGAGTTCTGATCAGGAGTCGTCGGCTGCTGGTTTTACAGCATGCTCGTCTGACAGAAGCCGGCCGTATGTCTGCTGTTTTTTTTTTTAACCAGCAATGTCTCCTAAAATTTGGCCCATGTGTACCTGGCTTAAAAAGCTGCATAGAAAAGGAGACCTTGAGATAGCAGATCTGGCCTGTTGGGAAGGGACCAGGCACAGGCTAGAAGATCTGCTGCTTGTAATTGCTAGTCTCAAGATCTAAATGATGTCACAACTGTGCCGCACACATCTACATGCTTCTTTCATTCTTTGGAGAAGTGATTTGTGTATCTCTTCTACTGAACAAGGCATGGTAAGAGTAATAATGGAGAGATCAGACGGAGAAAGCCTGAATGCAATATGGCTGACTAGTCCTTTTCCCTTTGTTTGCCTTAATTGGGCTCAGCCTCTGGAGTTCAGGTCCTCTTTAGAGGAACCACAAATGTGAAAATGAAAGACGGTCAGAAACCACAGTCTACCTTCTCATGGCTTTGGTATTTCATCCAGGCATTGTTGTAGTGCATCAGTGCACTTCAATCCCTTTTACCAGTAATCTGAGAACTCCCTTTGTTAACATGTTTATAATGCAGAATCTGTGTTCCCAAACTGATTTGAACCTTCCTTGAAGACTGAGTGGTAATACAGGAAGCTTAGACTAAGGAAGTTTAATATCATACTGTATATTTCTGGGGGAAAACCTTTTTACAAAACATGCTTGGAGCATATCCTTTGCTAAAACCTGCAGTGGATTAGATAAAACTAATTTTTAGGACTTCAACACCATTGTAATGCTATTTATTGGCTTCACTTCCTTCAAGGGCACATACCAACCAAGATATTTGCATTTTAGATTTCTGTGCAGCTGGTTTAAATGCATTATTTAAGCATTTCATTTTATATTTAAAGTGATTGTAAACTCTTAGGCCTCGTACACACGACGGGACCTGTCCGATGAAAACGGTCCGCGGACCGTTTTCATTGGACATGTCCGCTGGGATCATTTGGTCTGATGGCTGTACACACCATCAGACCAAATTTCCTGCGGACAGGATACGCGGTGAAGTGGCCGCGCCGTGGCTGCGACGATGACACGGCGACGTGCGTGACCCTGGAAGGTCAATGCTTCCAACGCATGCGTCGAATCACTTCGACGCATGCGAGGGCTTTCGGCCGAGCGGACATGTCCGGTGAGTCATACAGACGACCGAACATGTCCGACGGACAGGCTTCCAGCGGACATGTTTCTTAGCATGCTAAGAAACATTTGTCCGCTGGAAACCTGTCTGATCCGCTGAGAATCCGGTCCGGTCGGCCGTACAGACGACCGAACATGTCCGCGGAAAGTGGTCCGCGGACCAGTTTCAGCAAACATGTTCGGTCGTGTGTACGAGGCTGTTTCGCTTGGTGTCAGGAAAACATGTCAAAAGTGATTCGCCCTGATAGCAGAGGAATAAATCAGCAGACAGAAATGACACTTGGGCCGTGTACAGATGACCAAACATGTACGATGAAACCGGTCCGCCTGACCGTTTTCACCGTACATGTCTGCCCGGGGATTTCTGTATGGTGACTGTACTCACCATCATACAGAAATCCGCGCGTAAACAATACGCGGGGCGTGTCCGCGCCGTCGCCGCGGCGACGTGGGCGGCCCTGCCAGTTCAATGCTTCCACGCATGCGTCAAAGTCATTCGACGCATGCAAGGGATGGCGGGCGCTCGGACATGTACGGTAGGTCTGTACAGACGGCCGAACATGTCCGAGCGGCCAGGATTTCAGCGGGCTGTTTTAAAACAAGTCCAGAAATATTTGCCCGCTGGAAAAAGGCCCGGCGGGCAAATGTATGCTGGATTCCTGTCCGCTCGGGCCTACACAAGACCGAACATGTCTGCTGAAACTGGTCCGCGGACCAGTTTCAGCAGACATGTTCGGTCGTGTGTACGGGGCCTTGGTGCTCTTGAGACACAGTACACAGTAAAGAGGGATATGGTTTGTTTGAAATTGGCAAACATAATTGGGCTCCCATCAGACTAAATCTTTCATAATATATTTATCAAAATATATCCCATGTGCCGTACACATTATGGCCAGGTTGTCCTTGTGATTCCATAATTTGGTTAGATGGGATTACATTGTAAAAGTAGGTCCAGTCAAAGCCGGACACTGGACTAATTTCCCAACTATTAGTCATCCTTCCTCAAAAAAAAAAAAAACCTGTATACATACTTTTCCTAGTGATCTTTATCCTAGAGACATATGTTCACGTTGCCCTATTTCTCTGGTGGTGTGTGGATCCCAAATACTGCAGAAAGTACTGACAAATTGCATAGTGCAGCTTGCTTGTGCAAGACCAGGGTGTGGGGCAGAGCCTCGATGCCCCGGGATTACAGGAATTAGTTTGAACGAGGTTAGGTATTGAGTGCATCAGTATCACTGGATGGAGAGTCTGTAGAGGATGGCACTGGAGCCTTATTTTCATCTCATGCCACAGGTTGGAATTTAGCATATTTTGCCGAAGCTGCAGCCTTAAAAAAAGGTGCTCTACAAAATAAGCAAAAATGCATTGTATTTTGCTTGAAAGTACCAGTACAACATTATTGAAATATGTATAAACATTCCAATTAGAAATGATTGAACTGGCAAAAATCCTAATATTTAGAGCTAAAGTCACCAGGAAATATCCTTAGCATGAATCAGCATTTCATTAAATGAGGTTTCATGATGCATTGTTTATTTTTTTAGGGGAGGAAATGTCTGGCTATCACTCCATATCCATTTCCTTTGAAATGTGCCTAGGAGAGGCTAAAGAATGAAAATGAAGACACTTGAAGAAGGCAGGTATTCTTCTTTATAGAAGCTATAAATGAAAGTTATGATTTATTTTGATCAAACCCGATGACCCTGTGTCTATTGGGTCTGTATATTTAACCGATGTTGCAACATGGGTATTAGTCTGCACATCCTCTAGCATCCTTTTAAAGACAGTCTATTTAGTGCAGTGTGTAACTGTGTACCAGATGGTTGCCCACCAGCATTAAGAGGTTGACATTTATTAAAAATAAGCGCTCTGGATAGGTCAAAACCATCAGCCAACCATCTCTGCTGCCTCAGAATAAATACACCACCAACACTACCAAGTAGCTACTAAGGATAAAATATAATTTATAGTCTGAAACACCTCCCTAAGAGCCGGTTCACACTGGGGCGACTTGCCATCCGACTTCATGTCGCCTCAAGTTGTCCCAAGTCGCATTGTAGAGAAAAACAATGGAAGTGAATGGGAGCAGTGTTAATACACACGACTCAAGGCGATCCGACTTCAGAAAAGGTTCCTGTACTACTTCAATCCGACTTGTAGGCGATTTGTACCCATTGATTTCAATGGAAGTCGCCTCAGAAGTCGGATCACTGTCTTATCTGAAGCTACTTTCCAGGAAGATAACATACATTTCTCAGGCAAATCTCTCCTGCCCCCCTCCCTCTCCCAGAGCTGATTGTTGTTTTATTGGCCACTGGAAAGTCTCCTGTCCTGGAGACGACTTCAAGTCGGGTTGTAAATCGCCCCAGATCGCCCTGTGGTTCATGTTCAAGTCGTGTCGGAGTCGCCTCTGAAAGTCGCGCTGGAAGTCGTGTAGCCCTAGTGTGAACCGGCTCTTACCTACCCACCATTCTGAAACAACTCTATAGATATTCTTTTACCTACCCACCATGACTGTGCCAATCTCTAAAGGTACTTTGGCCCTTCAATTTTAATCAACTTCATTCTTCAACTTTTATGCATAATTTTGAACTATAGAAATAAGTTGAATTCAACTTCCTTGAAAGGAGGCGAAAGGGAGTATTAGCAAGCACCCTCTGCCACCATCACGCACATAAAAAAACAACAACCATAAAGTGGTAGTAAACTCTGTACTACCACTTGTACCTACAAGTAAGCCTTTAATAAGGCTTACCTGTAGGTATTGTGAATATCTCCTAAACTTGCACAGTTTAGGAGATATTCAGAGCGTATGGAGCCGATGAAATCATCAGCGCATTCGCTCTTAAGGTCCGGCTTACAATGCTGGACCTTTAGAGCCAGTGCCGGAAACGGCAGCTCCCATGCGCATGTGTGGGAGTGACACCATCACGCCCCCGACCACTCATGTAGCCGGAGGCCGCGAACCCGGAAGGAAGACCAGGGGAAGAGGTCAGCCCTCTCAGCGGTAACATCGCTGCCCTGAAGGTCTTAATTCTAAGGTAGGTTTCTCAAAATGTGCTAGTATGCAATGCATACTAGCACATTATGACATTGCCTTGAAGGAATTTTTTTTCCTCTAAGCACCAACGGTTTACAACTGCTTTAAACTGTCAGGCCGCGTACACACGATCAGTCCATCTGATGAGAACGGTCCGAAGGTCTGTCGTACGTACACACCATCAGTTAAAAAAACGATCGTGTCAGAACGCGGTGACGTAAAACACAACGACGTGCTGAAAAAAAAACGAAGTTTAATGCTTCCAAGCATGCATCAACTTGATTCTGAGCATGCGCGGCTTTTTAACCAATGGTTTTCCATACTAACGATCGGTTTTGACCTATCGGTTACCAGTCCATCGGTTCAATTTTAAAGCAAGTTCTAAAATTTTTGACCGAAGGATAACTGACCGATGGGGCCTACACACGATCGGTTTGGACCGATGAAAAGGTCCTTCAGTCCGTTTTCATCAGTTTTGACCGACCGTGTGTACGCGGCCTCATAGGCTATGGCCTCTTTGCACTAAGACTGCTTTCACACTGATCAGTTTTTTTCTGTTTTTTTTTTATTATTAAAAAAAGCAGAAGAAAAAACACATCACCAATAAATTCTATGGAACTCTTCACAAAGATCAGTCCCAGGTTCGTTTTTTAAAGTCCTGCTTGTTGCAATTTTGGTGCGGTAAAAAAAAAAACACCATAAAAAAAAAAAACACTCCTCCCCACTGAACGAAAACCACATAAAAAAATGCATCACAAATGCACCCACAGTTGCGTTAAGTCACATGTCCTTTTTTCAAAGGTGCACGATGAACGGGAAACGTGGCAAAAATGCATATGCGCTTTTACTGCATTTTTGCAATGGAGCAGTGTGAAAGTAGCTTTTTGCACATTGTTGGGTGTTTTTCAGTCAGTGTCATCGGGCCCAAAAAAATTTAAATAATAATTTGAGTGGACACCAGTGCACTGGGAGGTAAGTGCATTTCGTGCTTGTCATTGAAAATGAATGGCAATGCACCGCAGCATGCATATAGGTTGCTGTACTGAGCATTAACACATATTAGAATGTTCATTAACATGGAGCACTACTAGCGTGCAATAGGTTAAGTGGCGCTTAGAGTAAAGTATTCAATAATTACATTTCTAAACATAAAAAGAAGAGGTGGAATTCAAAAGGGATAAAACGAGGAGAGCAAAAATTATACTGCTTAAAACGGTTATATGCATTATTCATGGTAAACATATCTAGACCTTCACTTGCGCACAAAAAAAAAAAAAGAAGCTGAAAAACACAGTTCCAATTGTGGAATGGGTACTGCTTATGATTGATTTCATCTGTATTTCTGATTTGTACAGCTCCACATTCTCCTGCGGCACTATAAGCAAATGGGTCTCATTACATGCATATTTTGTATATTTAGTAGAACAGAGTCACTTATGAAAATTACTTAAGAAACCTGTTGCCATATTTTATTCAACATATTGTGCAAATGTACAATACTTGTTATAATTCATTAGCAATAGCTTTTCCATTAAAAAAAAAAAACAATCTCATTATAAAAATACAAAATATTTATATCAATATTTACACTTTTTAAATTACGCTTTTCATTTTTATAAAAATTGCATGTTAATGCAAATATTTTCTTTCAGATGTATCTTCTGAAATTTCATTTTAGAGCCTTGGCATTCAAGCATGTGATAATAAGTGTCTTTTTTTCTCCTTTGGATAAAGTAGCTGAGGTAGCACGTTGATGTCTTTGGCTTAAAGAATGTAAATAGTGCAACTCTGCTATGTGTCCATGTCATAGCTGTAAAATATAGAAGTCCTGTGATTTTCTAGGTGGTTTGGTTTATGTAACATATTTCCTGGTTCATCAGGTAAAACAGTCTTTGTTGACTCTTCTTTATCACACTCAAATGGTATATCCAATGACGAGTTAGAATCACTCAGGGAAGAGACATAATCCACTGTGTGCAGAAAGGAATCTTGGGGGGGCTTCCATATAGATTTTCCAAATGTGCCTGTAAATAAAGAAAAATAATTGCTATTAATGCACTGATCTTAGCCAAATTACATTACCATATATACATGCATACCCCACTTTTAAGTACACAATGGCACCAGAGCATATATGTAAAACGAAAATGTACTTAAAGTGAAACAATACCCTTTTTCACTTCTAGGGTGTAGTGGGGGATCAGGGGGTTGTAGTTGAGGTCTCATGGGCTGTAGTGGGGGTGTCAGGGGCACACTAGAACAAGGCAGGCTATGCTCTCTGAGCTTCAGTTCCTTCTATTGTGGCTGCAAAATGTCTGTACAGTACTTGTGAGGCCCTTTACATAAACTCACGGGTATGTCCTTACTCGTAAGTGTATGTAAAGTGAGTGTACTTAAAGCGGGGTATGCCTGTACTTGAGTATAAGCCGACCCGAATATAAGCCGAGGCACCTAATTTTATCACAAACAAATGGGAAAACGTATTGACTTGAGTATAAGCCTAGGGTTTCCATCTGCATGCCTCACTCACTGTGCCTCACTGTGTCCATGTGCATGCCTCACTGTGCCCATGCCTGTGTCCATGCCTCACTGTGCCCATGCCTCACTGTGTCCATGAGTAGACTGACGTTTAACATGGGAGTCTATGGGAAGGGTGCCTGGCTTTGAAAAATTGGTCCTCCCCAGCCAACAAACTTGCACACTTGTAGAGGAGAAATGGGGCTACATGTGTGCCAAGTTCCGGGTCCAGGGGACCTACGACCGGCCGGTACCGGGTCCCCAAAGTTACTGGAGAAATGACTGTTTAACATGGGAGTCTATGGAAGGGGTGCCCGGCTTTGAAAAATTGGTGCTCCCCGGCCGTGGGTCCCCCAACAACAAACTTGCACACTTGTAGAGGAAGAGTGGGGCTACATGTGTGCCAAGTTTGGGGTCCAGGGAACCTACGGCCGACCGGTACCGGGTCCCTAAAGTCCGGGAGATTAGGCGCAAAAAGGTGACTCGAGTATAAGTCGAGGGGGGCATTTTCAGCACAAAAAAATGTGCTGAAAAACTCAGCTTATACTCGAGTATATACAGTACATTTTTTATTTAAAATGTTCATTGTTCAATAACCTCACTGCCATAACCAAGGCCACCAAGGACTAGGTGTGATGAGAAGATGTCAGCTTCTAGACAATGACTGCCAGTTGTACATCTCCAGCAATAATACATTTGTAAAATATTTTTCCACTAAATATGTAACTCAATTTAACCTGCAATAATAGGTCAGAATTCTAATATACTGTCTCAGAATATCAACTACTCTGACCTATTGTCACCAATCGTGAACTATTTCAGAACTCCAGGGCTCACTTGCACCAAGCAGAGTAAATATGTGACATGAGCAAGGTACTTTGACAATTTATGACATAGCGATTGCGCTCTTAGGAATTTGTCAGTATTTAAAATGAAAATTTGGAAAACAGTCCATAAAATAGAGTAGGACCAAGTACAATTTATTCCGAAGAATAAGAGTGTATATTTCACTTGTGGGTTGAAAAAAACAAAAAAAATTGGTCCCAACTCCAAAGTGTTAGAGCAATTTTGAAAAAGGAAATATGAGAACACAGGATGTGGAAGTCAAGCACAGATTGAAGCCACATGCATGCAGTGCATAACACTGAACAAAAAAGTTACATGTGCTGTTGCCATTTTCTGTAACTGGGAAAGTGGTGTGCCAACATTGCTAATTCTGCATAAACATACCCAAATGATATGCAGGCAACTATTGGTTTTAAAAATGTAAAAACAGATTATATCTTATACATAACTAAAAAAAAAAATTATGTATATAAAAAAAAAAAATAGATCAATCAAAATTAAGGGGCAGATCCACAAAAGAATTACGCTGGCGTATCTATTGATACGCCGGCGTAATTTTAAATTTCCTGCGTCGTATCTTTGTTTTGTATCCACAAAACAAGATACAACGGCATCTCGGGTCGATCCGACAGGCGTACATCTTAGTACGCCGTCGGATCTAAGATGCAATTTTTCGGCGGCCGCTAGGTGGCGTTTCCATCGAATTCCGCGTCGAGTATGCAAATTAGCTAGTTACGGCGATCCATGAACGTACGTCCGGCCGGTGCATTTTTTTTTACGTCGTTTGCGTTCAGCTTTTTCCGGCCTATAGTAAAAGCTACTGTTATGAGGCGTACTGAATGTTAAGTATGGCCGTCGTTCCCGAGTAGAAATTAATTTTTTTTACATCGTTTGCATAAGTCGTTCGCGAATAGGGATTTGCGTAGAATGACGTCACCGTCGGAAGCATTGGCTTGTTCCGGGTTAATTTTGAGCATGCGCACTGGGATACCCCCATGGACGGCGCATGCGCAGTTTAAAAAAACATTGTTTACGTTGGGTCACGACGTATTTACATAAAACACGCCCCCATCACAGAGATTTGAATGCCGCGCCATTACGCCGCCAAAGATACACTACGCCGCCGTAACTCACGGCGCAAATTCTTTGAGGATTCGAGAAAAAAAAAGGTAAGTTACGGCGGCGTAGTGTATCTTAGATACGCTACGCCCGGCACAATAATGCGCCGATGTACGTGGATTTACCCCTAAATTGTTAAATTATAGTATAAAATTTGTCAGCAACCAACAGATGTATACTTTGCATATATAAATTAACTGCTATTGTTTACTTACAAAGTTATTATCGGGTCAATACTTATTATTGAAACATATTTTACGCCTTTCTAAACACGCAAATAGAAAAGGAGGATATATTTTCTTTTAATCATATGCATATTGTACGTTCAATTAATTTAGAGCTTCTGGGAACTTAAAAGCCATAAAAAAATTGTAGTCATCGAAAAAAGGTAGGCTATAGGCAAACAAACTGCCATGGGTCCCTAATAAAACAATATACTACAGCTAACAAACAAAAAAAAAGCATAAATAACAAATAACACCACCACACTCACCCATATAGGAATTCTTTTCAGGACTGTTCTTCTGCACATAAAGATCCGTCTCAGATTCTATCCTTGCTCTGTTCTCTTCAGACTTGTTGCAGACAGTGCCAGGAAAGGAGTTAACCAGAGGAGGATATGTTCCATGAATATCTGTTCTTGTGATGAAATAATCATCATCATCTTCGGCATCATCTTGTTGTACATATAACCTGAAGTCCTTTTGTTTTAAGTAATCCTGTTCGTATGCGTTTAAGTTGACCAGTTTCTGATCGAGACTGTATCCTTTTTTTACGGAAAAAATAAATAAATAAAACAAATATTAACTTAGGCCCAGCTCTGTATAAACATACCACTATGTGATGTAGTAAGTAAACTAACCTGAGTGATAGGTCTCACATGTATCCTGGTTGTAGGCATTTCCTTTCAGGTACAATGAACTCTGGGGCCCCATGTAGTTAAACAATAGTGGATCAGCCACAGCCTCTAAATCTGGTTCACTTCCATTATCCAATTGGCAAACACCTTAAAAAAGAAAAAATATGACAGAAATTCATAAATACGGTATATATATTTCTATGGGTGTGCAAGTTAGGATTAGCTATGATCAATCATAAAAGCCTTTATTAACCACTTAAGCCCCGGACCATTTTGTTGCTAAATGCCCAGGCCAGGTTTTGCGATTCGGCACTGCGTCGATTTAACAGACAATTGCGCGGTCGTGCGACGTAGCTCCCAAACAAAATTGGCGTCCTTTTTTTCCCCACAAATAGAGCTTTCTTTTGGTGGTATTTGATCACCTCTACGATTTTTATTTTTTGCGCTATAAACAAAAATAGCGCGACAATTTTGAAAAAAATGCAATATTTTTTACTTTTTGCTATAATAAATATCCCCCAAAAACATATATAACATTTTTTTTCCCTCAGTTTAGGCCGATACGTATTCTTCTACCTATTTTTGGTAAAAAAAATAATCGCAATAAGCGTTTATCGATTGTTTTGCGCAAAATTTATAGCGTTTACAAAATAGGGGATAGTTTTATTGCATTTTTATTAATTATTTTTTTTTTACTACTAATGGCGGCGATCAGCGATTTTGTTCGTGACTGCGACATTATGGCGGACACTTCGGACAATTTTGACACATTTTTGGGACCATTGTCATTTTCACAGCAAAAAATGCATTTAAATTGCATTGTTTATTGTGAAAATGACAGTTGCAGTTTGGGAGTTAACCACAGGGGGCGCTGTAGGAGTTAGGGTTTACCTAGTGTGTGTTTACAACTGATGGGGGTGTAGCTGTAGGACTGACGTCATCGATCGAGTCTCCCAATAAAAGGGATCACTTGATCGATGCAGCCGCCACAGTGAAGCACGGGGAAGCCGTGTTTACATACGGCTCTCCCCGTTCTTCAGCTCCAGGGAGCGATCGCTATAAACGAATAGCCGCGCCGTCGTCCCGGATCGCTCCCCACGGGTTACCGACCGCCGCATGTACCGGGGGGGGGGGGGGTCCCGACCCGCGGAAAGGCGGGGACGTACATGTACGCCCATATGCCTGTACGTGCCATTCTGTGGACATACATGTACATGCGGCGGGCGTTAACCAGTTAATATGATAGAAGGTCTGTTTGTGCTGCCAATTAAATCTGTATGCACGAAGCTTGATGTTTTCCACAGAGCAATACAGACTGCTCTTTTAATTCGCTGATAATCATGATTCAGATTGTTAAGTGACAAACAGAAAGCAAGACCAACATAATTAATATTTCATAACCCTAAATGCTACCAGTAAATTTGGCCATGGATGACAGTTTATTAATGACTTATGCCGGTTTTCCCGACCAAAGTTCTCCTGGCAGTTTTCCTGTCGGGAAAACCGGCCGTGTGTACAGGGTAAAGGGGACCGAGACGGTTTTCGGTTTTCCCGGCGGTCTTTTGACCATCAGGGAAATCGATCGTGTGTACTAGGCATCACCATATGCAGGTGTATAAGCACTTCTTGTATGGAAGCATAAAGAAAAGTCTTCCTGTTTCACACATTAAACCATATACAACGGCCCAGAATCTCGCCAGGAAAAAAACGTAGTTTTTCCTGACGAGATTCTTGGGCAAGATTCTCTTGCCGGGCGAGTGTACACACGGGCCATTCAAAAGAACCGCCGTTCTTTTGAATGGCACGAACGCGATGACGTCATCAATTACGACAAGCATGCACTCGTCACATTTGATGCCGTCGCCACCATCTTGCTACACCCTACCTATGTCTTGGAAGCTATCGCGCATGCGTCTAAGTCATTTTGAGCATGCGCAAGTTTCCACAGCGACAGGTAAGTATACACACGTTTGGGTTTCTCGGCAGGAAAGCACTGCTGAGAATCATGACAAGAAAATAGAGAGCAGGTTCTCTATTTTTCTCGTCGAGATTCTGGGCAGTTTTCTTGACGAGAAACCTCAAAGCCTCGTACACACGCACGGTTTACTCTGCAAGAAAGCCCTGCCAGCTGTTTTCTTGCTGATTCTTGCAGAGAAAACCATGCGTGTGTACGAGGCTTTAGTGCTTTAACACTTATTTAATGGAAGAAGTTGGGAACTTTGTGGTCATAGGAAAGACTGTATACGTGACCTAATTAAAAACCCAGTTCAGAATCCCTGCTGGAATATATTATAGTGCCTAAACATTTTATAAAGACCTTGGAGATTGGCAATGAATTAGCAAATCAGAAGCTTGTCCACCAACACAGTTTTCTAGGTTAAAAATACAGCTTCAAATTGTTCAAAATTATTAGTAAAACGAAGGAAACAAGAAGAATAAAAACATTGGCACATATCCTACCATTGGCATTCCTTTGCTGCAAGAAATATCCACTCATAGAGGAAGAAATAAAATGATGGCTTCCGTGTTCAGAAAGGATGTATCCATCTTGTCTCTCCGCTAGTGTCCCCTGTGAGGACAAATAGCTGGGTGTGTCCACAGGTAGGTTGGTTTCATCTGTGAATATTAATAAAAAAATATATATGATTGGCATGCTAAAACTTGAAATCGATCCATAACATGTATTAAAAAGAAAATAGAACTCCGGTATAATGGAAATCAAAAGCAGTCAATTACTATCAAACCACTAATCAATGTACCCAACTTTCTGTGCAGTAGGTGAACAGTTAATATGCAGTGCTGAACCTGGCTTCATTAAAAAAAAAAAAAGTACATCAGACAAAGACCTATACTAGAGCTATTTTCTACCATGATGCATTTTTGAAAACCGTAGTTTCTGCAAATGTCATCTGCATGTGCTTGACAGAGACACGGAAACAACAAAAAAATTCCTTACACACACATTAGGTATGAGATCTATAGTCAAGATGTAAACGGCCTTCCAAATCTCTTACATTTTTCAAAAAGATCGAACATATGAACACGAATCAAGGAATATGTACTGAGCAAGGTGCTCCCAACCTGTCAAATGGGGCTGGTGTCATAACTATCAAGAGTTTTTTTTTCTTTTTTAATATATATAAAAAAAAAAAAATTCAGGGCTCCCAGGCAGCACTGAAGCCTTGACCAAAGAGGAAGCACACCGCACAGGTGCAAAGGCAGATCAAAGGTGCAGACCTCGTCTCACCACCATAGAAGACCAACAAAACAAAGAATTGGTGGCACACTGGAACTCCAAATTAGCTTGGTCTTTATTGTCACAATAGATTAGACAAACACAGGGCAGCAGTTGACGCGTTTCACAAGCGATAGCTTGCTCGTTCACAACAGCACTGGGGTCTCATATGCTTAAAGCAAAGCCAAACACAGACACACCATAGTAACCACTTTAACATTTTAGGTCTCCAAAGGACAGGACTACTTTAAAAAAGCTACCGTATACACTAGAGTATAAGCCAAGTTTTTCAGCACATTATTTTGTGCAGAAAATGCCCTCCTCGGCTTATACTTCACCTTTTTGCGCCTGATCTCCCAGACTTTGGGGACGCGGTACTGGCCGGCCGTAGGTACCCTGAACCTGGCACACATGTAGCCCCACTCTTCCTCTACAAGTGTGCAAAGCCGGGAACCCCTTCCATAGACTCCCATGTTAAACGTCAGTCTAGTCATGGACACAGTGAGGCATGGTCAGTGAGGTATGGTCACAGTGAGGCATGGGCACAGTGAGACATGCACATGGACACAGTGAGGCATGGACACAGTGAGGCATACACATGGACACAGTGAGGCATGGACACAGTGAGGCATGCACATGGACACAGTGAGGCATGCACATGGACACAGTGAGGCAAAGTGAGGCACAGTGAGGCATGCAGATGGACACCCTAGGCTTATACTCGGTTCAATAAGTTTTCCCAGTTTTTTGTGGTAAAATTAGGTGCCTCAGCTTATATTTGGTCGGCTTATACTCGAGTATATACGGTATATTAAGCTCCAGATTAAAGTGGAAATAAGCCCCCCTAATGTTTTCAGATAAGGAAGCTGCCATCTTGGCCTGTGTTTAATCTTCAACTGCCATGATGCTGCGCATGTAATCAGTCATGACACCAGCCATTGGATGGGTTTGACAGTTTGGTTGAGAGCACAACCAATGTGACTGTTAGGCCCTGTACACACGAGGAGAGATGTCCGATGAAATCGGTCCACGGACCGTTTTCATCGGACATGTCTCCTGGGATATTTTGGTCTGATGTGTGTACACACCATCAGACCAAAATCCCCGCGGACAGAGAACGCGGTGACGTGGCGGTGGCGGTGACGCGGCGATGTGCGCAAACCAGGAAGTTCAATGCTTCTACGCATGCGTCGAATCAATTTGACGCATGCGCGGGATTTCGGTCCGCTGGTTAGACGTACTAACCAGCGGACATGTCCGACGGACAGGTTTCCAGCGGACAAGTTTCTAAGCATGCTAAGAAACTTTTGTCCGCTGGAAAACGGTCCGATAGGCCGTACACACGACCGAACATGTCCGATGAAACTGGTCCGCGGACCAGTTTCATCGGACATGTTCGGTCGTGTGTACGGGGCCTAACATTCCCACCATCTGCTCTAAATGTAACTGTTTTTTAAAACTGTTAAATCAATGATTTTAAGTAGAGAGGTCATCAGCTCTAAAGGGAAGTACAAGCATTTTAATATTTCTGCTACATAAAACAACGCTGGTTAGTTTCACTTTAAGTGACCTTCTCATTATTAGAGTTAAAGCCTTTTTAAGAAATGTGTGCACTTCTGTATTTTTGCTTTGCGGTACAAAGTCAGACTGTCATGAGCATAGACAAGCTCTTTAAAAACCATACTGGTGGCTTGCCAGATGAAGCTTATATTGTAACATATGTTTTCCAAATTTGTTTGGCACAGTTACATGGCAATCTGATTAACCAAAATTGAAAAGTAATGTTTTTTCTTTCCTGCCTTGCTCTGCTATTGTACCCACCTGTGTTAGTGACACTGCAATCCTCATTCCTTCTCCTTGTGTGGTATATGATGACCACCCAGACAAGGGAGGTTCCCACCACACAGCAAACCACTGCTATTATTACAACACCAACTGTGGTCCATCCATCATCGTCCAATGACGGGGTGGCATTTGCAGGGGAATCGCACGTTGGGTTGGGAACGACTGAAAGATGAATATTGCCTCTCTCCGTTCCAAGGATATTGGACATTTCGCAAGTATATTTTCCAGCGTCTGCAAAATCTGTATCCACTAAAATTAGAAGTTGGTTTCCAGCAGCAAAGAAATGTCTCTCTGTTACAACCAATGGACTATCATCCTTCGTCCAGTTTACTTTTGGAGTGGGATTTCCACCTGCGATGCACTGCAGAACTGTGGTTTCTCCCTTCGATACAGTACGATCCACGAGCGGGCGCAGAAATGACGGTGTTTCTGAATTGACAAAAAGGATAAATGCATTATAATACATGATACTTGCATGTACAGACATTTTAACTGGGTTTTTTATTTTATTATTTTATTTGCTTTTCATGGTTTATTTTTAGCTAGAACCTTAGCGTTATAAAAAAGGACCTTTATCTTATTTTCTAAAGGCAATTTTAAAAGATGGATCTTAAACATGTATTATACAAGCAGATACTGATACGAGTGTGTTTAAAACACTTACCTAAAACCGTGAGTGTAGCATTAGCTGAAATGCTTCCTGCACTGTTCTGGGCTGTACAACTGTACACTCCAGTGTCCCCGACTTTTGCATTCACAATAAAGAACACATCATCTTCTGGCATAACATGCATCCGCCTCTCACGAGCTGCAGGAAAGTCCGTGCCACCGTTTTTCTGCCAAGCAATCTGAGGTGTTGGATGCCCAACCGCGGCACATTCCAGGCGAGCTGTTGATCCAGCCCGAATGGTGAGGTCTATAGGCATCTTCATAAATGAAGGAAGCACTGCAAAAGTAAAAAAATAATAATCAAACATTTTAGCCAACACTAGAACTATATTTGCCCAACACAACATAAAAAAAAAAAACTGATGCTTACTGTTCACAGTTAGTTTGGCTTTAACAGAGTACGAGGTTCCAAAGTGATTAGAAATGACGCATTGATATTTTCCTTCGCCGTCAAACTCCACATCACGCAATCTCAGGATAGACGTGTACTCCATTACTTCCCCACCTTGTGCCCGCAGGTGAGCATAATTTTCCATCTCAGCATCATGCAACAGCTCATTGTCTTTCTTCCATGAGAATGTCATTGGGGAGTCACTGCTACTGGCTGCCGAACATATAAAACTCACATTGGAGCCTCTTATTGCAGATTGTGTTTCAGGCTGAACAGTGATCTGTGGCTTTGGAAAGTCATCTGTAGGTATGGAAAAGAAAAAAGAAAAAAATACAGAGATTAAATTAAGCAAATATAGTTCAACAGTACTGCATAATCTCTGGATAAAATGTACACAGTAGTATAAAGTATTACATTCACTTCAAGCTATAATTGAATTATGGGGCTCAAGGTACTGCTAATGGCCTGTGATAGGGAACGGGTAAATCGCAGTGGACATTAATGAAAGTCTGAAGGAAGATATCAAATTATTTTATAAAATAAATATATATTTACTAGGGCTGCAGAAATTAACGATTAATTCCTTGATTAATTTCTTTGATCGATCAAAATATTTTTGATCAAATACGAGATCCGCGGATTGAGCACTGCGGGCTCGCCCATAGGAAAGGCCGCGGCTTCGGCCTAGCTCGGGAGCCGTGGCCATCTTGGTACACCAGGCAGCGGCCTATTAGCGGCGCGCTGACGTCATCGTCTGTTGCCTGGGAGATGTGGACGAGGCAGTGGAGATGTGGAGATTACTGGGGGAGATGTGGAGATTACTGGGGGAGATGTGGACGGTTATAATTAATCGAAATTAGTCGATTAATCGATTTAAAAAAAAATCGATTAATCGAAAACGAAAACTTAAATCAGTAACAGCCCTAATATTTACACACACACACACATATGTAAGAGATAGGAGGATACATTTTATATCCCCATTTCTCTTCTACTCTGCCCCCAGAATGCATTCTGTCTACTATTTATTCTCCTATACCACAAGGATATATAGCTGCTGTGTGAAAGAAAAATTAAAAGAAGCAGTCCTTCTTTCAAAAGACTTTTACAAAGGCCCGTTAATGTTTAAATTATGTTTCTGAAATAATGAGCAAAGCACATGTATTCAAAATGAAGCAGCAGCGGAAATAATATGGACCAATGATGATCTATCGTAGGTTTATTTTATGTTAAGCTCAGATTCATCAAAAATCAATTACATACATACACACATCCATACAATAATGGAACATAAGGCAAGGAAAAGAATTAAAACAAAAACAACCCCAACTTACCACACACAAATCCATCAACACTAACAGCAAAGATGCTTTTGCTCTTGAGACTTTGGGGATGTGCACAATTTGCTTTTACAAACTTCTGCAGTTTATTTTCCGTTAACCACTGAGGCAGCCACTTCAACTGACAGTCACATAAAAGACTTGAAGAGTTTAGATGTCTGTATGAAAAGGAAAAATACATGATTCTTCATAGGATTGTTAACAGTTGGCAATAAAAGTCTTTAACGTGGTTGTAAACCAATGTAAAAAATATTAAATAAACATAAAAACCTGCAAGACAAAAGGCATAATAAGCTGGTATACATTGCATACTAGCTCATTATGAAATACTTAGTTTAGATCGAAGCTGTTGCAGCGGCCCCCGTACACCAGTGTTCGTGACATGTCTCTCCCGGCGCTGCGATTGGCTGGCGCCGGTCACGGCACAGGCCCTTTAGAAACAGCAGGAATCAAGCTGTTTCTTCAGCTTGCATGCGCCGATGACGTTGGCGCAAACGTATATGGTAAATCTCTCCTAAACCAAGCAAGTTTAAGAGATATTTTCAGTACCTATGAGTATGCCTTATTATAGGCTTACCTGTAGGTAAAAGTTTAAAAATTAAATGCAAGTTTTAATGCACACATTAAGGTGGTTGTAAACCTAGTTACACCACTTGTACCTACAGGAAAGCCTGTAATAAGGCTTACCTGTAGGTACTGGAAATATCTTCTAAACCTGCACGGTTTAGGAGATATTTACCATATATGCTTGCGCAGACGTCATCGGCGCATGCGCTGTGAAGAAACGGCCCTCCGTGTTATTTTTTCACTAGCAAGTGCCGTGTCTGAAGGCTCCCGCAGTGATGTCACGTGGCTCCGGCCAGTTAGAGCTGGAGTCCGTGGCCCAGACGGAAGGGAGTGAAGATGGATGCGGCCACCAGTGGGCACAGCGTGGGTTTTGATTGCAGGTAAGTGGTACATAACACATTCTAGCCCTTTATGCTTTCACTTTGCAAAGGAAAGCAGGGGGGGGGGGAGGAAGTAAAACCCATCAGGGTTTACTTCCTCTTTAACTGAAACAATACAGACTCTTTCCTGTAAATAAACAATACAATATATAGTACTGTAGTCTGCATAAATAGGTTAGGTTGAATTCCTTCAGGGACACTGAGAAAGACATTAATATTTGTGGGGTTTTCTTCAGGTGTTCTAGTTCTGCAAACTGCTAAGCTGAAGAAAGCCTTTTCTATGAGAAAACAAGGTGTCTGCATTGCTGACATCTCATTCAGGACAGGGTAATCTAGAAGTGTGCAGAGTTATTAAGTATAGTCGTAAAAAATATAATACTGATGCACCTGGGAAAACTTTCACTCCCCTTTCACACATATTGCAATTAAGGCAACCTGTCGTGACAAATATGGGAACAGCTATTGAGGACTTGATGAAAGTACAGGCTTCAGGGACTGTTTACTTCCAATTTTCCTTCTCTTACATGAAACAAGCATGTGTAATATCATTTATGCTTGTTACAGGACAATGACTCACAACAGCAGCTCTCATTATTTCCCCTGAAAAGTAATTAAAGGAGGAAGTGATACATACAAGCTAGCGTAAAGAATATATGAAGGTCATAGCAGAGTTGCTTTTTTGCGAGTGAAGGCTACATAATAAATGGATAAGTTAACCATTTGAAAAAAAAAAATATATATATATATATATATATATATATATATATATATATATATATTTCTTTGCAGGTAAAAAATAAATAAAAAATGTGCATTATTTATTTTCTAAGGAGCCTGCAGATCGCGGGTGCAATGCCAGGTTCCTGCAGACTCTGAGGAAAGCTGTGCGCCTGTACTTACATTACAAGTAGGCAGGAAGATCAATGCACTCTGATGGCGCTCACCAGCACTGTCAAAGTGCATTGAGAACTGCAAGCCGTCAGCTGCGGCAAGCTGAAGGTACTTGCAGTCTATTCATTCAAAACTGAATGACGCAGCTGTATGGGTGGAGTCCTATACAGCCGCGCTGTTTTCAAATTGTGATAGCGGATGCGGGTAGAGGATCCCCTGCCCTCTGTCACAGGGTTGGATCTGGAGAGGATGCTGAACATGTTACACCCCAATTATGGGTATAACACGTAACAAGTTCTCAAAAGGTGGCTTAAGACCCCTTTCACACTGAGCCACCTATAGTGTCGGCGGTAAAACGCAACTATTTTTACCGCCGACGCTATGGGCCCACTAGCAGGGCTACATTTAACCCCCGATAGCGTCCGAGAAAGGGTTAAAACTGCCCGCAATGCGCTGCTGTAGCATTGCATTGCGGGCGGTATAGCCATGCTGTCCCATTGGGCAGCAGCGGTGAAGGAGCGGTATACACACCGCTCTTTCACCGCTCCAAAGATGCGGCTAGCAGGACTTTTTTTACTGTCCTGCTAGTGCAACGCTCCAGTGTGAAAGCCCTCGGACTTTCACACTGGAGACAATGGAGTAGCTTTTTAAGGGCGGATTGCAGGCGCTATTTTTAACGCTATAACGCCTGCAATGCACCCTCAGTGTGAAAGGGGTCTTAAAGCAGATGTGTGTTAATTACTTTTGTTATCCTCCAGATTGAACACATAAGCCCTAAATTCTTTGACACAAGAACCTTTCATTCTGTACATATGCTGTACATCAAGTGATTTAAAGCAACACTACAGATCAAGAGTCAAAAAATACAAACATACATATATTTTTGCAACATAAAACAAACGTTAAAACAAAGATGATAACTTACAATTGCTGTAGGTTTTTCATTTGAGAAAATGCATTACTCTGCATTGACACAATTGCATTGTTACTCAGATCCCTATAGAAGAAGAACATAAAATACATTAACCTTTACAATCATTTTAAATAAAATAAATCATATCAAACTTTGATTTTGTTACTAGGTGCATTTTCTTATTAGTTACATTAACATCACACTTAACAGGAGTTGATATTGCTTAGCATGAGCCAACATTTATAAAAAGCTTGTGGCAACTTCAGGCATGTCTTGTGAATACTGTGGGATGCAAGCGATTACAATCAGATAACCAGTGATCGTTTTACTCGTAGAGAGCTTTCTTATATGTAACAACAGCATCAATCAATCCCTATTTTACATAGAAATGGGAACAAACCGTTCTAGTATGGTTTTATCTATATGTAAAATGGTTATTAACCACTTCAGCTACGGAAGGTTTAACCCCTTTCATGACCAGGCCATTTTTTTGCGATACGGCACTGTGTTACTTTAACAATTGCACGGGCGTGCGACACTGTACCCAAATAAAATGCATGTCTTTTTTCCACAAATAGAGCTTTCTTTTGGTGGTATTTGATCACCTCTGTGGTTTTTATTTCTTGCGCTATATACAAACAAAAATGAAAAAAAATATGTTTTTACTTTCTGCTATAAAGCATTCCCAATAAAAAATTATGTAAAAAAAAAATATATATATATATGAAATTTCTTCATTTAGGCCAATATATGTATTTTGCTACATATTTAAAAAAATATGTTTTGCGCAAAATTTATAGTGTTGACAACGTTTTTTTATTTATTTAATAGTAATGGCGTTGATCAGTGACTTAGAGCGGGACTGCGATATTGCTGCGGACCACTTGGACACCTAACTGACACTTTTTTGGGGACCAGTGACACTAATACAGTGATCAGTGCTAAAAAATATACACGGGCGATCAAAGGGTTGAACGTGTTCCCTGGGTGTGATTACTAACTGTGGGGGAGTTACTTTGACTGGGGGAATGCAAAGATCTGTGTTCCTGCTTAGCAGGAACAAAGGATCAGCACATTCCCCTCTCAAAAACAGCGGTTTGCCTTGTTTACATAGGCAGCATTCTGCCTTTCTCACCCGCTGATTGGCTCCCACTGTGTCCAATCACAGCGAGAGTGGTGTCTGCAGCGGTGCACGTACGCGCCCCAGAAGTGCCAGATCACGTACTAGATACGTGATCCTGCACAAAGTGGCTGCCTTGCCACAGTATATCTATGGTGGGCAGTCGCTAAGCAGTTAAACTTACTCATTGAGATAGAATTAAGCAAGAAACAATACACTAGAATTTTGCTGAACCTTGGAGAGCAACTTTAAGAATGCATTTCTCACTCTATAAAAAAGGCTGCTCATTTATAGAAACCAATTACTTACAGATATTCAAGTGCATCCAGCCATGAAAATGCCTTTTTCGTTATTGATCCTATTCGATTACCTTGGAGCATCCTTTAAGAAAGAGGGAAAAAAATACTTAGGAAACACAATTTGTGACATTTAAGTGATAAAAACAGCAGCCTAAATGAAAAACAAAATGAAAAACAAATGCTATACTAACATCATTACTATTAGTGATCCATTTTAACTTACAGACTTTTAAGGTTTTCTAATCCAGAAAATGCTCCAGTCATATCTTCAATGGTCCAAGAAATTTCATTGTTCTTCAGATCTCTGTAAAAAGACATATATTACAGCAGGTGAACCCACAAATATATTGTCACACAAAAAAATACTTAATTCTTTCTGCCTGCATAAATTGTTACCATGTTTACAAAAAGTGGGGTTGCCTACCCTGAGGCAATGCCAAATACAGGATCCTGAAGAGAACATACTTGTTTGCCCTCATCTAACCTGCAATTCGTAACCATTGATAGTCGTGATTGCTTCCCGTCTCTACCCCTAGCCCAATACTTTGCAGCGAAAAGATAATGAAATATTTTACCTTAAGCCTCTTAAATTAGATGAGAATAATGGTCTGTTTTTTTTTCCCCCATGCTAGTCTTGTATTAAAAATCAAGAGCTATAGGTATGAAGATTCTTGTACTACAGAATACAACTTCGGAAGTGTTCTAATGCGTTTTATTATAATGTATTTTTTTTGTTTTGGAGCATGCTTGTTCTTCTCTATTCTGAGTTTTTTTTTTCCCGGACAAATACTGTACTGATTAAACGAAAATTGTACAAGAACATTGTTTTGTCCCTTCGGATAATTTCGAATGAACGGTCATGAGCGGCTTTAGAAAACTGTGTACTGACAATCAGATTATCAAACAATCAATTCGAAAGCAATATTTTTTCCGATTTTCTGATAGTGTGTACTAGGCTTTAGAGCAGGGGACTCCAAACTTTCTAAATAAAGGGTCAGTTTACTGTCCTTCAGACTTTAGAGTGAGCGAACTGTGGCCATTGGGAGGAGAAATTGTCCTGGCATCCATGGGAATAAACAACGCATCTTTGGTGTCCATGAGAGGGATACTGCCCATAGACATAAACAAGGATGGAAAAGGACCTGGGGGTCCTAGTAGATCATAGGCTCAGCAATGGCATGCAATGCCAAGCTGCTGCTAAAAAGCAAACAGAATATTGGCATGCATTAAAAAAGGGATTAACTGCAGGGATAAAGCGATAATTCTCCCACTCTACAAGACTCTGGTCCAGCCTCGCCTGGAGTATGCTGTCCAGTTCTGAGCACCCGTCCTCAGGAAGGATGTACTGGAAATTTAGCGAGTACAAAGAAGGGCAACAAAGCTAATAAAGGGTCTGGAGGATATTAGTTACGAGGAAAGGTTGCGAGCACTGAACTTATTCTCTCTGGAGAAGAGACACTTGAGAATGGATACGATTTCAATTTAAAAATACCATACTGGTGACCCCACAATAGGGATAAAACGTTTTCGTGGAAGGGAGTTTAACAAGACATGTGGCCATTCATTAAAATTAGAAGAAAAGCGGTTTAACCTTAAACTACCTAAATGGTTCTTTACTGTAAGAGCGGCAAGGATGTGGAATTCCCTTCCACAGGCGGTGGTCTCAGCAGAACACCTCGATAGTTTAAAAAAACTATTAAATAAGCACCTGACGACCACAACATACAGGGATATACAAGGTAATACTGACATATAATCACACACAAAGAATGGACTTGTGTCTTTTTTTCAACGTCACCTACTATGTAACAAAGGGCTTCGTTTTGCTCACTCTTTTTTATACAGTAGAGGATTTTTTTCTCCATTCAGAAATACCGATATTCAAAGCAGAATAACATACATTAATTCTAAGCCTGATCCTATGTGTGCCTCAAATCAGATGTCTGAACTACTTAAATGATCATCACAGTGAAAATCCCCCCCTCTAGGATTTTTACATATTTAATCCATAGATACATCTATTCTGCTTTTTTAATAAGCATCCCTTGCTTAGAGCACTGCAAAACAAGAAGAGGAAAATGACACTTACAGTATGTTCAGATTGGATAATCCATGGAATGCCCCATCCGCGATATTACTAATTTGGTTGTTTCCTATAAATAGTCTACCAAGAAGGCTTAATCCCATAAAACTTGACTCTTCTAATCTTGTTAGTTCATTGAAGGTTAAATCTCTGTAAAATGCAATAAAAAAGCAACCTGTTAGTGTAACAAACTCTCTAACTTATCCTGCTATCACTGTGCCTAGCACATAGGAGATAAAGGCATATTTTCAGGCTTAATTGAAACAGCATGCAGTAAGCAGAGAGACTGCACAAGTCAGTTTAAGAGAAATACAAAAAATTGCCTTAGTAATTCTGCTATGGAAAAAAAAGGTCTACAAAACTGTGGTAAGAAACTCATGTTCTGGCATGAAATATGTACTAAAACTGGAACTAAATAAAAGCAACGTACAGCTCACTGAGTTTTTGGCAAAACTCCCAGGCATCGGGACTGATCTGGCTGATGGCGTTCTGGCTGAGATGGAGGTGCTGTAACATAAGCAAGCCATACAACCAGCCTCTGCTAATCTCTGTGAGATTATTATGATCCAGCAGTCTAAAAAAGGGAAAAACGCAGATGTTAGATGAACAGTCTGATGACAGAAATATACGTAGAACAGACGCATAATTTTTATGCTATTTACTACACATCTATTGTTATAACAAAATTCAGCTTTTGTGGGGCTCCTTCCCTTAAATGGTGGTTAATCATAGCGATCGTCTTGATGAAATTTGGATCTAATACACTCCAGATCAGATAATTTCAAGGCATTCCAGCAAGTTACTTTGAGTGCCATGTCACAGGATAAAGCAAACGTGTACTAAGGCAAGCAGACTACCAATGCCGATAGTATAAACAGAAAAGTCAGTGCTACTACCCATACACCACATAGATAGCAGAGCTACCGGGTGCTCGATCCACAGTCGCTGGCTGAGTAGAGTAATGAGGAAAAAATTATCCGCACTACGGATGTTGCGCTTTAAAAAATCTTCGTTTTTATTGACAAGCCACAGTGAACCAAAACGCAAATGAAAAACAGTACCAATGCCGATAATCTTCTAAAAATTCTAGTTGTCTGGCAACTTCTAGAATCACTACTTTCAGTTATTGCCCTATAAAAAAGTATGCATAAAGCTGGCTAAACATACAATTTTTTATTGTTCAGTTTCCTTTAGATTTACCTTCAACTAACGGCCTGCCTTATTGCATACAATTTGGAAGTGTTTAGGTTTGACCTCATATTATATGGTTTTGGTAAATCTAAAGGAAAATTTTACCAAAAAAAATTATTTGTAGCCAGCTTTAGGGTTGGTAGAAGGAAGGTAAAAAAAAACTCCTGATCTGCACACTTGTCTTAGATCAGCATTACTATGTACTAAAAAGTAACAGATCAGCATGAAAACCAGCCAAGTAGAACTTTTAGAAAGAAGGGTCAGCACTGGCAGCCTACATAGCTCCGAGTACGGGGTTTCTTTAAGTTGATCCCCTTTTGTAAATGGGTGCATATATATATATATATATATATATTTTTTTTTTTTTTTTTTTATTTAATTTATTTTAAAGTTAAAGTTTTCAAAACCCAACAGCATAAAATGAAAATCTAAGACTTACAAAACTTCCATATTACTCAGTCCCCAGAATGCTCCATCCATAAGTCGTATGATTCCATTTCTTTGCATGTTTAGAGATTTTAGGGCATCCAGACCCTGAAAAGTGAGCCCATCAACATGTCTCATTCGGTTACGCTTCAGCTCTCTGCAACAGAAAAGAGAACTATAATGCAGCTCTGTTGTGAGAACACAAATTAAAGACGCAACTCCTGAAGGCTAGAATGAAACGGTGCCTAATAACAGTTTTACTAAAAGCTTGTTAGAATCAAGCTTATCATACAGAAAAAAAAAAATACATCTTTGTGCACGTTTACAGCAATACACTTTTGGTTTAATACTTACAAGTGTTGCAAGTTAGGCAATTTAAACATCTTTGGTGGAATATGGCTGATACGGTTCTTGTTGAGCTTCAATACTTGTAAAGTAGCATATAAGTTGTCAAATGCACCTGCTTCCATAGATGTTATAAGGTTTTTATTGATGTAACTGCAAATATTAATAATAAAAAAAAACACACTTAAAATGAAGGTAGCTACTTATAATTATTATTATACAGGATTTATATAGCGCTAAAAGTTTGGGCCATTTTTTTACCTTGTGGAATTAAGATACAGTATATAAAAAAAAAATCCTGCCTTTAGAACAACGTTATTTACTGACCTATAGAAAAATTATCCAGACAATGGAATAAAAGCAAACGGGACAGCAGTTAGGTCATCCAATCAGATTTAAGTTGTCTTTTTTCAGACTCGGCCTAGAAGAACCAAGGGCAAAGACTCAGGCCTCGTACACACGACCGAGTTTCTCGGCAAAAACCAGCAAGAAACTTGCTGGGAGATATTTTTTTGCCAAGGAAACCGGTCGTGTGTACATTTTCGTTGAGGAAACTGTCGAGAAACTCGACGAGCCAAAAAGAGAGCAAGTTCTCTATTTCCTCGACGGGAATGGAGAAACTTGCCTTGTCGAGTTCCTCGACAGCCTAACAAGGAACTCGACGAGTGTTTCGCCCGTCGAGTTCCTCGGTCGTGTGTACGAGGCCTCACCCTTTTTCTTACCTTCCTTTTTTTAACTAGGAACAAACAAAGCCACCGGTCGAGTTTCTAGCAAACACTCATGGGGCTTGAAAGACAAAAATCTGCCTCTGCTTGCTATTTTACAAAACAGACAGGAAAACAAGACAGCCACTTACAGGTATTTGAGTTTCAGCACAGGAAACGATGGTGCTTTAAGTTCAGTAATAAGATTATTACTCAAATCTAAGGTTTCCAGCGACTGGTAGGGTTCCAGATGCTCTGGTAAAATTACATGAATCTTATTGTTTGTTCTGGGATAGAAAAAAAAAAACAAAAAAAAACAAATGCAATGTTATCATACAGTTGTGTATCAAGCAAAGCAGAAATCTACCCATACACAAATTGTCAACACAGAAATGCATTAAAAAAGTATAAAAAAGTATAAAACTGGATGAAGGAAAAGCCTGTTCCAAAACATGACATACATATATATATATATATATATATATATATATATATATATATATATATATATATATATATATATATATATATATAAAAAAACGTTGTAGCACACACAAAACTTTAATGATACAGGTGTAGCTTCTTGAAAAATAATGTGAAAACGCAGCAAAGCACAATACCGGTTTATTAACAAGGTAATTACGGACAAGGTGTTGAAGCAATAAATTACTGCAGTGATAAACTTTCCCTTGCAGCATTGCTTGTTACAGCAGGGGCCAGCAATTTCCTGAACTGCACACCCTCTCAATTGCAGCCTGAAAGTGTTCACTTATAATCCAGCCTGCTTCACAGTGACGCCTTTGTACACTCTTTTTTTTTTTTTTCTTTTAAACACAACACAGATATTTCTTATGGCTGTAGGCATAATGGATTCTGTATCACAAAACATTGAAATGATTTAACATGCCCCAATGTTATCATAATTCTAGTTTTAGCCAGAAAATAGCATTCTCTTTAGCATGTTTTGTATAGTCATATTATGATGCTAGAGGCATATTTATAGAGTTATGCTGTAAAACAGAGAGGCCAATCATTCAATAGACATTGATGATTTAAACCAAGTTTAAATAACTTTGTATAGAGTACAGCATTAAGCTAGTGTAAAGGATTCACCAGACAGAAGGATCCAAAGTGTTTAGTGGTCCACTAACCAACGTAGTTTGACCTTTTAATATTGTTTGTGTTTTTTTAGCAAGTGAAAGATGCATAAAAAAAATAAAAATAAAAATCACACCTACTTAATAAACGGCAATAGGTCAACTTTTTTTTGCCATACTTTAGTAACTTGGTTGCATACCTAAATACCTAATACCGGTATACACATGGCAATTTTCAGTAAAGATCAACACGTTTAAAAATTGTAAAAACAGGCTAACCAATTAACTTCACCTATCAGCTAATGGAGTAATTAAACATTTGATTTGCCCCAATTACATTTGCAGAAAAATAAGGCTGGCATTTCCTATAATTAAAGTAGAAGAAACCCCAACTATAACTATTCCTAAAAATAGTTACAGTACCCTGCTAAACCAGATAAAAAAAAAAAGATCTGTGTACCATTTTCAATCCACTCTGGTCACGTGATCCTGCAGCTCTATGCTCAACAATGTCTGGGAATTCTAGAAGAGGTTATGTCACCCATAGGCTCCCATGGGCCAGCCATTGTCAAAGCTCCCTCCTATTCCCCTGCAGTAGCCTCTCCCAGACACAGTGAAGCCAGAGCTGCGGGATGGAGTGACTGGACTGGATCCAAAAGAGGAAAGTACACACATCTTTTTATACAGGTTAGGCAGCGCAGGTAGGACAATGGAGTCCTTACTAATAGTATCAGAAAGGGTTTTCTTCCACTTTAAGTAATCATTTATTTCCCAGTTTTAACTACTGATTTTGGGCAGGAAAGTATACTGGTGGGTCAATAAATTGTTTAGATTCAAGCCTGCCGATAAGCTTTTTCTTAGTCCCTGATATCCAGTTCAATTATCCTTCTACAATGCAACTGTATATATATATCTAGGATATGGCTACTAGAAGATAAGGTTTTATGTACACATAGCCTATTATGACTACCGGAAAATGCAAAACATGTCATGTTCACGCAATTTTAACACGCTTTTGTTGCATTTTGTGGCAGGCGGTCAAAACGTTCCTTTCCTCAACATGATTCTCTTCCACTTTCAGGAGAGGGAGATTGAACCTCCTCTAACTGCAGCAGTTGCTAAACAATCCTAAAAGCCTATGTGGGCACCTAGGCTTTTATGGAGTTGAGTTTAGGAGCTTTGGTTAAAAAAAACACAAAAAAAACAAAAACAAAAAAACAACACCAAAAGCTCCTAAACTCAAGTTTAGGAGCTGAAGTGTACAGAAAGCCCAAGTCAAACATGCAGCAAAAGGGAAGCCAAATTTCCAGAGTTTGACTGAGCAAATTCACCAAACTAATCTTTTAACTTTCACCATATAACAACCAGGTAGTCCCAAAAGAAACCAACCCTCCCTCCCCTCTGGATCAGCAGACCCAGCTGCACTGCTAGACTCTGGTTAGCCCTGTGATACAAATATTCAGTTCCAATGGCTATAGGTTGTCTACTCATTCATAGATCTGCACATCTTGGGGCATATTACACTAAATTAAATTGTAACGATATCAGCCCTGCTCATTGTGAGTACAATGCTTACAGGCTGCATGGTTTACAAAATAAATAAAATTGAGATATAATATAACAAATTGCTATGTAAAATATATAAAATTGCGCTTATTAACAATAAACACTAAAGAAAGTCCAAAAAGTGCTCTTAAAAGTCCAATTCAGAAACACAAGCTGAGTAAAGACACCAAATAATCAGATGAACGAACATCAAACTAAAGTGTATGTGTGGGAAAAAAAATCCAAAAGAATCCTCCACCTCGTAGCGTCGCCAACATTAAGGTCAGGATGTGCTCTTACCCCAAGCGATGGACCCTCTAATTTGGAATGTCAAATAGGCATTCGAATATCTCAGCTGTATCCATGGGAGGTACAGTGCAGATGACGCGTGTATCACAACCCGTTCCTCAGCGTGTCTCACAACTCGTTCCTCCGTGTGTCTCACAACCCGTTCCTCACAACTCGTGCCTCACAACCCGTGCCTCCTCGTGCCTCACAACCCGTTCCTCCGCGTGCCTCACAACCCGTTCCTCCGCGTGTCTCACAACCCGTTCCTCCGCGTGTCTCACAACCCGTTCCTCCGCGTGTCTCACAACCCGTTCCTCCGCGTGTCACACAACCCGTTCCTCCGCGTATCTCACAACCCGTTCATCCGCGTGTCTCACAACCCGTTCCTCCGCCTGTCCCACAACCCGTTCCACCGCGTGTGTCTCAACCCATTCCACCGCGTGTGTCACAACCCGTTCCACCGCGTGTCTCACAACCCGTTCCACCGCGTGTCTCACAACCCGTTCCACCGCGTGTCTCACAACCCGTTCCACCGCGTGCCTCACAACCCGTTCCACCGCGTGCCTCACAACCCGTTCCTCCGCGTGCCTCACAACCCGTTCCTCCGCGTGCCTCACAACCCGTTCCTCCGCGTGCCTCACAACCCATTCCACCGCGTGCCTCACAACCCGTTCCACCGCGTGCCTCACAACCCGTTCCACCGCGTGCCTCACAACCCGTTCCACCGCGTGCCTCACAACCCGTTCCACCGCGTGCCTCACAACCCGTTCCACCGCGTGCCTCACAACCCGTTCCTCCGCGTGCCTCACAACCCGTTCCTCCGCGTGCCTCACAACCCGTTCCTCCGCGTGTCTCACAACC
The DNA here is from genome assembly GCF_905171775.1 of Rana temporaria. Lineage (NCBI taxonomy): Eukaryota > Metazoa > Chordata > Amphibia > Anura > Ranidae > Rana > Rana temporaria. Next base: position 181,213,142 of record NC_053491.1, read on the forward strand.
CGTTCCTCCGTGTCTGGCCATGAGGAGGTTTATTACAGAGGATATTGGGGTGTAATTAGATCACAAAAAGTGTTTGTGACTCCAGCACGTCTCTGCACCTCTTGCACTTTTTGGACTTTCTTTAGTGTAAAATATATATGCACATTTTTTTACCTGCAAACAGATGGGCATTTAAAAAATGTTCACAAAAGGTGAACTTGGTAGACTTTGACATCTCTAAAGTTAAATAAAATAATTGCACTTACAGAGATAGAAGCGTTATATTCGCAGATAATGGTCCTAAGTTGGGTATAGTCTTCAGGTCATTTCTATTCAGTCTCCTGTTAAAGACAGGTAATAGAAGTATTAGGAAAAGTTACATTTCTTCAAACCTACACATACAGTAATTAGCAACTTAAGAACTCAAATAGAATGAACTTACAATTCACGAAGGTTATGAAGATGAATCATTGAAGAAATTTTGATGGAGGAAAGTTTGTTGTGGCTTAAATCCCTATAAAAACAGAAATAAAAAATGCATTAGTACAAAAAGAACAATTTGTTTTAATGCTACCATTGCAACTCTGGAGTGGAAATGGGAGCACCTTAAGAACATATAAACCATATTCTTGTACAGAATGTGTGGAACACACTTTCATATGAAGATCAAAACCACTGCCTGTTTGAAGTTGTTGTAAAAATGTATATCGTACATTAGAATTGTAAAATACACCACACAACACATTGTGATAACTTGCATAGTGATCTAAAAGAAAGTAGCTCTTGTCATACAAAAGTACAGTTCCTAAGCAATGGCAAACTTATTAGTGGAAACCGGGTGAGATTTTGCATTATGGCAAATTCCTAAAGGATGTTGCTAATTTCTAAACACAAAAGACGACTGCGCCAACACTTCATGTTGATTTAGCTGAAGTACCACACAGCAAGTCACAAAGCACGACACCTAATGAATTATCCAACTGCACTGTGTGTGGCCAATTTAAGATTACTCAAGTATAACATTGTATGTTTATTATTAGCAAAACACAAAAAAAAACACTTGAAGATTTATTGTTCAAGAAAAGAGAGACATTATACCTTTAAGTAATGATTCCATTACACACTACCTTGGAAGGTCAGTGCTGCACAGTGTGCCTTACAGTGTGCAGCACTGTTATTATAATATTTTTGGCTACAAAGGTATAGTATCATGAATTATATTTGATGGCACAGTATCTTTTACCCTACTATAAATATACACGCACAATATTACCAAAAGTATTGGGACGCCGGCCTTTACACGCACACAAACTTTAATGGCATCCCAGTCTTAGGCCCCATTCACACCTAGGCGTTTTTACGCCTGAAGCGCACTGCTCACAAACGCCAGAGGGGAGAATTAACATTATTCCCTATGGTGACTGTTCACACCTGAACGCCTGAACGCCCAAACGCCTGTCGCACGAAGCTCAAACAAGTCCCGGACCTTTTTTTGTCGCGCGATGTTTGAGCGTTTTTTTTTTCCCCATAGAAAGTAATGGGAAACGCGCGTATTGAGCGTATTGCGCGACAACGGGCGTTTGCTATGGGCGTTTCGTCGCTTTAATCAATAGAACTTGTCGCCCATGCAGAAGAGTAAAAAAAATCTACCAACATAGCAACAAGTGATGAAAAGATGATAATTTTTCCTATTGGCTAAAATAAGAAACGCCGAAGTACAAAAACGTCGCACGACGCTGTATGCAAACGCGCAAATAAGCATGAATACGCGCGAAAAAAAACGCCTGAAAAAACGACCGAACGCCCTACGCTCAGGTGTGAATGCAGCCTTAGTCTGTAGGTTTCAATATTGAGTTGGGCCACCCTTTGCAGCTATAACACCTTCAACTCTTCTGGGAATCTGGAAAGGCTGTCCACAAGGTTTATGAGTGTTTCTATGGGAATGTTTGATCATTCTTCCAGAAGCGCATTTGTGAGGTCAGGCACTGATATTGGGTGAGAAGGCCTGGCTAGCAGTCTCCACTCTAATTTATCCCAAAGGTGTTCTGTTGGGTTGAGATCAAGTCTCTGTGCAGGCCAGTCAAGTTTCTCCCCCCCAAACTCGGTCATTCATGTCTTTTATTGACCTTGCTTTGTGCACTGGTCTAAATCATTTGGTGAAGGTGGGATTATGGTGTGGGGTTGTTTTTCAGGGGTTGGGCTTGGCCCTTTAGTTCCAGTGAAGAGAACTCTGGACTGGGCGTTCCTATTTGATTGACAGGCTTCAGACAGGCTTCCGACGGTCACATACAGCGCGTCATGATTTTCCGAAAGTAGCCGAACGTCGGTGCGCAGGCGCCCTATAGAGCCGCACCGACGTTCGGGTTCTTTCGGCTACTCGTGACGCAATGTATGCGACCGTCGGAAGCCTGTCAATCAAATAGGAACGCCCAGTCCCGAAGACCATACCCGGAAGCGGCGGAGAAGATCTCTCTCTAAAAGGGTAAGTACGGCTTCGATTTAAAAAAAAACACCCGATTCCCCTTCACAAAATGAGCCTCAATCTAATTTTAAAAATTGTTTTTCGGGTGAACTCCCGCTTTAAGTTTATATAGGAATGTACTAATCTTAAAGAGGAATTTGTAGTTTCATTACTCAGAAGTATACCCTAGGCGAACCTTGGCACCCCAGATGTTTTGGAACTACATTTACATTTTTGCTTCAACTACAGTGCTCATGCACTGTAGTTGAAGCATCATGGGAAATGTAGTTCCAAAACATCTGGGGTGCCAAGATTCACCATCACTGCCCTAAGCCCAGGCCCACAACTGGTCACAGAAGGCCACTCATCTTGACGTTGTAATACACAATATTTTACTGAAAGTAATCATGTTTTTAAAAAGACTTTCATAGTTTAGTCATTTTGGGAGAATCTCAGTGTTTTTCCATGGATCCCCAATATGGGCGGGTTATGATCACTACGAGTTATAAGGATATTGTTCATACAGCCCCAAATCCCAAATGCATTGCACGGGTTAAAACATACAAAAATCCCTTTAATAAGAAGCACAAATGTTTTTTTTTTTATATATATTTATAGACACCTAGGAAAACTATGACTACCTTTTTGCCTCTTTTTCAAAACAGCATGTCCTATTTGGACAGCCAATAGTTAAAACTGAAATCTGCAGAGGCAAATTAAAAAGGAAGGTTTTGCTCCGATCACATTACATCACAGTATGGATGTTTAAAAGCAACTGGAATTTCTTAGTCTTATTCGCCTTGCTTCTTCCACTGTATATAGCAGTGCATGCCGGCAATTAATGAAAACCAGATGAAGCTGGAGACAGTCGGGGACCATGATTTGGAATTTATTAACATCTGACCCATGTATAGGCGGAAAGCTGCTGACTTCACGTTTTCTAATGAATAAACATGCAAATCGGATGAGCAGCGCACAACTCCTTTCTCTATACCTGAGGCTTTCCGCCTACATGGCTGCATACTGTTCATTGGAAATGACAAAAATTCTTTTTATTACGCATCGCAAGTGTAAACTTGTACAAAATACTCACTTTCAGTACCTCAAACTACCTTAAAAATAAAAAACGGAACAATGTGAGCTTTAACTGAATACACTGGAGAGCAGAAAACTTTACTGAATGCAGAAAAAAAAGTAAAAAAAGTAAAAAAAGTTAAAAAAAAAAAAGTCGCTCTTGCTTAGGTTTGCCAAATTCCCCCCTGTCCCAGCCCATAAAGAAGTGAGAAAATCTGGTCTGTGGAAATTAAGGCACGCTCACAAAAAAAGCGGGACTTTGAAACTATTAAAATACTGCCCGATCAACCACAGTGGAGCCAGACACTTTCACTCAAAGCTCAAGCACCTATCCATCTGGATTCCATCACTGCAGCCACAAGCGTAACAACTTCCATTATGCATCAAACAGGCTCTGGTATTTTAACACTGAAAATATGTACTGCTTTACAATTTCACATTAATCAGGCATACACAAAAGAGATCACTAGAAAGGCTTTACAGCCGTGCCTAATTGGCAAGCTAAAATAAACGTTTGCCTTTGACACCGAGAAAAAATAAAAAAAAACACACCTCTAAATCTCTACCCACCAAAATCTTTCATTAAGGAAAAAAAAAAAAGCAGATACGCTTGTTCACAATGCACCTGGATCTGTAAAAGTCATTATTTAAGAGAGACGCCTACACCGGTGGTCTAGCTAGCACACATGTTTTTGTAACTTTAACTTTTACGCCATATATCTCCAAATAAACCTGCAGCTGTAACCACAACCTGACAACTATAAATGCAATTGGAATGGCTGGGCAAAAGGAAAAATATTTTGTAGAAAAATTAGCTGGAAAAAAAAATGTGCTTTTAAAAAGATTGGATTTTCTATTTTTTTTTTTTTTTCACCTGTGTGGTGCTATTAAAGTATAGCTATATTTAAGATGTATAAAAATGTCAATTATACAAGAAAAAAAAAACATTTGAAATGTCCATATAAGGCAATTCTGAGAAAGCTGAACTACATATCTAAAGATGCCAAAGAATTTGCAATTCTGTTTAGCTGGCCTTGTGATCCAGGGAACCCCTGCCAGACACCACATCAAGGACCTGGACCTCCCAATGAGACTGCACTACAGTCTAACAAAAGAATCTGGCCATGAATTAGAACAAGAATATAATCCCAGGGGCTTTCGATTCCTCTAAGCTTGGGAACAGAATGCAGCATGCAAACCCCCACAGGAGCCCTGATTAGCATAGAAAACTGCTCATCCTTCAGAAGATTACAGGAGAACAATCAAGATACAGTATTCTCAGGTACTCATGTGTTTTCTTCAGGAAATGGTTAATGTATTCCATATAGCAACAATACACTTATGTACCATGTACTTGTAAGAGAAAGTATCCTGTTCTCTTTGTATTGCTTCCTGTATGTGAAATCCCTGGTGTTCCTGCTGGTTCCCTTGCTTTTCTATTAAAAACTGACCACACTAAGTATGTGAGCACCCTGTGGTCAGTTCTGTAGCTATCCTGGGAACTCCGCCTGCTCTCCTCCAATGATCAGACTTGTCTTGACATGCCCCCACTGCACAGCCATTTACTGGGAATCTAAGACCCCTTTCACACTGGGGCGCTATATCGCTAAAAATAGTGCCTGAAAAGCACCCTGAACGAGCTGCTCCATTCACTCCAGTGTGAAAGCCTGGGGGGTTTCATACTAGAGCGGTGAGCTGGCAGGGCGTTACAGAAAAAGTCCTGCCAGCAGTTTCTTTGCTGCGCATTAGGAGCAGTGAATACACCGCTCCTAGTGCGCCCCTGCCCATTGAAATCAATGGGCAGTGCCACCGGACCGCCGTCAAATCTCCGCCTCTAGAGGGGGTTAAAAGCACCCCGCTACCGGCCGAAAAGCACAGCAAAAACTGCGGTAAAGTACCGTTAAAAATAGCAGCGTTTTACTGCCGGCTCAGTGTGAAAGCACTCATAGTGTGTTGCTGTTTCTCCTCCCCCCAGCTTCTATGCAACTGAGAACAGAGGGAATGTGATCCCTTATAAAAAAAGGGGGGGGAAAAAAGGTATTTATAATGTTTTTTTTTTTTTTTTTGGTTTACACATAAAGGCCCAGATTCAAGAAGCACTTGCGCCCGCGCAACCATAGGTTGCGCGGCGCAAGTGCTTACTTGCTCCGGTGTAACGAGTGCTCCTGATTCAGGAACCTCGTTACACCGAATGCAGCCTAGGATGTGACAAACATAAGCCTCCTTATGCCTTCACATCCCAGGCTGCATTCTTGCGTTGGCCGCTAGGGGGCGCGGCCTTTGTGATCGGCGTGTAGTATGCAAATTGCATACTACCACCGATTCACAAAAGTTGCGCGGGCCCTTCTCACGCAAGGTACGGAGTTTCCGTACGGCGCCTTTAGCATAAGGTTGCTCCTGCTATAGCAGGCGCAGCCAATGCTAAAGTATAGCTGCGCCTCCCGCTCGCGACGTTCAAATTTAACGTCGTTTACGTAAGTGAACCGTGAATGGCGCTGGACGCCATTCACGTTCACTTACAAGCAAATGACGTCCTTGCGACGTCATTTGCCGCAATGCACGTCGGGAAAGTTTCCCGACGGAGCATGCGCTGTTCGCTCGGCGCGGGAGCGCGCCTAATTTAAATGATTCCCGCCCCCGGCGGGATCATTTACATTAGGCAGCCTTGCGCCCGGCTGCTTAGCATATTGCCCGCGCAATTTACGGAGCAACTGCTCCGTGAATCGCGGGCAAAGCGCAATATTTGCGTGGGCGCAGAGAAAAAAATTTGCTCTTTGCCCACGCAAATATTGCGCGATTCTACTTGAATCTGGGCCAAAATGTTTTGCCTTTCATTTCCATTTTAAACTAAAAAGGGTTGTCTTACAAGGTGATCGTTTCCAATCACTTTAAACTTAAAAGAGCCCATTCACACTTGTGCATTGAGGCAACACATACATGTTTTCCCAATGCATGTCAACACACCTGCATCTCAATGCACTTTGCAGACAGCCTGCATTTAGGTACGCAAGTCTGCTCTCATGCACCACAAGTAGTGGCATATACTTGCGTAAAGCCATCTACAACCATTCAAGCCTATGGGTGGTATAAGCAGAACCAGAGGCTCCAGGGCACCAAAATATGCCAGTTTGTTTATGCTGTAAGAAGGAATGCGCCTATGAGCCTATAAAAGTATAACATACGCTTTGCCCATCTTATCTATCTGGGATTCAAGAATAACAGACGGGTGTGTGCCAGCAGCAGTTTTTTCTTTAAATGAATTTAAAGACAGGGATTGTTAAAGCGGAGTTCCGCTGAAAAAAAAAAATATTAAAAGTCAGCAGCTACAAATACTGCAGCTGCTGAATTTAATATATGGACACTTACCTGTCCTGGGCGCCCGCGATGTCGGCACCCAAAGCCTATATTTCCCTCAGCTCTCAGGTGGAGGCGCTGCCATCTTCAGTAAGGGAATCAAGAAGTGAAGACACAAGACTTCACTTCCTGGTTCCCTACTGCGCATGTCTGAGTCGCGCTACGCAATCTCACCGGTCCCTGCTGTCTTCTGGGACCTGTGTGTCTCCCAGAAAATAGCAGGGGGGCGAAGTAGGCACCGGACATGGCATGAAGCCTCGTACACACGGGCGAAACACATCGGTTTCCTCGTCGAGTTCCTTGACGAGGAAAGTTTCTCCATTCCCATCGAGGAAACAGAGAACTTGCTCTCTTTTTGGCTCGTCAAGTTTCTCGACAGTTTCCTCAACGAAAATGTACACACGACCGATTTCCTCGGCAAAAAAAAATATCTCCCAGCAAGTTTCTTGCTGGTTTTTGCCGAGAAACTCGGTCGTGTGTACGAGGCCTGAGTCACAGCGGTGATCTATGCCCAGAAGTGGGAGCAAATACCTGGATTACACAGGTATCTGCCCCCCCCCCCACCCCCACGAAAGGTGCCAAATGTGACACCAGTGCGGGGGGGGGGGGTTGCAAAAAGCCAAAGTTTCATTTTTGGGTGGAACTTTGCTTTAAAGACAGGGATTGTTAAACTCAAGGATAGCTTGAGCGTAAACTACGTGTCAAAACAATCTGTACCTCCAGAAATATAGGCCAATGAAGTTAGATTCAAATACGTTTTTTTTTTTTTGTGAGATTGGCCATTTGCTCCTTCTGCCTCCCTTTGCTTCCTTTAATAAGATGGTCAAATTTTTTTTTTTTAATAAGATGGTCATCCTCACCAACAGGGAGGTTTCGGATTCAGAGTGCTGAGTGGAGTTGGCACACTTGACTCTTGCAGGAAAAATCAACACTTGCTAAAAGCAACCTCTGCTTATAAAAAAGAAAGAACATAATAAATAAATAAAAGTTCTTTCAATAGTAGATTTCTTTTTTTTTTTTATAATAACCTTGACTACTTTCCATATACATTTCACTTTTTTATCCACTTTTTTCATTTACATTCTATTCGCACTTATTTTTTTTTGTGCATGAGCTCTGTTTGTACAACAGCCTGACCACATGTGTCCCTCACACCCACAGAGATGTAGTCCTGTGACTCCAGGGCCAAATGTCACAGCTGTTAATTGAGTAAACACAGTGGGGTTTCTGTCTTCAACTCGCAGCTTATTTACACAGATGCAATGCTCTTGAATGAATTTGAGGAATGTTAGCTTGAAAAGAACAACAGAACTGAATCTGCCTTGCAAGATGTGTGTTTATTTGACACATATGCAAGTTTGCAGCTATGTAAACAGCAAATGTACTGGCATCGCACAGCTTTATAGAAAAAAAGAAAATTGTGCAGTTAACACCAAAAACCTAAAGAAAAGTTAGCTTTCATATATTTAAAATAAATAAAAAATAAGAGGGAAAATAACAAAAAACAAAACTGAGGCCCCATACACACGACCGAGTTTCTCGGCAGAATTCAGCCAGAAACTCGGTCGGAGCTGGATTCTGCTGTGTACACTTTTCAGCGAGGAAGCCGACGAGGAACTCGTCGGGCCGAAAAGAGAACATGTTCTCTATTTCCCCGTTGTTCAATGAGGAAAGTCGGCCCGCCGAGCTCCACGACGGCTTCCACACTGAACTCAACGAGGAACTCGATGTGTTTGGCACGTCGAGTTCCTCGGACGTGTGTACGGGGCCTTAGTCTCAAAACAAAGTCCTACACTGATCTTATGTTGAATGTGAAAATAAGCACACTATTTAAATTGTCAAAGATATGGACTTTAAAGGCACATACACATCAATCAACACTTAAAAATACATTCATTTTTATTGTTAAAGTGGAGATTCACCCAAAAAATAAACTTTTAACATTAGATTGAGCCTAATTAAGGGGAGCAGAAACGGGTATTTTTTTTAAAATCAATGCCGTACTTACCGTTTTCGAGATAGATGTTCTCCCGCTGCTTCCGGGTATGGGCTGCGGGACTGGGCATTCCAATTTGATTGACAGCCTTCCGACCGTTGCATACAGCGCGTCACGATTTTCCAAAAGTAACCGACGTTCGGCTTCTTTCGGCAACTGGTGACGCGCTGTATGCGACCGTCGGAAGGCTGTCAATCAAATAGGAACGCCCAGTCCCGAATATCATACTCGGAAGAACATCTATATCGAAAACGGTAACTACGGCATTGATTTTAAAAAAAATCCCCATTTCTGCTCCCCTTAATTAGGCTCAATCTAATGTTAAAAAAAAAAATTCGGGTGAACTCCCGCTTTAATGTCGTAAAACCTTATACAAAATTTCCAATCAATAATGAATCGCTACTAAGCACTACATATCCCAGGCATGGTACAATAAATGCATACCACACACGGAGGCTTATGCGCATATCTGGATGTAGACCATATAATTCAGGTTCCACTACACCATCATGGATAGTTCTACATGTTTTGCGACCTAGTCGCTTCTTCAGGAGCCTATATGGTGTGTTAGTATTAAAATGCAATTATTAATATGCTTGCTCTAGTGCGGAGAGCATTCATAATATATTGCTGTGGAACTCTTGGGTCTCTCTATCTCAAGGATAGGGGTTATTAGGTCTCAAATAGGGTAGCCAGTAGCCTGCTTAACCCGTATCCAAAGTCTACTACTTGTAGGTTCCCATAGAGGTGCTCTGGGGAAAGGACAGGTGTTCCTGCCGCGATCCCTGTGGACATCCTCTGGAAAAGAAGGAATGCCAACAGTACTCTCAAGAGGACAACCCACATTGTGACGTGCTACCTGCTTCTGTATGGAATTGTGTGGAAGTTGGTCCTCTGAGTCTTTTGACAACTGGGTGGGAACATTTTACCACTTACCAGGAAGTGTATACAGCCAGAACAACCAGTAGGCTGATTAGAAAAAGCAGATTAGGAAAAACCAGCCAATCAGAGGCTCCCAATCCAAGTCCTAAAGTTTAACTAATCCTGTAGAGCAGGGGTAGGAAAACTTCAACTACAAGTTTCACCATGCCTCTGCTTTTGGGAGTCAGGTTTGTGGCTGTTGGAGGCTTGCAATGCTACAAGGGACTTGCAGTTATGCAAAAGCTGGAGGGCCAAACTTTAGCCACCCCTGCTGTATATTTTTATTATGATAAGATTTCAATTCTTCATACCCCTACTATAAATGATGTTAAGTCGATATTAGAACAGCTTCAATTTCAAGAAATTGTGAATCTGGAGCTCGCACATAAGGTCTTTTAAGGCTGGTCATACATTATATAATTTTCCTTTAGGATTTACCAAAACCACATAATATGAGGTCAAACCTAAACACTTTGAATTTGTATGCAATCAGGCAGGTCCTCACACTACGTAGTTGAAGGTAAATCTAAAGGATATTGAACAAGCAAAATTATATAATGTATGGCCAGCTTAAGTCAGAAATTCTTCAAGAAAAGCCATAAAAGTGGAGTCAAAGGTAATAAGCCGCGTCAAGTCCTGGCATAATAACTGTCTTCTTCCAATGCATTGCATCTTCTCTCTTTGGCCACAAGGTGACCAATAAAGGTGCAACCCCTGTGTGCATGTGCCACAGGGAGTGTAAACAAGCCCCTTTTGGCTAAAGAGACATAAAAGTCTTTTAGATATACAGCTTTTTTTGTGTGTGCAGAGGATAGTTTAGTGGTGTCCTTACAATTTGCTTGCCCTACAGGTTTTTCAAGTCTGGAAATAATTGAGAAGAGTTAATTGAACTGCTCCAGGGGAATTTTTTTAGTGCCGGATGCACCTGTGAAATGAGCCCCCAAAGACTTATATACGTACTCTGAGGCCCCGTACACACATCCGAGAAACTCGACGGACAAAACACATAGTTTTGCTCGTCGAGTTACTTGTGAAGCCGCCGAGGATCTCGGCGAGCCAACTTTTCCCATTGACTAACGGGGAAATAGAGAACATGTTCTCTTTTTGGCCCGACGAGATCCTCGTCGGTTTCCTCTGGGAAAAGTGTACACACGACCGGTTTTCTCAGCAGAATACGTCTCCCATCGAGTTTCTGGCTGAATTCTGCCGAGATACTCGGTCGTGTGTACGGGGCCTGAGACTAGAGATACTTGGTGTACAGCTCTATTAACATCTATTGGGGTTCACAGTGCAGAAGTATGGCCCCATAGAAAGGTACCTCCAGTATGGAAGAATACATTTTGGCCCAAAAGAAAAACCAGGGGAGGCTGCAGCGGTCTTGGAACGGTATGCAAAGGTAACTAGGTAAGATGTTCTGGGTCAATCCATGTTAGGAGAATGGACTAGTGGATTTTGTTTACTTGTTTGAAGGATAAAAAAAGAATAAAGATGACCGTCCTGTAACATGTATCTTTAAGAGCAGTTGCCATATTCTTCTCCTGACAGGTTTCTTTCAACTTACTACTACAGGCTTGTTCTAGCTGGCACTCTTCCCACCAGTCTAGATGGACCTGCCCAGTAAATAATTCATGGGAGCTTACATTGCTCAACATCAACTTTATTCCATATATTATTTCAGCTGGGTTAGCAGATAATTTCTCCCGTCAGGGTTCTGTCATCCGTTGCCAATAACTGGATTTGAATCACTGTAATTGTTTGCCTTAAAAGGCCCCCTTTACACCAGTGGACCAATCAGGTCCGCCTGTTCGTTTTTCAGGTAGATCTGTATGGAATGTTCTCTATGGAGCAGCAGCAGACACCTGTCCACTGACACCCACCGGCACCAATAATATTTGGTCCACTAAAAAAAAAGATGGATGGGGATTTCTCCCCATCCGTCTGGCGAATTGACCACCCCATAGAGAACAGCAGGCTGTGTCCATGTCTACTCTGAATAGTGGAGTGGACATGGACCTGTCATCCATCTGCTCAGTGGAGAGATTCCAGGCTGATCAGGCAGATTCGCTGGACGGAGTCCACTCTGTCTGAAAGGGGCCTTATAGTTATCAATGGGGGGGATATAATTACGGGAAACCTGACAACTGTCAAATTTGGCATTTTCCCTCACTTAGTTGAGATTTTATTATACTTTCTGTTATATCTCCAGAGAAATTGCAAAGTAAAGACACAGACAACCATATTAACCCAAGAATGGTTGAGACCTTCCCCACTCTATAAAGAAAACGATTTCAGCTAAAATTCCACTTTAACATCCTTGGTTTAATGTACATGTTTAGGTTTCAACAATAAATGTAACAGCACTCCACCGATCTGAAGGTCCTTACTTGCCACCTCTTGCACTGTCAATGTCCGGCTGATCAAAATCTATTGCCTAGATGCCCACACCTGCAACCTAACATCACATACAGTAGACTTGAATGGGATGCTGTTTCTGCTATACAAGAAAGTAGAGCTGCACGATTATTCATTAAAGAATCAAGCCTCCTCCCGATCTTAAAAAAAGCATTTCCTCAATTCACTGCAGAGAGTTCTTTGCTCAAACTGACAGCTGTCAAAAAAAACAAACAGGCAGCCTGCCAAGTTTCTTACAACATCACTTAGGCGGCGACAAAGAGAAACATTGTAAACATATTAGATCACACTATACAAAAAAAAAATACAAAAAAATTGGGCTAACTTTAGGTTATTTTTTTTATTAATTGAAGAGTATTTTTTTTCCAAAAAGTTGCGTTTGAAAGACCGCTACGCAAATACAGTGCAAATGTTTAGAGGTTCCAAGTAATTTTCTAGCAAAAAATACAGATTTAAATATTGTAAGAAACAAGTGTCAGAAAAGGGTTAAACTGACCTCATTTACAGACCACAGTTCATTCCTTTGATCCAAGAACGAAAAGTTACAATGTTTATAGTTATCTACTTTGCAGGCAGCCGTTTTTTTTTCTTCTTTTGACAACTGAGTGAGCAGAGAATTTTCTGAATAGAGATTGTGAGGGGGGTTGAATCGAGATCACGATTTTTTTTAACGATTAATCGTGCAGCTCTATACACCAGTAGATTTTCAAACAAAGATTCGTATGAACAGTCAGGCCTCGTACACACGACCGAGTTTCTCGGCAAAAACCAGAAACTTGCTGGGAGATATTTTTTGCCGAGGAAACCGGTCGTGTGTACATTTTCGTCGAGGAAACTGTCGAGAAACTCGACGAGCCAAAAAGAGAGCAAGTTCTCTATTTCCTCGACGGGAATGGAGAAACTTGCCTTATCGAGTTCCTCGACAGCCTGACAAGGAACTCGACGAGGAAAACAATGTGTTTCGCCCGTCGAGTTCCTCGGTCGTGTGTACGAGGCTTCATACAAAAATTCTACATTCGATCACTTGGAAAATGTGGTTTGATTTTGGAGTGATTGTAATCTCCCGAGCGAAAAACCTCATGTTAGAAAGAAGTTTGTTCGAGAAAAAATTTCCATCCTGCTCCTTGGAATTTTCTCCTCACCATGGTCAAAAAAAGAACGTTGTTTTGACCGCAGTAATAATTAGAAAATTGAACAAATGTTCTACTGGTCTATGGCCATCTTTATGCATACATCCAACAATGGAGGAGCAGGAAGTGACCTCAAAAGGGAAATGCTGGCACAAAAAAACAAAAAAACCTCCAAAAACGCATTAAAACAGGTTAAAACGCATATGTGGAAACACACACACTGAAAGCAAGGATTGTGGTGTGATTTTTTTTTTTACCTGCTCTGTAAATAAGTATAAATCGTGATAAAAAGCAAAGAACGTTAAAAGACATAAAAAGTTTCAAAACTACCCAGAACTTTCTGGCTTCCTAACCTCAGTATGTAAAAGTTTGCACAGCTGTAACATGTATCACTCCTAATAGAAAGGAAAGTATTTCAGTGTGACTATGCCTCTTTACAATTGAACTCTCCCTGGGGGGCAAAGGGGGGGGGGGGTTATGCCTCCTTCTCCTTCCTGGACACATCTGTACGGTCACTTGAGTGAAACACAGCAGGAGTTGATGTGTGTAAATTGCATTCCCTACATTTAAATTAACATATTACACATGAATGCCATCAGCTGAATACATCATTACAGTATGCAACAAGAAACAAAAACCTCGACACTACAGTGTACTCGATCCTTAGATCCAATCAACATAACACAAGTCCTACTGAAGAGGTTTCCCGGTGTAACATTTTTAAACGCAATGCACTAGAAGTTTTACATTCTTCATTAAGGCGGCGAAAAAATCAAATCAAACTGCTGCCAACCTCTGCGCCATCTACATGGAGTTGGTATATAAAAAAAAAATCCAAAACACTTCCTCCATAAAACCAAAACCACTACAATAGCGCGTTTTACTCCACAAAAGTGGCGTCATGTAATTAAAAAGGATGGAAACCGTTAAGGCATCTCCTCCTTGTAAACTTTCATTTGTTTCAGCAACAATAAAATGTCTAATAAAAACAAAGTAAATACTTTCTTTTTGTATTAGTAAAAGAAACAATGTATACTTTGATGTGTTAGAAATGAAGAAAAATAAAACAAAACGTTCAGGCACAAGCATTGCTTGCACTGATTTTTTTTTTTTTTTTAAATAACAAAATGTTACAAATTAGAAATGGAAACCTGAAGCTTAGGGAAATGTAATTTTGTGACAGGAGAATAATTACACAGCTGTAGATCTGTGCAGCACAGAACAAAATGCTCTCCAGCCGAAGGTTTTGGGTTACACTACCAAGGTGTGGTAAGAATTCGCTTGACAAATTGCTATATTGCTGGGTTGAGTCTGCGCACACTTTTTTTTTTTCTCTTTTAGCTGCTCAAAAAGACCCACAAGCTCTTGGTGTGGAGTTATAATACAATGAGTAACACCAAAAAGTCAGACTGTCAAGGACACCAGAGCTTTTGAAGGCGCTGAAAAAAAAAATCCACTCAAACATTAACAAGACTGGATAATAACAGCTTATGGAAAGTCTTACTTCATTCTTATGGACTAAACAACCAGCATCATACCACATAACTAGCTTATTCATAGGCTCTTTGTGATTAAACAATAAACTCTTGATTACCACCAGTATGTGATAAGATTGCAGATCTGCAGGTCCTGAGTGGAACATGAACATAATAAAATATTACAAGATAGTACAGTTATGGGTCACCTAAAACTCCAAGGGTGGGCCACTGTTCCTTCCACTGACACCAATGATGGGGCACTACTATTCCTTCCACTGACACCAAGGATGGGGAACCAACTAGTTCTTCCACTGACACCAAGGGTGGGAACTACTTGTTCTTCCACTGACACCAAGGGTGGGAACTACTTGTTCTTCCACTGACACCATGGATAGGAACTACTAGTTCTTCCACTGACACCAAGGATGGGAACTACTTGTTCCTCCACTAACACCAAGGATGGGAACTACTTGTTCTTCCACTGACACCAAGGATGGGAACTACTTGTTCTTCCACTGCCACCAAGGATGTGAACTACTAGTTCTTCCACTGACACCAAGGATGTGAACTACTAGTTCTTCCAATGACACCAAGGATGGGAACACATAGTTCTTCCACTGACACCAAGGATGGGCCACTGTTCCTTCCACTGGCACCAGACTGTTCCTTTCACTGGCACCAAGGATGGGCCACTGTTCCTTCCACTGGCACCAAGGATGGGCCACTGTTCCTCAGACTGACACCAACTATTTCTCCTCCTAATATCAAAGATTGGGCATTGTTTACTCCCACGGGGCACAGTCTGACCCAGGGTAGAAAGTCTCATAATAAATACAAGATACTATGGGTCACTTAAACTTTTGAATGCCACCAGTATGTACTAAGAAGTACAGATAGGCCCAGGGTAGAAAGCCTCATAATAAACCCAAGACAGTATGGGTCACTTAAACTTTTGAATGCCACCAGTAAGTAATAAAAAATGTAGATAGATCCTGAGCAACATAAGCCATATAAAACACATTACAAGTTAGTACAGTTAGTACAGTTATGGGTCACCTAAGAATATCACTAACTTTCTCAAAAGATAACCTGCTTTATTTTACATCCACTAAACAATTAGGACAAAACAACTAAAGCAACCTTGTATTCATTAAAAAGGCCCATATTTACAGGAATTATGTAGGACAGCAGTACACAAAATGCAATACGGAATAAAGCACAAATCTTCAAAGATTCTTAGTGGGTGGGAACTTCCATCTGAGCTGCTATGGGGTTCTGCACATGACTGCCCTTCACACAATACAGGTTTGTTATACACAGAGCTTTGATGGTAATTGCACATTTGAAATGAGCCATTGTCACCCACTATGACCAGGTATTTTGTGACTACAAATGTACACAATGGCCATAGGAAGAGGGCCTGGAGCTATTTGGGAACTCCAATAGACCTGCAACTAAGAAATTAAAGGGAAGACCATTCAGAATAATTGAACATTGACTGTCACTAAGGCTAGGAAGCTACAATCTTTTACTTCTAGGTCGTTATCACATGATACCTCATACACTTTCCAATGTCCAAGCATGACAATAGAAAGTTATACTACCAAACATATATACACGCTCAGACATCAACATGTACATTTCCAAGTCAGCTAATAGAAATGGCTATACTCATCTATGTATATGTATATTTCCAAGACTGGAAATGGTTACACCACCAACATTTGTACCTTCATTAGACATCTATATGTATACCTCCAAGACGGACAATGAGAACAGCTACACTGCCAACATGTGTACCTTTGTTAGATGTCTAATTGCGTATTTCCAAGACTGATAATAGAACATTTGTACCCTCAAAACATCTATATGTAGGTCTTAAAGACCAACCATGGAAAGTGGTTAAACTACCAACATATATACCTTTATTAGATGTCTAATTGCTTATTTCCAAGACTGATAATGGAACACATGTACCCTCAAAACATCTTCTATATGTAGGTCTCGAAGACCAACCATGGAAAATGGTTAAACTACCAACATCTGTACCTTTATTATGAATAATTATATACACACACACACACACACACACACACACACACACTTCCAAGAAGGACAATGGGAATGGCTATACTACCAACATATGAACCTCTATTACACAGGACTGACACTGGGATATGGCAACGTTTCCAACATCTGTACCTTCATTAGACATCTATATTCGTATTTCCAGGATGGACAATGTGAGATGGCTAATTGACCAACATTTGAACTTTCACTAGAAATCTATACGCACATATATCCAAGATAGAAATTGGGAAAGGCTATACTATCAACATTTGTACCTTCAAACATCGATATATATATATATATATATATATATATATATATATATATATATATATATATATATATATATATATATATATATTTCCAAGACCACCCATGGAGTTATATTACCAACATCTGTCCAATCACTAGATGTCTACATGTCTTTTTCCATGACTGACAACGGAAATGACTATACTGTACTACCAACATATGTATCATTATTAGACAAGACTGGAATATGGCCAAGTTACCAACATATGTACATTCAGTAGACATGGTATTTCCAAGATGTACAATGGTTATATTACCAACATTTGTACCTTGCCTAGACTTATCCAAGGCTGCCAACATGTGGACCTCTATCATCTCTTCCTTTCACCCCCATATGGCTCACCATGTGTACATAGTGATCTGTTTATCAGAGATGTACCCACATGGGTCACCCCACAGACACAGTGTCCGATCTTCCATACTCATGGAGTAGACCCGTGCCCCCCTCCTTTTATACTACAACCTCTCCATGAAATGTCCAGCTATACTTACAGTTGCACAGCCCTTCCAGGCAGCCGATCGGGCACCATATGTAGATCTCCACGACTACAATCCAGCAGATCTCCCAGACACCGACATGGGGGCGGACAGGACCCCCGATCAGCGATCAGGCCGAACGCAAAGCTCTGGCAGCCCAGCAAAGCCGCGACCACTACTAATAGCGCCATTCTCCGCCTCCTGGGTCCCGGCACGGTGAAATCCAGCTCTAGTAGGCAGCAGTCGTTCCCCCGGGCCGGGATCCTTGCATACCTTGCACACTCAGCCACTCAACTCCTCCAAATCCGAGCGCACAAAACTCCAACTCCGCTCTGCAAACTTTCCCTCTCCTGTACCCCTGGCTCGGCAGGGAAGGGTGCTGGGCTCTCCTCCGATTGGTCAACGCAGCCCCCCTCACGTGATGAAAACAAGTCAGTGCTGTGGGGGGATGGGGAGAGGGAAGAGATTACAGCCCTCCACATCACACCTCTCCATCACAAGAGGACACAGATCGCCAATGATAAGCCATCAAGTGGTGTGACCGTGTGCTCTCCCTCACCCTGGAGGACAACTATTATCTACATATCATAAAACATGCTGCTTTACTATTTATATTTGTGTCTTTATATTATGTTTACTATTTATCTTAAAAATGACACAATTTTATGATGTTTTGCTTTTCTATTTATATTAAATTTTACACTATTTTATGTTTTATTGCTTTTCTATTTATATTACATTGTACACTATTTTATGTTTTATTGCTTTTCTATTTATATTACATTTTACACTATTTTATGTTTTATTGCTTTTCTATTTATATTACATTTTACACTATTTTGTTTTCAATTTCGT
Organism: Rana temporaria; assembly: GCF_905171775.1. Taxonomy (NCBI): domain Eukaryota; kingdom Metazoa; phylum Chordata; class Amphibia; order Anura; family Ranidae; genus Rana; species Rana temporaria. Next base: position 181,231,661 of record NC_053491.1, read on the forward strand.
TTCTGTTAAATATATAAATACTTTACAAAATACAAATACATATACATTCATATATTTAATATTTAGGCATATTATCCTGTTTTCCTAACATGGTATCTTGATTTATAATATAGGGACTATGGGCCAGATTCACATAGAATTACGTTGCTCCTGGGCAGCGTAACGTATGTGATTTACGTTACACCGCCGCAGGTTTACAGCGTAAGTGCCTGATTCTCAGAACTCTTACCTGTAAACTTGCGGCGGTGTATCGTAAATGCGCTCGGCGCAAGCCCGCCAAATTCAAATGGGGCGGGCACCATTTAAATTAGGCGCGTTCCCGTACTGCGCATTGCTCCGTCGGGTAAATTACCCGACGTGCATTGCGCTAAATGACGTCGCACCGACGTCATTTGCTTAGACGTTAACGTAAATGGCGTCCAGCGCCATTCACGGACGACTTACGCAAACGACGTTGTTTTTTAAATTTCGACGCGGGAACGACTGCCATACTTAACATGGCTTAGGACACCTAGGAGGTAGCCCTAATTTTACACAACGTAACTCGATGGAAACAACGTAAAGTTAGATCGACGGGCAGCTCGGACATTCGGGGATCGCCGTAAGTATTCATTTGCATATTCTACGCCGACCGCAATGGCCTCGCCACCTAGCGGCCGGCTTAGAATTGCATCCTTAAGATCCGACAGTGTAATTCAATTACACCTGTCGGATCTTAGGGCTAGCTATGCGTAACTGATTCTATGAATCAGTCGCATAGTTAGGACGGCCCTAACACAGAGATACGACGGCGTATCAGGAGATACGCCGTCGTATCTCTTTTGTGAATCTGGCCCTATTCCCTTCATTCTTTCCCAGGACTTCATTGTTGTTTCCTTTCTCCTCATTCATTCATTTATCATTTTACACTATTTTATGTTGTATTGCTTTTCTATGTATTTTGCCTTTTACACTATTTTATGTTTTTTTGCTTTTCTATTTATTTTGCATTTTACACAATTTTATGTTTTTTTTTTTGCTTTTCTAATTATATTAAATTCTACACTATTTTATGTTTTATTGCTTTTCTATTTATATTACATTTTACACTATTTTATGTTTTATTGCTTTTCTATTTATATTACATTTTACACTATTTTATGTTTTATTGCTTTTCTATTTATATTACATTTTACACTATTTTGTTTTCAATTTCTTTTCTATAAAATTTATAAATACTTTACAAAATACAAATACACATACATTCATATATTTTATATTTATGCGCATTATCCTGTTTTCCTAACATGGGATCTTGATTTATAATATAGGGTCTATTCCCTTTATTCTTTCCCTTGTCATTTTCCCAGGACTTCATTGTTGTTTCCTTTCTCCTCATTCATTCATTTATCATTTTACACTATTTTATGTTTTATTGCTTTTTCTATTTATTTTGCATTTTACACTATTTTGTGTTGTATTGCTTTTCTATTTATATTATATTTTCCACAATTTTATGTTTTATTGCTTTTCTAATTGTATACTATTCTACACTATTTTATGTTTTATTGCTTTTCTAATTATATTTACATTTTACACTAATTACCGTTTCTCAAATTTTTGTAAATATTTTATTATATCTTTTCATGTGACAACACTGAAGAAATTACCCTGGGGTTTATTTACGAAAGGCAAATCCACTTTACACTACAAGTGCAAACTACAAGTGCAAAGTGCACTTGGAAGTGCAGTCACTGTAGATCCAAGGGGGATATGCAAGGAAAATAAAAAACAGCATTTTAGCTTGCACATGATTGGATGATAAAATCAGCAGAGCTTCCCCTCATTTCAGATCTACCCCTCAGATTTACAGCGACTGCACTTCCAAGTGAACTTTTAGTGCAATTTCAAGTGCACTTTGCACTTATAGTGCAAAGTGGATTTGCCTTTAGTAAATAACCCCCTTTACTACAACGTAACGTAGTAAGTGTACAGCGTGTATAACCAGGGCTGCTGTTAGAAATCACGGGGCCCTGTACAGCCTACCAGGCAGGGCCCCCCTCAAATATATCAAACCAAGATTTTCAATTAAAATATACTAAAATTATTCTTAGCGCACACAAAGATAACAGAGAAGCTGTGTGAATTAGTCCTTTTTTAAATAGTTTTTTTTTTCTTTTAACAAAAACATTTAAATGTTTTGAAAAAAAATATTTGACAATTTTTATAAAAAAAATATATATTTTTTTCCAAGAATTGTATTACATTTTACAAGGGTTTAAAACAATACAGGGTAACAATTTGTTATTTTTTAATGAGACAGGGAAGCTGGCAGCTGTGTCCGTGTCTGTCCCTGCAGCAGCTGAAAGTTGTGGGAGGGAGAGAAACCGGGTTCACATTGGGCATCCTGTATTTGCCCCTCCATCCGACCGCACTGATTCCCTCTGCTGTATGGGCCCCCCTGTGAGCCCGGGCCCCCTACAGGAGGACTGGTGGTCCCCCCTATCAGCGGCCCTGTGTATAACACACCTCCAAAGATGACCACTGCCTTGCTAAAGAAGCTGAGGGTAAAGGTGATGGACTGGCCAAGCATGTCTCCAGACCTAAAACCTATTGGGCATTTGTGGGGTATCCTCAAACTGAAGGTGGAGAAGTGTAAGGTCTCTAACATCCACCAGCTCCGTAAAGTCATGATGGAGGAGTGGAAGAGGACTGCAGTGTAAACCTGTGAAGCTCTGGTGAACTCCATGCCCAAGAGGGTTAAAGGGGTTGTAAAGGTAATTTTTTTCCCCCCTAAGTAGCTTCCTTTACCTTAGTGCAGTCCTCCTTCACTTACCTCATCCTTCCATTTTGCTTTTAAATGTCCTTATTTCTTCTGAGAAATCCTCACTTCCTGTTCTTCTGTCTGTAACTCAATACAGTAATGCAAGGCTTTCTCCCTGGTGTGGAGTGTCATGCTCGCCCCCTCCCTTGGACTACAGGAGAGTCAGGACGCTCTCTACGTTGCAGACAGAGAAAGGAGCTGTGTGTTAGTGCAATGTCGCATGATAAGTCATACTCCATGATTTCATATCTGTGCGATTTAAAAGTATCCCTGCACCACTTTGGTCCGACTTTGATGCGACTTGAGGTCCATAGACCTTAAGATTACACAGGCATTGCTTCAAGCCAAAGTCACTCAACTTTCAGGTTTTACAAGTATTAAAGTATTAACCACTTAATCACCGCCCTATAGACGAAAGACGTCTACAAGGCGGTTCCTTAACTCTGGGAGGACGTCCATGGGGCGCGCACACGGGAATGTCCGTGACTGCTGATGGTGGCGGTTTAATCACGTGATCGCTACGTCCATTGACGAAGCGATCACTTGTAAACATATGATGACGCCGGTTCCTCCCTCCCTTCTCTGTACCGAACGGTACAGTGTCAGAGGAGAGGGGAGAGAGCGGATGCAGCACGAGTGCTGTGGGCTGGATCTGTGACAAATGCAGTCACAGATCCAGCCATCCATCCCTACATGCTCAGCTATCCCTGCCCATAGTGGGCAATACACAATACCCTGTGCAATACTCTGCAATACCCCACAATACTCTGCAATACCCCACATTACTCTGCAATACCCCACACTACTCTGCAATACCCCACACTACTCTGCAATACCCCACAATACTCTGCAATACCCTGCAATGTCGCCTATGGGGATTTTTAAGTAGCGAAGTTTGGCGCCATTCCATGAGCGTGTGCAATTTTGAAGGGTGACATGTTGGGTATCTATTTACTCAGCGTAACTTCATCTTTTACATTATGCAAAAGAATGAAGAAAAAATACTAAATTTGCTAAATTTTATAACAGAAACAAAGAAAAAATCATTTTTTTTACAGAATTTTCAGTCTTTTTTCTCTTATAGCGCAAAAAATAAAAAACCCAATGATGATTAAATACCACCAAAAGAAAGCTCTATTTGTGTGAAAAAAAGGACGAAAATTTCATTTGGGGACAATGTTGTATGACTAAGTAATTGTCATTCAAATTGTGAGAGCACCGAAAGCTGAAAATTGGTCTGGTTATTAAGTGGGTTTACGTGCCTGGTGGTCAAGTGGTTAAAGGGGCTAAGACTCGGTTCACACTGGGGCGGCTTCAAAGTTGCCCAACTGTGAAGCTGCCCCACACAGCGTGACTTCAGCACGACTTGCAAACTACTGCTTTAATAGAAGTCAATGGAAGCGGCTCCAAAGTCACCCCCAAGTAGTGCAGGAACTTTTTTCTTGAGTCGCTCCAGTTAGAACAGTTCCATTGCACTGAATGGAGAGCGACTTGTCAGACGACTTCGCCCCAGTGTGAACCGAGCCTTACCGCTTTTCTTTTTATATTACATTTTACCCTATTTTATGTTTTTCTGCTTTTCTATTTCTATTATGTTTTATTCTGTAAACATAAAAGTTCTTTGTTTGTCTTCACAATCAACATATAAACACAAAGTGATTAAAGCAGACATAAATCCAATCACAAAAATTTCATATATGGAGAAGTCATTGTCAATATTTAGAAGGACTCGTTTACACCAGATGCAGTCGAGCGTGTTTTTAAACATAGTACAAGCGCACATCCAAGAAAAATGACTATGGGACAAACATAGATCTATACTCAGACGTAAAATTTTACGGAAAAAAACAAAAAAAAAACGTGCAGACTCAATGGACTACTCAGTCTTTTTCTGCCGTCACTTTTCTGTTTCTATTTCAATAAAACTGGGCAGAATGTCGGGAGATATCGGCCGGCTAAAAAAAAAAAACAGCTAACATTCAGTCCATGTGTATGTCGGTTTGCCTGGCAGAAGCCATCTGGCCAATGGCAAAGAGCATGGATACCCCTGTCAAAACACAACAGCTCATCGGGGGAGATCACTGCACTAACATTGCATGGTTAGTACAGCAGCTTCGACCGGAGCTGACAGTTTTTTTCCCTACAACCCGCTGTAGGAAAAAAAACTTGTAGTGTGTACCCGGCTTTAGCCTAGTTCACACCATTGCAGTGCTTTTGTGTGTAATTAAAAAAGTACAGCATGCAGCACTTTTTTCGCACTGTACTGGAACGCACATAAGCACAGCAAAACACATGAAAATGTAAGTAAAAAAAGTAAAGAGTAAAAAAATAAAATAATAATTATAATATACAGTGAAAATAGTGCAGCACAAAATTACATAATAATACTATAGTATAAAATAGAAAGAAAGTCCATAATGTGCTCTGGTGCAATATAAATAGTCCAACAGTAAAGGTAGGTGCAAAAAACACACAATCCAGGAGTGATGTTCAGGAAAGAAGAAACCTCCACCATATGGAAAGGATGGCCTCTCACCTTAATACCCAGACCAACAAAGGGTCAATCAGCATGAATATAGCACAGCAATGCCCAATCGCGCACATACAGTAAATGCACCGCAAATGCATTACAAATGTATGTAGAGTGTAAAATGAACCCTTTGGGTTGGTTTACACCAGATGTAGTCCAGTGTGTTTTTATTCTGCATCAAAAATGCATGGACAGTGTTTAACATGGATTCCAATGCCCCTTATTTTTACACCAGTGCAGTGAACACAAGTAGAACATGTTGCATTATTTTCTGTATGGAATGCATCGGGAACACGGCAAAACGCATCAAAAATGCATCAGAATGTTCTCAATTGTCCCCAATTTAGATGAACAAAAAAAAAGAGGGGCAATAAGCACTGGAACACATCAAAAATGCGCTGGAATGCATCAAAAACACACTATATATGAATATATATATACAAAAATATATATGTATACAAATATACATAAAATAATATAAAATGTATAAATGTATACAAAAAGTGCATGCATAAACGCACCCAGAACGCAGAAATTGTGGTGTGACCCTGGCCCTAATGTAGCTATAAATCCGATCACAAAAATCGTATAAGCTTTAAAATGTAAATGTGATTTCAGAAGTAGTTTCCAATGTTTATAAGGGATCATGCACACCAAATCCCGTACAAACGAATATCTTAGGAAAATAACTGTATTTCACTGAACCCACTTTAACCTACTTATACCTTTTTTAGCAGGACAAGCTGGGCTTTCATTTGGTGGTAAATGGTAACAGATATCTCCTGATTTTTTTTTTATTATCAAAGGAAAACTGGCCCAAAATAGTATAAAAATAAAAAAATTTAATACAATTTAGCTGTATATTACTTGTTAATACCATAACATACCAACCCAAAATAAATCCTCCTTCTCCCGAAGATCACAGCAATACCAAATATGTGTATGTTATTTGTTGTTTGTACCGGTAGTACAGCCAAGAACAATAGTACGCATTTTGCTCTTTTTTTTGTCCTACCTATAACACACTGACACTGATACAAATAAAAAAAAAATCCTGCCCAAAATATACTGTCCCTGACCTTTGACCCTTATTTGACCCTAACCCTGGCGCTGACCTAGATCAAACCTTGATCTAGGTATTTCTGCTTTTATTTAAGATTTATTTATTATTTTTTTTTACACAAACTTTATTTTTAAATTATTTCTGCAAGGAGAGACACAGATACAATGGGGTTGCTTTACTAAAGGCAACTAGGCTGTTCACTTTGCAAAGTGCAGTTGCACTCTGCAAGTGCCATTGCACTCTGCAAGTGCCATTGCTCCAGAGCTTAGTAAATGAGGTAAAGCTTCACTTTTTTAAAGAATACCCACATGCAAGGGAAAATAAAACTGATTTTTTTGCTTGCATATGGTTGGATGATGGTAGTCAGCAGAGTTTCTGCTCATTTGCTAAGCTCTGGAGCAACTGCTCTTTCAGAGTACAACTGCACTTTGCAAAGTGCACAGTCTATTTGCCTTTAGTATATCAACTCCAATATTTGTATCCTCTCCAGAGAGAAACAAAGGGGCGGGCTTCACAGTGATTGAATTTGATCACTGTGGTAGTCAGAGGCTAGGGTGCACAGGGTGCATTGCACCCAGGCGCCTGCAGAGATGGGGGCGCCGAATATCTAACAGACGCTCTAACAGAAGCCCTCTCTGTGTCCATCACAGAGGCCCCCCTCCAGGTCCCAATAAAGTACTCTGCTTCTCTTCCTGTATTTTGTTTATTGTTAAGAGATCATGTAAGGATCCCAGGTTAATGAAGACTTTATTGGGGGAGCATCTCTGTGGTTGAGTCATTGCCATAGAAACATTTGTAAAGGGGAGGAGTTAGTAAAATGACGCCGCCCATATGGGGGCGCCAGAAATATTTCTGCACCCAGGCGCCTGTGACCATAGGATCGGCCCTGATCAGGTGATCTAGAATCGGGAGATCCGGGTCTCAATCGTTAGTACAGGGGGCTCAGGGTTCTCGTGAGACTCTGGTCTCTGTGCTGGGAGCAGGCAGCGTGGCTTGCTCCCAGCACAAAGGGAGATACGCAAATATGCGGCTCTACTGAAAAAAGCCCAGAGCAGCGGGCCTCATGTTTGTGTTATGTCGGTGTCAAGGGGTTAATAAAAGCAGGAACAATTGTAGGCATTTTTATACTGTATGTACAACTTATTTAGCCTGAATTACATGATTGATGTTAATCCATTATTATATCATTGCATAAAGTACCATGTGACATTAAATAAGTCAATTTAGGATCCGTTCACCTCAGTGCGATTTTACATACGACTTGAGTGGCACAGAATTGCTTGAAAATGAAAATCACATAGTTTTCAATGGTGCATGCCCATTCACATCAATGTAACTCAGCGCAGCGTGATTTTGGAAAAGGTTCCTATACTTTGGTGCAATTCCAGAATGGATTTGGCCCCATAGAATATGCAACATACTTCAAAATAGCATCCAAGTTGCATCATATATTTGCACTGAAAGTTGGGTCACAATCGGATTGCAATAGTGTGACCTTAGCCTCAAATAATTACAGTTTTTATCGGCGTATAACATGCACAGGCATATAACACGCACCCTAACTTTAAGAGGGAAGTTTCAGGAAAAAAACGTTCCACGGCCCCCTGCGTATAACACGCGGGCACAGTTTACCCTCTATTTTCATGGTAAAAAAGTGAGTGTTATATGCCAATAAATCCAGTATATCTTTTTCTATGCTGTACTCACATACTTATGATTAATGCATAAAATTTTATTTGCAAAGCTGTACCAAGTACAGTTCCTTAAAGAGGCGTTCCACCTAAAAATGGACCTCCGCTTAACCCACTCCTCGCCCCCTTACATGCCACATTTGGCATGTAATTTTTTTTGGGGGGGGAGTGGGGGCTTCAGGAGAAGGGGACTTCCTGTTCCACTTCCTCCTTCCGCCGAGGGGCTGGAAAGGCGATTAGCTTAATCGCCTTTCACAGCCCCTCCCTGTAGGCGAGCGCCTGTCCAATCGGATGGCGCCGCGCCGCTCGCGCATGCGCACTGCCGCTCGCGCATGCGCAGTGGGTGCCCGGCCGTGAAGCCGAAAGCTGTCACTGCCGGGTGCCCACACTAAGAATGAAGACGCCGGCCGGCGAGGGGGGGCAAGGAGCGGAGCCCTGGCCGGCGTGTCGCTGGAGCCGTGGAGCAGGTAATTGTCAGTTTATTAAAAGCCAGCAGCTACACTTTTTGTAGCTGCTGACTTTTAATAAACTTAAAAAAAAGGTGGAAAACCCCTTTAAGCTTCGTACACACGGGCCAAATGCAGGGCTGCATTATTGACCTGGCTGACATTCGACCCGTGTGTACTGCAGCTGGTCTGACAGAAGCCAGGCGTTTGCCTGCCTTTATTTGAAGGGACATGACTGAAAAAGCTCTGCTGACCGTCTCCCAATCAGCGTTCAGCACTCTCAGTCAATGGCCGAGAGCACTGACTGGATTGTTCTGGCGAGGGGGGCGTCCCCCTGTCAGAACACAAAAGCACAGCAGAGGAGATCGACATCAGATTGTTAGTACAGCGGCTCTGACCTGAGCTGTCAGTTTACTTATTTTTTGCTCAGCCTGCTGGGTTGAACTAAAAAAAAATAGCAGTGTGTACGAGGCTTTAAGCAGCATTGTGGGTAAGTGGTTAGCAAGACAGTTTTGTACTGGGCTTTATTTGCATCAGCACTTTGAATGGAGAGTGATGTTCTTTTCATGTTTGAATTGGTTTTAACCTTTAAAAAATAAAAACATACAGGTAGATTAATTTACTTCTGACCAGACTGTCCCTAAAATGCCCCTAAGGCCCCGTACTCACGACCAAACATGTCTGCTGAAACTGGTCCGCGGACCAGTTTCAGCAGACATGTTTGGCCGTGTGTAGGCCCGATCGGACCATTTTCGGGCGGATCGGACAGGTTTCCAGCGGACAACTGTTTCCTGGACTTGCTTTAAAACAGTCCGCTGGAAACCTGTCCACCCGGACATGTACGGTCGTCTGTACAGACCTACCGTACATGTCCTGCCGCCCGCCATCCCTCGCATGCGTCGAATGACTTCGACGCATGCGTGGAAGCCTTTTAAAGGCAGGCCGCCCACGTCGCCGCGTCATTGTCGCGGCGACACCGCGGACACGCCCCGCGTATTGTTTACGCGTGGACCTCTGTTCGATGGTGTGTACGGCAATCGAACAGAAGTCCCCGGGCAGTCCCCGGGCAGACATGATACAATGGGGTTGCTTTACTAAAGGCAACTAGGCTGTTCACTTTGCAAAGTGCAGTTGCACTCTGCAAGTGCCATTGCACTCTGCAAGTGCCATTGCTCCAGAGCTTAGTAAATGAGGTAAAGCTTCACTTTTTTAAAGAATACCCACATGCAAGGGAAAATAAAACTGATTTTTTTGCTTGCATATGGTTGGATGATGGTAGTCAGCAGAGTTTCTGCTCATTTGCTAAGCTCTGGAGCAACTGCTCTTTCAGAGTACAACTGCACTTTGCAAAGTGCACAGTCTATTTGCCTTTAGTATATCAACTCCAATATTTGTATCCTCTCCAGAGAGAAACAAAGGGGCGGGCTTCACAGTGATTGAATTTGATCACTGTGGTAGTCAGAGGCTAGGGTGCACAGGGTGCATTGCACCCAGGCGCCTGCAGAGATGGGGGCGCCGAATATCTAACAGACGCTCTAACAGAAGCCCTCTCTGTGTCCATCACAGAGGCCCCCCTCCAGGTCCCAATAAAGTACTCTGCTTCTCTTCCTGTATTTTGTTTATTGTTAAGAGATCATGTAAGGATCCCAGGTTAATGAAGACTTTATTGGGGGAGCATCTCTGTGGTTGAGTCATTGCCATAGAAACATTTGTAAAGGGGAGGAGTTAGTAAAATGACGCCGCCCATATGGGGGCGCCAGAAATATTTCTGCACCCAGGCGCCTGTGACCATAGGATCGGCCCTGATCAGGTGATCTAGAATCGGGAGATCCGGGTCTCAATCGTTAGTACAGGGGGCTCAGGGTTCTCGTGAGACTCTGGTCTCTGTGCTGGGAGCAGGCAGCGTGGCTTGCTCCCAGCACAAAGGGAGATACGCAAATATGCGGCTCTACTGAAAAAAGCCCAGAGCAGCGGGCCTCATGTTTGTGTTATGTCGGTGTCAAGGGGTTAATAAAAGCAGGAACAATTGTAGGCATTTTTATACTGTATGTACAACTTATTTAGCCTGAATTACATGATTGATGTTAATCCATTATTATATCATTGCATAAAGTACCATGTGACATTAAATAAGTCAATTTAGGATCCGTTCACCTCAGTGCGATTTTACATACGACTTGAGTGGCACAGAATTGCTTGAAAATGAAAATCACATAGTTTTCAATGGTGCATGCCCATTCACATCAATGTAACTCAGCGCAGCGTGATTTTGGAAAAGGTTCCTATACTTTGGTGCAATTCCAGAATGGATTTGGCCCCATAGAATATGCAACATACTTCAAAATAGCATCCAAGTTGCATCATATATTTGCACTGAAAGTTGGGTCACAATCGGATTGCAATAGTGTGACCTTAGCCTCAAATAATTACAGTTTTTATCGGCGTATAACATGCACAGGCATATAACACGCACCCTAACTTTAAGAGGGAAGTTTCAGGAAAAAAACGTTCCACGGCCCCCTGCGTATAACACGCGGGCACAGTTTACCCTCTATTTTCATGGTAAAAAAGTGAGTGTTATATGCCAATAAATCCAGTATATCTTTTTCTATGCTGTACTCACATACTTATGATTAATGCATAAAATTTTATTTGCAAAGCTGTACCAAGTACAGTTCCTTAAAGAGGCGTTCCACCTAAAAATGGACCTCCGCTTAACCCACTCCTCGCCCCCTTACATGCCACATTTGGCATGTAATTTTTTTTGGGGGGGGAGTGGGGGCTTCAGGAGAAGGGGACTTCCTGTTCCACTTCCTCCTTCCGCCGAGGGGCTGGAAAGGCGATTAGCTTAATCGCCTTTCACAGCCCCTCCCTGTAGGCGAGCGCCTGTCCAATCGGATGGCGCCGCGCCGCTCGCGCATGCGCACTGCCGCTCGCGCATGCGCAGTGGGTGCCCGGCCGTGAAGCCGAAAGCTGTCACTGCCGGGTGCCCACACTAAGAATGAAGACGCCGGCCGGCGAGGGGGGGCAAGGAGCGGAGCCCTGGCCGGCGTGTCGCTGGAGCCGTGGAGCAGGTAATTGTCAGTTTATTAAAAGCCAGCAGCTACACTTTTTGTAGCTGCTGACTTTTAATAAACTTAAAAAAAAGGTGGAAAACCCCTTTAAGCTTCGTACACACGGGCCAAATGCAGGGCTGCATTATTGACCTGGCTGACATTCGACCCGTGTGTACTGCAGCTGGTCTGACAGAAGCCAGGCGTTTGCCTGCCTTTATTTGAAGGGACATGACTGAAAAAGCTCTGCTGACCGTCTCCCAATCAGCGTTCAGCACTCTCAGTCAATGGCCGAGAGCACTGACTGGATTGTTCTGGCGAGGGGGGCGTCCCCCTGTCAGAACACAAAAGCACAGCAGAGGAGATCGACATCAGATTGTTAGTACAGCGGCTCTGACCTGAGCTGTCAGTTTACTTATTTTTTGCTCAGCCTGCTGGGTTGAACTAAAAAAAAATAGCAGTGTGTACGAGGCTTTAAGCAGCATTGTGGGTAAGTGGTTAGCAAGACAGTTTTGTACTGGGCTTTATTTGCATCAGCACTTTGAATGGAGAGTGATGTTCTTTTCATGTTTGAATTGGTTTTAACCTTTAAAAAATAAAAACATACAGGTAGATTAATTTACTTCTGACCAGACTGTCCCTAAAATGCCCCTAAGGCCCCGTACTCACGACCAAACATGTCTGCTGAAACTGGTCCGCGGACCAGTTTCAGCAGACATGTTTGGCCGTGTGTAGGCCCGATCGGACCATTTTCGGGCGGATCGGACAGGTTTCCAGCGGACAACTGTTTCCTGGACTTGCTTTAAAACAGTCCGCTGGAAACCTGTCCACCCGGACATGTACGGTCGTCTGTACAGACCTACCGTACATGTCCTGCCGCCCGCCATCCCTCGCATGCGTCGAATGACTTCGACGCATGCGTGGAAGCCTTTTAAAGGCAGGCCGCCCACGTCGCCGCGTCATTGTCGCGGCGACACCGCGGACACGCCCCGCGTATTGTTTACGCGTGGACCTCTGTTCGATGGTGTGTACGGCAATCGAACAGAAGTCCCCGGGCAGTCCCCGGGCAGACATGTCCGATGAAAACGGTCCGCGGACCGGTTTCATCGGACATGTATGCTCGTGAGTACTCGGCCTAAGACCTGGTCTTAAAGTGAATGATCACCTTGTAAAACAACCCATTCAGTTTAATAGAAATGAAAGGCAAAACATTCTTGTCTAGATATAAAAAATAAATAAAAAAAACATTATAAATACCTTTTTTTTCCTTTTTTATAAGTGAAAACATTCCCTCTGTTCTCAGCTGCATACGAGCTAGGGGGAATAGACACAGCAGCACACTGAGCTTCTTAGTGAATGGCATGTCAGGACAAGTCTGATCATTGGAGGAAAGCAGGCTGAGTTCCCAGCATTCCCATAAGGCCTCGTTTACATAATCATTGTCCACTGAAGAATGAACTAGTGTAGATAGCTTTTCAGAGGGCATTTGACAAGTGAGGATGTGGTGACACCCCTTAAAAGCACTGTGCTGCAACCAGTAGTGTATTTAGGTTTTGTGCTGCCCTAGGCCTGACTAAACTCGTGCACCCCCTAATTTAAAAATGACCCACCCCTTCCTGTCAAAGTCACACCCCTTTCTGTTTAAGACACGCCTTAAAATTTCTAGTGGGGACACTAGTTCTTAGGGCCTGGGGGGGGGGCATTGGATTTCCTTAATTTGCATAGATTTCAACTCAATTCCTGTTTTGCTATGGGGCACAAAGTGAAGGGAAATCTCTGCAATGGAACAGGGGTGGTAAAAAATAAACTGACAGGGGCTCTAACCCTCCCTTACTCTATCCAAAATGTAAAAAAAAAAAGTGTTGCCTATAGTTCTACTTAAAGCACAAATTTCTGATAATTTTATGGAGAGGACTAAGAAGATATAGCCATGCCAATGGTGCAGCAGAAGACATATAGCACAGTGATGAAGGTTTGTGGTCCAGGAAGATAGGACAGTCAAAATTAGAAGCAGTTTGCGTTACACTAACAGTTAAGCGCAAGCCGACAGGGACTCTTTCCGTGCTGCCCCCCCGCAAAGTGCTGCCCTAGGCCTGGGCCTTGGTGGCCTAGGTCAGGATACAGTGTTGGCTGCAACTATGTACTTTGCATGAGGCTGCAGTGCAGTTGGGGCATGGCCCCGTTCACTTGAATGGAACATATTTGGCAGGTGGTACTGACCACTGAATGCAACAGGGGTATAATTCTTGCTGCCAAATGAGGCAAAGCAGTGTGGCTGCAACAAGTACAACCTTATCTCACTGCCTTTGCAGCTTAAGGGGGGTGGGTGGTAAAGACAGCTCAATTGCGTGTTTTTCCTGGCCCCACCTGCAAGTGTAAACTTATCCTATAAGAGTTGTGTTTAAAACAGATATATCTACCTCGATGCCCACAGTCCTCTAGTCCAGTGTTTCTCTACCTATTTTCCATCAAGGCATCCTTTAAAAATTATGGACAGTCTTGAGGCTACCCATTCTAAAATGTAAAAACTATTCTAATAGTCTTAGGCCCCGTACACACGTCCGAGAAACTCGACGGGCAAAACACATGGTTTTGCTCTTCGAGTTCCTTGTGAAGCCGCTGAGGATCTCGGCGAGCCAAGTTTCCTCATTGACTAACGAGGAAATAGAGAACATGTTCTCTATTTGGCCCGGCGAGTTCCTCGTTGGTTTCCCTCGGCCGAAAGTGTACAGACGACCGGGTTTCTCGGCAGAATACGGCTCCGATCGAGTTTCTGGCTGAATTCTGCCGAGAAACTTGGTCGTGTGTACGGGGCCTTACAGAACACAGCCACATTCATACACGTAGGACACCCAATGTTAGAGGTGATTAATTCTTTCAAAGCAAACTTTTTCAAACTGGTACTGACTAGTAATCCAATGTTTCTCTTCTTCCTCAATTGTTCTCCATCACTCAGCTAAGGTGCCCTCAAGAAGGTTGTTAAGGTGCCCAATGGAAATCTGTGGCTTTGTGTAACTAAAAAGCAGCTTTATACACACACCGGCTTTTTACAGAATTTTGGGTCAATTTTTTGGCATTTTGCCAAGCCACTCCTGAAGAAACCTCAAGGCACCCTGGTTGAAAAAGACTGCTCTAGTCTACAGTGTAAAACCCTGTTCTGAAAAAAAAATTCCCTGAATGTGGTGCCAATGGCTCAATTTTTGTCTCAATATATACTGTATATAAGGCCCCTAGCTAGTGATGAGGTTCAGAAGATCAAACACCAGGGAAGATCTTGAAGGTGAGATCCGTTAAGCTGTGTTTGTTGAGTTTATCTTGAAGATGGCCCTACTTCTATTGATCTTGAAGCTTTCAAGAGACCTATAGTTGAAACTTTCACTTCACACAAATCAATAGGGTACATGTCAGGATTACCAAACCACATTTTTATTTTAAGTACAGAGTACCTCTTTCCTGCCATGAATAATAGATGCTACTCCCCCCCTCGCTCAAGTGTTTAAAACTATAGGCGGCCAAGATCACATGGGGCCAGATCCACAGAAGAATTACGCCGCCGTATCTATTTATACGCCGCGTAATATCAAATTTTGCGCGCCGTTTTTTTGTTTTGTATCTACAAAAGAAGATACGACTGCATCTCGGATCGATCCGACAGGCGTATGTCTTAGTACGCCGTCGGATCGTAGATGCATTTTTTCCGCCGGCCGCTAGGTGGGGTTTCCGTAAAATTCCGCGGCGAGTATGCAAATTAGCTAGTTACGGCGACCCACGAACGTACGTCCGGCCAGCGCATTTTTTTACGTCATTTGCATTCGGCTTTTTCCGGCGTATAGTTAAACCTGCTATTATGAGGCGTACTCAATGTTAAGCATGGCCGTCGTTCCTGCCTCGCATTTTGAATTTTTTACGTTGTTTGCGTAAGTCGTTCGCGAATAGGGATTTGCGTAGAATGACGTCACCGTCTTAAACATTGGCTTGTTCCGGTTTCATTTCAAGCATGCGCACTGGGATACCCCCACGGACGGCGCATGCGCAGTTAAAAAAAACGTCGTTTACGTCGGGTCACAACGTATTTACATAAAACACGCCCCTATCACAGAGATTTGAATGCCGCGCCATTACGCCGCCAAAGATACACTACGCCACCGTAACTTACGGCGCAAATTCTTTGAGGATTCTAAAAAAATAAAATAAGTTACGGCGGCGTAGTGTATCTTAGATACGCTGCGCCCGGCGGATTAATGCGCGGAGGTACGTGGATCTGCCCCATGGTCTTTATCTGTCATATGCATAGTGGATGTTTAAAGTCATTGTAGACCAGTGGTCATCAACCCTGTCATCAGGGCCCACTAACAGGTCAGGTTTGCAAGATAACTGAAATACATCACAGGTGATATCATTTGCTGCTCAGTGATTGCAGTATTCTAGTCTGCATCTCCCCAAGGTAATACATAAAACCTGGCCTGTTAGTGGGCCCTGAGGACAGGGTTGATGACCACTGTTGTAGACTACACAGTCTGTTGATGTTAAGCAGGCAAACTTGCAGTAAAATAAGGTCATCAAGGAATAGTCATTGCGCAGCCCTTCTAAGAGGAAGCAGAGCCTACATATTGTAAATAGTGCTCAAATATGGCGTGTAATGTATCTATGTATTAAAGTGATTGTAAAAGCTAAAAAAAAGTTAAATAATAAAGATGTTATACTTACCTGTTCTGTGCAATAGTTATGCACAAAGCAGCCCCCAAAATCTTCTTCTGGGGCCCCCCTGCTGGTGCTCCAGGCTCCTTAACTCCCCCCACCCCCACAAGTGCCCGCATAGCATCAGGCTGTGTGCATCTATTGACACATACAGTGTGGCTCGGCCCTGCCGCCTGCTCCCTCCTTACAGGATTTGATTGACAGCAACAGGATCCACTGCCTTTTACTGCTACCTCTGTGCCTGTGCTCTTGGTCACAGCATTGGGTTGAGATCAGGCTCAGGTAAGTCTTTAGGGAGTCTGCAGAGGAACTGACCATGGAGCATTTTCTACTTTAACCTCCCTGGTGGTATTCCCGAGTCTGGCTCGGCTGGAATTTTAGTACTAATAGCGGTAACCCCGAGCCAGACTCAGTATCGCATTACAGTATCCAGACAGGGAGTTACTTACCTTGTCCCCTGGATCCTGCGCTGTATCCCCGCTGTGTGAGCGAACTGTCTCCTCGCTCGATTCACACAGTGCCCGAGTGCCGCTGATCTCTGTTCGTTGCGACGTTACAACGCACGGGGGCGGAGATTGGCGGGCGCCAAATTCAAAAAAGTAAAAACACACAATACATACAGTATACTGTAATCTTACAGATTACAGTACTGTATAAAATAATTACACACCCCTTTGTCCCTATTGGTGTGTCCAGTGCCCTGCGTGCACTTTTATATTATAAATAAATGTTTTTATGCCTGGAAACTGTAGATTGTCCATAGCAACCAAAAAGTGTCCCTTTATGTCAAAAGTGGTTTTAGACCAGCTAGAAAACAGCGATAATAAATTAGAATCACTTGCAGAATTGAGCGATAGCGATTTGTGGGGAAATTCGTCATCAAACACTGAAAGTAATGACAGCGACAATTCTGCAACTGAGCAAATTTCAGTGTTTTTGATTTGATAACATTATTGAATAATTTTTATTGTTATTATTATTTGTTATAATTATTTATAGTTATTTATTATATTATAATTTATGATTTTGTGTTTAAAACTTTATCATACCCGGGATGTCTACTAGACTCTTGTTTGGACAGATTTAAGTGAATTATTCCTAAGAATTGCAGGCCTATAAAACGCCAAATGTCCATGCAAAACAATTGTATCGCTTTCAGCACCAAAAATCTGAAAGAATCATACCGCCAGGGAGGTTAATGCAGACAATACAATAAAGTTAAAAATATTCAGCCTTCATAACCACTTTAAGTGAGAAATAACGTTTTCAAAAACGTTGCAGTCTCCATTTAAAGCAATTACCGTACCTAGTGACAGTATCAACGAATTGAAAGTGGTTGTAAAGCTTGAAGGTTTTCTTATCTTCATGCATTCTATGCATAAATGTAAAAAAGCTTCTGTTTGCAGGATCTCCCCCACCTCCTCCTAATACGTACCTGAGCCCCATCTCGATCCAGTGATGTGCAAGGAAGCAGCCACTCTCCTGGGTCTCCCCATCCTCATTGGCTGAGACACAGCAGCAGGAACGATTGGCTTCTGCTGCTGTCAATAACAGTCAGTGAGGAGAGAGAGCGAGGCGGGGCTGAGCTGTGTTCTGTTTGTCTTATTTTACACACTGAGGTGCTCGGGAGCGAGCATGCAAGAAGGTCCCCATAGCAAGTGGCTTGTTATGGGGGCACTCAGCAAAGTGGAGGGGCCAGGAGTGCCAGAAAGGGATCTGAGAAGAGGAGGATCGGGGCTAGGTATTTAGACTCCATTCATACCTCAGGCCCGGATTCTCGTACGAGTTATGTCGGCGTATCTCCAGATACGCCGTCGTAACTCTGAGTCGGAGCCATCGTATCTATGCGCCTGATTCTTATAATCAGTTACGCATAGATTTGTATTAGATCCGACCGGCGTAAGTCTCTTACGCCGTTGGATCTTAACTGCATATTTACGCTGGCCGCTAGGGACGTGTACGCTGATTTACGCCTAGAAATATTTAAATCAGCTAGATACGCAAATTCGCGAACGTACGCCGGGACGACGCAGTACAGATACGCCGTTTACGTTAGGCTTTTCCCGGCGTAAAGTTACCCCTGCTATATGAGACGTGCATGAGGTGCACCAATGTTAAGTATGGACGTCGTTACCGCTTCAATTTTTTTTAATTTTACGTCGTTTGCGTAAGTCGTTCGCGAATAGGGCTGGGCGTTATTTACGCTCACGTCTAAAGCATTGGCTTCTTGCAGGTTAATTTGGAGCATGTGCACTGGGATACGCCGTTCGTAAAAAGCGTCATTTACGTGGGGTCACATAAAATTTACATAACACACGCCCACATCTATCACATTTGAATTAGGCGGGCTTACGCCGGCCTATTTATACTACGCCGCCGCAACTTTCGTTTGAGAATACGGCACTTGCCTGTAAAAGTTGCGGAGGCGTAACGTAAATAGGATACGTTACGCCCGCACAAAGATACGCGATTCTACGTGAATCCGGGCCTAAGGCCTCGTACACACGGCCGAGGAACTCGACGTGCCAAACACGTCGAGTTCCTCGGCCAGTTCAGCCCTGAAGCCGCCGAGGACCTCGGCGGGCCGAGAGCTCCCATAGAACAACGAGGAAATAGAGAACATGTTCTCTATTTCCTCGCCGAGGTCCTCGTCGGCTTCCTCGGCCGAAAGTGTACACACGACCAGTTTCCTCGGCAGAATTCAGCCAGAAACTCGGTCGGAAGCTGAATTCTGCCGAGGAAACTGGTCGTGTGTACGGGGCCAAAGTGTACTGCTGTGACACCTGCTGCACGCCTTTTTGTTTGTTTTTGTGGCACAATTATGGAGTGGCAACATTCATTTCAATGGGCCTCTCTCCGCTCCAAAAACGATTCCAGTACACTCAGGTGTGACCCTTTAAAAGAAAAAAAAAAAACATAAGCCTTTCCGGAAGGCAATAAGTCACACTTTGGTACTTTGGACTGCTGCTATCTGATATTTCTATGTGCGTCAGATAGTATGTCCCCCACAGGACCCTGTGGTTCTTCTTTTAGGCTGTTTTGAAGATCCTCAGTGCCCAGATGTAAACTCACTTCAAGATGACAAACAAGTTCATTGCTAGAGTAAAACAAAACAGCACTTGCTGATCTGACCTATACTCACCCTATTGAGTTTTATTATGATCAGCATCTAAATGGAACGTGTTACTTTGTTATCTCACTTGATAAAGAATCAGACCGACTGCGGTTTTCAGTAGTACTGCACCAAAAATAATGTACTCCTTTATTTAACTACTGTACGTGTATAGAATAACTGTTTGTGTGTGCTTTTAGTATTGCCTTTACATACGTATGCTAGGCCTAGATTTAATGGGCCAGATTCATAAAAGAGATACGACGGCGTATCTCCTGATACGCCGTCGTATCTCTGAGATACAAAGGTCGTATCTATGCGCCTGATTCATAGAATCAGGTTACGCATAGATCTCCCTAAGATCCGACAGGTGTAAGTGACATACACCGTCGGATCTTAGGCTGCAATTCTAGGCCGGCCGCTAGGTGGCGATTCCATTGCGGTCGGCGTAGAATATGCAAATGACTAGTTACCCCGATTCACGAACGTACGCTTTGCCTGTCGCAGTAAATGTACGCCGTTTCCGTAGAGATACGCGGCGTAAAGATAAAGCTGCCCTCTAGGTGGTCTAGCCAATGTTAAGTATGGCCGTCGTTCCTGCGTCAAAATTTGAAATTTAACGTCGTTTGCGTAAGTCATCCGTGAATGGCGCTGGACGCCATTTACGTTAACGTCGAAACCAATGACATCCTTGCGACGTCATTTAGCGCAATGCACGTCGGGAAATTTTAGGGACGGAGCATGCGCAGTACGTTCGGCGCGGGAACGTGCCTAATTTAAATGGTCCCCGCCCCATTTGAATTAGGTGGGCTTGCGCCAGGCGAATTTACGCTACGCCGCCGCAACTTTACAGGCAAGTGCTTTGTGAATCAAGCACTTGCCCGTAAAACTTGCGGCGGTGTAACGTAAATGTGATACGTTACGCCGCCGATAAGTTACGCGGAAATACGTGAATCTGGCCCAATATTTCTGGTTAAAGATTATGTAAACCCAACATTTCAGATTCCTGATAAGTGCCCACTGTACCATGTACTTGTATGAAAAAAATATCCTGTTCTCTTAGTATTGTTTGCTTTACGTAAAATCCCTGGTGAGCTTTTCTATTAAAAACAGACCACACTAAGCATGAGAGCACAGCATGGTAATTTTTTTTGGCTACTCTGAGAACTCAGGGCCAAATTCTCAAAGATCCTGCCTAACTTATCTTTTCCCATTTAAGTTACACTGCCTTAAAATTTCTACCTAAGTGCCCGATCCACAAAGCACTTACCTAGAAATTTCAGGCTGTGTAACTTAAATCCGGCCGGCGTAAGGCGTTCCTCTTCATCAGGGGGCGATTCCCATTTAAATGAGGCGCGCTCCCGCGCCGGCCGTACTGCGCATGCGCGAAGTTACGTTACGCCGAGTTTTGTGGATCGCGCCGGGTAAAAAAAAGTTGCGTCGGAAAAAAAAAAAAAATTGACAGCGTCGCTCGGCATGCATTCCTGAGAGGGAGAACTCCATGCCAATTTTCAAATAAAAAACCGGCATGGGTTCCCCCCCCAGGAGCATACCAGGCCCTTAGGTCTGGTATGGGTTGTAAGGAGACCCCCCCTACGCCGAAAATTCGACGTAGGGGGTCCCCCTACAATCCATACCAGACCCGTATCCAAAGCACGCTACCCGGCCGGCCAGGAATGGGAGTGGGGACGAGCGAGCGCCCCCCCTCCTGAGCCGTACCAGGCCGCATGCCCTCAACATGGGGGGTTGGGTGCTCTGGGGCAAGGGGGCGCACTGCGGGCCCCCCCACCCCAGAGCACCCTGTCCCCATGTTGATGAGGACAGGACCTCTTCCCGACAACCCTGGCCGTTGGTTGTCGGGGTCTGCGGGCGGGGGTTTATCGGAATCTGGGAGTCCCCTCAAATAAGGGGGCCCCCAGATACCGGCCCCCCACCCTAAGTGAATGGATATGGGGTACATCGTACCCCTACCCATTCACCTGGAGGCAAAGTGATAGTTATTAAACACACGACACAAGGGTTTTTAAAATAATTTATTAGTCTGCTCCGGAGGCCCCCCCTGTCTTCTTTAGCTCTAATACCAGGGGGGGCTTCTTCTTCCGCTCTCCGGGGGGGTCTTCTCCGCTCTCCGGGGGGGGGGCTTCTTCTTCCGCTCTCCGGGGGGGTCTTCTCCGCTCTCCGGGGGTCTTCTTCTATCTTCGCCGCTCTCCGCTGTTGACTCGGCGCACCCCGGTTCTTCTCCAGCTGTCCGGTGCCTTCTCCTTCAGCGCTGGCTGCCTGCTATTTTCGTGTGTTAGCTCAATTACTAGCAGGCAGCCAGCGCGGTCTTCTGTGACGTCATCTTCTTCTCTTCTCTTCTTCTCCCTTCTTCCGATGTTGACCCGACGCCTCTTCTCGCTGCAATGATGGAAGCGCGCCTTGCATCCCATTTATATAGGCCTCACCGTCCCATCATGCTCCGGTAGGTAACCACTGATGATCAGACTTGAGCTAACCCCCACCTCACCTTGCACATCCATTCACTAGGAAGGGGAGACCAATGTGCTGCAGTTGCTCCTCCCCCAGCTCTCTAAGCTCCATTATGCATTTAGGAACAGAGGATATGTGATCACTTATATAAAAGGGAAAAAAAGGTATTTATATATATTTTATATATATATATATATATATTATATATATTTTTTATACCTGTAGACAAATGTGTTGCCTTTTTTTTCTATTTTAAACTGAATGTTTTTTTTTTTTTTTTTTACCATAAGAAGGTTCACATATATTTTAAGTATAGCTGAATTGTACTATTGGAGTTCTTGATGAGAAAGTGAATATTCTGCTCTGTACCGGGAATGACTGTACATGCCTAATTTGCAGCAGAGTGTGGAATGTGTGAACTTGTCTTATCTGAAGTGTTGGCAAGGGCAAGTAACTTAAAGATAAGAGGGAATTGATAAGCTCCTTCTTTCAACAACTTGACAGAAATAAAAAAAGAAAAATGTTCTCCTGTCAAAAATATTGGTCTCTATGCGCAAAATATTTCTCAGTGTACAACAAAGTAGAAGTTGTCCTACCTTTATCTCATTTTACATGTCAATAAATAAAGATTAGTTTATACTTGGATCAGAATTTTTTAACAATGAAGTAATGCTGTTTTAACTTTCATGCTGTGATTTTTCCATTTGAAAATAATTTGTACCCCTAATTTTATTGCTGATCCCAGTATTAATTTGTGATTATATTTACTATGATTTTGACCTCATGGCTTTATAGTTACTTTTAAATGCACTCATACAGGTTTAGCTGCTGATTTTATCAGGCACTTGTACCAATTGTCAGCTTCTTGTTCACTTGCCTTTGTGATAGCCCATATATTCCAAGGTGTAAAACGAAATTTAGACTAAACCCACAACATATACTAAAAAGCTTCCAAGAATACTACTCCAACTTGTAAAAAGCATCCGCAAACGTGAACCCGACACAGTTCGAAACATTCCTTGACGGCATAACCCTCTCCACTTTGACAGCTAAACATGTCGCGGAACTGGAATCTCCCATAACTGCCGAAGAGGTAGGTGAGGTAATCAGAAACCTGAAAGGAGGTTCAGCTCCAGGCCCAGATGGTTTCTCAGTACCATACTATAAAGCATTTGCAGAAATCCTAACTCCGTACATGACGAGGTTCTTTAATAGTGTTTCAGACACTTTTTTTTAATTTCCCCAAAAGAGTACCTATAGGTGTTTAACCCTTTCACGCCGATCGTACGCATATATGCATCTTTGGCTTTCGGGGGTTATACCGGGATGATGCCTGCAGCACGGGCGATTGGCTATCCAGACATAACAACCGATGCGGCTAAAGGCCGCTCGGTTGTTATGCCGGAGGAGCGGGAGGGGACATCCCCCTTCCCGCCGCCTCTTGCCGCTCTGACCAGGCCTCCCGTCCGACCGGGAGACCCGATCCTCTATCCGGCGCCTTCTGTGTCCAGGCGGAGACTGAAAGTAATCCCCGTGAATTGGAGGATGTTAAAAAAAAGAGCCAGGAGGCCAAGCGAGCGGAGCGAGCTGTCCGAGCGAAGCGAGGACGTGAGTCTGACTGGCCACTTTCCTCAAATTCCACGTCGCCCTGGATGCCGGCTGAGGTTCGGAGATTTCCTTCAGCAAGGATTGGGCCTGCGCAGTCCTTACAGGAACCATCTCGATATCCGGAACCATATCGGCAGATCACCGGATTTAAAAAAATCCACAGTATTCAGAATCGCCGTTTTTAGACCCCCGACCCCTCCATAAAGAGTACCTGTCACCACCTATTACTGTCACAAGGGATGTTTACATTCCTTGTGACAGCAATAAAAGTGATCAAAATGTAAAAAGAAAAGAAAAAAAAAAACTATTTGATATTATAAAAAAAAAAATGAATAAGAAAAAAATAAAATAAAAATTAAAGCGCCCCCCTCCCAGCGAGCTTGCGCAACAAAGAAAACGCATACGGAAGTCGTGCCCGCATATGAAAACGGTGTTCAAATCACACATGTGGGGTATCGCTGCGATCGTCAGAGCAAGAGCAATAATTCTAGCACTAGACCTCCTCTGTAACTCTAACCTGGTAACCGTAAAAAAAGTTTAAAGCGTCGCCTATGGAGATTTTTAGTTACATTAGTTTGTCGCCATTCCACGAGTGCGTGCAATTATAAAGCGTGACATGCTTGGTATCTATTTACTCGCCGTAACATCATCTTTCACATTATGCAAAAAAATTGGGCTAACTTTACTTTTTCATTTTTTTTAAATTCATGAAATTTAATTTTTCCCAAAAAGTTGGGTTTGAAACACCGTAAAAT
Organism: Rana temporaria; assembly: GCF_905171775.1. Lineage (NCBI taxonomy): Eukaryota > Metazoa > Chordata > Amphibia > Anura > Ranidae > Rana > Rana temporaria. The sequence goes on from NC_053491.1 coordinate 181,255,889, forward strand.
ATTGCAACAATCGCAATTTTATTCTCTAGATTCTCTGCTAAAAAAATATATATAATGTTTGTGGGTTCTAAGTAATTTTCTAGCAAAAAATATGGATTTTAACTTGTAAACACCAAACAGCGGCGGAGAAGATCGCTCTCTAAAACGGTAAGTACTGCTTCGATTTAAAAAAAACTACCCGATTCCCCTTCACAAAATGAGCCTCAATGTAATGTTAAAAATTAAGTTTGTAGCTCTTTCGTAGCAATGCTGCAGAAACATTTTCATATACGCATAATTATAATAATAATACACAATAGCTAAATGTCAAAATGTTTTGTCATGAAAAAAATGAAAACAGCATTCAAAGTTTAGATTGTATACCCACATAAATTATGTCCAATGTAGAGTTATGTTGCATTTGTATTCTGTTTTAGATTTAAGTTAATAAAAAAATAAGTTATACACTTGAAAGTTATTACAGATATGTTATTTGACTATTGGAGAATGCAGTTTAACTAATTCCATTCACTTCTTAAACAAAGACATCCATGTTATTTGCCGGAGTTCCTGCTATTAGTCATTGTTACTCTATATACCTCTAAGGCAAACAAAGTGTATTTAAGTAATTTACTAGTAATTGCAGATCTTTTTTTCCCTTCAGTCTTATACCTACATGACTATCTGAAGAAGCACGTCCCCATGTTGGCAGTAATTATAGTTGACTCTATGTGATCTTATACTCAGAACCGTGGAAAGCAAATTATGCATAATTTGAGTGCACTGATTGCTTCAAACACAACCATATGAACCATTTGTGAAATGTTGCCTAGGGCCTGAAATATTTCACTTTTTAAGTCTCCAGCTGAATAACTCGTTTTTCTTTTGACTTTTGTAAATAATTCAGCCTATCCTTGGTCAAACCATACCAGCTATACTTTCACTGTAAAGGTGAGTAGAACTAGTAAACTTTGCAAAAACACATTTAGTCTGTTCAAATAAAATTAATTAGCACTATACGCGTACATTTTTATTTCACAAGTATTTAAGGTGAGCCCCAGTGAGTCACTCCATGCTCTACACTACCACTTACCTTTCACAGCAGCCAATTAATAACTTGCAGAAACTTGCTTAATTAGGCATTATACAATTCATTATACATTGAATCTTTAAACATAGGCACTTATTTTTAATGTTTTACGTAGCTATACCTACAAAAGGGACCAATCTGAAGTGATTTAGCAGGACTTAATTTTCTGACTAAAGTTCCACTTTAGGTTACACAGCTCAATGGATACCTCCATCCATGCTACAGAGCATGGATTTCCCAATGCAGCTATTGCATTTTTACAGCCAGGCCTGATAGCAGCACCTGCATCTGATTGGATGCACGCACTGCTGCTGACAGTTGTCTCCCTGGCTCTTTCAAATTTTCATTCAATGAATGTAGAGGCAACACACAGAGCCACTCACTGAATGAATTTTAACTGGTTCATCAAGAACTGGCCTACTTAAAACCCTAAACTTGTAGCAAGAGCAAGGGTAATCTACTACTAGATCATAGAATTCACACAACTCTTCACACCTCCACCAAACCCCAAGTGAATCACCTCATCTAATGGCTACACACTATTGTTTTTTTATTGTTAGGCTTTTTTAACACTGGGGGGCTGAAGGGGTTGAAGGGGTAGGGGTAAGCCTGTCAGTGCTCAGACCATACTCCACACACTGCATCAAATTGGTCTGCATGGCTGAAATTCCAGAAGGAAGCCTCTTCTAAAGATGATGCACAAGAAAGCCCCAAAATGTTGCTGAAGACAAGCAGACTAAGGACATGGATTAATGGAACCATGTCCTGTGGTCTGATGAGACCAAGATAAACTTATTTGGCTCAGATGGTGTCAAGTGTGTGTTACGGCAACCAGGTGAGGAGTACAAAGACAAGTGCGTCTTGCCTACAGTCAAGCATGGTGGTGGGAGTGTCATGGTTGGGGCTGCATGAGTGCTGCCAGCTCTGGGGAGCTACAGTTCATTGAGGGAATCTTGAATGCCATACTGAAGCAGAGCATGATCCCCTCCCTTTCGGAGACTGGGACACAGGGCAGTAACATGATAACGACCCCAAACACACCTCCAAGATGACCACTGCCCTGCTAAAGAAGCTGAGGGTAAAGGTGATGGACTGGCCAAGCATGTCTCCAAACCTAAACCCTATGTAGCATCTGTGGGGCATCCTTAAATGGAAGGTGGAGGAAGGAGCGCAAGGTATCTAACATCCACCAGCTCCATGATGTCGACATGGAGGAGTGGAAGAGGACGCCAGTGAAGCTCTGGTGAACTCAATGCCCAAGAGGGTTAAGGCAGTGTTAGAAAATAATGGTGACCACACAAAATATTAACACTATGGGACCAATTTGGACAATTTCACTTAGGGGTGTCACTTTTGTTGCCAGCGGTTTAGACATTAATGGCTGTGTGTTGAGTTGTTTTGAGGGGACAGCAAATTTACACCGTTATACAAGCTGTACACTCACTACTTTACATTGTAGCAAAGTGTCATTTCTTCAGTGTTGTCACATGAAAAGATATAATAAAATATTTACAAAAATGTGAGGGGTGTACTCACTTTTGTGAGATACTATATATGTATATATATTATACAGAATTACCAAAAATAGAAGAAAAAATCTAGTGATATCAAAGACCTATTAATCGCTTGTGGACCAGCTGCTGCGCGAACTGTCGGTCGCTTTAAGTGGTCTAGCAGGGGTGCGCACGCCCGCTGCATTACGGCACAAGAGACAGAACACGAGCTGATGAAAGACAGTTTGCAAGTTTCTAATAGTTAGGAACCACGATCTGTAATTTCATCTAGGTCAGTCCCATCCCCCTTCAGTTAGAACACACATTAGGGAACACAATTAACCCCTTGATCACCCCCTAGTGTTTACCCCTTCCCTGTCAGTGACATTTTTGCAGTAATCAGTGCATTTTTATAGCACTGATCGCTGTATAAGTGCCAATGGTCCCAAAAATGTGTCAAAAGTTTTAATTTCACTTGGTAATTCTACAAATAACACACTTCATGTCCAATTTGTGGCTACACTCATTTATCCATTGTATCTATGGAAGGAGATGTGGTTGTCACAAAGGCTGAACTTCAAATATGTCTGCCTTTGTTCATCTCCTTTACATGTTGTATAGATGTGACTACAGTAGACACAAGAATAATATTTGTATTTTCATTTCTGCCCAGGAAGAAAGTGACAAGGCCTAGCAAGATCAGTAGGCATTTTCTATATTTGCTAATATTAGTTAATATATTTGATAATATTCTTAACCTGAATAAAAGACTAATGTAGCCAACACATTTAAGGACTAGTAATTTTCAATTTGTTACATTTTTGTTTGTGGGTTTGCATATGATTTAAGCCTACAGTTTTAGCTCATTATCCATTCTTTTCCTCAGTAATCCATCTTCGCTTCAACATTAGGGATGGGTGGATCTGCTCAAGTTAGGGATTTGGTCGAATCCTGTTTCAAATTCATGAAATTCATGAATCCTGAACTATTATGAAATCCCTATTAATACATGGGAGGTGCATTTTGATACTGAGGGCAGGAGAAGATAGGGTAGGAGTAGATTTACCCTCCACAAGACTCTGTTACCGGCTTAACTTGGTGTATTCCAAGCCTCTGAAAACCCCTTTGTGAAGCCTGGTACACACGACCGAGGAACTCGACGGGCGAAACACATCGTTTTCCTCGTCGAGTTCCTTGTTAGGCTGTCGAGGAACTCGACAAGCCCATTTTCTCCATTCCCGTCAAGGAAATAGAGAACATGCTCTCTTTTTGGCTCGTCGAGTTTCTCGACAGTTTCCTCGACGAAAATGTACACACGACCGGTTTCCTCTGCAAAAAATATCTCCCAGCAAGTTTCTTGCTGGTTTTTGACGAGAAACTCGGTCGTGTGTACGAGGCCTGAGAGTTCCCTCCCTGTCACTAGAGACCACCAATGTTACAGCAGATGCAGATGCGGGAGGATATTTGGAAAATACGTATTAAGGAGGATGAGTATAAACCTTTTGCTGCTTACTTGTCTGTTTAAGATGCTGCTTTCAACAAGCTCTGTGGTGAAAAGTCATGATTTTACTCATGCATTTGGAACCTAAATTGCTGGTACTTTTACCACAGCTCAGGGCTGGACTGGGCCAAAAATTTGGCCCTGGACTTCATCCAGACTGGCCAACTTTGACAGGTCTTTCCCATGGCGGCCGGACAACTCCACCCCACCCCCCCGGCCACCCAAGCCCCCTCTCCCTCTTCACTAGCCACTAGCCATTCTACTTTATTAGAGTAGAATGGCTGGTACTGGTACTCTTATAGGCAGTACCAGTGGGGAAGCTAGACATTATTTCACTCGGGGCAAACAATCAGTTCAGTGCCCCCCTTATGGGACAAGGTTAGGCAGAAGTGAAAAACTCCCAGGCCATAGCTGTTGAGTCAGCTGTCTGTCCCCTTCCCCCATGCTCCTCTGTCATCCCCCCTGCTCCTCCCCTTGCTTCTCTGTTCCCCCCCAGGTGAGCGCTGCGGGAAGGGGGAGGAGGTGAGCAGTGCGGGAAGGGAGAGGAGGTGAGCAGTGCGGGAAGGGAGAGACAGAGGAGCGGAGGGGGGAGGCAGTCCGCTGTCACTGAACCTGGCCCACTGAGCCATCGGCCCACCGGGAAACTCCCTGTAGTCCCAATGGCCAGTCCATCTCTGCCACAGCTGATATGCTGTTGGCAGAGGCGTAAGACCATAATAGTGCTATTGGCACTGGGTAAAAGACATACACTTCAGAGCTCTGGCCCTGGGCATAGCAGTGGCCTGTATCTGTGGGACAGGCAAGTTAGGATAGCTGTTACTTTCCGTTCTTTCAGTCAAACTGGCCCTGGAAATTACTGACTCTTACTGCTTCATGCTTAATGTCCACTAATGTCCGCTATTTTTCCTAATTCCTAAAATCTGAATTGAGGAAGGCTCACACATGACAGGGCTTATCCTCTTGCTCCAAGTCAGTGATCAAATAGTTTCACTGACTTCTCAGTGCCAGTTTGCTGGGTGATGGTGGGATTAGCAGGAGAGGAGGTGGAGAAAGAAAAAGACGCATTAGCAGCAGTTGCAGACAACTGACTGCTCTTTGCCTAGGAGGAAAAGGAAGGCTTTGTCAGTCACTCAACTACCTCCTGCATGTGCTATGAGCTGTAAGACACATTCACTGAGATAGAAAAGGTGAGCTCTGTCTCTAGACGGTGCAGACCAACAGCTGCTTTATTCTGTAGAATCTGATTACCTGCTACAACCTCCACATGCATGCAGAACCTCGGTCTCCCAATTTAGTCTTGCCCAACATTTTTTTTAAAGGGAATTGCCTAAATTCAATAGCAGCAATATGGTAAGTAAATATGTGGGGATTTGGTGCACTCTACTTTAATGCAAAAGTATGTAGTGACGTGCTGCAAACAAAGGGTGGCATTGTACTGCAGACCCTGAAATTGAAAATAAAGGTCCTACAAAATAAAATACATCTCTTCCTTTAAAAAGTAAAAGTCAACCCTTTTTTAACCTAGCAAAAATAAAACAGGATACGTGTGAAATAAAAAAAACTTGAATGAAATTGCAAAAAAAAAAGAAAAATGGGGGGGTTTGTTGGTCTGAATGGGAAAAAAACTTACGGTGTGTGGTTGACCTAAAGCGGAGGTGCAGCCGCGATTTAAAAAAAAAACTGCCCGTTTCCTACTGCGCATGTGCGATTTGTGCGCGGCTCTTTATGAATGGGCAGCTGTTCTCTGGGATACACACAGTTCCCAGAAGACAGCACGCCCCATTACCCAGAAGACAACGCAAGGAGGACAACCAGCCGCAGACTAGGAAGAGGCAGATTAGGAAGATCGCCTAGCAACCGCCGTTTCTGGTAAGTAAATTATATTGTTTCACCTTTTTTTTTTTTTTTTTGCATTTTTATGTTATTTTTTTTTAGGGTGAACCTCCGCTTTACCTATCCCAGTCTCTGTAGAGACTGTCTGCTCTCTCTGAACTACTTGCTGCTATTTATAGTGAAGTGGCTGCCACATAACAAAGCCCCCTATTGCTCTATTGTTGGCTACTGTAACCCTGCTTGATGAAGAAAAATTCATTAAATAATTAATTTGAACCACGCTCTTTCTCAAGTTGAAAAAACTTTAAATATTTAAAATGCAGGTAAAAAAAAGTGCATCAAACAGTGTCAGCAAACATGATTATAAAGTATACATAATGTGTAAAGAATATATATATATAAAGTCCATCCGATAACATCTAATAAGTGTCCAATAGAAGTAAATAATCAATTTTAGAAAGTGAATGTGAATCTTCCTGATCCTGGTGAACAATATGGAGTGACTGTAGATCTTCCACTACCATCACCTGCCACACATCCTACTCACCAAACTTCCATGACACCCATAAAGCCCCGTAAACACGATCAGGCTTTTTCCTGGCCAAACTCACATCGGAATTCCGAGGGAATTCCATTGGAGTAAAAGAGAACATGTTCTCTATCTAAACTTCGATGGAATTCCTTGGAAAAAAGTCGGATGGGGCATACACACGGTTGGAATCTCCAATGGAAAAAGTCAGTCGGACTTTTTCCATCGGAAATTCCGATCGTGTGTACGGGGCTTTACAGGTAGTCAAAGACGCTTGTGGATAATACCAATAAGGAAATTCTCACACCCACAGCACTGATCCGAACAGATGTCCAATCATTAGTGGAAAGATGCAAAGAAAAGATGGTGAAGTATATCACGATTTATTCCACAAATTTATTAAAAACAAGTCTTCATCACAGCTTGAACATCCATGTGTTGGAAATGCCTTTTGCGCTCCAGCTGCATTGCAAAAGGCGGAAGTGACGTATCGCCGACTTTCCATCCATCTTCCGGCGGGGGGGTGGAGATCGCTGCCTTACCATCTGTCTCCCGCGTGGGGGGTTGCTTTGTGTGCAGGTGCCATTGGTTTTCTGCCCCCCTCCAAAATATTGAGTACCAGCCACTATTGGTATCAGGACTAACAAAGGAAGGAAACAGAAAGTCAGAGAACTTTAAAATTCAGCCAGGAGGAGGAATGACACCATAGACACAGAAACCTGCTGTATATGTTTTTTTTTATTATTATTTATACAGCTAAAGGATGTAAGTTACTCATAAACTTACAGTGTGGATGTGATCTATTCACATACAAAATGCATCTGTTTTGGAGAGGAAAAGCTGGAGATCTTCTTTAACTGTAGGGCAGAGCTGAAAGCCATGACCTGGGAGCATGAAGATACAAAACCCTTATCTTCTTGGTGAGATGTTGAACCTGATATGGAACAGTGCAGCTCAAGGGAGTTCACAGGATACACAATAATACATATTGGCCAGCTCTGCCTCTGCACTTAAAGCGGAGTTCCTGGCCACAATTTCACTTTTTAAATATAAATACCCCTGTAATACACAAGCTTAATGTATTCTAGTAAAGTTAGTCTGTAAACTAATGTCCGTTTTGTTACGTTGTTACAGCATTTAGACACTTTATAAAAAAGAAATTGACTGGGGCCATCTTAAGTGTGGGCATCATGAAGCCAGACTGTATGACTTCCTGGATTTCAGCCTTGCAGATCTAGCACATCTGCTCAGTGCTGCCCAAGCAGTGTTAGATCAGGTTTCAGCACCTGTGCTGTCCAAGTCACATGATTCTTCGAGACTGGGGAGTGCACAGACTCCTGGAAAGTTACACCCACTACATTCCCAGGAGTCTGTGCGGTGTAGGTTAGGAAGCTTAAGCACATAGGTGCAGGAAGAGGGAAGATTAACTATTCTGCCTAGCAACAACACTCGGAAGGCATCTAAAATAAAAAAATAAATTCTTAAAGGACTAATGACATTTTTTTAAAACTACTGATGTAATTTTATATTTATGGGTGGAACTCCACTTTAAAAAATATAATCAAATAAAAAGGGGCTAAAAATGTTTATCTATCTATCAATTTTTCAATGTTACAATTTACACAATCTTTCATTTAATTTATAAAAAAAACTTTATATTTAATCATATGTAACTTTTTTTTATGAATCAGCATGTGTGTTTGAATGTCTGGACAATTAATAAGGATGATTTGAGAATGTAAATAGTCACTGCATGACATGTAAATCATAATTAAATTATTTTAAACAATTTAATTGAGGTAAAATTAAGGGGCCGTGAGGCTCACGGTTGGCTTTTTCAGTACAGCTGTGAGCAATATGTTCCAGTGACTGAGCTTGACTCCCTGACAGCAATTACAATGTTTAGACTATCATAATCTTGTCTGCTTTTTAATGTAGAAACTAAAGTAAAATATGATAGTAAACTGTCATGAAAAATCTTAAATATAACTCTTGAACTTTATAATGCAAAATAAAAATAATATCTGTACAGACTAGGCTTTGCAAAATTACTTGTTATTTGACTTGCCTTGACTATTGACTAGGGAAACAGGTTCAAGGAGCAGCCCCAGGGCCTAAAATGTATAAATATTTAAATTATTGTATTTTTTTTTATTAGTTTCTCTCTTGGCCACTTCTGAACATACCTGCTCCCGTAGCCCATTCTATTTTTTATCAAAGTGTCAGGGGTAGAGCTTTCCCAAAAAGGCATTATCATTCTGGTGTATCCATAGCTGGCCATAGACGGATTGAAATTCGTCTGGTGCCTGAATTTCAATCCACCTATACAATAGCTCAGCGGGAGGGATTCCCCCATCAACACTGACTGTGTTAATGGGGAAATAAAGTGATTTTCTTTTCTTCAACCAGTAGTTGAAGGAAAAAAATAAGGAATATATGGCCTGCATATTTATCAAAATTAGGAACTAGAATCAACGCTTTTCGTGGGAATGACTGTTTCTTCAGGACCTCTTAAATGTACATGATCACACAAGTGGATTCTTTTTCGGAGATTTCAATTTATATACTTTTCATGCATCTTGTAACTACCCCACACAGTATACAGAGATGTACTAGTGAAATATTCAGTGAGGTATAATCTTGCCAGCCCATGGGAGAAAGATCATCCCAGAGTAGAGCTCTTTATACAGAAAGACCCCAGAGTTTCCACATTGTGTGGTAGTATGAGGAGCAAGCGTGACTTTCTCCCATGAGCCTGCAAAATTATACCTCACTGGATATTCCACCAGTACATCTCTGTATACTGTGTGGTCTAGTTACAAGATGCATGAAAAGTATATAAATAGAAATCTCTGAAAAAAATTCCAATTGCGTGATCATGTACATTTAAGAGGTCATGAAGAATCGGTAATTTCAACGAAAACGTGTTGACCCTAGTTCCTCATCTTGACAAACAGCTATACATGTTTGATTGATTGCATACTTTGATAGCTGGTATGAGTATGCAAGCAATCACAATTTTAATATTTTATTGTTAAAATAAAGATTTTGTACATATTTTTTCTTACATAAGTGTACTTGTGTGATCACTGGAGGGCTATTTAAAATCCTACTTCCTACCTTTTGTTGCAATATATTTACTATAGGGAATATACCCTCCACTGGCACATCTTTCCCCTATATATACCCAACAAACACACAAAGAAAACCTTTTGTGATTTAACTTGTTGAAAGCTTTATCTGCTATTGACAACCATTAGCAAGGCATGCAAACTACCAGGGTTTTCCAACATGCTTTAAAGTCTCAGATAATTTATGAATCGGCTGTCAGATGACAATTAAATTGTGCAATAAAAAGATGAACCCTAAGAAAAAAATATGCAGAAACCATGAGGTACCAATATGACCATTTATTATCATCATTTCACAAGCTATAAAACTGGTACCTGCACTGCAAGGTCTTACCACTATGAATGTGGTTGTAAAAAGGAAACAGGGTTTGTACATATGCAGAAAGAAGGATTCCATAATATTGATTATGAGCGGAGTAAACTGATGATAGGCATGGACATAGCTCAGAGATTCCATTTGGAGACAGATGCGAGTTCCTGTTAGGAGACAGAGGTGCTCTACACAAGAGACAGCAGTCCATACTGAAGGAGAGATTCTATGTCCATAGAATTGGGCGAATCAAAGCAGCTAAGTGAGTCTAATAGATTTAGGGAGAGTCTAGGAGACTGGGAGAGACAGGATGACTAGGCAAGTCTAGGGCACTGAGAGAATCTGTAAGTCATAGAGGAATGAGAGAGCCCGGTGTGCTCAGAGATCTCCTATTGAGAAGCCAGGAGTGGACATATAGAGCAGGGAGCTGTAACTACAGCCTGAGTGAGCCAGGAAAACCCAGAGAGCCCGGAGAGCTGGATGATACATCTGAGGGACCAGGACCAGTGACCACCGCTAAATAGAAAAAGACAGATGGCTTGTTATTTTTCTGTTTCTTGATTTGCTGGTGATGACTGTTTATGGACTTTTTACTTTGGTTTGTTTAATAAAAGTGGGCTGGCAAGCCTTCAAACCATAGTTTGGACTGGCGCATACTTGCTACAATATACTTCTATCCCCAATATCACAAAATACTGTATGTACAGTATATATATATATATATATATATATATATATATATATACATACACACAGTATATATACTGTATATACATTTACTAATTCACTGAACAGTCTGCACTTTACAAACACCCAGCATAGGGGTTTATTTACTAAAACTGGAGAGTGACAAATCTGGTGCAGCCTAGAAACCAAGCTGATTGGCTATCATGCAGAGCTGCATAAGGTTTTGCACACTCCAGTTTTAATAAATCATCCCCATAGGGGGTTTACTGGCAGAAAACTATGCCAGGTACTAAGCCAATGCAGGTTCCCATCCTTTGCACATAATACATGATCAGACTGTTGCACAGTTGCTTTGTATTAATTTGTATCATGCAAAAATTCAATACTGACCATGTTAATTAGGCTGAAAACTAATTTTGGGGTAAGGCCTAATGTAAATGTATCTGTGCGCTCTGTATAGCTCTGTGGAGCAATTTAACACGTTCCCTACCGAGTCATTGTAAAATGACATCGTCGGGAACCCTCCCTCCTTCAGACTGGACGTCATATGATGTCCTTGCATTCCCGGGCGGCTAGGGGGTGCGTGCGCGCCCCTGCCGCATTGCTCGTGACCCGGTGTGCGTGCCCGACCACCCGCGATTTCCCGCAATCACGGCAGGACCATGGATCTGTGTGTGTAAACACACAGATCCATGTCCTGTCAGCGGTGAGGAGACCGATGTGTGTTCCCAGTACAGAGGAACACACATCGGTCTCCTTGCCTTGTGAGTCCCCTCCCCCTACAGTTAGAACACACTTTAGGGAACATATTAACCCCTTCCTCGCCCCCTAGTGTTAACCCCTTCCCTGCCAGTCACATTTACACAGTAACCAGTGCAGTTTTATAGCACTAATCGCTGTATAAATGTGAATGGTCCCAAAAATGTGTCAAAATAAAAATCGCAGTTCGCCGCCATTACTAGTAAAAACTAAAAATGCCATAATTCTATTCCCTATTTTGTAGATGCTAGAACCTTTGTGCCAAACCAATCAAATACGCTTATTGCGATTTTTTTTACCAAAAATATGTAGAAGAATACGTATCGGTCTAAACTGAGGGAAAAAATGTTTTTTTTTTTTAAATTATGATGTTTATTAAATCAAAAAGTAAAAGATATTGTGTTTTTTTTTCAAAATTGTCGCTCTTCTTTTGTTTATAGTGCAAGAAAACCGCAGAGGCGATCAAATACCACCAATAGAAAGCTCTATTTGTGGGGAAAAAAGGGCGTCAATGTTTTTTTGGGAGCCACGTCGCACGACCACTTAATTGTCATTCAAAGTGCGACAGTGCTGAAAATAAAAAATTGGTCTGGGCAGGAAGGGGGTGAAAATGGCCTGTATTGAAGTGGTTAATGTATGAAAAAAAATGATAAATAGGAAGTTAAATATGATTCAAACAAAAGAACAAAACAGGTATTTTTCTGTTAACGTTGTAGAGTGGACAGTGGGAAGAAAAGTCATGTGTAATTAAAAAATAAAAGTTTTATAAAGTGTAACACATTTTTTAATGATTTAATGAGATCTGTAAACTTGGGGCAATCTGTAAACATTTGAAACAATGAGTTACCTAAGCAATTACATTACAGGCTGTCCATCTGCTTTTAATTTCAGTGTCAAGTCATTGCTTTACCAATTAGCACCTCACTGTTATGTACTCACGTGTTAAAAGATTTCAGTTTCAAGGAGTGGAGGTTATGGAAACTGAAGGTAAACCTTTTATTTCTCCATGATCTTGTTCTGAAAATGTGCTGCAATTTGACTGTGCAGTTTAGACAAATAAGATCATTTAAATCCATTTAGAGGTGATTTACTAAAGGGTGTGATCTTCAAGAAAAGTGTTATGTTCCTTTGTGTTATTTAGGGAATAAAGGTATCATGGACGTGCCAATATATGACTATATATCACCCATTGAGATTGGCATTTAAAAAAATAATTTGACAACTGAAAGATTTTCAGTTTAAAACATATCCATTTTTTATTCCATTGATTGTCCTTATTTGTGTGTATGAAGAACTAACACTCCCAGCATCTCTCTTTTCACTGCTTACAGTGAGAAAACAATTGCTCACGAGCTGAAATTTTCTGTCAAGCTCCATGTAGCTTTCTATAAAACTCTTATTAAGAATTAAAACACCACAGATTATGCAGCAGTGTAAAATCTGGCAGCAACAGGACATTTTAACCACTTCAGTCCCGGAAGGATTTACCCCATTTTTTGCGTTACAGCACTGCAGGATTTTAACTGACAATTGCGTGGGCGTGCGATGCTGTATCCAAATAGAGCTTTCTTTTGGTGGTATTTGATCACCTCTGCGGTTTTAATTTTTTGCGCTATAAACAAAAAAAGACCGTCAATTTTGAAATAAACAACAACAATATTCTTTACTTTCTTCTATAATACATATTAAAAAAAAATGTCTTCAAAAATTTAGGCCATTATGTATTTTCTACATATTTTAGGTGAAAAAGAAAACAAGCGTATATTGATTGGTTTACGCAAAAGTTTTAGCATTTCCAAACTATGGGATAGATTTATGTTTTTTAGCGGGACTGTGACATTGCGGTGGACAAATCTGACCCTAAATGACACTTTTTGGGGACCAGTGACACCAATACAGTGATCAGTGCTAAAAAAAATGCACTGATCACTGTATAAATGACACTGGCAGGGGTTAACATCAGGGGCGATCAAAGGGTTACATGTGTTCCCTGCTAGTGTTTTCTAACTGTGAGGGGGGGGACTGACAGGAAGAGCACAGAGATCGCTGTTCCTGATTACTAGGAACATATGATCTTTGTGTACGTCACTGGCAGAATGGGGATCTGCCTTGTTTACACCTATGTGGAGCGACCCGTCGTGCAGTGGGCGAGCGCACCCACAGTATCTTGTGTATGAAACAACGCACAGGTACATTGTTTCACACAATAGAGCCTCCCTGCTGCACTATATACAGTATGCGGTGGGTGGTCTCTAAATGGTTAATGAGGGAGAATTGGCTAAAATGTTCTAGAAAGAGTACAGTTGGGTGTTTTACCTCTAGGATTAAGAGACCATAGACTATGTGCAATTTGTTTCAGTCCGAATATGAATTCGGACAAATTTTTAGTTATAATATTTTTTATATATGTATGCACAAATGTTTTGCCTTTTATTTCTATTTTACACTGAATGGATTGTTTTACAAGGTGATTATTTACATATACTGTAACTACATGTTTTTACCAAGCACTACCTTCTACAGTGTAAATATTTTAAAATGTACTCTTGAACAAACTTTTATAAATGTTTTTACACAAGATTCACGTGCAGATTTGGATTCTAATTGCATTCAATTGGGAAAAAAGTGTGAATCCTGTGTGAAAGTTGTGTAAATCTTGTGTGAAAGCATTTAAAAAATATTTCACAGACGTAACCTAACAGTATGTTGAGTATAACACAAACATATGTGGAAAAAAAACACTTGAGAATCTATGAATAGTGCAAAAAGTGAAAATTAAAGCTATTCTTAACTTTACATTTCTCATGTCATTTTTTGTCCGTGGTGTAATGCCGCGTACACACGATCATTTTTCAGCATGAAAAAAACGTAGTTTTTCAGCATGTCGAAAAAACGACGTTTTCCCAACTTCATCATTAAAACGATGTTGCCTACACACCATCGTTTTTAAAAAATGATCTAGCAAAGCGCGGTGACGTACAACACGTACAACGGCACTATAAAGGGGAAGTTCCATTCGCCTTTGGGCTGCTTTAGCTGATTCTGTGTTAGTAAAAGACGATTTGCGCTTTTTTGTCTGTTACAGCGTGATGAATGTGCTTACTCTATTATAAACGGTAGTTTTACCAGAACGAGCGCTCCCGTCTCATAACTTGCTTCTGAGCATGCGCAGGTTTTTACGTCGTTTTAGCCCACACACGATCATTTTTTACAACCCGAAAAACGACATAGTTTAAAACGACGTTAAAAAATGCATCATGTTCGAATCATGCTGAAAAATGATCGTGTGTACGCGGCATCAGGGGTTTCCGGATGCCGTGCATATAGGATAGCAGGGAAGGTAAAAGGAATCCCAGCATAGTGTAGTATGTTTTAACTACAATTGCATTTATTGCATAAAAAGTATACAAGGTACTCACATTCAAACAGTAAACAAAACATGTGTATCCACGAGCGCTGAGCTCGCCTGCGTCACTTCCGGTTGCCTCTACGTCCCAAACGTTGACAAATGCAACATGTGGAGTCATGGAGGAATATGAATACTGAGGGGTTGCATATCACTATGCTGTAGTCAAACTGATATTAGATTAGCTAAACCCAGACCAAATCTAGCCTCACATTTTGGTGAAAATATAAAACCATCATTTATCTTTATGATCCTGTGAAGTTAACTTCACAACATAATGATAAAGACATTGCTGAATTGAGTCATTAGAGGAGATTTTACAATTGAAGAGCTATGGGGTGTACAAATTGATCCAGCTGTAAAGAAATATAAATCATGGAGAATAATAAGACTAATCCTTTACCCTTTTTGTCATTTTTGTACATTCCTTTAACTGCTTTGCAAATATGTTTTATTTCTTTACTTTTTTTCAAAGCTATATGAGACTTTCATTTGAAAGTTTGTTTTAATAAATACCATGCATGCTTTTTTTTTTTTCCTGCAGTGGATTTCTCTCCCCATGCTTGTGTGACAGAAAGAGAGAAAGATCCATGTGAGACACTAATTAAATTGATAATGTGCTTATAAGGCCAACAAAGTAAAAACATACTGTGAACTTCAATTTAAAAACGTCAGCAAGTGGAACTCCTGGCTGATGTTGTCCTAAGGCTCTTACATAACCCAACTATACACTGATTTTCACTGCCATTTACAATATTTTGTAAAGGACTTGGCCATGTCGGGTAAGTATTCAATAAGGTAATCTTGTTGATAAATCTCTTTATGATAGGATTGATTCTTCCTTTGTCTTGGAAGGAAGGAAGTACTTAATTGATTATGCACTGATTCTACTTATTTCCAGAGTCAAAAGCTAAATGTCCAAAATCAATGTCTTACTGCCCTTCACACTCAATACGATGTCCATCTTTTAGTGGCTAGTCACTTTTAATAGTTGGTTCATCTTTAAGTACGGTAAATGCCCTCCCCGAGACATTTATCCAGTTACAAGGTAAACAGGTATCACTTCAATTTCAGGGTTGTAGAATAGAGAGTTTCTAGCTTAACCGAGAGGCATATTTGCTGGTTCAGATTTGTAGGAAGTTAAAGCATTGTTGAGCTAGAATCCTTTTATCCATAATACATCTAATGGAAGGATCTAAGAACTTTTGTAAAGCAAATAAGTCAACCAGCATGTTGCCCAAATCAAGTTCCTTTGGAGAATCCATTCCTAAGTACTTTTTTCCAGGAGGTGGTAGAGAATGAATAGGAGTGCAAGGTGTAAAAGGTCATTTTATTGAAATGGTAAATGAACACCATTTAGCTTTAGTGCATATTCACTTGGTTTGGGATAAACATATGCTTAGGTTTACAAAGAACGGAAATCTTTTTGAACAGACAGGAGAGGTATTGTTATACAATAGCTAATTTAACACAACTGGATGACTACCAGCTCAAAAGAAAATGTATACTGATATTAATTGTAAGATATTTTCTGTTGTTTTACACATAACTAAGGTAACATTTTCCCCTAGTCATGAACTTTTTTGGAATAAAAGTAATGGTTCTCCAGGGCAGCAGAGGGGGATTTATTAAGAGGTGTTGTAGGAATGACTCCCTAAGGAACTTCAAGAAATGATAGGATCTCCTACCATTTCCAATGGTGACCCACCTGTACATGGACCGGACAACAAGATAGCAGTAAACCCTGTGGGAAAGGAACTGGTAAAACAGGTTTGACAATAGTTGAATCAACATGTTAACAACCATCAAAATATACAGTGACACAGTGAGGTGAATAGAGATTGCATTTATTCCTGTTAGTTGTCTGTGATTGGACCTGTCAGAATGCACAAGTTCACTAAATAAGGATCAACTCTGCCAGCAGCAACAACTAAATTGTATAAGAGTGTAAATAACAATGTTGCATGTCTATAATGCTTAGACCGTATCTAGCCACTGCTCAGTGGAGTAAATATAAGCAAAGCCTGCCAGCGGCACTCCGGTGCCTATATGTTGGTGTTGGAATGCTTATCCTCAAGACTAGGGTATTTGTAGTCCACAGTTAAAGACATGCTCCCACCCTATCCTAAGATGAAAGGGGATGAATGGAGAGAGAAGACTCTTTTAAATTGAGTTTCACTAGCTGCAAGTTCAGTACTGATAATTAGTGTTGCTCACGAATATTCGTATTGCGAATATTCGGCTCGAATATGGCATATTCGAGTATTCGCGATATATTTCGAATTTCGCGGTGAATATTCGCAATTCCGAATATTCGCATTTTTTCAATTTGATTTTTAAAACAGATCACATCCTATCGACGTCTAAAAGCATTGCTGGTATGATTAGAGACCCTGGGCCGAGTAGCTAAGCTGAGGCGATCCTTTTATGTTGCCAAATTGAAAAAAAAAAATTGCGATTTTTCGCTATTGCGAATGCGAAAATGATTGCGAATTTTCGATAACTGTGGTAGGAGAACTCTGATTGTCTCTGATGCAAAAGGGGGGGGGGGGGCTTTGTGTATGTTTCTGTTATGAATATTTGTATGTTTGATATTATTTTTTTTTGTAAGAAGGAAAAAATTGCGCATACCTTAAAAAAAGGGGAGAATACAGCAGCAACTCAAAAATGTTATACAACATAATTTAATACAAGACAGAAAATGGAGTCGCTCTACAAGAATAAAAAATATGTCTAGTGACAAGACATGTGGGCAAATTATAAAATAAGCAAGCGCAAATAACTTGTGAAATACACAGTGAAACAAATATATAAAGAAATATAGTCCCAATAATAGAAAAATAATCTTTCATAAAAATGTCTTTGATATGTGAAGTGAAAAAAAGTCCAAAGCATGCAGCATGAACGTGTTCAATCTTCAAGGTGTTTGATTGACAAACGGCTGTGACAGATGGATAGAGTAAAGAATCACCACCAATGCAAAACACTTTTTATTTTCTATTGTAAAATATCACGAATATTCTGAGCCAATCAGAGTGCTCCTTCTGCATTTGCCGAATATTCGCAATTATTTTGTATTGTAAAATATCAAGAATATTCTGAGCCAATCAGAGTGCTCCTTCCGCATTTGCCGAATATTCGCAATTATTTTGTATTGTAAAATATCAAGAATATTCTGAGCCAATCAGAGTGCTCCTTCCGCATTTGCCGAATATTCGCAATTATTTTGTATTGTAAAATATCACGAATATTCTGAGCCAATCAGAGTGCTCCTACAACATTTGTCGAAATTGCGCAGTAAATATCGCATTCGCATGTTGCGATATTTCGATAAAATATCACAAATATTCTGAGCCAATCAGAGCGCTCCTCCAGCATTTCTCGAAATTGCGCAATAAATATCGCATTCGCATGTTGCGATATTTCGATAAAATATCACGAATATTCTGAGCCAATCAGAGTGCTCCTACCGCAGTTATCAAAAATCGCAATTATTTTCGCATTCGCAATAGCGAAAAATCGCAATCATTTAATTTCGATAAAATATCACGAATATTCGAATTTAGCGAATATATCTCGAATATTCGAATATATATTCGAGATATATCGCGAAATCGAATATGGCATATTCTGCTCAACACTACTGATAATAATGTATTTCTCTGCCTGATAGCTTTCTCCACAGACCAGATGGAGAAGGGTGAGATAAAAGCTGCTCCCTAAGTGGATTGTACAACTCCTTCTGCAAATAGGTTGCTTTCTCTCTCTCTAGACACCTCTGTGATGCTTTTTTTCCTGGAAGGCCAAATGAGAAGTAACCCATTCCCCATGTTCACCCTGCTATGTCTTCCTGTGTCATGTTAAGGGTTAAATCTAGCTGCCCAATAGGTCAAAACCGATGGTTATTACGTAAAAGCATCGGTTCAAAACCTGTGCATGCTCAGAGTCAAGTAAACGCATGCTTGGAAGCATTGAACTTCGTTTTTTTCAGCACGTCGTTGTGTTTTACGTCACCGCGTTGGACTCAATCGATTTTTTAACTGATGGTGTGTAGGCACATCAGACCATCAGTCTGCTTCATCGGTTAACCGATGAAACTGAACTTCAGTCTGTTTTCATCGGTTTAGACTGATCGTGTATACAGGGCCTAAGATACATTTTAGTTTATTTTTTCCTAAAAATATAAATTTGATAAATATCAAAACATAAACAATTGCCAACCATTATGTTCTACAGTGCCTCTGATTTCAGAAAATATAAAATTGTCTGGGTGGTATTTCATTTTATAGCAAAAAAAATGCAGATTTTAACAAGTGTGTGAAAAATTCAGAAATGTTTCAGTTTCAGGTGCAAAGGTGTTAAAGGCCTTCCAGGAAACTTATCATTTAAAGTAAAGCCTAACTTGAACCAAAACTTGAATCTCTGACATTTTGGATGCGTTTTGTTGTCTGTTTCTCCATTTGACAGATCGCCTTTGCAAAACTACTCTATATACTGACATCTTTGGCAGAAACATGGTATTTTATTTAATTGGTAATAGCTACATGCACAAGCTCTCTTTGTAGGTGACAGATTATTTTTGCATTCTCTGTGCAGCTTGCACCATAAGCTAACACCTATCATTATTTAAAAGTGCTTCGGAAAATCTTATTTTTTCCTATTGGGCCTAGATTTTAGCAGTTCAGTATAAACACAAACAGTAGTGTTTCCCTACAGACCTGACTTTTTCTTATTACATGGTTCTGACAACCACAATTTGTATTCCATTATTTATTTCTCGTTCTAGATGTAACTGAACTGCATTTCAGCGTTTCAGTGTTTTGTGCTATGTGTATATATTTTGTTACCTTTTTAGGACTTAAACATTAGCCCACAAAAATTCATGGTTTAATGTTATTTTCAATGTCTTTGTATATGCCTGGAAAAAAATATAGTTACTCAAATGATTCAAAACTTTTCATTACTCCATTAGGCAACTATTTGTTTAACCACTTGCCACCCACCCACAATATTTGTACTGTGAGTGGACAGCAGTTCCAGGCCAGGTAATGTACTGGCACATCATTGCCTTTCTTCCAGGTTCGGAGCGCACATGCACAAGCCCTCTGCCTACCCATGCTGTGATTGGACACAGCACAATGAGCTGATTTCAGACAATGATTTTGGCTGAAGTCAACTGTGGCCAATCATACAGTGGCAGCCATCCATTAGGGATGCACACTGCCCACTTCCCATGCATCCTACCCCCTAATCTACATGCATAGATTCCAACAGGGCTGTTTTTTTTGAAGCACGTGATTAGAGCCAGAGGCTCTAATAGGCTTCAAAGAAGGGTGGGCTCAGGGCACAGAGCACTGCGCTCCGAGCCCACCCAGTTGTGTGAGAAGAGTGAATGGATATTTGCTATTCTCACACTGATCCCCTCCCGGCCAATCAGGAAGCAGGTCTTGAGACCTGTCACCCAATTGGCTGAAAGGACAGGCGATCCTATTGGATGCCTAGAAGGAGGAGGGAGAAGACATAGGAACGCTGCCTGCTCGGGAACCTAGATGGTGTAAGTGTGGGGCTGGATGACCGAACGAGGGGGGGGCAGGTGACCCGACCGAGGATCGGGAGCGAGGGGGTTGCCACCAGCCGCCACTGCAATAATATAGTGTATTGTCAACAGCGATCTGGATGTTTCTTCTTCCTGCTGAGCAGGGAGAAAAAACAAGCAGATAGTTAAATAAAAGCAGAACACATTACACACAGTACATATTGTTAGGCACACAAATAATCCTTTTGATTGCCCTTAGATGTTAACCCCTTCCCAGCCATTAACATAGTAAAAGTGTACAGTATTAACACTGATCACTGTCTAAGTTTTACTGTTGATGTCAGTTAGTGTACTTCCCAGCCAGTATCAGCTAGCACCAGATTGCCTGCCATACTATCACAGTCCCACTATAAGTCGCTGATTACCGCCATTACAGTATAGCATCAAAAGGTACGTAAATTCCAGTATATATACCATACATTGTAGACATTATAACTTTTACACAAACCAATTAATATAAACTTATTGGGATTTTTTATTTTTTTACTAAAGACTTGTAACACAATACATTTTTGCCAAAAATTATAAAGAAATTCGAATTTTTACATTTATTAGTTGGATATGTTTTATAACAAAGTAGAACATATTTTTTTTTTCTTAAAATATTTTGGTCTTTTTCCATTTATATTGCAGAAAAAAAACAAAAAATCCAGTGGTGATAGAATGACACCAGAAGAAAGCTTTATTTGTGTGAAAAAATTATAACAATTAAATTTCTGTACCGTGTTACATGACAGCATGATTGCCAGTAAAAATAGTGCAGTGCAAAATAGCAAAAAATGCTCTGGTCATGAAAGGGGGTAACATTTTCTAGAGCTCAAGTGGTTGAATTCAAATAAAACCAAAATAAATACTATATATTGTTATTTTATTGTAGGAAAAAGTTCTGTAAGCCTCGAATGCTGATTTTAAGCAGCATTCATTATTTGTTCGCTCTAAACAAGTTTATATAAACGCTGAAGAAATAGATGGTTAAAGTAGAAGTATTTGCTGTGTAAGATAGCCAAGCATTACACTTAAAATTATAGACAAAGAGAGATCATCCCATCTCTTTAGCAAGCGGATACCTGCCAGAGCTGTCAAGACTTTTCTGTCAAACTTGGGTGATATTTGACTGCATGTGCAATGAAAAAAGTAGAATGATCACTGATCAGTTGTAAAGATTTTATGATATTGTGGAAAATATAAGCAACTGATAATGAGCACTTTTGATGTATGTTAAACCATGAAATGCGGGAACTGATTCTTTTTGTTTTAAAAAAGGTGATATTAATAGTGTTTTAAAAAAGAGGTAGAAAACAAGACACCTCATATCATAGTAACATACCTGTATAAAACATACCGGTACAGCATATCATTCAATACCTATCATTTGTTTTGTTTTTTTGTACGTGGATGAACCCAACAAGACATCAACCAAAAAAAACAGCTGGGGCTTTGCTTCCCTTACTATAACAGAGTATAGATGTTCAATTCTTCAATTCTTACAGGTAGAGAGACTCCCAGAAGGAGTAAACTGTATGTACAAAATAAACAAAACCTTTTAGAATGATCACAAAATATATTACCTCAGTCAGACCCAAGGCACTTATGAGGATATTGTCACTCAGATATCGATATCACCAGACAGAGTATTTACCCAACCTGACCATAGTTTATTGAATTTCTTAGGACAACCTCTTGCAAGATATGTCAATTTTTACATCGGTAAGGGTCTATTAATCACCTCAATCCAATGAGGATGTTGACTTTTGATTTTTTAGCATAAAAGAAAAGGAGTCGGAGCAAGGACTTTTGGGATTCTCTAATCTCTTCCTCTTCTAGGTTGCCCAATAAACATCTATCAGGAGTACAAATGTTAGGGAGAGACAGCTTCTCCTCAATAAATGTACACAATTCTTAAAAGGCAATCCCAGACCATATGGAAGAAAACCCCAAAAACAACTTGACATCCTCTGACAGTCTGGAGATTGTGATTTTCCCATCTTATATAGTATGGAAGTCGTGTAATAGATTCTGTGTAAATATTTTAACTGGACTAATTTATGTTCTGTCTCTATAACCCCAATAAGTTGGGACCCCCACCACCTCTTTCCAGGCCTCATCATCTAAATTTTGCATGTCAGACCTTCATTGGAGCTTAATTTGATCCATCTGTTTGGAGGAGGTAGACATAAGGAGAGAATAGTACCTGGAGATGAGTTGCGTATGGTCTTCATTTATCAGCTTCTTCTCCAGTCTTGAGGGATGTAGATAAATTGTCCTTAAGCCAAACTGTGCTGCCACCACATGTTGTAGTTGCATATAATGGAATAAAGACCCCAAATTCAGCCATGAAAGCAAAAAAAGATTTAAACTCTTGCTCAGAGATTAACTGAGGTCAAACTTCGCCCAGCGCTGGGGTTTAGACATTTTACACAGTTCTCTTAAATTTGGGTTATACCACAAGGGGACATTGGGATAGCTATTTAAAGATGTTCCTTGTAGTCTTTTATTGCACATATGCACTATTTTGTATGAGAAATTAAGGAGTGCCACCCCCTCAGAGGGATACAGGCTGTTCCTGTATAATAGATTGATTAGAACCAAGATTGTAACAATGCTGCCTGGGTTGTGACCACAGAATTCAGGAGATCCGAGAAAAAACAAGGATGTTTAAGCATTAATTGGGCTGCCAAGTAGTAGGACTATAAATCAGGCTTGGCCAACCCCCGAGTAGGCAACTTCAAAGTAGCCAAGGAAATTCTAGCAGGATTTCAACCCCTTAAAAAAGATGAAAAAGGTCATCTAGACTTAAAAAAGTTTCTTAGGGAGATAAACTGGGCCGGGTGGATAATCTGGCAATTACCGCATTCAGTCTGTGAGCCAACACTTTCACCAAAATTTTTATATCCACATTATTCAATGATATTGGACCATAGGATTCACAATATTTTTGGGTCCTTGGTCGGCTTTGGAATTAGTACTATCAATGCCACACGAAAGGAAGGCATTAATACATTTTGTTCAAATGCTTCAGAATACATATCTAGCAATTTGGGATTAAGATACTCAACGGATCAAAAAACGTATGGTTCGGATCGTTTCTCGGATTAGAGTCACGGATCGGATCATTTTTCGGATCAGCAAAAAAAAATGTTGTAACGTGGCTCAAGCACTTTCAGCATGTGTTTAAAGCCCTCGTTTTGCACAACCGAATATGGCCTCATGTCTGCACCTATAAACACACCGATGGCGTTTGTGATGGCTTTAGCCCGGTCTGATTGTGCAACAAGGGGCTGCTTAAATGCTGCGCTGATGAGCGGTTGTTGAGCAGCTTTCGTTTTCATTTTCACTCCTGTCAGTGAAACAGCAGGGTGATGTCGCTTCATGCGTGGCCATGCTTGATGTGTTTCCACTGTCATATGGCTTTTTTGTGCCACAGTGCCTACACACCATCAGGGTTTTATCCACTAACCTCTTTCCTTCATCATTATATTTGACAGGGAAGCCAAAATGCTCTCATACAGGGGATTTAAATGATGCGGGGCGTTCAAGCTCCTCCGTTCCTCCACTCGCCATGACCACGCTGTGTGTGGACTGAACATGCACACAACTTTTTTTTCCAGAAATCAATCCGCGGATCACACGTGTGCGGTTCGGATCAATATCTTCGGTTCGGATCGCGGACCGATGACAATCCGTTGCACCACTAACTCTGAGTATGAGCAATACTATTCAATAAAGAATCCATCCAAACCTGGGGTCTTGTTTGCAGCAAAGATGGCTATAGCTGCATTTATTTCTTCTCTAGTAATGGGAAAATCCAGGGTAGTCGCATCCTCCTCAGACATACTTGACATGATTCTTGGATCAATTGTTTGCTTATACTTATTGGGCCACATTTATCCTGTCTAAATGATTTAAAATAATGCATTTAGTAACCTTTAATTGGCTGAATCTTTCTGGTTACTATGGTTTTCCATTGTTTGATTGAAAAAAATATCGTTGCAGTTTCCATTTTTCGTAGACAACACACCTCCTCCCGAAAATTTAATGAGTTACTCAGTTCTGCTGTGGTACACCAGAGTTCAGTACAGATAGAAGATGGATAATCTGGATATTTACAGTCAATATTGAATGGAATTATTTTTTACTGAAATCTGAAACCTGCAAGTTATCCTTGAAAACATTACAAATACTTTTTGCAAACAATTTAAGTGAATGTAACTGTCTACTTGGTCTTCTGGAACTGTCGGGTGGCCATCAACTAGACATGTGCACAGCAAAAATTCTTGTTTATTTCTGTTTCGTTTCTGTTCGTTTATCGTGATTCGTAACGAGTCGTAATTTCGTAAGACGTTAGTTATCGTATTCATACTCTTTAGTATATTCGTAAAACTTTTTTTTCCGTTTCCGTTTTTTTCTGTTAGTTTATTTTTCGTTGAATCGAGATTAGTATTTTCGTTATATTTTGTATTCTGTCGCGTTCGTATTTTTAAAATGATTTTATTCGTTCCTTCGTTTTTACGTTGGTTTAATCTTCGTTGTTTTGCTATTCGTTTTTATATTATATTTTCCATCATGCCGCGTTCATATTTTCGTAAGAAATATATCTTCGTTGCATTATGATCATTCGTATTTTCGTGTCTAATTTCCTTTGATTGTAAAAACGTACTTTTGTAGATTTTATTGCATTCGTAATTCTGTTAGAATACATTTTACGTTTATTCGACACACTACTCGTCGTAATTTTGTAATTTGTACTTTACTGTGATTGACTTGACTGTCTTAGTTAGCACACACACCCTGTCTAGAATGAAGTCTGACGTAGAAGAAAACTAAAATATGTCAGATATTACAAATACAAATCTAGAAATTAGATGCACTGCAGTCTAACACAGAAAAAGACACAAGGAGCCAGGAGGTAATGAGAAAGAAGCTCATTGGGGGAAGGAACAAACCTCTTCAGAGGAAAGGGACAGCGCTCAGTGGCTATTGGTCAATGTCCAGAAATATTTCAGTACTAACGAACGCTAATTTACATTATTTCGTATTTTCGTTGTTTTCATTTCCGTTTTCCGAAGATTCGTAATTTATTTTTCGTTAGTTTTGATTTTAGTTTTTTATTCTTTGTTCGGCATTTCGGTTGTTTTCTGTTCGGTCTTCGAATATTAGTAAGTTTGCATTTTCGTTCATTTTGTTTTTCATAATATTTTTTTTTTTTGGGTTCAGTATTTTCGTTGTTTCTATGTTTTCGTTTCTTTCTTCTTTCGTATCTTCGTTGTTTTCCATATTCGTTATTTTGAAAATATCGTTATTCGTTATTAATTGTGCTAAACCGTTCGTTCATTCGTATGTTAACGAATCAACTAAAATAACAAAAATTTACGGAAAACGTATTCGTAACGAAAAAAATTGCACATGTCTACCATCAATATTTGTGGAACTGCACAATCTCAGTGACTTGAGAAATAGAACACTTCCACCCAATCTATCTGCAAATTCTGTGTTGGTTGCATATTTAGAGTTATATATTGACCATAATACCATTGGTGGGACATTTGCCTTTCATTCATCCTCTCGACCTCCATTCATAGGGTGCCTTTTAATGTGGGAAGTGATACTACAGCTTTTATGAATGGAGCGGGGGTGAACAAGGCAGGCATTGTTGGCACTTTTCACAAGTGCCTTTGGGGGGAAGGGGGAAGCAGAGAAATTAAGTTTTCAATAAACATAGCAGTCACAAGTGGAACTTTTCAATCAATGTAAGTACCATCCCTTGTGTCCATTTAAAAAATATATATTTAACTAAATTTAAGCTTTACTCAACACTCAGTAACTTGTATTTGTGTTACAAGATAATGACAAATGATAATTGGCTTTTGTGTTTTCCTTGTTTCAAAGGGGACAAATTTTCACTTACTTGCAAGTAACAATGAAGTATAACAGGAACAAATCATTGGATAAGTATTTCACACATGATGTTAAAAGAAAGCACAGACACCTTTAATTGGATTTTTTTTGTACAGGTGTTATATTCATTTACACAGAGGGTGAAACCCTAACCAAAGCTATGTGCTTAAACTAGGTAAGCACACCTTTTTGTGAGTTTAGGTAAACAGTGGAAACAATCTTGGCTGATTAAGCAGATGTAATAGCGCTGTAAAAATATTAAGCTAGCGTTATGCCAAAATAGTTCTGCAGACTTGCACAAATATTAAATGAACAACTTTCAGACTGGGTGGTCCAATTGCCTCACTGCACTTTTTTGTATGATTTGAGCTGTTGTGGTCTAAAATGTAAAAAAAAAAGTTATTTATTTGATATTAAGGATTTTATTTTATTTGAACTGCTGGCTGTTGCAGATGTCGAAAAGAAATTGCTGGATTGCAGAAACACAGATGTATATGAATCTATTTAAAGCCCAAAAATTGTGGAATGGTTGCAATTGGATAAGATTCCAGGTGTGGGAAATGAGGTAACGCTGCACTGCTAGGAGTCATTACATACTTGCTTGAACTATATAGAGTACAGTATTATTTAAAGATGAATTCCACATGAATCAATCACATGGAAAGCTTTAGCCTTAAAGTGGTTGTACACCCTGTACAACCACTTTTACCTACAGGTAAGCCTGGGCTTCGATCCCAGGTGAGTAATACATAATGAGCTAGTACGCTATGCATACTAGCTCATTATGCCTTTGTCTTGCAGGTGTTAGTTAGTTTACAACCACTTTAAAGCTTTGGTTGAGGGGACTTCAACAAAATGCAGCCTGTATTTTGACCTCTTTAGTTCAATGTTTCTTAAGTCTAGTACTCACGGGCCGGCATCGGCATATTCGGCCTGTGTGTACTGAAGTTGGTCCATTCGGCTAGCTTCTGTCGAAGGGGCATGACTGAAAAAGGTCTGCTGATCGACTCCTGATCCGCTATCACAGCCAATGGTTGAGAGCGCTGACTGGAGTGTTCTGGCGCGGGGTGTCCCCCTGTCAGAACACAAAAGAACAGCAGGGGAGGTCACTGTACTAACATTGGATTGTTAGTACATCAGTTATTGATACCATTAGTACAGCAGCTCCTCCTGACCTGCCTTTTTTTTGTTCAGCCCTGCTGGGTTGAACAAAAAAAAACTGTGAGTGCGTACTAGGCTTTAAACTATCAGACCCCAAAGATAGTCATATACATGTTTGGAATGGGTTACTACATAATTATATAAACATTTAGTTTGGGATGACTCCGGCATCGTCAGTATTTGAATTTTAACCACTTGCCGACTGTTAGGCCTCGTACACACGACCGAGGAACTCGTCGGAAAAGACACATCGTTTTCCTCGACGAGTTCCTTGTTAGGTTTGTCGAGAAACTCGACAGGCTTTCTTTGCATACACATGGTCAAGACCAAATCTCCTCGTTCTCAAACGCGGTGACGTACAACACATTAGACTGCAGGGGAAGTTCGATTCCACTGGCACAACCCTTGGGGCTGCTTTTGCTAATCGTGTTAAGTAAAAGTTTGGTAAGAGACGATTTGCACTTTTCAGTCTGTTACAGCGTGACAAATGTGCTATCTCCATTACAAACGCTACTTTTACCGAAGGTGCGCTCCCGTCTCATACTTTATTCTGAGCATGCGCGTGTTTCTTAGCATACACACGAACGTGTTTCTCGTCGAAAACCAGCCCGACGAGTAACACGACGAGGAAATTGAGACTCCCGTCGAGGAAAAAGAGAACTTGTTCTCTTTTTTCCTAGGTGAGTTCCTCGACAGTTTTCTCGATGAAAAGCATACACACGACCATTTTCCTCGGCAAAAAAGCTCTGCCACCAAGTTTCTTGATGGATTCTGTCGAGGAAAACGGTCGTGTGTACGAGGCCTAACACGCACATATACTGCGGCACAATGGCTCTCCTGGGCGAAATCCCATATGGGTACGTTCTACCCGTTTTTGCCCACCAGAGGATGCGCGCGCCCGCTGCACAGCGGGGGACTCGATGGCCACGTGCAAGAGCGCCAGCACAGGGATTTGTGTGTATAAACACACAAATCCCTGTTCTGCAGAGGAGAGGAGCCATATTGTTTCTTCCTATGAAGTAGGAAAAATGATATGGCTTCTCTCCTAGTCACTCACATTCCCACACAGTTAGAACATGATGAGGGAACACACATTTAACCCCTCGATCACCCCCTAGTGTTAACCCCTTCCCTGCCAGTGACATATACACAGTAATCAGTGCCTTTTTATAGAACTGATGTATAAATGGCAATGGTCCCAAGAAAGTGTCAAAAGTCTCCGAAATATATAGAATATATTGGCCTAAACTGAGGAAATTTTTTCTTGGTTTCTTTTCAAAATTGACGCTTTTTTTTGTTTATAGCGCAAAAAATAAAAACCGCAGAGGTGATCAAATACTACCAAAAGAAAGCTCTATTTGTGGGGAAAAAAAGGATGCAAATTTTGTTTGGGTACAGCGACGAAGGACCGCACAATTGTCAGTTAAAACGACACAGTGCCAAATTGTAAAAAGTGCTCTGGTCAGGAAGGGGGTAAAAAAGTTTTCATTCTCCCCTGACCCTCTGTCTGGACATGTCTGGACAGTGCTGATTGGCCCTGTGCTGATCACATGGACCCTCTCAAGAAATTAAAAAACTCTCAAGCAATACTCACCAAACTGAGCATGTGCAGCCCATCACTTGGCTCTGTAATTAAGTGGTTAAGCTTTTAATTATAACCTATTAACTTATATAAGACCTTTAATGTGTTGCATCCCTTATAAAATTTACTTTCCCTTATACTATCTTAAACAGTAGTCATCCCCAGTCTGGTCATAAACACTGTAAAGTGAATAAGAAAATAGGTAAGCTCTCACAGCAAGGGTTACTGAAGCTCAGCTCTTCACTCCAGTAGGGACTGGATGTGCAAGGACAAAAGTTCCAAAAGCAAAATACACATAGTCCAGATAAACATTTTAAGAGTCTTATGTTTTAAAAGAAGAATGCAACCCAAGTTCAGGATATTTCTTTTGTTTACTCTCATCAGCTAAATGGACCAACTATTTTTCTCTGCACAGGTTTGCTTTAAGAGAGAAAAGCAGAAGACACATTGACAATTCAGAACATAGGAAAAAATTGTTCATTTACAGTCTTGCCATATGTGCTTATTATCAAATGCTTATTACAACAAATAGCCTTTGCATGGGTACCTCAAATGACCGAATAAATTATAATTGTAACACTAATCTGAAAGTGAACCATTAGTAATGTAGCACCCTCTACCATAGATAGGTGCTAGAATAGGATTTTTCTAGTAAAAACTGTCAGTGCAGGTAAAATTTAGGCAGGGCCTATGCTTTAGGCTAGGCCTGTTTGTTTTGATCTGGGGCTGGGAGTGGTTAGTGTAGCAGTGGGTGTGACCACCTGTGCTCTGGCTATGAGGCACCTCCGCTGCTTCCAGGGAGATTGTTCTGGAAACATGGAGTGGCCCAGGGAGAACTGTGAGGGAACCTCATCTTTACACGGTCATGGATGAGGTCCGATTCTGTACACGGTCACAGATGAGGAATTCCTGGAGCAGAAGGGCAGGAGGTGCTGCTGGAACTTATGTCCGGATAAAGTTCTCCATCATGGACTTGGGGCAGGAGAAGGTCATTGTGGATGCCATAGTGGAGTGCTGGGTGCAGAGGCATGCCAGGGAGTCTGGATGGGAATTTCATCAATACACGGTCATTGGTGAGGGTCCTGTAGCAGAAGAGAAGAAGAGAGACTGTGGGGAGTAGTGTCAAGTCGCTGTGGCCTGGGGGCACAGGATTTGCATGTCGAGCTAGCTGGAAGCAGTCATCTACCTGTTACCACGTGCTACTAGAACTGCTAGGCCGCCGGGGAGAGGTACTGCAGACCTCTGGCCTAGTATTAGCACTCAAGTAGCAGCATCCAAGTAACAGAATAGCAGCAACTAAGTATAGCCAGCAAGCTGGGGGTTATTCAGAATGATCCCCTTTTGTGATACTGAAGATGATGAGACAGGAGTCTAACAGTTTACAGTAAAGGATTTGTACAGGAAGAGAAGAATCCTGAGGAGTGATATTTTGCAGGAGCTAGTGTATGGAGCTATGCAGGGGAAGAGACTGTGAATGCTTAGAGGTGCATCAGCTTTCAGGGCTGAATCTACTAATCAATGTTCTCTAAATGTGATGGCAATTCAACAAGTGCTATGGGCATCCCTTATCACCCTTTTTCCCAACCAAGTTATATCCCCCAATAAACAAAAACAAAACAACACAAATGACTGTTCATTGTCTTAGAAGTGATATATGGGGGTCTGGCAGCAGGGTGATTTGGTGGATGTTTGTAACTAGTAGCAACCAAGCACTACAGTAAAAAAAAAAAAAAAAAAATAGAAGCATAATCATCATTATCAACATCATGGGGCAGATCCACAGACAGAGTACGCCGGCGTATCCACTGATACGCCGGCGTACTTTCAAATTACCCGCGTTGTATCTTTAGTTTGAATCCTCAAACCAAGATACGACGGCTTCTGGGTTAGATCCGACAGGTGTACATCTTCGTACGCCTTCGGATCTAAGATGCAATACTTCGATGTCCGCTGGGTGGCGTTCACGTCTTTTTCCACGTCGGGTATGCAAATTAGCTATTTCCGACGATCCACGAACGTACGAGTGGCCGGCGCATTTTTTTACGGAGTCTGTAGTCGGCTTTTTCGGCGTATAGTTAAAACTGCTATTTCGTTGCGTATAGTTAGACTTGCCATGTTAAGTATGGCCGTCGTTCCCGCGTTTAATTTGAACTTTTTTTTTTGCGTAAGTCGTCCGTGAATCGGTATGTACGTAAGTCACGTCAAGTCAAGTTAAAAAAAATGACGCCCTTGCGACGTCATTTAGCGCAATGCACGGCGGGAAATTTAGGGACGGCGCATGCGCAGTTCATTCGGCGCAGGGACGCGCTTCATTTAAATGAAACACGCCCCCTAATCGCCGATTTGAATTCCGCTTGAGATACACTACGCCGCCGTAACTTACGGCGCAAATTCTTTGGGGATTCGAACCGGCCTAATGTAAGTTACAGCGGCGTAGCGTATCTCACATACGCTGCGCCGATCTATTTGTATGTGAATTTACCCCATAGTCATTATAAGCAGTTTAGTTTTCATACAAGCGAGAAAAAAATGTGAAGTAAATTGCATTTACAGTATTAAATATACACAAGTTTTATCATATAACACACAAGTGTTGGACTGCTATACATTTTTCAGACATCAGAAAAGAATAATATGATATAAGAAAAGTCCAGAATATTATTCATGCATGTCTCACTGTGGTTGAGGTGGATAAAGCAAGAACAAGTCTAGGCAGATGCTGATTAGAATATTCTGAAAAGACATTGCACCTAGGCTGAGGGAAAGAATGTTTGAGTTTTACACGATGTAGAAAGAACAATGGAGGGCATTGTTTCCCTCACTTGCTGCTAGCTAGAATCTTACGTGTTTTTCCTAGTTCCCACACCAAAGAATACTTTTTTATACCAGCCAAAATATATAAAATACATAATACTGGTTTCCTTCAGTGGCAGCAGACCTTCTACTTTTCTGGTGTATTTCAAAGAAAACATGATTAAGGATTGGTAATAAATCTGTTTATAAAAGGATTGGTAATAAATGCCACCAGGTTATTCTGTTTGCCCATTTTCATTAATTTTGGGCTTTACTAGCAGTTTATTATTGGAGTACTTCACTGAGGATAGAACCCCCCTCTCCTACCTCAACACAAGCTTCATCTCAGGAGAAGTGGTCATTCAAAAATATTCAACATGGAACGTTTTCATCAAGATCAGCCTACTATAGTCTCATGCCTCGTACACACGACCGAGTTTCTCGGCAAAAAACAGCAAGAAACTTGCTGGGATTTATTTTTTGCCGAGGAAACTGGTTGTGTGTACATTTTTCGACGAGGAAACTGGCGAGGATCCCGTCGAGCCAAAAAGAGAGCATGTCTTCTTTTTCCTCGACGGGAATGGAGAAACTTGCCTTGTCGAGTTCCTCGACAGCTTAACAAGGAACTCAACGAGGAAAACTATGTGTTTCGCCCATCGAGTTCCTCGGTCGTGTGTACGAGGCTTCATGCCTTATGTATGCACGAGGGTCAGTGATTGAGGTAGTTGCACACAACTGAATTGGCAAAGATATTTTCTTGGCTTTGTACCTCATCATTATGAATTCATAACTGAAAACTTCATTCATTGTACCATAGTTCGTCACTCCACCCTTACAATCATGTTTGCAGGGATTCCATCCCCAATCCATTTTTCTCTTCTATTTTTTTTTTTTTACCCACTTGAGGTACGGAAGGTTTTACCCCCTTCATGACCAGAATTTTTTTTCCTATTCAGCACTGCACTACTTATATGAAACATTTCCAAAGTTCCAAGGTTAGCTGTCATTGATTACTGGCAGCATGTTACCTAACTGTATTGCTTGCATTGTAATATCGGCCCAAATACCACTTAGTTTCAAACAGAGAAAGGTCACTTCAATACTCACTGCTAGGGATAGACAAAGTATGCGATTAATGCAGGCATGTCCAAAGTCTGTCCTGCGGGCCAATCGTGGCCTATTACATGCTTTGAATGGCCCGCCTGGTTATTTGGACATATATATCTTTTGTGGCCCCCGACGATCTCCCAAAGCCGAGGCCTCATAAGATGTATATGCTGGCTGCCTTGGAGGGGACAGGGAGGAGGCGGGACGAGTGCCGTACACACACAGGTGAAATTCATGTTTACGGGCGGCCTCTGTAATAGGAAGTCCATCTCCGGCACTGCCATTGGACGACTGTCCTATCCATCAAAGGTGGCGGGAGTTTCTATTAAAGAAGCCGCCATGTAAACAGGAGATTCTCCTGTAGGTAATCTTTGGCGCTCGGGAGTGCTATCCTGGCAATGGTGAGTGCTATCCTGGCAATGGTGGGTGCATTCCTGGCAAAGGTGAGTGCATTCCTGACAATGATGGGTGCATTCCTGGCAATGGTGGGTGCATTCCTGGCAATGGTGAGTGCATTTATTCCTAGCAATGGTGAGTGCATTCATTCCTGGAAATGGTGGGTTTTGCATTCGTGGCAATGGTGGGTGTTGCATTTCTAGCAATGGTGGGTGCATTCCTGGCAATGATGAGTTCATTCCTGGCAAAGGTGAGTGCATTCCTGGCATTGGTGGGTGCTTTCCTGGCAATGGTGGGTGCTGCATTCTGGTAATGGTGAGTGCATTCTTGGCATTGGTGAGTGCATTCATTCCTGGCAATGGTGAGTGCATTCATTCCTGGCAATGGTGGGTACATTCCTGGCAATAGTGAGTGCATTCCTGGCAATGGTGGGTGCTGCATTCCTGGCAATGGTGAGTGCATTCCTGAAAATGGTGGGTTCATTCCTGGAAATGGTGGGTCTGCAGATGGGCACTGACCCTTATTTTGCTTTCAGTTCTTTATTTTTAAAAAAATCCTGAAACTTCGCTCTTAAAGTGGAGGTGCGTGTTATACGTCAATAAATACGGTATATCCAAATAACAGGCCCAATTCTTGTTGGGCAGTGTATTAGTGCTCGAACGAACAGCTTAGACCGAATTTTAATGGTTCAGAGAATGTCAGGCAAAATGGTCGGCTCTCACGCATGTTCACTTCATCAAATTTGGCCCTCTTTGAAAAAAGTCTGGACACCCCTGGTTTAATCATTGGTAGCAAGCAAACACATTAATTGCAAGCAAGGACTGTTGCTATTGTTCCCCGATAATCAATCAATCATGTTGTGTAAAATGGACTGTAGTAGACTTACACAATCTCAAGCAATACTGCTTGATTTTCTGGGAGATTCATTCATCCTGCACCTGGAAGTTGACACACCAAGTATACAGTAGTGATTAATATAATGCTTCTCTTTGCTCTGGTGAACAGGTAAGTGTGTTCTGTGTATTCTTCACCCATTTATCACAACCATGGCCACTGATAGGCCAGTACAACTGGCCCTGTTGTACCGGGCCCGGCTAGCAGGGGGGCCTGGGCAGCCTCGACAGAACTAATTAATTTTATTTAAAATAAATGAAAAAAAAAAATTCCACAGCCCTGACCGCTGGTCACCCGTCTGCCCAACACCCCCCCCCCCCGCTTTCTACGTGTTTTTTTTTGGGCTCAGTACCTTGCTTGCTTGTTCCGTTCGTAGGCGGCAGCAGGATGGGACTATTTCCTCTATTTCGGGTGCGGAAGAGTATCTCTTCTCTCTCCCACGCCAGCTACTCTGCAGCTCTGCTCAGTTTGCTGCTGAATCAAGTCCCGGCCAGCGTGTCCTTCCCTGGTGCCGCGGAGTGATTCTTATCCCTCCGTTCTCTTGGCGCTGAGAGAGAAGAGAGAAGAGAGAAGCAGCGGCAGTTGCAGAAAGAAAAAAACTTTTCCAGGCAGCGAATCCAGGCAGGCAGACAGCACAGCAGCACAGCAGCACTACTACTACAGTCAAGGAGGAAGTGACTCTGTCCTGGGGCCAGGAATCAGGATAACAGGTATGAATGTACTTGTTTGGGGGGGGGGGGTCACGAGTGGTAGCATTTAAAAGGTTTCACTGCAAATAGCCAGGTGAGTACAAAAAGGCATTGAACAGCAAAGGGGGTTCCATGATGGAGAACTATGAAATATGACTTTTCAAGTTAATAGTGCCAGAAATAAAGTTATCTTTAACTTAACTACGAGTTTTATTGTTGTTTTTTATTACAGCTTAAATACGTACAAATTAAATATATGGCGTAACAATTCATAGGTGAAGTCACACACTCATCACCTAAAATTCCAATTTCTTAATATGGTCATGGCAGTTAGAGGCCTGGGGATAATGTTATAATTCTATTCCATAAGTCTTTTCTACTAAAGGGGTTTTGAGTTTTCTAACATTTTAAAAGTAATGTATATACTGGCGGAGTCTGATCAGTGCAGCCAGTCATCCCGGCGCCAATGCCATATTGTGCTGCAGACAGTGCAACCCAATGACGCTAATGCCATAACGCATGTGCTACCTGCTGACAGTGCCACCCATGCGGCCAATGCCATGTTGCGTTATGGCATTAGCGTCATGGGTGGCACTTTCTGCAGCACAATATGGCATTGGCCGCATGGGTGGCACTGTCTGCAGGTAGCACATACGTTATGGCCCATAAAGCATTTGCTGCCTGCAGGGACAGTGCCACCCACTGTTTCAAGGCGGGGTATGGGGAGGGGCCAAGGGCGGGGCCAGGGGCATGGCTGAAGGAGGGATCAGGGGTGGAGCTGAAGGGGGCCCCGTCAGGTATGCTGTACGGGGCCCCATGATTTCTATCAGCGGCCCTGATCACAACGCATTGTGTGTAAAAAATCCCCATTTGTGGAGGGATCTCCTTTATATTAAAAGACTCCATCTATGGGTAATGTTGTATTTTGCATCATGTACTCCGACAACTGCTGCACTTCATTTCTTAAGACAGATTAGTGACACTGGTGGACAATGACTGTACAATTGGTTGGAATGGTCAACTGGGAGAGCTTGTGACAGGGTGGAAGCACAAGAGAACAATTGGGAGAGAGGGACAGATCACTGTTGTCCTATAGCAGAAAGTGCCTTGACAAGGACGTTCATGGCAAGACTCCCAGGTATTATTTTAATAAAAATTGAGGATTTTTAAATATTGAAAACTACTTGAAATTATTTAAGGCTGAACTCCAGGCAGGTATACAAAGCACACATTAAAGTAGCTCTTTATTTATAATACAGTTCATCCTAAAGCAGATCTTTATTTATAATACAGTACATCCTTAAAGCAGATCTTTACTGCACCACAAACCAAAAACAATAAGTATTTATTTTTAATATTCAAAGCAAAATCCACATGTCTCATTGCTTTATTTTATTGAGAAATGGCCGTGGCCATCTTGAGTAAGTGCAAATGATTCATGTAGCGTTTACTTCCTGGAATCCATCTGCCCTTAGCTCAAGCATGCATGCAGGAGGGTGTGCTTAGCTGTGAACCCCCCCCCCCCCCCCCGAGGACTCCTGGGATATATGACACCATTTGCCAAGGCAAGAAACTAGGAAGTAACTGAAGGAATGTAAAAAAAAATGTTTAAAACAAGTAAACAAGATTTCCTATCTATTTACTAATTCTAGCCACATACATATTAAAATTAATGATATTGGGCCAGATCCACGTAGGGCGGCAAATTTTTAGCCAGGCGTAGCGTATCGTAGTTACGCTACGCCACCGCTACTTTGAGAGGCAAGTGCTGTATTCACAAAGCACTTGCCTCTAAAGTTACGGCGGCGTAGGGTAAATCTCCCGGCGTAAGGGCGCGGAATTCAAATGATGAACAGGAGGGGCGTGTTTTATGTAAAACAAGCTTGACCCCACGTAAATGATGCTTTTTTCATACGGCGCTTGCGCGCGCATGCTCAGTATCACGTCGGATTTTCAAATTAAATTACGCCCGATCAATGCCTAGACGACGTGAACGTAATTTACGCAAAGCCCTATTCACGAACGTTTTACGCAAATGACGTACACAACGGAAAATTCTACGCTGGCCCGACAACCATACTTAACATTGCGTACACCTCATAGAACAGGGGTAACGTTATGCCGAAAAAAGCCTTACGTAAACGACGTAAAAAAAAGCGCCGGGCGGACGTATGTTTGTGGATTGGCGTATCTAGCTAATTTGCATACTCGACGCAGAAATCGACGGAAGCGCCACCTAGCGGCCATCGTAAATATGCACCTAAGATCCGACGGCGTACTAAGACGTATGCCAGTCGGATCGAGCCCACATTCAGTCGTATCTTGTTTTGTGGATACAAAACAAAGATACGATGGGGCATCTTAGAAATTACGCGGCTTATCAATAGAAACGCCGGCGTATTTTCTTTGTGGATCTGGGCCATTGTGTATAATGTTGATTGGAAGAGTGAAGTTCCACTTTAAATGAATTTTATAAATGAAAGCAGTGTAAGTACGTACATTTTTGTGAAGAAGAAGCAACACCAGATGTCACTCAGTTGTGTTATAGTGCAATTAGCATGCATATAGGAGGAGAGAGAAGAGTGACAGAGATTTGAGCTCATCAATCAATCACAGGCTGTGGGAGGGTCAAGACCTTTAGGTGTTCTGAACTGCATCAGAGAAAACTCAATAGAAATCCTTTGGTGGGTAAAACAGTTCCTATATATTGTATGTGTTCATATTTGTATTTAGCTTTTGTTCAGCCTTAGGCCTCATGCACACGGGGCATTTTTACAGCTGCTTTTACCAGCGTCAGACATTTTTTTTTTCATCTTAAAAACACCTTGCCATGTTATTCTGTGGCTTCATGCACACACACAGGCTTTTAAAGTCGCGCGATTTTACCGCGATTTCGCGGACGCAATTTTACCGCGATTCGCGGCCGCGATTTCAATGAATGCCTGTGTAAGTGGCATCAAAATCGGACCAAGGTAGTGCAAGGACTACTTTGAAGTAGGCACAACTTAAAGGCGTGCCAGTATGAATGGTAGTCATTGAAAATAATGGAGAATGACTTGTCATACGATTTTGCAGTCCAAAATCGTGAGACAAGTCGTATAAGTGTGAAAGGGGACTAAGTGGTATAGGCGTTTTCAAGCTGCAAAAAAAAACCCAGGGCAGCGCGTTCTGAGGACCGGCGTTACAGCTGTAAAAACGCCTGAAACGCTGCTAAAGACTGCTAAATGTGGCCTAACGCTGGATACAAACGTTTTTTTTTTTTTTTTACATGTGTTCCCTATGAGAGCCCATTAATTTGAATAAAAGTCTCATTCAAGTCACAAGTGCGACTTGTACTCTGAGGATCTTGAAGGGGAACCCCACACATACTTTGGCTCTGTGCCCCCCACCCCAAAGCACCTTGTCCCCATGTTGATGGGGACAAGGGCCTCTTCCCCACAACCATTGGCGATGGTTGTGGGGGTCTGCGGGCAGGGGGCTTATTGGAATCTGGAAGCCACCTTTAAGGTGGGGGTCCCCAGATCCCAGCCCCCAACCCTATGTGAATGAGTAAGGGATACATTGTACCCCTACTCATTCACCCAAAAAAACAAATAAAAACAATGTACCCCTTACTCATTCACATAGGGTTGGGGCCATGATCTTGGGGGGCCCCTGCCTTAAAGGGGGCTTCCAGATTCAAATAAGCCCCCTACTCACAAACCCCCACAACCACCGTCCATGGTTGTGGGGAAGAGGCCCTTGGGGACAAGGTGCTTTGGGGTGGGGGGCGCAGAGCAAAGCACCCACCCCCCATGTTGAGGGCGTGTGGCCTGGTATGGTCCAGGAGGGGGCTCACTCATTCCCCCTCTTTCCTGACCTTCCAGGCTGCATGCTCGGATAAGGGTTTGGTATGAATTTTGGGGGAACCCCACACCTTTTTTTTGGCGTGGGGGTACCTTTCAAAATCCATACCAGACTAAAGGGAAGTGGAGGGTGTGAGTAGTTTTTATTTTTCTATTCTTATTTTTTTTATTATTATTATTATTATTATTGTTTTAGTTTTATTTATTTATTACATTTTTTATAAGATGCTCTATTGAGGGCTTTGGTGAAATATCAGTGGTCTAAACAGATTCCTGATGTCTAATTTTTAACAGAGATTACCAAGTCCCTTTCTCTGCAGCCTCAACTGTACTGGACAGTGAATAAATAGAACGTGAATGAATCCCCTTCCTGTTCATTCACAAATTAAAGCATAGTAAACACAGTTTACTATGCTTCAGTTATAAATAAACACAGTGGGTATAATTGATACAGATCAGTTGCAGTAAATGCTGTCCCTACCCGTCACCTGCCCACAATCGATGGGTAGATTGTGATTGATGTGTTGGTGTGCCCAGGCCACCCAATACGCACACCTACAATAATGTAGATTCACTTATAATTTTATTTCCACAATATAATAATATCTGACATGAGAAACCAGATTGTACACCTGGAAAACATTTAAATTCTGTTTGGCATTTCAAATATCTTTTTGCCTCCCTATGTGGGTTTCATCCTTCACTTTGTGACCCATTCTCATTAATCTCTCATGTCAGTGAATTTTATTTCTCAGAATAAAACAGGTGTGTGATTATGATGAAACACGTGCAGTATTTATTAGGTGCAGTGACTGAAAGATTTTGATTGATGATGACACTTTTCAATTTTTTTTTTGCATAATTTTTGGCAAATTCCCATAATTGTTCCTTATCGTAACTATATGAAGAATCTTTAGCTAGCCATGATATTAATGCAGGCTTGCATTATCAAGCATGCATACCTATGCACTGAGAGGACACCCCTGCCAGTGGCCTTTTCTTGGTAGTATAGTACTGACAGACCAGAAAAATACTACTTGGCCAATTAATTATTTTTCCGAGACTGGTTGACCATCATATGTCTGCACAGATCATACAGTGGCCCACCTGCGTTCTTTGCACATAGCTAAAGCTAATTATCTAAGGCCTATGGGCAGCTTACATTTTTTTTAAGGCAAGCAGTAGTCAGTTACTATTTTTTAATTCCTTTGATATGCAAATGTATAGGTGATTGTCTTGCATTTGAGATATACAAGTTGTGTTCAAGTGTCTTCTAATCTCTGCTAGAGATAGCTAGCAGACAGGCAGAACTCACAAAATGAAAGAAGAGTATTCAAGTAAAGCCGGGTACACACTATTCTTTTTTTCTGTTCAACCCAGTGGGTTAAATAATACAAGCTGGGTCGACAGGTGCTTTAAACATGGGCAGCAATGAGCTTGCCAATCTCTGTTGTTTCTGGGAAAAGGCTGTTTCAGGTACATTTTGCTCAGCTTTAAAGGGCCAGCCCAAGTCCTGGTACTGACATGTCCCCCTGCACAGCTCTTCACTGGGAAGATCAGTGTACTGCATTTCTCTGCCTCCTGCTTACACACCTACCTGTAGGTTCCACCCCAAGTTTTTAAAAGCCCTTTATGCAGCTGAGAACAGAGGTCATGTTATCACTTACAGAAAAAGAATATATATATATATATATATATATATATATATATATATATATATATATATATATATATATATATATATATATATATATACATACACACACACACACACAGTACATACAGTATATACACAAATGTTTTGAATTGCTTTTATATTTTTTAACTGAAAATTTGTTTTAAGGGTTCACTTTTATGTTCAGACTCAATTCACACTACTGTGATCTGAAAGTGTGTGATTTACGGTGTGACTTTCCCCGGCAACTTCTTGGCAATTTGCTGGTGACTTGAGTACTACGTTGATGCGACTTTGTCTTGGGCAGGTATGCAGAGATAACAGCATACAGGAAGATATTGTGCACTGCTATGATCCAGTCCTAGCCTAGGGAAACATCTATCTGGTATGAATTTTAAAATTTTGTAATTATTTTATTAATTTTTGAACAGTTTTTTAAAATAAATTTGCTCTCAACCATCTCTTTATTATATG
Organism: Rana temporaria; assembly: GCF_905171775.1. Taxonomy (NCBI): domain Eukaryota; kingdom Metazoa; phylum Chordata; class Amphibia; order Anura; family Ranidae; genus Rana; species Rana temporaria. The sequence goes on from NC_053491.1 coordinate 181,296,714, forward strand.
TCATCATTTCACTCGTGTATATATATGAATTATGTTAGGTAATCAGATGTATTTATCCTATACCCACTAAAGTCACGCATCTCATTTCAAGTCCCAACTCCCTTTCTTGCCTAGGTAATCTTCCTGTAATGTCTTGTCCAAATCACATCGATATAGATGAGGATCTGACTGGAGACGACTTCCATTAAAGTCTATGGGCACAAATCAGATAGAAGTTGCCTTGAAGTAATACGGGAAACATTTGTAAAGTCGGAATGACTTCAGTAGTGCTAATTAAGACAGCTCTCATTGACTAACCTGGGATTTCACATATCATGTGAAACAAGTTGGATCCCAAGTCGCGGCAGTGTGAACTGAGGCTAATGCCGCGTACACACGAACGGAATTTCCGACAAGAAAAGTTCGATGTGAGCTTTTGGTCAGAAATTCCGACCGTGTGTAGACCCCATCAGACTTTTTCTGTCGGAATTTCCGACAGCAAAAATTTGAGAGCTGGTACTCAAATTTTCAAACGGCAAAGGGTCTTGTCGGAAATTCTGATGGTATGCAATTCCGACGCGCAAAAAAACACGCATGCTCAGAATAATTTTGACGCATGCTCGGAATCATTGAACTTAATTTTTCTCGGCTTGTTGTAGTGTTGTACGTCACTGGGTTCTTGACGGTCGGAATTTTGCGTGACCGTGTGTATGCAACACAAGTTTGAGACAAAATTCTGTCTGAAAAAAATCCACGGTTTTCTTGTTGGAATTTCCGATCGTGTGTGCGCGGCATAAGAGATACATTATAGAGGTTTTTAGTGGGTATCTCCTACAAACTGTGGATTTACACCTGTCCTCTCTGACCAAGGTTAATGCGGGAACGGCCACTAAGCCAGCTATTTTTATGATTTCTCAAACCAGAATATGCTTTCTGCATATTTTTTTATTTTATTTTTTAATTAAGAATGAGATGCAAAAGTGATGACAGCCTGCTTTTACCCTGCAAGTGTTAACACGTATGTGAAAGAAAGCAGACCTTTGATTTAATCTTTCAGTTGGTTAATCTGAGGAATTATGTACCAAACTTAAACAGTGCTGACCATTTTGAACTGGGCTATGAGCCTTTAATCGGTGATGATGGTGATTAATATTTAATGTATAGGTATGTGTGACTGCTACCAGAGTGAGTGACTGTTCAGTTGACTTGTGGATAAAATTCATTGAGTCATAGTAAAATATAACTTGGTTTATTAAATAAAACATGGCAAGGAGCAAAGTATAATACCTATAGTAATACCTATAGTATGCTATAGTATAGTACTGAGAGTTGCTAAATGGTTTCTGAACAAATCACAGCACTGATTTATCACCAATAAGATTTGAAATCTAAACATTTTCATGCTGATTGCATACACTTAAAAGTGCATTTTGGGTGTCAAACTGTCACCATCTTCATCATCTTCATCAAGTAGCAATAGCTAAATTAGAAGTACTACTACTAATGCACATTCCCTGGAATTCATAAAGACTGGCACAGACAACATTTGAAAAAGTGGCACAGCGTGCCTGTACGCCAAAGAAAAGTTGACCTTAGTTCCACTTTTGTATTTTGAATTTGGCGCATGTGTTGCGCCACAATGTCTAGAGATAGAGCAAATTAGAACTACCTTAATTTAATGTATGAATCAATGTCAGAACCAGAACTGTCACAAACGTTCTTTTTAATTTAGGTGCAACACATTAACAAGAGCAATTTACATCAGAAAAGAGGAACAGCAGCTTCGCGAAATGCCCCCCGTTGTTTATAAAGCATCAGGGCTTTGCATAGCATTGGACATTTTCTAAAAAGATTTACAGACATGAAAAGACAATCAAGGCACAAAAGAAAACTTTACTTACAATCTAGTTATTTCTATTCATTCAAAACTTGTCAAATGCCTCAGCTCTTTATGCAGAACTTTGAACCAATTATATCAATCTCTGGCTTACTAGAGCTGCAAATGCGATTTCTTCACCTTAAATAAAAAATACACATAAATGCTCCAAAGGTACAGTGGTCACGAGCCTGTTTACCCACAAGTATTTATTTGGAGGTTTGATTTGGTTCACTAATGATAACACTGAAACACTGGAGTTGAGAGGGATAGCCATGTACATTCAAACAAATTTCATATTTTACTGTGTGATTCCTATTATCATATTCCTATGCTTATAAACAAGGGTAGAGTATATAAAAATAAAGAGGGGCCTAAGCCCATAATCTGGGCATATTCTTAGTTGGCAGTGCAGGTACCGATACGTCAGTTGGACGGGGTGCCTCCACAACTGAACAATATTACCAAAAAGCAGCCGTTGTTTTTTGCTTATAAACAAGGGGCCTACTAAAGAATAAAGGGCCAGATTCACAGAAAAAGTACGCCGCAGTATCTGCTGATACTCCGGCGTACTTTCAAATTTGCCGCGTCGTATCTTTATTTGTAATTCACAAACAAAGATACAACGGCTTTTGGCTAAGATCCGACAGACGTACAGCTTCGTACGCCTTCGGATCTTAGGATGCAATACTTCCGCAACCGCTGGGTGGAGTTTGCGTCGTTTTCTGCGTCGGGTATGCAAATTAGCTGTTTACGGCAATCCACGAAGGTACGCGCGTTCGTCGCATTCTCTTACGTCGTCGCTAGTCGGTTTTTCCCGTCGCAAACTTAAGCCTGCTATTTCATGGCTTAGATTTAGACCATCAATGTTAAAGTATGGCCGTCGTTCCCGCGTCGATTTTTAAATTTTTATTTTTTTTGCGTAAGACGTCCGGGAATACGAAAGTACGTTACGCATGTCGCCGTTCAAAAAACACGTTGGGGCGCCGTAATTTAATTTACGTCCGGCGCGGGAGCGCGCCTAATTTAAATGGTGCATGACGGCTTTACGCTACGCCACCGAAAGTTTACACAAGTGCTTTGTGAATCAAGCACTTACGCTGGAAACTTGCGGCGGCGTAACGTAAACAGGATACGATACGCCGCCGCAAATCTACATGAATCTGGACCAAAATGTCAGATACAACATTTCCTTAAGACCCCCCACGCTATGTTAGAAAACGTTTGAATTATAAACCTCTTTGTAGAAAATTGTACTGCACAGGAAATCTTATAAAAATTTCAGCAGACGTTCTTGACACCTGCTGAATGTGTAACAAAAAAGGGAACCCTTTCTTCACGTATGGTGGACCTGCCAGCAGGTCCTACCATTTTTACCCCAAGTATTATTATTATTATTATTATACAGGATTTATATAGCACCAACAGTTTACACAGCACTTTACAATATAAAAGGGAGACAATACAGTCATAATACAATAAAATACAGGAGGATCAGGAGGGCCCTGCTCAGAAGACCTTACAATCTAATAGGGTGGCACAGGTGGTACAAAAGGTTGTAACTGTGGGGAATGAGCTGATGGAAGTGGTAAAAGTTTAGTTGAAGATGTGATAGCCTTCCCTGAAGAGATACGTTTTCAGGGATTGCCAGAAGGTAGCAAGAGTAGGGGCTAGCCGGACAGGTTGAGGTAGCCAGTTCCAGAGTATGGGAGAGGCTCTGGAGAAATCCTGGAGACGAGCATGGGAGGAGGAGATGAGGGAGCTTGAGAGTAGGAGGTCTTGAGAACAGCAGAGAGGATGGTTAGGGTGATATCGAAACGAGAGATTACAAGGGAATGAATGAGGAGCTTGGTGATTTCATTTGTTTAAAAGGGGCTAATTTTCAGAGATGTTACAGAGGTGAATTCTACAAACTTTTGACAACGATTGGATTTGAGGCTGAAAGAACAAGTCAGAGTATAGGATTACACCTAGTACCCTGGCATGAGGGAATGGACTGATGGTTGCATTGTTGATTTTGATTGTGGAGATCGAGCAGTAGAGGGGGCTACTCTTGCACCTCCTGTCCAACGCCCCTGGTAGAGATGACAGGGAGTGAAGGACACAGAGTGGCACAAGGACCAATGCAGTAGATGGCTCCAGCTGGGCCTTGGCAGAGACCTGATAGCTGGAGATCACTGGGCAGGTACTGAAGGCAGGAACTCCTTGTTGCTGGAACAGCAGGCGGAGACGTAACCGGAACGGAAGCCAGGGGGTCATCAACAGCCGAGCAGAGCAGGTACTGAGACGTTCGGCAGAGACTAAGTCAGGATACAGGCTGGGTCTGGTACACAGTCAGCCAGTAAGGTACAGGAACATAAGGCAGGAGCAGAGTCAACACAAGAAGAGGTCACAGGTAGGCAAGCCCTTTCTTGTAGAAAAGTGTTGTTACTGCGCTGGTCTAAATAAATTATGTCACAAAATAATTAATTTACCCCTTAAACTTAAATAAAAAGTGAATAATACTCATATATAATAATATAGTGCTGACTCCAGTACAGTAATGTACGTGATAGGTCACTATAAAAATAGCAATAACCAGCTCTCGTGAACGTGTACACTTGCGTAATGCTGTGTACCTTTACTGTGCCATCAAAAATAAATAAATAAATCAAAAGATGTGAATAAAAATCAATATCCAGCTCTCTAGAGCATGTACATTAAACACAGTGCTATTTTGCCTACACACAGATATAAATATAAGTATAAATATAAATAAATATGTAAGTAACCAAATAAATATATATAGATGAAGTGCAAAATCAAATTTTTTTTTTTAAAGTTCATGTGCAACATATGTGCAAAAAATGTGTTTCAAAGTTCATGTGCATTCATGTTGTAACACATCCCAAAAATCGTGGGTAAACACAACTTGACAGTTATAGTCCAAACAGGAGGTAATATGGTGATAGATCCTGGTGCTATGTCTCATGCATACAGGGTGCTGCTATTTCTTCCACCCGACAGAAATGAGTGCTACCACCACCACCTGCCAAAATGCAAACTCACCAGACCCCAGCTGCTAATAGGCCAAAAAACTTTTTCCGTTAGGATCGATGGATATGTCCTCACAAGGTGTTCCTCAATGCCTCAAAAAAACCAAGGGGCTCATCATAGTGTAGTAATTATAAAAGGTTTTGTTTATTTAAAAAACATAAAATCAAACTACTCACAAGAGAGGTGCTTTAAGACCAGCACCTGGTGTCTTTGGCAGTATCAGTCTTTAGACAGCCGCTCAACAGCTTGTCGTTCGGGTGCGTACCTAGCTCCTGCTACACTTGTAGTTCTACAGGTCAGAATGCACTCCCTCTTGCGCTGTCCACCTAGCTTCTACGTGTTTTGCAGATTTGCGTCATCAGGAAAGCTCCTTTCTTGTGCACATCCTGGTATGCCCGTGCCTGTGCACCAATGCACGTTTCTCTTACAGTCATGGCGGGGGCACGGGAAGCGAGGAATATTAATAGCTCGGTTTTAGAGAGAAGTGGTGCGACATCCAAGTATGCTGTCTAATTGAGGACATCTCTGGCCAGACTCTACCTTTCTACTCTGCATCTTTTCTACAGCACCACACAACCATGCCACCCACAGCATACACGCATTTCCATCTACTATAAAAGGAAGTAAACCCTGGTGAGTTTTTCTTCCTTTCTTCTTCTCTGCAAAGTAAAGGCATAATGTGCTAGTATGCATCGCAAACTGTCATTTGAAGACATTGGAAATCTACAAACATGCTGCATGTGACATACTGGTTTTATCATTTATACTATGTAGCAGAAATTGAAGAATTGGTCAGAAATTACAATATATGACGACTATTTGTACAGGGTCAAGGCGAGCCATTTCAAATTTACCAACACATATAAGTACATTATGTTCCCAACTGCAATTACAGCCCCCCTACTTAAAGTGAGATTTGGGCTGAATGACCCCTACTTCTTAAAGTGGAGTTTCCATCCCAAAAATATTTTTTCATTATTGTGCTCATTAGACCTAAAAAATAAATATTTTTTTTTTACTCATCTGGAAATGCCTGTTGCTATGTGGTCCCACAAAATCTGCCTTTGGATCCACCTAGGATTCTGACATCATCTCCCTCTAATGCTCCTGGGAAATGTGTGTCATCATTTCCCAGGATGCAGTGCGCTACCCAATTATCACTCCTCATCCAAGACTTCCAGGAAGTAAGTGCTTGTAGGCTTCACAATGCCCACAAGCAAAATGGCAACGTTGTGGACATAGTTTTATAAATTATCTTTTTTGAATAACTATGCGGAGCGGCGGCGGATTGTAAAATAGTAAGTGACCGGATTTATATTATAAAAACGCATGATGAAAGGACATACATTTAAAAAATGCTAATTGTGGTTGGAACCCCGCTTTAAGAAAATGGCTCTCCATTCTTTCCTAAATGGCTCACAATTACACTATATAGTCTTCACTCTTTGACTCTGCTCTCACTTCTCTTCTGACTTTCCATAACACTTCTGCAATCCCCCCTTAAACCCCATAACACCAACACTATACCTTCCCTTACATTGCTACTAAAACCCCTATCCTACACAGAATTATCCATTCCTTAGCAACCAAGGCCTTACTAACCATGCTCTGCATCACTGTTTGACCAATTGAGGACTCATATTCTCTTTCCTCACCCTCCTGTACTTTCCCTAGCAGTCTCATCCACGCACTTGTAACAATGAAGCTATGCAACTGCTATTGTTATGCTCTGTTTCTATACAACTATATCTAGTATTTCCAGGCATGCTTGCTGAACACTTGTATACAGCTGTTAGAGCTGTGCTCAAATGTACAATATGTCTTCTGTAATGACATTTTATCAATTACAATTGGCTGAAAACCTTTACATATAACCAGTGAAGTGACTAGCCTCAGGTGATAGACAAATCCTCCCACAAGTGGTACATGTTTATCTGCAGCCACCTCTCCTCTACAGACTTCTACAGTAAGAATATAAATAAAATCTGTCAGCATTTCAAAGCAGCACAAAGCAGGGGGTGGGAATTTGAATTCACATACTGCACAGCTACAGGATAAGAACTCTGGGCCAGATTCACATATACTTGCGGCGGCGTAACGTATCGTCTATACGTTACACCACCGCAAGTTTTCAGCGCAAGTGCCTGATTCACCAAGCACTTGCGTGTAAACTTACGGCGGTGTAACGTAAAGGCGTCCGGTGCAAGCCCACCTAATTCAAATGGGGCGTGTACCATTTAAATTAGGCGCGCTCCCGCGCCGGATGTACTGCACATGCTCCGTTTTGAAATTCCCGCCGTGCGAAGTGACGTAATTTTTTGAACGGCGACGTGCGTAACGTACTTTCGTATTCCCTGACGTCTTACGCAAAAAAAATAATAATTGAAATTCGACCCGGGAACGACGGCCATACTTTAACATGGCTCGTCTAAAGTTAAGCCATGTTAAAGCAGGCTTAACTTTGCGACGGGAAAAAACGACTAGTGACGACGTAACGAACGCGAAAACCTTCGTGGATCGCCGTAAATCCTCATTTGCATACCCGACGCTGGAAAACAACGCAAACTCCACCCAGCGGCCGAAGTATTGCATCCTAAGATCCGACGGTGTAAGTCAATTACACCTGTCGGATCTTAGGGCTATCTATGCGTAACTGATTCTATGAATCAGTCGCATAGATACACTCAGAGATACAACGGCGTATCAGGAGATACGCCGTCGTATCTCTTCTGTGAATCTGGCCCTCTGAGCTTGATTGGATGGAAGGAACACCCCCCTCACACTACACAGAGAAAATACACAGCCACGCTGTCAGGCTGTGTGCTGGAGCTCTCCTCCCCCGCTACCATTTTTCTCTTGGTGTCTGGAAAAGTTGTCAGAATTGAGTGATGCAGATAACAAAAGAACAAGGTAGCAGAGACAAATCACACTTAGAGCTTTGGATATAGACACGAACACAGTGTAGAAAGGGTGTGCTTTGTTCAGATTTCATGTCTGATGCTAAAGTTAGAATTTCCAAAACTGTATTTCATCTACCTTCACATTTTAAGAAAGGCCTTTTTTTGGGGGGATAGGGCAGGGGGATAGGGTGGGGTGATTACCCTTTTCTCTATTTTTAGTTCAGTCCATCCCCTGCTTCTATTCTTGCCTAGACAACGCTGAATTCACTGGGCATGTTAGTATGTTTATAGAGGTTGAATCAGCAAAAGTAATGTTATATCCTCTGTGTTGTGAGAGACACAAGACTCTGGTCTGGAACAATGGATGTTTATTCAGTACAGGCTGTACACTGCAACATGCATCTCAGGACATTACATATCTCTGCTTCCTACATGTGGTCTCTCTAAGATGGCTACTATGCCCCTTGACCCTTGTCATCACTGCTGGGTGGAGCCAGCCTTAAAGTGCCAGTACATGTGGAACCCTTCAGGTATAACAAGTAAGGACAGGTAAGCACAGTTTAAAACAAAAATACACAGAGGGTGAAGATCCTCTTTAAGCACAAAAAACAAACAAACATAGATGCATTGCACAATGTGCCAATGCTGCTTTACAAAGCAGGAAGGGACATTGCTTTAAGTGTATTATGTTGGAAAAGAAATTCAGGTTACATTAATGGAAAAAAGGAAACTGCCTCTAAACAATCCATGCTGTTTCTTTTGGTAGGTTAAGCCCACCCATCACAGAGAAATTAGATCTGCAGACAAATTAGTAACAAGGGGAAAAGAGAAAGGCAGCTGTTAAAACATTTAGGTTAGTTTAACTGGCGCACGTGATATTCCGATCTCATGGTTTAATGCTGACATTTGAGAGGGAGACATGGATCATTCTGCGCTTTCCCTTGATCATGCACTAACTCTTTTCTCCATTGTCTCCCCTTCTCCTTCCCTGTCTCAACATTCTTTGCAGATGCTTTAGAGAGTTATGTATAATTTGGTTGGCAGATGTTAAGCGTGGAGCCACATCACAGTTTCATTTGTAGATCTGACTATTTCATAGATGAGGCCACATATGTTTTTAATTTAGATTCACAGAATCCCATAACAGTTATTTATTTTGGTGTGCAGGGTGAAATCTCAAATTCTTCTTTTTTCAAAAGTGACAAGACTAATAGTATACTTTATTTTATTCTTGTTAGAAAGAAATTTTGAATTCCAGTAAAAATCATAAACAAATATGGAGGTTGGGAGTTTTTTTTTAACCACTTAAGGACCGGACCAATATACTGCCTAAAGACCCAAGGTGTTTTTACAGTTCGGGACTGTGTCGCTTTAACAGACAATTGCGCGGTCGTGCGACGTGGCTCCCAAACAAAATCGGCGTCCTTTTTTCCCCACAAATAGAGCTTTCTTTTGGTGGAATTTGATCACCTCTGCGTTTTTTTTTTTTTGCACTATAAACAAAAATAGAACGACAATTTTGAAAAAAATGCAATATTTTTTACTTTTTGCTATAATAAATATCCCCCAAAAACATATATAAAAATGTTTTTTTTCCTCAGTTTAGGCCGATACGTATTCTTCTACCTATTTTTGGTAAAAAAAATCGCAATAAGCGTTTATCGATTGGTTTGCGCAAAATTTATAGCGTTTACAAAATAGGGGATAGTTTTATTGCATTTTTATTAATTATTTTTTTTTTACTACTAATGGCGGCGATCAGCGATTTTTTTCGTGACTGCGACATTATGACGGACACTTCGGACAATTTTGACACATTTTTGGGACCATTGTTATTTTCACAGCAAAAAATGCATTTAAATTGCATTCTTTATTGTGAAAATGACAGTTGCAGTTTGGGAGTTAACCACAGGGGGCGCTGTAGGATTTAGTGTACACTTAGTGTGTGTTTACAACTGTAGGGGGGTGTGGCTGTAGGAATGACGTCATCGATCGAGTCTCCCCTATAAAAGGGATCAATCGATCGATGCAGCGCCATAGTGAAGCACGGGGAAGCCATGTTTACATACGGCTCTCCCCGTTCTTCAGCTCCGGGGAGCGATCGCGACGGAGCGGCTATAAACAAATATCCGCGCCGTCGTCCCGGATCGCTCCCCGAGGGAACCCGACAGCCGCGTGTAGCGGGAGGGTCCCGATCGGACCCCCGACCCACGTCTAGGCAGGCACGTACAGGTACGTTGATGTGCCTGTCCGTGCCATTCTGCCGACGTATATCTACATGCGGCGGTCGGGAAGTGGTTAATTGTTAACATACAGGTTAGCCTCTAGGGCTCTTGAAGGAGACTGGTGATTCTGAGGAGTTGGGGCTTGGAGAATGAGGGTACAGGTGAATACTGTCACAAATGTACAAAGCATAGAGCAACACCACCCGCCCCTATGGTGTTCCCTGTCCTTCAATTTTCTCAGTCGTCAACAGTACCATTATGGATTTATAGCATACCACTCCATGCTAGCTGGATCATGTGCCAGATAACTGGCTGCTCTACACCTGGGAGGAAGAATAAGAATAAGGCTTTGTCAGCCACTCAACTAACTACTCTGCATGCAAAGCAGATCTTATCTGAGAGAGAAATGACAGATGTGCCCTGCCTCTAGAAGGTGTGTCCCAACCACCACTTTGTATTGCAGAACCTGCTTGCCCACTACTGCTACCAATGCATGCATAACCTATGACTCTCACTCACTAAACTACTCTAACACACGCTGACAGATGGCTTTTATAGTGATAGGGCTGACACATAACAAAACCTAATTTATTGGCCATTCTATGTGAGTAACCAAAGCCCAAAGACCAAGCCGAACCTTATTGCAAAAAATAAAATACAATTTAGCCCAATGATTTTTTACATTAAAGGGGTTGTAAAGTAAAAAAAAAAAATTTCATAATAAGCATCCTTTACCTGCAGACATTCCTCTTCCTCATTGTTCGTTTTTGCTCAGAAGTTTCTCTATTTCTTCTCTGTTCTGTTCACTTCCTGCTTGTCTGATTGTTACTCACCACTGTGATGGAAGGCTTTACTGCGGTGGTGAGTAACGTGCTTACCCCCTCCTGGGAACCACATCTATGAGGCAGGACGCTCTCTACGTGTTAGAGACTTTAAGGAGGTGTGAATTACTGGGCGTGCCGCAATTCATACTGGGAAATGTAGTTCTTACATGAACGAGCGCCGCAAACCAGGAAGTGAATGAGAGAACAGAAACTAGAATGCCGGAGGTGATATAGATAAAGGAATTTAATAGGTATTTACTTGTTTTTTAACAGAATCATTACACTATTCTGTCTGTCTACCTTGCAGACATTAATTTTAGGCAAAAAAATAAATTCCTTTAGTGACCCTTTAATTCATGGGTCCATGAAAACACAGGGTTAGCCTCAAACTTATGGTAGCTCAGAACCTGAACCTTATCCTTAATCTTCAAACATTAGAATTTAATGCTGTCTTAAATTTTACTTATTACTGTAATACAAATAAAAAAAAAAACATGTATCATATTGTTTGTAAAAATGACTACAGTGGAGAAGTCAAAAAGGTAATCATTCCTACTTTCCAGGGCACTATTTTTTGTTAAAACTTATATCTTGGGAACAAATCTCATGTAAAACCAATTATATTTTGACAGATGAAAGTTTGATTAAATTTGTATTCCTCTCCACAGTCTTGTACATTAAATCATATTCTTAACTTTCATATGAAAGAATGACTACTTTTGAAGGTCATGATTTAGCGTCTTATTATAACTGCCGAATGTTAGATGCTTATGAAACATCCATCTTGTACATTGTGTTTTGAAGATTTGATAGTATTACTTTGTCAAGGCAGAGACTGGCTAACTTAATAAAACTATAACTACAAAAAATTCTGTATATAAAATATAAAAATATTAATACGGATATGTAATAACCAAAACGATAAACAGATAAACAAAAAGTTTACAGAATTAATTTAAATAGAAAGATACCTATTCGAAATGAAATGAATGTGGACAATGTGTCGTTACAGCTAAGCTGAGCTTCCCATGCTACAAGCTTCTTCCCTGTTACCTGTGTTCTTGGATTTTCCATGCTTCATGTGTGTCATGCCCCTCCAGGACCATCATATCTCCTCTGTGCCTCCCGTGTCTCAGTCCTTTCCAGTGCTGCTTTACCTGTACCTTGCATCCCTAGCTACTTGTTTCCACAAGTTCTCAAGAAGTACCTCTGATTCTGGTGTGATCCAGTGTCTCCAGTGTGCCTCTGTGTCTCCAGTGTGCCCTTGTGCATCACCATGGCTCCAAGTGCACCCCAGGTCTCCAGCACACCTCATTAGGGATGAGCTTCGCATTTGAGTCGAACTCACGTTCGACTCGAACATCGTATGTTCAATCGTTCGTCGAATTACGAAAGTTTTGGCCCATTCGCGCCAAATTCGAGTGGCGCGTCACGGCCCATAATTCACTGCGGCATTGCTGGCTGATGATTGGCCAAGCATGCGCTATGACCCACATACTTGGCCAATCACAGCTTGCAAAAAACGGAGAGCCATAATTGGCCAAAGCCAGGGTGGCTTTGGCTCAGGGGGTTTAGTACACACCCCACACTATAAAAAGCCCGCCTGCAGGTCAGTCTTGTGTAGTGTGTTGCGGTGGTTAAGAGAGAGAAGACAGAGAGAGAGAGTGTGTCATTTTTAGTAGGTAGATAGAGCAGGCAGGCTAGTCAGTTAAAGCGCGCATCTTTCTGCTGGCGTAACGTATCTCCGATATGTTACGCCGCTGTAACTTTGGGCGCAAGTTCTGTATTCAGAAAGAACTTGCGCCCTTATTTACAACGTAACGTATGTGTTGCGGCGTAAGGCCGCGTAATTCAAATAGGGATGTTGGGGGCGTGTTGTATTTAAATTTGCCTTGACCCCACGTTTTTTACATTTTTTTTTAACGGCGCATGCGCCGTCCGTAAAATATCCCAGTGTGCATTGCGCCAAAATACGCCGCATGGACGTATTGGAATCGACGTGAACGTAAATGACGTAAAGCCGTATTCGCGAAGGACTTACGCAAACGACGTAAACATTTCAAAACTCGACGCGGGAACGACGGTCATACTTAAAGCGGTGGTTCACCCTCCTTCACATCATTAGACCATTACATTCGGCATCGTAGCGCGAGCTACGGTATGCCGGTCTTAAATTTTTAATCCCCGTACTCACTGTGCTATCGATGATTGAAGAATCCGACTCCCGCGGGGAATGGGCGTGCCTATGGAGAGGGAGGATGATTGACGGCCGGCTCTGGCACGTCACGCTCCCCGAAGACAGCCGGAGTAGGTCTCGGGTCTTCACGGCGCCTGCGCACAGGCTATGCGCAGGCACCGTGAATAGCCAAGCCTATTTCGGCTATTTCCGGAGAAGCGTGACGTGCCAGGGCCGGCCGTCAATCACCTTCTCTCACCATAGGAACGCCCATTCCCCGGAATCTTCAATCATCGATAGCACAGTGAGTACGGGGATAAAAAATGTAAGACCGGCATACCGTAGCTCGCGCTACGATGCCGAATGTAATGGTCTAATAAAAAAAAACATATTTTTTTTTTTTAACAGGGTGAACCCCCGCTTTAACATTAGCTACGCCTCATATAGCAGGGGTAACTATACGCCGAAAAAAGCCGAATGTAAACGACGTAAAAAAATGCGCCGGCAGGACGTACGTTTCTGAATCGCCGTATCTACCTAATTAGCATATTCCTTGCATAAACATAAGGAAGCACCACCTAGCGGCCAGCCTGAAATTGCAGCCTAAGATACGACGGTGTAAGACACTTACACATGTCGGATCTTAGGGATATCTATGCGTAACTGATTCTCTGAATCAGGCGCATAGATACGACCGACCCCACTCAGAGATACGACGGCGTATCAGGAGATACGCCGTCGTATCTCTTTTCTGAATCCGGCCCACAGTGTGTAGAGGATATATATGCATCCCAGGTGTTGTATATATATTTATACACTGTATAGTTTAGTTAGATCCACACTGCAGTATTCTCACGTGGTGTACTGCCTGTGTCCTCTGCAGTGTGCACCTAAAAGCTACGTGGTGTGTACTGCCTGTGTCCTCTGCAGTGTGCACCTAAAGCTACATGGTGTGTACTGCCTGTGTCCTCTGCATAGTGCACCTAAAGCTATGTGGTGTGTACTGCCTGTGTCCTCTGCAGTGTGCACCTAAAGCTACGTGGTGTGTACTGCCTGTGTCCTCTGCATAGTGCACCTAAAGCTACGTGGTGTGTACTGCCTGTGTCCTCTGCAGTGTGCACCTAAAGCTACGTGGTGTGTACTGCCTGTGTCCTCTGCAGTGTGCACCTAAAGCTATGTGGTGTGTACTGCCTGTGTCCTCTGCAGTGTGCACCTAAAGCTACGTGGTGTGTACTGCCCGTGTCTTCTGCAGTATGCACCTAAAGCTACGTGGTGTGTACTGCCTGTGTCCTCTGCAGTGTGCACCTAAAGCTACGTGATGTGTGTTCTGCCCGTGTCCTCTGCAGTGTGCACCTAAAGCTACGTAGTGTGTACTTCCTGTGTCCTCTGCAGTGTGCACCTAAAGCTATGTGGTGTGTACTGCCTGTGTACTCTGCAGTGTGCACCTAAAGCTATGTGGTGTGTGTACTGCCCGTGTCCATGGTTTTGGCAGAGGTATTTCGGAGAGGAATCGCCTCCGGATAACGGGTGGCATAGTCCAATATAACCAAAATGTACTGATGCCCCCTAGCGGACTTCACTATTGGACCTACCAAATCCATGGAATCCTCTCAAAGGGAGCCTCAATGATAGGAAGGGGTACTAGCGGGTTATGGAAATGTGGCATAGTTGCCGACTTCATGACCCCAGGCCAATAAAATCTCTGCAACACTCTCTCTAGGGTTTCTCGGGTTTTCCCTTGTCCCCAGATAACACCAACTTCCTGTAAGGTTTGGGCACCACAAGTTGCTCAATGGTTTCTTCTGCCCTTTGAGCCACCTGATAAAGTAGGTCCCATTCCATGATGAAGTACGGGTAAGTGCAGGTCGTATCTGGGTTCACTAACTCACCATCTATTTTCACTACGTTTTCCCGTGCCTTTATTAGGGTGAGGTCCTTTAACTGTTCGGTGGCAAAGTTTTCCCTGTGAACCTGGAGATCAGAAAACTCTACAGACGGCATGTTTTCGTCTGAGGATGTTGGCTCCTCCCCAGTTTCTTGAGTCTCCCCTGCCAATACCGACAATGGGAATTCTGGAGAGTCCTCACCACTCTTAGAGGTATTCTGGTTATCAGATTTCTGGTATGTAGAGGCACCAGTGGGGGGCTCAGGATAATCCCATAGTTCCCAGAACTTTGGAAAATCCCTTCCCACAATGGCATCATGTGGTAAGTGAGACACTAACCCTACCGGATGAGAGAGGGTACCTTTGGAGGTCTCAAAACACACTGTAGTCACAGGATACTCTCGGGTGTCCCCATACACACAAATAACAGTTACCTTGTTATTCCCAGAGACCCCTGTAGTAACTAATTCAGCCTTTATCAGTGTCACCAGGCTACCTGAATCCAGCAACACAACAACATTTTTACCATTAATACACATCTTGCATAAATGTT
Source organism: Rana temporaria (assembly GCF_905171775.1). Lineage (NCBI taxonomy): Eukaryota > Metazoa > Chordata > Amphibia > Anura > Ranidae > Rana > Rana temporaria. The sequence continues at coordinate 181,312,168 of NC_053491.1, forward strand.
TTTCAGTTCCCCGAATAGCAGTGCATGCGACTGTCGCAAACAGCGACCAACGTCTGTCCCTTAGAAAGTCGCATTGCATGGGTTCATCCACAATCGGACAATTTGCTGCAATGTGTCCCTCTTGCCGGCAGCGGTAGCAAACAATCCTTTTTGCTGCCTCTTGAGGCCTTGACTTTCCGGGCTGTTCTTGCAGACACTAGGGAGAACCCCCACCCTCTCACTCTCTCCACCCTCACCCCTTGGAATCATCTTACCTGCCACTGGAGATGGTCTGGTCTTAGGGTGGAAAGTCTGTGAGTCTCTGTAAGAGGCAGTCAGGTTCTCTGTAGCCAAGTACCTCTCAACAAGATCCACAAGCTTATTGGCCGTTTCTGGGTCTCCATGGCTTACCCACTTTTGGATGGGAGTAGGAAGAGCTCTCAGGAAGCGATCCATCACAACATGTTCCACAATCTTTGGTGCAGACAGTGGCCCAGATTCAAGTAGATTTGCGCTTTATTTGCGGGGGAGCAGGGCAACGATTTTGCCCTGCGCCCCCGCAAATAATTTGCGCTACCCTCGATTCACGAAGCAGTAGCTCCGTGATTTGCTAGGGCGCGCCGGCAAATTTGCCCGGCGTAAGCGTGCGCAAGTTAAATGATCCCGCCGGGGGCGGGAATCATTTAAATTAGGCGCGCTCCCGCGCCGAGCGTACAGTGCATGCTCTGTCGGGAAACTTTCCCGACGTGCATTGCGGCAAATGACGTCGCAAGGACGTCATTTGCTTCAAAGTGAACGTGAATGGCGTCCAGCGCCATTCACGAATCACTTACGCAAACGCCGTGAAATTCAAATTTCACGGCGCGGGAAGGCCGGCTATACTTTAGCATTGGCTGCCCCTACTATTAGAAGGGGCAGCCTTGCGCTAAAGTTTGGGCGTAAAATGAAGGATGGATGGCCGCACTCCAAACCAAACAGGTTGTCTTTATTTAAACGAACAGCAAAACATACCAGATCACAGCAACAGAAACAGGAGGATAACCGACGTTTCGCACTGACTTAGTGCTTATTCATGGATAAGCACTAAGTCAGTGCGAAACGTCGGTTATCCTCCTGTTTCTGTTGCTGTGATCTGGTATGTTTTGCTGTTCGTTTAAATAAAGACAACCTGTTTGGTTTGGAGTGCGGCCATCCATCCTTCATTTTACGCCCATGCTTGCCTAGTGCACTGCCAGCACCCTTGGAATCCTACACCTGTGTATGACCCTATAGCAGACCCACCTTGAGCGGTGATTTTCCTTCTTTTCTTGCGCTAAAGTTGCCGTACGAAACTCCGTACCTGGCTTGCGCGGGGCCCGCGCAAGCTTGTGAATGAGTGGTAGTATGCAATTTGCATACTACACGCTGATCACAATGGGAGCGCCCCCTAGCGGCCCACGCAAGAATGCAGCCTAAAATCTGCGAGGCATAAGAGCCTTATGCCACGCAGATTTTAGGCTGCAGTCGGTGTAACGAGGTTCCTGAATCAGGAGCACTCGTTACACCGGAGCAAGTAAGCAATTGCGCCGTGTAACCTATGGTTACACGGGCGCAATTGCTTCTTGAATCTGGCCCAAAGTCTCTGGCTGTAGCCACTTCCTGATCAGGTGAATGAGATCATACATTTGAGATCTGGGGGGGTTTTCCAAGTCCAGTTATGCACGTGCTGAGCCCGGACAGCCAGAGTGACACCCAGCCGTGCCAATATTTCAGTTTTTAGCACCACATAGTCTTTTGCTTGGTCAGGCTCTAAGTCATAATAAGATTTCTGCGATTCCCCAGTCAACAGAGGGGCCACCAGTCCAGCCTACTGCTCCTTGGGCCATTTTTTCCTTTCAGCAGTCCTTTCAAATGTGGTCAAAAACACCTCTGGGTCATCCTCTCCAGTCATTTTTGTCAGTAAACGAATCACCCCAAAGGATGCGGTATTTGTGGAACCACTTGCCTCACTGGTCTGTGGACGTTGCTGCATTAAAGTCTCCATTTGTTGTTGTAGCCTCTGCTCTTGCTTCTGCAACAGGTCATGAAGTGGGCCTCAGATTGCTGCTTGGCTTGTAGCTGAGCTTCCAGACTCTGTTGGTGAGCTTGTTGGTGGGCTGCGAGGCTCTGTTGTTGAGCTGCAAGGCTCGTTTGCAAACCTGCATTTGTCTGCTGCTGATTGGCATTTGCTAGAGCCAGCTGTTTCAGTATCTCCTCCATGCTGGCCTTTCAAAAAAACTACCTCTGGTTCTCCACCAACTGTGAGGGGGTTAGCCCGTCAGCGGGTGTGTGTGACCCCCTGGACGGGTTCAGCACACAAAAACAATTAGGCACAGCAGACGATGGTAGTGGTAGTGGTAGGGTACTCATGGTTTTAATATGGGTTAGCTGTGCTTTACCATAGGCGTCTATTATCTCTCGTGGCTTTGGTGTGCTTTCAGAAAATACACCCAAACCCTGAGACATAATAGAAGTTTAAGGGAAAAATATTGGGGCAGATCCACAAAGAAATTACGCCGGCGTATCAATAGAAACGCCGGCGTAATTTCTTTAATTTCTTTAATTTAAAAAATCCAGCGTTGTATCTTTGTTTTGAATCCTCAAAACAAGATACAACGGCATCGTGGCTTGATCCGACAGGCATACGTCTTCGTACGCCTTCGGATCTTAGATGCAATTTTTCGGCGGCCGCTAGGTGGCGTTTCCGTCTAAATCGGCGTCGAGTATGCAAATTAGCTATTTACGGCGATCCACGAACGTACGTCGGCCCGTCACATTTTTTTCTGTCGTTTGCGTTCGGCTTTTTCCGGCGTATAGTTAAAGCTGCTGTTCTGAGGCGTACTCAATGTTAAGTATGGCCGTCACCGTCGTAAGCATTGGCTGGTTCCGGTTTAATTTCGAGCATGCGCACTGGGATACCCCCAGGGACGGCGCATGCGCAGTTAAAAAAAAACGTTGTTTACGTCGGGTCACGACGTATTAACATAAAACACGCCCCCATCACTTCCATTTGAATTTCGCGCCCTTACGCCGCAACAGATACGCTACGCCACCGTAACTTACGGAGCGGATTCGTTGTGGATTCAAACAAAACAAAAGTAAGTTACAGCGGCGTAGCGTATCTTAGATACGCTGCGCCTGGCGCAGATGTATGTGGATCTGGGCCATTGTATTTAGTGTCAGTGCAACAAATAATGCACACATATGTGGTATCCCCATGGGTAGGAAATGGTATTTATTTGTTTATTTTGTTTATGTATTTATTATTTTTTTAGTTGTGGGTAATAGTATAAAGTACATTTTAAAGTTATGATTATTATTATACAGGATTTATATAGCGCCGACAGTTTACGCAGCACTTTACAACTTAAAATGTTTTTTTTTTTTTTACTATTCTGGATTAGTTTTGCTTAATAATAAAAAGTAATCAGAGGATATGCATTCTTTTTTTACCATCAAATGAAAACCCGATTTGTCATGAAAAAAAAACACAGTGCCTTGAGATTTTGCATACTTTAAAAGGATGCTATGAGGGAAAAAATGTTGAAAAGTGCTGAATTAGTGCATAGTCTGCTGACAAACTGGACTTTCATATCTTGGCTGCCAAACAAATATACCCTGTTACCAAAATTAATACACGTGTTAAGATCCTAGAGAAAGCACTACTGTATCATCAATACAAAAGTGAACATAATATTAACTAAATGATCCAAGGCCGAATAAACAAATATCAATGGCATGACGAATTAACCCATATATCAATTATAGAAATCAATAAAAGAAAAAAAAATTCAAACCAATATAATTTCCCTTCTGACGCGTTTCGTGTGCTAATACATCATCTGGGGTGATGATGTATTAGCACACGAAACGCGTCGGGTCATTTCCACTGTCGCCTCACATATGTATACATGCGTGATTTGTACAGCCTACATGTGAGTGTACCTGTTTTACTTTATTAAAAATTTGGTTTTATTTAACTGGATTACGCTATGTGGCCACTTTTCTCCTTTATCTTCTCTGGCTATTGATATCATTGGAGCGATACTGTTGTGGAACTTTTATATCCTCGCATGTCTTCCCATGGTTGGAATTACCATCTAAACAGCTAACCAGACGTGGACATCAACTTAACCCCCTGTGTGCCTGATTCAGAACCACACATATAAGCTTGAGCTGACTTGTAGTGGCGTATGTCACCACAAGTCCACCCCTTCTGGTAAGCCTCCATTTCTATCTGGTGGTGGTCACTCTTCACTGAAAAGAAGCAATTAACAGTTTATGCATTGTTTATCAGCATTCACGTGGTGGAATTTATTTCAATGGACTTCAGCACAATTTATTGAGCATTTTATGATTCCGTTGATGGAATGATAATTATATGGACTTCATTTTTATATTGATCACTGCAATTTTTATTGCGATACATTTTCATTCATTTGCAATTTATATTCACATTTTTATTGCATAGTAATATGTTTTTATGATACGTATTATCTAAGCGCTACACATTTCTTCCCACATTCTATTTTGCTAATTTATTCTTTTTTAGCAGTGTTAGCAGCTGTTTCTTTACAGGCAGCGCAGTGTATACCATATTTTCTTGTGTTCAATGTTAAGTATGGCCGCCGTTTCCACGTCTAATTTTGAAAATTTTACGTCGTCTGCGTAAGTCGTCCGTGAATGGGGCTGGCCGCCATTTACGTTCACGTTGAAAATAATGACGTCCTTGCGACGTCATTTAGAGCAATGCACCCTGGGAGTTTTTACGGACGGCGCATGGCAGTTCGTTCGGCGCGGGGACGCGCTTCATTTAAATGAAACATGCCCCCTACCCGCCCAATTTGAATTCCGCCGTGAGAGATACACTACGCCGCCGTAACTTACGGCGCAAATTCATTGAGGATTCAAACCAAAGCCAAGTAAGTTACAGCAGCGTAGCGTATCTTACATATGCGCCGGGCGCAGCGTATGTATGTGGATCTGCCCCAGTGTATGTAGAAAAAGAGCTTCTGAGAGCTGTAGTTCTGGAGGCGTGCTTATTGCCGTTGGAACTGAGCTCCCTGCAGCTGCAAGAATTTTAGAAGCCTGATGTTGACCTCACAAGCAGCAATACAAATTATTTCTTGGTGCATAAAAAAGGAAAGAGAAAAAAAAAAACTTGATGCAAAGAGGGAGGTTTGAGAATAAATGTTGGTCATGTCCATACAAATTCTTTAGAAAATAGATCATTTGGTATTCATAGAGTGTCTTTGTGTCTAACAATGTCTAAGAATAGCTGTTTAAAGACTGAGGGGTAGATTCACGTAGAATGGCGTATCTTTGTGCGGGCGTAACGTATCCTATTTACGTTACGCCTCCGCAACTTTTACAGGCAAGTGCCGTATTCTCAAAAGATAGTTGCGGCGGCGTAGCGTAAATAGGCCGGCGTAAGCCCGCCTAATTCAAATTGTGAAGAGGTGGGCGTGTGTTATGTAAATTAACCATGACCCGACGTGGAATTTCCCAATGTGCATTGCTCCGTAGTACGCCGCAAGGATGTATTGGTTTAGACGTGAACGTAAATGACGTCCAGCCCCATTCACAGACGACTTACGCAAACAACGTAAAATTTTCAAATTTTGTCGCAGGAACAACGTCCATACTTAACATTGGTACGCCGCATATACGCCTCATATAGCAGGGGTAACTTTACGCCGGGAAAAGCCTAACGTAAACGGCGTATCTGTACTGCGTCGGCCGGGCGTACGTTCGTGAATTTGCGTATCTAGCTGATTTACATATTTCTAGGCGTAAATCAGCGTACACGTCCCTAGCGGCCAGCGTAAATATGCAGTTACGATTCGACGGCGTAAGAGACTTAGGCCGGTCGGATCTAATACAAATCTATGCGTACCTGATTCTAAGAATCAGGCGCATAGATACGACCGCCCAGACTCAGAGATACGATGGCGTATCTGGAGATACGCCGTCGTATCTCCTCTGAGAATCTAGCCCCGAGTATGTGAAACACCTTTGTCAGAAAAGACATGAGAAATTACAATTGCTTGTCCTATTTGTAATTCCTCTTTGTTTTTGTTTGATCCTTATCAGTTAACAACTGCTTTTGACCTTTTGACCAATGTAATACAACATGAAGTGAAGAAGATGGAGACATGCATCCTAATGGATTAAAAAATATTGTTAACTGTTTGCATTAGATAAACTGTAGAAATAGAATGAAAACAACAAGAAATATAGTAAAATATTAATTTGTACCCAGAAAAAAAAAAAAAAAAAATCAGAATGAAGGGTTTACAAAGTGCACTATGAGGTTTAAGTGGTTAGCACTTTTTGCTCTGCAGCACTCGGGTCTTGGGTCTATTTTCACCGCTATATGAATGTAGTTTATACATTTATAGCTTGTTTATCTGGTTGTCTGGCAAGTTTGTAGGTTACATGGCTTGCCCCCAAAATTTCGTTTACGTTGTGTGAGTGTGTGTATGACTGTATAAAGCCATTAAATGTTAAGCAACTATTAGGATCAGAGGCTAATGTGAATGACTAATGTGAATGTTCTTTCTAAAATCCTGCAGAAAATGCTTCCGTGGCATAGAAAAGTGTGGAAAAAAAGGAATTCATAAAAATAAAAAGAGCAAATATACATAAACTATCATGTGTTCCCATAGCCTGTAATGTAATTTGAAAAATTGGTCCTTTTCTTGTAGCAACAGTTGTCTTTTTAATTTTGCAATTTTTTTAATGCCAAACACATATTACATCCTCCTACCAGTAGACATTGGAGAAAGATCTGTGAAGTTCTGTCTCTGGCTCAGGCCTGGTGCACACGATAGGATTGATCCGCGGATACGGTCCGCCGGACCGTATCCGCGGATAAATCCTCTGAGGATTTTGATCCGATGGAGTGTACACACCATCGGATCGAAATCTGCGCCAAATTTCCATCGCGTTGACGTGTCGCGCCGTCGCCGCGATGATGACGCGGCGACGTGCGCGACGCTGTCATATAAGGATATCCACGCATGCGTCGAATCATTACGACGCATGCGAGGGATGGGTTCGGACGGATCGATCCGGTGAGTCTGTACAGACCACCGGATCGATCCGCTGGAGCCGATTCCAGCAGATAGATTTGTTAGCATGTCTACAAATTTTTATCTGCTGGAAATCGGAAATATCCGCGGATAAATATCCGCTGAAACGTACACACCAGGGGATCTATCCGCTGAAACCGATCCGCTGAGATTTTTCAGCGGATGGATCCTCTCGTGTGTACGGGGCCTCAGAGTCTGGGGGAGAAAGTTTGGAGGAATCTAAAACCAGGAACTAAAGAAAGCTGTAAGGACAGAAATACACTAGCTGTCATAAATGACTTGCTTTTGAAAGTGCATGTCTCAAGACTGTAACCCTGATTCAGACTTTTCTACATCCAGAACCTTAATATGCTCATGTTTGTTCTAGGTCAGTGACCTAATAAAGTAATTAATAGAGAAAAAAAATGATGGTCCCTAAATAATCATGTAAAAAAACAAGAAAAAAAAAAAAAAACAAGTCAGGTATAGCAACTTCCCTGCTTTTATTATAACGGGATTCTGTTATACCCTGTACACATAGGGCCAGATCCACGTAGCAGATCGTAATTTTAGTCCGGCGTAGCGTATCGTAGTAACGCTACGCCGCCGCAACTTTGAGAGGCAAGTGCTGTATTCACAAAGCACTTGCCTCTAAAGTTACGGCGGCGTAGCGTAAATCTGCCGGCGTAAGGGCGCGGAATTCAAATGTTAAAGATGTGGGCGTGTTTTATGTTAATTTTACTTGACCCGACGTAAATGACGTTTTTCTGAACAGCGCATGCGCCGTCCGTGGGGGGTATCCCAGTGCGCATGCTTGAAAATAACCCACAACAAGCCAATGCTTACGACGTGAAAGTCATTCTACGCAAAGCCCTATTCACGAACGACTTACGCAAATGACGTAAAATTTTCAAAATTCGACGCGGGAACAACATCCATACTTAACATAGGATACGCCTCATATAGCAGGGGTAACTATACGGTGAAAAAAGCCTTACGGAAACGACGTAAAAAAATGCGCCGGCCTGTTGTACGTTTGTGGATCGCCGTATCTAGCTAATTTGCATACTCGACACGGAAATCAACGGAAACGCCACCTAGCGGCCAGCGTAAATATGCACCTTAGATCCGACGGCGTACTAAGACGTACGCCAGTCGGATCTAGCCCAGCTTCAGGCGTATCTTGTTTTGTGGATACAAAACAAAGATACGCCGGAGCAAACTAGAAGTTACGCGGCGTATCAATAGATACACCAGCGTAACTTCTTTGTGGATCTGGCACATAGTCAGAATTTCAGATGGAAAAAGCCAGATGGGAGCTTTTCATCGGATATTCCGACCGTGTGTATACCTCATCTGACTTTTTCCGTTGGAAATTCCGACGGATTTAGATAGAGAACATGTTTTCTATTGTTTCGATGGAAAACATTCCTATTGGAAAATCCGTTTGTCTGTATGGAATTCCGACGGGGAAAAAAAAGCATGCTCGGAAACAATTTGATGCATTCTCGGAAGCATTGAACTTAATTTTTCTCGGCTCGTCGTAGTGTTAGACGTCACTGCGTTCTTGATGGTCAGAATTTGGTGTGACCGTGTATGTATGCAAGCCAAGCTTGAGTGGAATTCCGTCGGTAAAACCATCCGATTTGTTTCCGTTCCATTCGAGTGTATGCAACATTAGAGTTTTTTTAAAGAGTAACCCCATGTTCTTACATGTTTTTTTTATAATATTCCAAACTGGCACACAAAATAATCAGATGACCTTCTGTTTTTGGTTATAATTTCAAGGTCCAATGGCACACTGTTGTGCCATGCAGCTTTGCATAAGTGTTTCTAAAGTTGCAACAGTACTAAAGTGTAGGCAACCTGAGGTAAATTAGAGCAACAAACACCAGCTTACCTATTGAGTGCTTTTTCCCAGAATCATTATGGGGTGCATGATCCATGTTGTGACTAAAAAGTTCCAAGTTATATAAAATCCAATCCTTTATTAATTCAAAGTGTTTGTCAAATCCCAACTGTGCCTGCAAGTACCTGCATTAGTCTTAAAAACATATACTGTATATATATAAGTACTGGAGCCTTTACTGATTACTGGTAGCTGAAATGACTTTATTCCAGCTTGTGGGGGAGCACAGGGCCTTGGATTCAAGGGGCTTTACAGATACAGATAGATCAACTTTAAGACTGACACAGACAGGGCTGCTATTAGAAATCACAGGCCCCCGTACAACTTATTTGGCATGCCACCCGAAAACATAAAACAAATATTTTTGCTGAAAATACACTGAAATTATTATTAGCAGACACAAACACAACATATGCTCTGTGTGTGAATTAGGTCTTGTGGCTCATTCGTATGGTTGTATTGGCCTGTACAGTCTGAATCAGTGTTTTTTTATGTGCCTGGAGCTGTGTGCAGGCAGTTTATGTTACACTAAAGCCCCTTTCACACTGGAGCGTTTTTTGGGCGTTATTCAAGCATTTTTCAGGCGCTTTGGCTTTAAAAAAAAAGCCTGTAAATTGCCTGCAAGAAGCCTCATCTGCAATCCCAATGTGAAAGCCCGAGTGCTTTTAGAGCCCTTTCACACTGCCAGCGCCCAGAAAAACGCTGGTAAAGCACCACTAAGACCCTAAAGTTTTAGGGCGTTTTTGCAGTGCCTCAGTGTGAAAGGGCAAGGCGTTTTTACAGCGCTTTCAATTTATTTCAATAGAGAGGGGCGTTTTTTTCAGCGCCCAAAATCTGCTCCAAAGATGCTGCTTGCAGGACTTTTCTCAACGCCCCACCAGTGCAACGCCTCAGTGTGAAAGGACAAGGCGTTTTTACAATTCATTTCAATGGAGAGCAAATATGCTGCTTGCAGGACTCAGTGTGAAAGGGTCCATTGAGATGCATGGAGAGCGTTTTATGAGCGTTTTAATAGCACTATTTTTAACGCTAAAACACTGTGAAAACGCTTCAGTGTGAAAGGGGTCTAAGGGGATGCAGCAGCTGTACAAATACAGCTGCAGATCTTAATTTGACAGGTGTGTGGGTGCAAGTGTATCACCCAGAACACAGGCAGTGTTTTGAGGCGCATTACACCTTCACACCTACAGCCACTGTGTCCCCCTAGAGCAGGGATCTCCAAACTATAGCCCGCCAGCTGTTGCCGAACTACACGTCCCATGAGGCATTGTAAAACTCTAATGCTGCGTACACACAACCGTTTTTCATGTCATGGAAAAAACTATGGGCCAGATCCACATAGAAATAGATCAGCACAGCGTATCAGAGATACGCTACGCCGCCGTACCTTACCTGGCGTAATTTCGAATCCTTAAAGATTTCGCGCCGTAAGTTACGGCGGCGTAGTGTCTCTGGCGGCGGAATTCAAATCGGCGATTAGGGGGCGTGTTTCATTTAAATGAAGCGAGTCCCCGCGCCGAAATAACTGTGCATGCTCCGTTTCTAAATTTCCCGCCGTGCATTGCGCTAAATGACATCGCAACGACGTCATTTTTTTTAACTTAGACGTGAATTACGTCCATCCCGATTCACGGACGACTTACGCAAAAAAAAATATTCAAATTTCGTCGCGGGAACGACGGCCATACTTAACATGGCAAGTCTAACTATACGCCGCAAATTACCAGCTTTAACTATACGCCGGAAAAAGCCGACTAGAGACGCCGTAAAAAAATGCGCTGACCACTCGTACGTTCGTGGATCGACGGAAATAGCTAATTTGCATACCCGACGTGGAAAACAGCGTGAACGCCACCCAGCGGACGCCGAAGTATTGCATCTTAGATCCGAAAGGCGTACGAGGACGTATACCTGTCGGATCTAACCCAGATGCCGTTGTATCTTGGTTTGAGGATTCAAACCAAAGATACGACGCGGGTAATTTGAAAGTACGCCGGCGTATCAGTAGATACGCCGGCGTACTTTGTCTGTGGATCTGCCCCTATGTTTTTCTCAATGTGATTCCTCTCAAGCCTGCCTTGCATACACACGATCGTGATAAAAAATGCTTGAGTATAGCGTGGTGACGTGCAACACGTGCAACACGTACAACGGTACAATAAAGGGGAAGTTCCATTCGAATGGCGCCACCCTTTAGGCTGATTATGTTAATTTCCCATCTAATAACTTGCTTCTGAGCATGCACGTTTTTTTCCCCGTCGTTAAAGCGTACACACGACCATTTTTCACGATGAGAAAAACAACGACAAGAAAAACGATGAGAAAAAATAGAGCAGGTTCTGAATTTTTAATGATCTCGACGAGAAAAATGCTCTGGAGCCTACACACGATAGTTTTTAATGACCAATTTAAAAAAAATTCTCATCATGAAAAACGGTCGCGTGTGCGCGGCATAACATTCTCAGACATGACTAGGCATGATGGGAATTGTAGTTCCTAAACAACTGTAGGGCCATGGTTTGCAGTAATAGGCAGCTCCAGCTGCATAAACAAACCGCTCATTCACACTGTATGAGAACATGTGTGAATGAACCCTTCATTTTTTAACTCTTAACTCCGGTCAAGTTTTTATTGCTGTCTGTATCCCCGCTAGCTAGATTCTCTTTTTTCTTTTGTCCTGGTGAACATTGTTATCAAGATAAAGTAATGGGAAATGCAAAGATTTACAGTAGTCATCAGAGAAAGAGTGGAGTGGAAATCTTGGATGCCTGATCCTGTGATAGCTGTTTAGAGGGAAATCCCTTCTATTTCCTTTCACTTCCTGTCCTTTATGTCTCATACCCATATGTATGCTCTCACGAAGGTCTGTCTTCAGCCACCTGCTGAAATCAATGACAGGCTGCTGGCTACACAAATCTCCATACGCATCCCAGAGAACACATCTGTGGGGGTCCAATAGACAGATCAGAAAGCAGTCTGTTTGCATGACCCATATGAAATAAAATATATGAAAAATCAGATAAGAGAAGAAGAATATATAGAGAATTAAGGGGGTAATCCACAAAGATCCGGCGTAACGTAAATTTTCCCATTTAAGTTACACTGCCTTAAAATTTCTACCTAAGTGCCCGATCCACAAAGCACTTACCTAGAAATTTTTGGCTGTGTAACATAAATTCCGCCGGCGCAAGGCATTCCTCTTTTCATGGGGGCGATACCCATTTAAATTAGGCGCGCTCCTGCGCATGCTCGTGACGTCATTTTCCCGACGTGCATAGCACGAAATTACGTTACGCCGAGCTTTGTGGATCGCGACGGGTCAATAAAGTTGCGTCGGGAAAAAAAAAAGATACGGCGAAAAAAAAAAAATCCAAAACAAAAAAAAAATCGCGTCGCTGGACAGAAGAGTCTGCTTTTACATGGTGTAAACAGTTTACACTTTGTAAAAGCAGCCCTAATTTTGCGTTTGCAAACTAAAACTTACGGAGAAAAAACGAAGCTGAAAAGCTTCGTGGATCTCCGTAAGTGCTAATTTGCATACCCGAGGCGGCATTTCGACACAAAATGCCCCCAGCGGCGGACGCGGTACTGCATCCTAAGATCCAGGAGTGTAAGTCCCTTACACATGCCGGATCTTCTGCCTAACTATGGATCAGTTCTGTGGATCAGTTCCATAGTTAGAAACAGGGATACGACGGCGTAACAGCAGTTACGCCGGCGTATCCCTTTTGAGGATCTGGCCCTATATGCCAGGAATATGGCAAAAATGGGATGAATTTCGGTCTTTAACAAATATGATAGAATATCTAAAAGAACAAATAACCCTTTAATTAAATAAATTACATTTTTTTTTTGTGTGATTGACATGATTAGGTATGAATGGGTATGGAAAAGAGAAGAATATGTTAGTGTGAATGTAGTAGTTATTTATGATAAAGAAGTTAATAGATATTAATCAAGGCTTTTACTTATATTTATTATATAACAAGAAGAAACAAATGTGTATTGTAATGAACCTTGTATAACTGTACACATGTTGTATAAATTGAAAACACAAATCTCCATACGCATCCCAGAGCACACATCTGTGGGGGTCCAATAGACAGATCAGAATGCTGTCTGTTAGCATCATGTCCCATGCATTAGATCTTCATGGATGTACACTTAGGTTTGCATGTGGAAGACTGTGCAGCCTGCAGCTGGTTAATGATTTCAACAGGCTGCCTACACGCCCATGCATGAAATACTTGTGAACCCCACATGGCTGAAGATGGTGCTTTGCAATCAGTACGTTCAGGGCCGGTGCTACCACTAGGCAAACTATGCAGCTGCCTAGGGCACCCTGTTGTCTAGGGAGCCAAGCCACTGGTGTTCATACTTTCTTCTCTGTGTAGCAAGAAATTAAGTCTCAGCATCAGCAGACAGCCGCCGCTCCATTCGCACATACTGTAGTGTCAGAGGCGCAGCAACGGCGGAGGACTGTGTCTCTGTCCCGACTCCCAAATTAATGGAAGCAAGCAAACATTCATTTCAGTATCCCCCTTTATTAAACGATGCTGCACATATTGGCCCGGATTCTCAAAGCACTTATGCCGACGTATCTCGAGAGTAAAGTGTAAATGTGCGCCTTCGTATCTATGCGCCGTGCCAACAGAACTAGATACGCCTGAAATTAGGCTTCATCCGACCAACGTAACTTTCCTACGCCGGCGTATCGTGGTCGCATATTTACGCTGGCCACCTCATTGCAAATATGCAAATGAGGGAGATACGTCGATTCACGAACGTAGTTGCGCCTGGCGCATAATATACGCGGTTTGCGCAAGGCTTACGTCCGGCGTATAGTTATTCCCCATCTATGAGGTGCAGCTCCTGCAAAGGTATGGACCAGGGAACAGCCGTCGTATTTTACATTGTTTACGTAGTACTACGTGAATAGGGCTGGGCGTAGGTTACGTTCACGTCGTAGGCAGTGATTCGACGTATCTCAGGCCCCATACACACGAGAGAATTTATCCGCGGATACGGTCCAGCGGACCGTATCCGCGGATAAATCCTCTCGAGGATTTCAGCAGATTTCTATGCGATGGCGTGTACACACCATCGCATTGAAATCCGCGCTGAAATCCTCTGGCGATGACGTGTCGCGCCGTCGCCGCGATTATGACGCGGCGACGGGCGCGACGCTGTCATATAAGGAATTCCACGCATGCGTCAAATCATTACGACGCGTGCGGGGAATCCCTTTGGACGGATGGATCCGGTGAGTCTGTACAGACGAGCGGATCCATCCTTTGGGATGGACTTCAGCAGATGGATTTGTTGAGCATGTCAGCAAATATCCATCTGCTGGAAATCCATCCCAGGGGAGATTTATCCGAGGATAAATATCCGCCGGAGTGTACACACCATAGAATCTATCCGCTGAAACCCATTTGATGGGATTTATCTGCGGATAGATTCTATGGTGTGTATGGGGCCTTAGGCATTCGATCCGACGTGATTCTGAGCATGCGCACTGGGATGCTTCCACGGGACGGCGTTCATTCGGCCCATCATTTGCATGGGGTCACGGTTCATTTAAATGGATCACGCCCACTTCCACCTACTTTGAATTAGGCCGGCTTACGAATTTACGTTACGCCGGCGCAACGTTGGGAGCATTTCCTTTGTGAATACTGTGCTTGACGCTCTGCGCAGCATCGGCGTAGCGTATATTCGATACGCTACGCCCGCATAAAGATGCGCCGAGGTATGTGAATCCGGGCCATTGTGTATTTGGTCGGTGTAAATAACAGTTTCTAGAGATATTTGTCTCAAAAAAGCCCCTTTTATTGTTTCTTTTGTCAAAAACAAAACAAGTTTCCTTACTTTGAGTGATAAAACAGATTCACTTGTCTTTAGTTGCAAGAAAAGACATGAAAGATTTTGTGCATTTGGATTCAGAAGAAGCTTGAAATAACAATAGAATATAAAAAAATATACAAGTACTGCAGTAAACATCTCATTTTGAAACAAGCTGGCATGCCTTCAAATAACAGAATGCTGTGAGTTTATTCTTCTGTAGTTACAAAATGTTATGTTACCCTTATTACATTTTTAATGTACTTGTCAGGTTTTTTTGTTTATGCTATTGAATATTCCTCTATGTTTGACACATCGGAAGAGAAAAACTTTCAAAGGAACCATTTAACCATTTCAGGCTTTCTGTAAAAAGCAGGTTATTTACTGAAAAACAGAACAAATATCAAATTCACATTTTCTACATTTTCTGCATCTTTTTATTTACAGAAACAATAACATGCAACATATGCTAAGTCAACTGTTGCAGGCAAAATATTTATACCTACATTTGAGCTGTTTCACTATCTTTCCTTGTTTGTTCACTATTATTGTGTGATTTTAACCACTTCGGGTCCACCCTGTAGCAGTATTACTGTGCGCCAGATCACGTATATATACATGATCTGACACTTCCGAGTAGGGGTAGCGCATGCACGCCATCAGCGGCTCGTTTCCGCTGTGATTACACACAGTGGAAGCCGATCAGCGGGTGCATGGTGCCTGATTTCCGCCGATATCTGCCAATCGTTAGGCAGAGAGGCAGAACTGCGATCTGCCTATGTAAACAAGGCAGATGTCAGTTCTGACAGGAAGGAAGGGAAAGAATTTGTGTCCCTGCAAACCAGGGAATAAACTCCATGGGCTGGATTCACGTAGATCTGCGCATTTTTACGGTGGTGTAGCGTATCGTATTTACGCTACGCCGCCTTAAGTCAGAGAGGCAAGTGCTGTATTCACAAAGCACTTGCCTCCTAACTTACAGCGGTGTAGCGTAAATGGGGCCGGCATAAGCGTGCCTAATTCAAATGAGGATGAGGGGGCGTGTTTTATGTAAATGATTGGTGACCCGACGTGATTGACGTTTTTTTACGAATGGCGCATGCGCCGTCCGTGTACATATCCCAGTGTGCATTGCTCCAAAGTACGCCGCAAGGACGTATTGGTTTCGACGTGAACGTAAATTACGTCCAGCCCCATTCACAGACGACTTACGCAAACAACATAAAATATTCAAATTTCGACTCGGGAAGGACGCCCATACTTAACATTGGCTACGCCACCTAGGGGGCAGCTTTATCTTTACGCGGCGTACCTCTTACGGAAATGGCGTATCTTTACTTCGATGGGCAAGCGTACGTTCGTGAATCGGCGTATATCTAGTCATTTACATATTCTACGCCGAAATCAACGGAAGCGCCACAGAGAAATTGCACGCTAAGATACGACGGCGCAGGCCGTCGTATCTTAGCTAGGTTTAAGTGTATCTCAGTTTGAGCATACACTTAAACTTACGACGGGCTTAGATTCCGAGTTACGTCGGCGTATCTACTGATACGCCGGCGTAACTCTTTGCGAATCCAGCCCCATCTCTTTCCCTAGTGAAAGCCTCTCCCACAGTATAGTAAAACACTAGCTAGGCACACATTTATCCGTTTGATCGCCCCTGATCTTAACCCCTTCCAGCCAGTGTCTTTCATATAGTTACAGTGCATATTTATTTATCACTGTCCTTTGTATTAGTGTCACTGGTCCCCCGCATTATGGCAGTTCCGCTATAAGTCACTCATCGCTGCTATTGCTAGTAAAAAAAATAAAATATAAATAAAAGTTCATAAAATGATCCCATAGTTTGTAGACACTGTAACTTTTGCGCAAAACCAATCAATATACGCTTATTGGGATTTTTTTACCAATAATATGAAATTATGTAGCAGAATACCAAATTTATGAAGACATTCGATAAAAAACAAACAAAAAAAAAACATTGGATATGTTTTATAGCAAAAAGTAAAAAATATAGGGCCAGATTCATAGAAGAAATACGCCGGAGTATCTACTGATACTCCGGCGTATTTTCAAATTTGCCGCGTTGTTTCTTAATCTGTGATTCACAAACAAGATACGACGGCTTTTGGCTAAGATCCGACAGGCTTACGGCTTCGTACGCCTTCAGATCTTAGGCTGCAATACTTCGGCCGCCGCTGGGTGGAGTTCACGTCGTTTTCCAGCGTCGGGTATGCAAATTAGCTTTTACGGCGATCCACAAAGGTACTCGCGTGCGTTATGTCGTCGCAAGTCGGTTTTTCCCGTCGCAAAGTTAAGCCTGCTTACATTTTTTTTTCGGCGTAAGTACGTTACGCACGTCGCCATTCACAAACACGTCCGGGCGCCGTAATTTCGCGCAAAGCACGCGGGATATTTCCAAACGGAGCATGCGCAGAACGTTCGGCGCGGGAACGCGCCTAATTTAAATGGTACACGCCCCATTTGAATTAGGCGGGCTTGCGCCGGACGGCTTTACGCTACGCCGCCGAAAGTTTACACGCAAGTGCTTGGTGACTCAGGCACTTGCGCTGAAAACTTGCGGCGGTGTAACGTAAAGACGATGCGTTACGCCACCGGATTTGTACCTGAATCTAGCCCCTAGTTTTTTCCCCTCAAAATGTAGTATTTTTTTGTTTATGACCGTGCAATTGTCAGTTAAAATAACGCAGTATCAAAAAACGGCCTGGTCATGAAGGGGGTAAAACTTTGGGAGGTCAAGTGGTTAATGGACTATAGCATTAAATAAGAAAAAATCAACACAGGATACACTCTGGGTGCATTTTATTTCTTATACTTGCTCATTAAAGCATAAATGTCCAGAAAAAAACATTCTGTTTTTAACTACTTCAGCCCCAGAAGAATTTACCTCCTTCCTGACCAGGGCACTTTTTGCGATTCAGCACTGCGTCGCTTTAACTGACAGTTGCACGGTTGTGCGACGTGGTACCCAAACAACATTTTTGTCCCTTTTTTCCCACAAATAGAGCCAGTGCCGTCCCAAGACATTGTGCTGCCTGTCCTGTCACAAGGCAGAACAGGGAAATGCCTTGTTTACACAGGCCTCCCCCTGTTCTGCAGCTATGTGACACGATCGCAGGACACCGGTGGACATCAAGTTCGCGGGTCCCACAGGCACCGTCACAGAGCTTGCGGTGGGCGTGCACGGCGAGATTTTTAAAGCAACAGCCAGGTACGTTGCTTTGCCCACACAAGCCATTCTGCCGACATCTATGTTCGTGAAGCGGTTAACTTTGGATAAAGTTTAGTTAAATTAAAAAAGTTTTTTCTTTATGCCGTCTGGGGCTCTGTTGTTTTCTGTGTTGGTAACAATGAGTTTATCAAACAGGAAGTGAGAGAAATTCTGTAACAGACAGTAATAAAAAGGTGTCTGGGGTTCAAGTCTTCCCTTAGTATCCTTACCGTAACCCTGTCATGGATGGTTAAAAAATATCCAAAAACAGTACAGTACCCTGTAAAGAAAAGTTTCATATTTACCTGTCCGTCAGCTGGTTTACAGATACTTTGCTGTGAATCAGAGCTCCCATAATCCTAATCTGCACTTCTGGTTGTGTAAACAAAGCTGATTTATTCACAGGGAGCTGCTTTTTGGATTTTTCCTAATACCCTGACAGGTTTCTATTGAACCGGCCGATGCTGGCCGATATTCCGGCAGTGTGTACTAGGCTTAGAGGGTCACTAAAGGATTTTTTTTTTTTAGCTCAATAGCTTCCTTTACCTTACTGCAGTCCTGGCTTCATGTCCTCATTGTTCGTTTTTGCTTTGAAGTAGCTGTAATTCTGCTGTGATCTCCACACTTCCTGGTTGTCTGTTTCCTTATAACCATGGTACTGGGAGATTTTCACGGTGGTCTAAGCTGTCATTACTGTGTGTCTAAAACTCCTCAGAACCAATCAGATTAATTTTAAAAACAAAACACTGCCCTGGATTTGTTTGTTATTGTTCTGTGAGTCTTCCCGACTCACCTCTCACCCGGAACTTCATGTATGTACCTTTAAAACCGAAAGTGAAACTAGAGGCACATTATATGATTGAATTTAATCTATTTTTAATCATTTTTAAAAGGAATCAGTTAACTTTTATGTCTCTATACCCTGTAAACAGTCATTTCAGCAAAAAAAATGTTTTTCCTTTAGTGACCCTTTAAGTTATTGGAAGGTTGTAAACTTTGATTGCTGCAGTTTCATTCACTAACCTGATGAGTGTGGAGAGGTTTGTTTTATAGTTTAGAGCTGGCACTATTACCATAGACACTAAAAGTGAGCTGCAGAGCCAGTAAGTGGTGGGTATATTTTTACAGAGCCACTTACCACCAATGCTGTTGGGGTGGGAAAACTTTTTCAGTCAGCCCATGACCACAAATTCTGGGTAGAGGGTTTATTGTTCAAGCCACCATCAATG
This sequence comes from Rana temporaria, assembly GCF_905171775.1. Classification (NCBI taxonomy): domain Eukaryota; kingdom Metazoa; phylum Chordata; class Amphibia; order Anura; family Ranidae; genus Rana; species Rana temporaria. Next base: position 181,331,455 of record NC_053491.1, read on the forward strand.
CTGGAATGGAGTGGGGAATTATTGTTCCAGCCATCCATTGATTGCCAGAGCTAAGGGGATGATTTATTGTTCCAGCCAGCCACTGACCACCAATGCTGGGGGAGGGTTTGTTGTTACAGCTAGCCATTGATTACTAATGAGGGGGGGTCAGCCTTACTACCCTTGACAAGTCAGTGTTCGTATTTATTACCACTGACACAAGTGCTGGGGATTTACTATTACTGCTAATAGCACCAATGCTGGAGCTTAACCACTTAAGACCCGGACCTTTATGCAGGTAAAGGACCTGGGCAGTTTTTGCGATTTGGCACTGTGTTGCTTTAACTGGCAATTGCGATGTGGCTCCCAATCAAAATTGGCGCCCTTTTTTTCCCACAAATAGAGCTTTCTTTTGGTGGTATTTGATCACCTCTGCAGTTTTTATTTTTTGCGCTATAAACAAAAATAGAGTGACAATTTTTTACTTTTTTCTATAATAAAAAAGATATTAAAAATATATTTTTTTCCTCAGTTTAGGCCGATACGTATTCTTCTACCTATTTTTGGTAAAAAAAATCGCAATAAGCGTTTATCCATTGGTTTGCGCAACATTTATAGCGTTTACAAAATAGGAGATAGTTTTATTGCATTTTTATTATTTTTTTTTTTTTTACTACTAATGGTGGCGATTAGCGATTTTTTTCGTGACTGTGACATTATGGCGGACACATCGGACAATTTTGACACATTTTTGGGACCATTGTCATTTTTACTGCAAAAAATGCTATAAAAATGCATTGTTTACTGTGAAAATGACAATTGCAGTTTGGCAGTTAAAGCGGTTGTAAACCGCATAAACATTTTTTTTTTCAAACCTGCAAGGCAAAAGGCATAATCAGCTAGTATGCACCGCATACTGACTGATTATGAAATACTTACCTCGGAACGAGGTGAAGAACACTTACCTGGTCCATGCTGAGCGAGATGTCATCTTGCTCTGGCGTGTCTTCCGGGTATCGCCGCTCCAGCGCTGTGATTGGCTGGAGCGGCGATGACGTCACTCCCGCGCGTGCGCGCGGGAGATTTAAATTCGGCAAGGTCCGGCGGCTGCCGGTCCTTTCGCTGTGGATTCCCCCCTGCGCGTGCGCCGCTGCAATCAGCGGCGCATTGCGAGGGGAATATCTCCTAAACCGTACAGGTTTAGGAGATATCATTTATACCTACAGGTAAGCCTTATTATAGGCTTACCTGTAGGTAAACGTGAAAAAAAGTGGGTTTACAACCACTTTAACTACTAGGGGGCACTGTAGGGGTTAAGTGTGACCTCATATGTTTTTCTAACTGTAGGGGGGCGGGGCTGGACGTGTGATGTCATTGATCGTGTTTCCCTATATTAGGGAACACACGATCAGTGAAGCTGCCACTGTGAAGAACGGAGAAGCTGTGTTTACACACAGCTCTCCCCCGTTCTTCAGCTCCGGGGACCGATAGCGGGTGTCCGGCGGCGATCGGGTCCGCGAGTCCCGCGCCCACGGTCACGGAGCTTCCCGCGCCCGCGACCCATGGCTGGGCATTTAAAGAGGACGTACAGGTACGTGCTTGTGCCCAGCCGTGCCATTCTGCCGACGTATATCTGCAGGAGGCGGTCCTTAAGTGGTTAAAGGAGTTGTAAAGGCAGAAGTTTTTTTATCTTAATGAATTCTATGCATTAAGATAAAACACCTTATGTGTGTAGCAGCCTACCCAGCACCCCCTAATACTTACCTGAGCACCATCACTATCCATCAAAGTTCACAAGTCCCACGGTCATCCAGGAGCCAATCAAAGTCAGTTAGCCAATCAGGAGAGAGAGGGGGCAGGGCCTAATAGCAGCTCTGTGTCTGAATGGACAAATGGAGCTGCAGCTCGGCTCGGGTGCCCAAGAATAGGAGGATCTGGGCTGCTCTGTGCAAACCTGCACAGAGCAGGTAAATATAGCATGTTTGTTATTTTTTTTATAGAAAAAAAGACTTTACAATCACTTTAAATTACTCCCACACTTCAAGCCATACACAGTAAATTGACATCCATTTTATTGGCCAAACTTCCAGGTGTTTGGCATGTGATGTGTGGCATTTTCTTCCTCATACCTTCAATGCGCTTCTCCTAACTATGAATATGTTGATTCTTCTTATTTGAAATAAAGGGCCAGATTCTCAAAAGAGTTACGCCGGTGTATCTACTGATACACCGGCGTAATTCGAAATTCCCGCCGGCGTATCATTGTTTTGTATTCACAAAACAAGATACGCCGGAATTAGGCTAGGATCCGACTGGTGTAAGTCACTTACACTGTCGGATCCTAAATGCAATACAACGCTGACCGCTAGGTGGCGTTTACGTTTATGTCTCATTTGACTATGCAAATGAGCCTGATACGCCGATTCCTGAACAAATTTGTGTCGCGTACTCGTCGCGTACGATGTTTCCGTAAGGGTAAGGTTACCCCTGCTATATGAGGGGTAACCTTACGCCAGTCCGCCGTATGCCATGTTAAGTATGGCGTCGGGTCCGCGTCGGCTTTTTCCGTCGGTTACGTCGTTTTCCTAAGTCGTTCTTGAATACGACTTTACGTCAATGACGCTCACGTCGGCGTCATTGACGTTTTCCGTCATGAGCTGGAGCATGCGCACTGGGCTATTTTTCAGCCCGGCGCATGCGCAGTTCAATTGGTGCGGGGGCGCGCTTAATTTGAATACTAGCTGCCCCCTTTGAATTACGCAGCCATACGCCTGGCCATTTACACTACGCCGCCGCAAGTTACGGAGCAAGTGTTTGGGGAATACGGCACTTGCTCCTGTAAGTTGTGGTGGCGTAGTGTAAATAGCTTACGCGCCGCTGCCGCAGGATGTAAGAGAATCTGGCCCTATGTCTTTATACCTTAAATGTATAACTCTTGTTCCAAAAGTCTGTGACCAATAGTTTGAGATAGTGTTAAAAATTGGGGTGTGATTGTGTGGGTATGGCTCCAATTTGGTGTTTAATTTTGTTAGTGTGTTTAAAGGTGAACATAATCCGTAGGGTGTCCCTGGATTTCATTTTGAAAACGTGGTGGTAACCATAAAATAGACATCATTAGATTGCCTCAGCATGTCTATAGGTACTTGTTCACCTATACAGATGATAATAAATTGGGCATTGTGTGTATACATATGCTTTGTAACCTACATTTGAACCAGTGCCATATTTTAGAGATGGTTTTTTATACACGTTTGACTGATTTTACACTTTTGTGTAGACCTAACCCATTTTGTTACTAACTATATTTTGTGGAATCTATTACAAGGATATAAAATAAATAGTCTCAGATGTTATGCAGTGTAAGTATAGTGGAGTCTAAGCACAGCAGAGTTCATGAATTTCCTTTCTTTAATATTTGAGAAATAGGATATGGTGAAATGTGCCCAAGTGACATACACAATGATGTTGTATGATTTATTTAAATATGTGTGAACCAAAGGAATATGTATCTTTGAACTTCCCTGACTATTGGCCTGCTGTTGCACAGGTAGGTTGTGCCATATGTGACTTTGTTGTATTTTTCTTGTCCTGCTTTTTGTTTCTGTACTATAGCAAAACTATAAATAAGGAATGCAAAGAAAATTTAAATATCTATCAATCCATAATCCATAATCAGTCCATTATCTGTGGGGATGAGCTGAACATAACTGGGTCCAGTCCGAGGCAGGTTTGATGAACACTGCTAAAATTCAAATGCCGAATCTGAACCCCATTTAAGGAGCTAAATGTTAAAAACAGCAACTGTCATTTTCTAGGATCACCAACATTACAGTATCAAGGGATTGCCAAAAATGGGGGATGGACACTGCCCTGGGGGACATGTACCAAAGTGAAAACATTTTTTTTTTTTTTTCATTTAATGGTGAGCAGCGACTTTAAAGTGGTCTAGGCTCCTTCAGAAAAAATAAAAGTCAGCAGCTACAAATACTATAGCTGCTGACTTTTAATATTAGGACACTTACCTCTCCAGGGATCCCGCGGTGTCTTCACCCCAGCCAATCTTTCAATTGACTCCCAGGTGCTACCACCGCCATTGCTTGTAAGGGAAACCGGCAGTAAAGCCTTGTGGCTTCACAGTCGGTTCTCTACTGCGCATGCACATGTGCTGCGCTTTGTGAATGACTCAGTGGTGGGGAAAGGAGGGGGGGGGGCATAAGTGCGAGCAGGTACCTGTCAAAACCAGGTACCCTCTACCCCCTCCCCCCCAAAAGGTGCCAAATGTGGAACCAGAGTGGGGAGGAGGCAGATAAGCGGAGTTTCCCCTTTTGAAAGGAGTTCCACTTTAACCACTAGCCGACCAGCCACCGTCATTATACGGCGGCAGGTCGGCTCTCCTGGGCGAGAGCCCGTAGCTATACGTCCTATCGTATAGCCGCCACTAGGGGGCGCGTGCGCGCCGCCGGAGGCGCTCGCGCGCGCCCCCCGCTCGCCCCCGACTCCCGTGCGTGTGCCCGGCGGGCGCGATCGCCGCCGGGCACACGCGATCGCTCGTTACAGAGCGGGGACCGGGAGCTGTGTGTGTAAACACACAGCTCTCGGTCCTGTCAGCGGGGGAAATGCTGATTTTCTGTTCATACAATGTATGAACAGAAGATCAGTGTTTCCCCCAGTGAGGCCACCCCCCCCCACAGTAAGAACACACAAGGGACATACTTAACCCCTTCCCCGCCCCCTAGTGTTAACCCCTTCACTGCCAGTGGCATTTTTATAGTAATCTAATGCATTTTTATAGCACTGATCGCTATAAAAATGCCAATGGTCCCAAAAATTTGTCAAAAGTGTCCGAAGTGTCCGCCATAATGTCGCAGTAACGAAAAAAAATCGCTGATCACCGCCATTACTAGTAAAAAAAATATATTAATAAAAATGCCATAAAAATACCCCCTATTTTGTAAACGCTATAACTTTTGCGCAAACCAATCAATAAACGCTTATTGCGATTTTTTTTTACGAAAAATATGTAGAAGAATACGTATCGGCCTAAACTAAGGAAAAAAAAATTTTTTTATATATTTTTGGGGGATATTTATTACAGCAAAATGTAAAAAATATTATTTTTTTTCAAAATTGTCGCTCTATTTTTGTTTATGGCGCAAAAAATAAAAACCGCAGAGGTGATCAAATACCACCAAAAGAAAGCTCTATTTGTGGGAAAAAAAGGACGCCAATTTTGTTTGGGAACCACGTCGCACGACCGCGCAATTGTCAGTTAAAGCGTCGCAGTCCCGAATCGCAAAAAGTGCTCTGGTCTTTGACCAGCAATATGGTCCGGGGGTTAAGTAGTTAATAATGCTTTAAGGGCAAAATAAAAATGCAAAACTCTTTTAAATAACACGCCTGGGGCAAGCCTATGTTCAGCCTGTAAGAGGTGTATCTGTACGACCAGGGGTCAAGTCCTGGGGAAAAAAAATAATTATACGCTCATATGCATAATTACTAAACCGTTGTTTTTTTTTTTCGATCCACTGTACCTTAATCATCCTTTATGTTACTGCCCGCTTCCTGTATATGGATTCATCGGGTAGTGTGCGGGTATTCCGTCACTTCCTCGATGCCACAATGTCTCCTGGGAGCTTTTGTCATTGTTCCGAGGAGACATTGCGGAGGTCTGCCATGAGTTATTAAGCAAGTTCTTTCTAAATCCCACGATAACTCGCGGCAGACCTCCGCAATGTCTCCTGGGAACAATGACAAGAGCTCCCAGTAGACATTGCGGCATCGAGGAAGTGACGGAATACCCGCACATTACCCGATAAATCCATATACAGGAAGCCGCCAGTAACATAAAGGATTACTAAGGTTCGCCTGCCCCTGACATTGACTCAAGCTGGGCATCGCCACTTAGTGAAGGATTGACTCGGGCGGCTCGGCTGCTCTAGTCCTGCAAAGGGAACTGCGTTCCTGCTGTGAAAAAGTGCAGGAACTCCGTTCCCACGCGTTCCCGCAGGACTTGAGCCCTGTGTACGACATATACAACCCACTGTAGCAAAACTGACATTTGCAAAGAAAATTATGTTTACATAGCCAGCAAACGTCTGGGATTTTATAAAATCTATACCAGATCCTTATCCTGGATTAGGGTCTGTTATAGATGTTAACCACTTCAGCCCCGGACCATATTGCTGGTCAATGACCGGCCCCTTTTTTGTGATTAGGCACTGCGTCACTTTAACTGACAATTGCGCGGTCATGCGACGTGGCTCCCAAACAAAATTGTCGTCTTTTTTTAACCACAAATAGAGCTTTCTTTTGCTGGTATTTGATCACCTCTGCGGTTTTTATTTTTTGCGCTATAAACAAAAATAGACGACAATTTTGAAAACAAAAGAATATTTTTTACTTTTTGCTATAATAAATATCCCCAAAAATATATAGAAAAAACTATTTTTTTCCTCAGTTTAGGCCAATACGTATTCTTCTACATATTTTTCGTAAAAAAAATTGCAATAAGAGTTTATTGATTGGTTTGCGCAAAAGTTATAGCGTTTACAAAATAGGGGATAGTTTTATGGCATTTTTATTAATATTTATTTTTTACTAGTAATGGCGGCGATCAGCGATTTTTATCGGTGCTGCGACCTTATGGCGGACACTTCGGACACTTTTGACACATTTTTGGGACCATTGGCATTTTTATAGCGATCAGTGCTATAAAAATGCATTGATTACTATAAAAATGCCACTGGCAGGGAAGGGGTTAACATTAGGGGGCGAGGAAGGGGTTAAGTATGTTCCCTATGTGTGTTCTAACTGAAGGGGGGTGGGACTGACTAGGGGAAATGACTGAACGCTGTTCATACATTGTATGAACAGACGATCCATCATTTCTCCCCCTGACAGGAGCGGGAGCTGTGTGTTTACACACTCAGCTCCCGGTTCTAGCTCTGTAACGATCGATCGCGGGTGCTCCGGTGGCACGCGCGCCCCTATTGGCTGAAACGCTCGATCACGTATAGCTACGTGATCTCGCGCAGCCGAGCCGACCCGCCGCCGTATAACTGCAGCGGTTGGTCGGCAAGTAGTTAATAGGACACAGAAAAATAGTGTTGGGTCCCCCATAAAATACATACCAGTCCATTATCCTTGATGGGGGTACGGTACGGATGTAGAAAAAAATTGATATGCAGCCCACTCAAATTTAATGCCAGACTTCTATCTGAGCATACAGTTTGGCAGGCCAGGAAAAGCAGGGAGAGGAACTAAGGGGTAGATTCACGTAGAATGGCGTTTCTTTGTGCGGGCGTAACGTATCCTATTTACATTACGCCTCCGCAACTTTTACAGGCAAGTGCCGTATTCTTAAAAGAAAGTTGCGGCGGCGTAGCGTAAATAGGCCGGCGTAAGCCCGCCTAATTCAAATTGTGAAGAGGTGGGCGTGTGTTATGTAAATCAACCCTGACCCGACGTGATTGACATTTTTCCCGAGCGGCGCATGCGCCGTCCGTGGAATTTCCCAGTGTGCATTGCTCCAAAGTACGCCACAAGGACGTCATTGGTTTCGACGTGAACGTAAATGACGTCCAGCCCCATTCACAGACGACTTACGCAAACGACGTAACTTTTTCAAATTTCTACGCGGGAAGGACGGCCATACTTAACATTGGTACGCCGCATATACGCCTCATATAGCAGGGGTAACTTTATGCCGGGAAAAGCCTAACATAAACGGCGTAAATATACTGCGTCGGCTGGGCGTACGTTCGTGAATTCGCGTATCTAGCTTATTTAAATATTCTAGGCGTAAATCAGCCTACATGCCCCTAGCGGCCAGCGTAAATATGCAGTTAAGACCCGACGGTGTAAGAGACTTACGCCGGTCGGATCTAATAGAAATCTATGCGTAACTGATTCTATGAATCAGGCGCAAAGATACGACCGGCCTCAGAGATACGACGACGTATCTGGAGATACGCCGTCGTATCTCCTCTGTGAATCTACCCCTAAGTGTGCAGCCTTCTCTTCCTCCTGAACAATATCAGGCCACAGGCCCTCAGCACCTAGTCTGGTGGTTGTGGAAGTCTGCAGCTGGGGCAGTTTATTGGAATCTGGAAGCCCCCTTTTGGATGGATACATAGTACCCCTACTCTTATACAAACAAACTGTAAACAAAGACACACAATTTTTCACAAGTTCATCAAAAAAAATAAAAAAATTGAAAAAGTCCCATGATGCACATCTGACATCTACTATTTAGTTGGTAATAAAAACCAGCACATTATTCTGGCAAAGTGTCAATCAACTAACTAGTACTGTCAAAATATCCAGGCTTTATCACGTACCAGACAAAGCAATCCAGAGACCATCAAACATTTTATAAGGAGAAGGCATAGTTTGGCTAACAATTTTACAATTTTTGTAAAGTTTCTCAGATGGGAGTGTGTAGACAGGGCCACAAATAGAGGGAATTTCCCCAATTTCATTAGGAACCGGGTAAAATATGATCCATGTATGACCAACTTTAGTATATATACCATATTTTAAATGAAAAATATACTTGATAGGGTTCTTGAACCTTCAAAGAAAATTGCCTAATCACTCTAACAGTAATACATATTTAAATAAGCGCACCAAACACGAAAGTGTTTACAAAAAACATATACAGTAATGGGTGTTGCGCTTAAAACAATGAAGCAAGTGACGATTATGTAAACACATCCATCCTAATTAACACAACATAAATGATTCACATGCAAAGTAAATTTTGTAAAAAATGGTGACACTCTTAAATGATTAATCTTTGATAACTACAAAATTGTAATACATTTATAAACTAAAAACACAGTAAATCAATAAATTAAAACAAAAGTAAAGTAAGTAAATCGGGCAGTATCCATTTAAAAAAGTCTTTAAAAATTCTTTAAAGTTCTAGAAAAATAAGCAACAGATAAAAAGAACCATTGTGCAATATGCTTTATTAAAGTAAATGAAAACCACTACAAAGAGTGCATTTACATTAAAAACATATTGATGTCAGCGTTAAACATGGATCTCGTACAACATTTAATGAAAGATGGCTCCTGCTTGCCCTACTTCCTATTCCGTCTGGTGTGTGCACCAGAAATTTAGTAGGCAGAAATTACGTCATGGCCTATAGTCTTACTCTTCGTCAATTCTCCATGCATGCCAAATGGAATAGGAGGTAGGGCAAGCAGGAGTCACTTTTCTTTGCATTTCGTATGAGATTCATGTTTATATCTGCCAAGAATATGTTTTTAATGTAAGCGTGCACTTCGTAGTGGTTTTAATCTTTTTTTAATAAAGCATTTTGCATGATGGTCCTTTTCATCTGTTGGTTATTTTTCTGGGATGGTAACTACAGAAAAGGAGTAGGAAAATAATGTTTTTTAGGAGCATATTTGTGTGCTGTAGAGAAGTGATTTGCAAGGTTGCCTGGAAGACATGGAAGGCTGCTTGGAAGCACAATACTGTAAAAGGCTAATTTGAACCCACAAATTAATTTAAGGGGTCGCAGAGTTCTGATTAGTGCATAATTGGAGAGCACTTGTGCGTACCTACTGGATGTGGAGGAAAGATCTTGTAGTTTCTTTGCATTTGTCATTAGAGAGAACACTTTTAAGAGCATGGGGATTTGAAGGACTTTTCTAAATGGACACTCTTTGATGGTCTTTTTTGTTTAAAATTATTTATTTACCACAGTTTTAATTTATCGATTTATCACAATTTTGCAATTATCAAAGATTGATCATTTATGCGTGTCAAGAAATTTAACGATATTCACTTTGCATATGAATCATTTATGTTTTTTTAATGTATTAATTAGCGAGGATTAATTTACCTAATTGTCACTTGATTTAGTGTTCTAAATACAGCACCAATTATGTTTGTTCTATACATACTGGTGTCCCTATAACTTAAAAGAAGGGTACATGGCATGGTGCAAGCAACTTTTCCCGTAATAAGTAAGTAGTCCTATCTCTTTTTGAAAGAGTAGAATATATACCCGTATTTGCCGGTGTATAAGACGACCCCCCTTCCGAGGCTTCCAACGCTTCATGTTTCTTCCTTCTGGAGCCATATTCTTCTTAATTCTTGCTGGAGCTGGAGCCAATCACAGCGAGCGATGTATTCTATTAATGAATACAAAGCCTGCTTGGATTGGCAGAGGTTGTAACATCATCAGCCCACGCCTCTCTGACTCTCAAAGCCAATCAGAGCAGGCTCTGTGTTCATTTGAATACGTCGCTCAACGGGATTGGCTAAGCGGTATATACTGTATGTAGCCAAAGCTACATACAGTATTACCGCACATCCAACAGGCATCCAAGCAGCTGACCCGGCGTATAAGACAACCCCTGCTTTTTGGCCATTGTTTTTTAAGTGTAAAAGGTAGTCTTATACGCCAGGAAATACAGTAGATTTTAATTACTAAAGTGGTTAAGCATCAAATGTTTTACAGAAGATTTTACAGTGTGTCTGGTACAGGTTATATAGCAGGTTATATAACACAAATATAAATGGAGTTTCTTGTTTACAAACAGTTTTTATTATGGAAAAAGGTCAAAGTACATAAAAAATTACAATGTAGGTACATGTATGCATACACAAATCTTTAACTGTGAACATTGTACATAGAAAGGGAAAAACATGAAGGTGTTAGTAGACATTTATTCTAAACCAGAAAGGTGGCATCCCAGAGACTCCATTTTTTTTGGAAGAGGGGCATAGAGTCATATAATGTATGGTGAATTCTCTCAGAAAGTTTGATGTTCGTCATGCGGTTGAGGATTTGAGGCCAAGGTACCGACGTGGAGCGCCAATTAAATGCTATGGCCCAATGAATGGAGCTGAGGAATGTATGGATCAGCCTTGAGCTGGATGTAGGGATATCTTGTATAGGGGACAACAGAAGACATATCTGGGGTGTGAGAGGAATCTTTTTTCCGGAGATTTTGTCTATAACAATACTGGCCTTGTGCCAAGTGTTCTTTAGATGTGGACAATCCCAAAAAGTATGTAATAGTGTTCCATATAAATGGAGTTTCAACCTGTGAAGATACAGAAATGGATAAGACACACACTGAAGATGTCACTGGGCTCAATCAATTTTTTATAACTTGAAGTCTATTAATAGTTATTATTAAAAGAAGTACAGAAGTAGTACAGAAAAAAAATAAAACATTGCATATCACTGGGTTCACAAAACATGAATGCCAAAGATGTACATTTCACAGGCTGCATGACCACAGAGAAGGTTTTGCAACCTGATCCGGGAATCAAGCAAAGGATAGTAAAAGTGCTTGAGAAGGGTATGGGAAAAATAATGTAGATCTAAGAGGTCTGTAATATATCAAGGTAAAACATAGATGAGTGGGGTCCTTTTCTGGGAGTAAGATCCTTAATGGTGGGCACAAAATGCACTAGAGAATAAAGTACAGAAGTAGTACAGAAAAATAAATAAAACATTGCATATCACTGGGTTCACAAAACATGAATGCCAAAGATGTACGATCCATAAGAACGTATAAAAACTGATGCCAGGTTTGAGCCCGACCAATGAGCGGATTTGAGGGAATGACGTACCCAAAGGTATGTATAGAATAACCATTTTTGAATCTTGTACTTAGCGTGCAGGTCTTGAAAGTTGTATAGGCAGGTCTTTTCCATAGAGATCTCCCATATTGTGAATAGCCAAGTCAATTTTTATTCAGCTGTAAAAGCAACATGGGGCAGCACAGTGGCTAAGTGGTGGGCACTTCTGCCTAGCATCACTAATGTTGTCGGTTTAAATCCCAACCATAGCACTACCTGCCTGAGTTTGTATGTTCTCCCTATGCCTGAGTGGGTTTCCTCCCAAACTCCAAAGACATGCTGGAAGGTTAATTGGCTTCTGTCTTAACTGGCCCTAGTATGTGTATGTAAGAATGTGAATTAGGGACCTTAAATTGTAAGTTCCTCGAGGGCAGGGAATATTCAATATATATGTAAAGCGCTGCATAAATTGATGGCGCTATATACAGTAGGTACCTGTAATAAATAAATACAAATAAATAGAGTTCACCCCACCCCTTTCTGACATGTTTCACCCTTATTAGTCATATGGATACATATAAGCATACAATATCATATAGTTAGCACAGTGCAGTATAGTCCAAAAAAATAAAACCTTGCTATATATAATGCTTCAAGCATACCCGTGTACCACTTAACCACTTCCAGACCTTAGGTGTTTTTCAGATTCGGTGTTTGCAAGACTAAAACATTTTTTTCTGCTAGAAAATTACTTAAAACCCCCAAACATTATATATTTTTTTTTCTAACACCCTAGAGAATAAAATAGTGGTCATTCCAATACTTTTTGTCACACCGTATTTGCGCAGCGGTCTTACAAGCGCACTTTTTTTGAAAAAAATTCACTTTTTTGAATTAAAAAATAAGACAACAATAAATTTGGCCCAATTGTTTTATATATTTTGAAAGATAATGTTACGCCGAGTAAAATGATGCCCAACATGTCACGCTTAAAAATTGCGCCCGCTCGTGGCATGGCGTCAAACTTTTACCCTTAAAAATCTTGATAGGCGACGTTTAAAAAATTCTACAGGTTGCATTTTTTGAGTTACAGAGTAGGCCTAAGGCTAAAATTATTGCTCTCGCTCTAACGATCGCGGCGATACCTCACTTGTGTGGTTTGAATACCGTTTTCATATGTCGGCGCTACTCGCGTATGCGTTCGCTTCTACGCGCGAGCTCGTCGGGACGGGGCGCTTTAAAAAATTTTTTTTTTGCTTTTCGCATTTATTTTTATTTATTTTAGAATTTTTAACACTGAAAAAAAAAAAAAAAAATTATCACTTTTATTCCTATTACAAGGAATGTAAACATCCCTTGTAATAGAAAAAAGCATGACAGGTCCTCTTAAATATGAGATCTGGGGTCAAAAAGACCTCAGATCTCATATTTGGGCTTAAATGCAAAAAATAGAAAAAAAATAAAAAATGTCATTTTTTCAAATGACCAAAAAAAAAAATTGTCTCTTTAAGAGGCTGGGCGGGACTGACGTTTTGACGTCACTTCCGCCCAGCCGAGCTATGGGGACGGGCGAAGGAGATTTTTCCTTCAGTCTCGTCCCCGCTCACCAGCCGACAGCATCCGATCGCCTCCGCCGCTACCGACGGCTCCGGTAAGTGGCGGAGGGCGCGGGAGAGCGGCGGGAGGGGGGGGGGGCCCTCTCCCGCCACCGATAACGGCGATCTCGCGGTGAATCCGCCGCGGAGACCGCCATTATCGGATTCCAGACCGCGCACACTAAAGATGGATACCTCGGTTGTGACAGCAGCTGCTGCCGTTACCGAGATATCCGTCTTTAAAAATAGGACGTACATCGTCGTGCGCAGGTCTGGAAGTGGTTAATTAACCTACCCCTAAAATCTCTAGCATGTATTTTAAATCGACAGACTGCAGTGCAAATTGCCCAACACACCGGTACAAATATTCTCCTTACAATCTGTGCGTAAGGTTGTCCAATGATTCCTATAGGTTAGGGTGACCAGACATCCCTGGTTTCCGGGGACAGTCCCCGGATTGAGGACACTGCCCCCGGAACAAGTCTGTCCCCGGTTTTGTCCCTGGATTGGATTTGAACAGGGGCTGGGGCAATTTCAAAGTAAGTGCAGAATTAAAAAAAAATCTGAATTACACCCCCCCCGCTCTGCTAGCTTAGGTTTGGTGTATTTTTTTCCATTATCTGTGCCCCTTTCTGATTAACATGTGCTGGTCAAAGTGGAGGGAATATTTCTTCCGTTTCGGGTGCATGCCCATCCAGCTCCGCTCACATGTTCTTCAGCCTTGGCTCAAGTCCCGGCCAGCCACCTGCCTGCTTATCTCCTTGCCTTCCCCGGAGGAGTGATCTTCCTCCGCACCCCACCCAGTAGTAGCCGGGGCCTGGAGAGCAAGACTTGGCAGGCTGTGAGGTGGGCGGCGGTGGCGGGAACGGGCAGAGAGTCCCTGATTGACGCCATTACTAGTAATAAAAAAATACGTCCCCGGATTTCATTTAAAAAATCTGGTCACCTTACTATAGGTGTAAAGTATATCCTTCAGCTCCCCCTTGTCGGCATAAAGAGATTCCTTAGAAATTAATAGGTGGATTTAAATAGATCGCCGCATCTTTGCGGCGGCGTAACGTATTTACACTACGCCACCGTAAGTTAGCTAGGCAAGCACTGTACTGTATTCACAAAGTACTTGCCTGCTAAGTTACGGTGGCGTAGCGTGAATAGACCGGCATAAGCGCGCCGAATTCAAATGAGGATGTGGGGGGCGTGTTTTATGTTGATTAACTGTGACCTGACGTGATTGACGTTTTTTAAGAACGGCGCATTCGCCGTCCGTGTACATATCCCAGTGTGCATTGAGGCAAAGTACGCCGCAAGGACGTGTTGGTTTCGACGTGGACGTAAATTACGTCCACCCCTATTCATGGACGACTTACGTAAACAACGTAAAATTTTTAAATTTCGACGCGGGAACGACGCCATACTTAACATTACTAGTCCAGCTATTTGATGGAATAACTTTACGCCTGAAAATGCCTTACGTAAACGGCGTATCTTTACTGCATCGGGCGCACGTACGTTCGTGAATAGGCGTATCTATTGATTTACATATTCTACACCAAACGTAATGGAAGCGCCACCTAGCGGCCAGCCTAAATATTGCACCCTAAGATACTGAGATAGGTTTAAGTGTATCTCAGTTTGAGAATACACTTAAACTTGGGTCGGCGCAGATTCCGAGTTAGGTCGGCGTATCTACTGATACACCGGCCTAACTCTTACTGAATCTAGCTATTAATGTATTGAGTAGTATAGGAGAAGCTAAAAAGCATGCAGGGAATCCAGGAAGTAAAAAGAGATGGCCAGCTGACAGGCTCCACTCACAACATGAAATGAGATTGTTCAAATACGTTTATATTGGACTGTCAAAAATAATTATTGTTTGTATTCCTATTACAATGGTATGTTATGAAAGTTGTGCTGTGACCATAGATTTCCTTTAAGACGCCTGCCAAAAATGCATGTCTGCACTGTCTTAATTGAAAAAGTGAAAGCATAATGCGAGAAGTTGAGAACATAAAGCTGTGCCATATTGTAAATACTGACTGATTAGCAGTTATAATTGGATTTGAAGGGGGGTGCAATGTTTTCCAGAGACATCTATTTCTACCTTTCCACTGTAGCTGTCATTCAACGGTCTTTTTTTGTCAACACAAGAATAGAGTTGCAAGAAAGGAAATGGCTGGAGAAAACAGCAGCTCTTCACCCTTTTGGAAACCGTTTTTTTTTTTTTTCATTACACAACAGCTGCAGAAGAAAAAGAAGCCCTTAATTTCCCAAACAACACCTGTGAAAACAGAACTTCGGCACTACTGAAGTTCTCATACCCCTGACAAGCACTCAGCGGGCTTTTGTTCATCTGCCCTGAGACATTGGCTTTGTTCATCTGTCCTCTCTGGTCACCTCAGCTGTGACAGCTTGAAATGAAACCATTATCTGCTTTTGAGGTAAGGTGCAAACAACAAACAGAGGTTGAACAAAATGGGGGAAGGGAAGTTCAGAGCAGGACAAAATGTTTTCCTGTGGATACTTAAGAGTCTTGTCTGTATCTGAATGTTTCCATCAGGTACAAGTGTAAAGGAAGCTTGATTACCTCCTATGGCCCCCATTGATTATCTAAATGTATCAGCTCATGAGCCTATTCATGTGAATATGAGACTTGAGTGGCCAGGTTTCTATTCATCATGATCTGCTAATTTACAAATGAAAAAATACCTTATAAAAGGTTGAAGACCATTTCGGGGAAGGTATAAAGGCTCAGCGGTACCACAAAGGCTTAAACCTTGGATTCTTGTTGTGTCATTGTAATGGATTGTCCTTTCTGTCTTTGAAATGAAAATAAGCAATCAGTAAATCCAGCTTCTCGCAAAAGTGGAATTCACAAGCTGTGCTAGTTAGAACGTATTGTAAAACTTGTGAAAGATTTTTACTTGGTAATAGAAACTTTGCATATGCATTCACAGAGACACACAATCAAATTGCAACGCCATCCAGTCAGTATTTTTTTTTTTTTAAATCAGATTTAAAGAAAGGTATTTTTATGGAGTTTACATAAAGACATGCGGCCTCAGAGGGCGGCGAGACAAACCAAGAAAAACAAAGTACAGCTCAGTATTTAAACTTTTCTTCCAACAGATGAAAAATAATTACCATAGTTGGTGAAGGAAAAGCCAGGCAATCAAACTTCAGCCAATGACTGGGCATAAAGTTTCTGCCCAGTAGTACCATATGAAGGCAAGATTACTGATAACAATGTATAGGAAAGAGGTATGTTGATCAAAGAAAAATGCTTAATAAAGCAGAACTTTAGAGGCGGTTCACACAGGGGCAACTCGTCAGGCGACTCAGCTACCTGACAAGTTGAGTCCCGTTCTGTTCAATGGAACCATTCTAATAGGAACGACTCAAGTCGCTTTGACTTAGAAAAGGTTCTTGTACGACTTTGGGGGCGACTCGGGGCGACTTTCATTGACTTCAATACAGAAGTATTTTGCAAGTTGCCTCTGAAGTCGTCTTGAGATCGGCTTGCTGCGTCGCTCCCAAAGTCGTGCCTCCCCTGTGTGAACCTGGCTCTAACTCTCTCAATTAACATTGACTATTTTTAATCCTGCTAGCATTAGTAAATAAATAGGAAGGAAGTATAATATGTTTTCTTTACTTGTTTTAAACTTTTTTTTACATTTCTTCAGTGACTTCCTGGTTTCCAGGCCTAGGCAAATGATGTCATACATCCCAGGAGTCTTCAAGAGGAAAGAAAGGGCTTTCTAAGCTTAGCACACCCTCCTGCCTGCATGCCTGAGCTAAGGGCAGATGGATTTCAGGATTTAAATGGTACATGAATTATCTGCTTTTACTCAAGATGGCCATGGCCAGAAATGCTAGGGGGTGTCTTCTCAGCAAAATGAAACATGGCGACATGGGCAGATGGGGAGTTTGCTTTGAATATTTGTGAATTAAATAAAATGTTTGTATAGATATTAAAAAATTATATAAATAATACATTTTTTACATTTCATTTAATACATTAAAACATTTCCTCTTTTCTCAGCTGCATAAGAGCTGGGGGAGGAGAAGCAGCAAGACACTGAGCTTCCTAGTCAATGGTTGTACAATGGGGGCATGTCAGGACAAGTCTGATCATTGGAAGAGTGCACACCAAGGGCCAGATCCACAAAAACCTGGCGTAACTTAAAAAATCCCATTTAAGTTACACTGCCTTAAAGTTTCTACCTAAGTGCCCGATCCACAAAGCACTTATCTAGAAATTTCAGGCTGTGTAACTAAAATTCCGCCGGCGCAAGGCGTTCCTATTCAAATGGGGCGAGTCCCATTTAAATGAGGCGCGCTCCCGCGCCGGCCGTACTGCGCATGCGCGAAGTTACATTACGCCGAGTTTTGAGGATCGCGACGGCTTAAAAAAGTTGCGTCGGGAAAAAAAAAAAAAAATGACAGCGTCGCTCGGCATGCATTCCTGAGGGAGAACTCCATGCCAATTTTCAAAGAAAAAACCGGCATGGGTTCACCCCCCAGGAGCATACCAGGCCCTTAGGTCTGGTATGGGTTGTAAGGAGACCCCCCTACGCCGAAAAATCGACGTAGGGGGTCCCCCTACAATCCATACCAGACCCGTATCCAAAGCACGCTACCCGGTCGGTCAGGAAGGGAGTGGGGACGAGCGAGCGCCCCCCCCCCTCCTGAGCCGTGCCAGGCCGCATGCCCTCAACATGGGGGGGGTTGGGTGCTCTGGGGCAGGGGGGCGCACTGCGGGCCCCCCCCACCTCAGAGCACCCTGTCCCCATGTTGATGAGGACAGGACCTCTTACCGACAACCCTTGCCGTTGGTTGTCGGGGTCTGCGGGCGGGGTGCTTATAGGAATCTGGGAGTCCCCTCAAATAAGGGGGCCCCCAGATACCGGCCCCCCACCCTAAGTGAATGGATATGGGGTACATCGTACCCCTATCCATTCACCTGTAGGCAAAAAGTTAAAGTTAGTAAACACACAACACAAGGCTTTTTAAAATAATTTATTATTCTGCTCCGGATGCCCCCCTGTCTTTTTTATTAGCTCTATTAGCAGGGGGGGCTTCTTCTTCCACTCTCCGGGGGTCTTCTCCGCTCTCCGGGGGGGGTTTCTTCTTCCGCTCTCCGGGGGGGGGGCTTCTCCGGACTCCGGGGGTATTCTTCCATCTTCTCCCCTCTTCCGCTGTTGACTCGGCGAACCCCGGTTCTTCTGCAGATGTCCGGTGCCTTCTTCTTCAGCGCTGGCTGCCTGCTATCTTTGTGTGTTAGCTCAATTTCTAGCAGGCAGCCGGCGCGGTCTTCTGTGACGTCAGGGTCTTCTTCTCCCCTCTTCCGATGTTGCCTCGTCGCGTGTTGTCGCTGTAATGATGGAAGCGAGCCTTGCATCCCATTTATATAGGCATCACCGTCCCATCATGCTCCGGTAGGTACCCACGTGGTGGGTGCACGTGGGTAGGCACCCACCACGTGGGTACCTGCCGGAGCCCTTAGGTCTGGTATGGGTTGTAAGGGGACCCCCCTACGCCGAAAAATCGACGTAGGGGGTCCCCCTACAATCCATACCAGACCCGTATCCAAAGCACGCTACCCGGCCGGTCAGGAAGGGAGTGGGGACGAGCGAGCGCCCCCCCCCCCTCCTGAGCCGTGCCAGGCCGCATGCCCTCAACATGGGGGGGTTGGGTGCTCTGGGGCAGGGGGGCGCGCTGCGGGCCCCCCCACCTCAGAGCACCCTGTCCCCATGTTGATGAGGACAGGACCTCTTCCCGACAACCCTTGCCGTTGGTTGTCGGGGTCTGCGGGCGGGGTGCTTATAGGAATCTGGGAGTCCCCTCAAATAAGGGGGCCCCCAGATACCGGCCCCCCCGGAGAGCGGAGAAGACCCCCGGAGAGTGGAAGAAGAAGCCCCCCCTGCTAATAGAGCTAATAAAGAAGACAGGGGGGGCATCCGGAGCAGAATAATAAATTATTTAAAAAAGCCTTGTGTTGTGTGTTTACTAACTTTAACTTTTTGCCTACAGGTGAATGGATAGGGGTACGATGTACCCCATATCCATTCACTTAGGGTGGGGGGCCGGTATCTGGGGGCCCCCTTATTTGACTCCCAGATTCCTATAAGCACCCCGCCCGCAGACCCCGACAACCAACGTCAAGGGTTGTCGGGAAGAGGTCCTGTCCTCATCAACATGGGGACAGGGTGCTCTGAGGTGGGGGGGCCCGCAGTGCGCCCCCCTGCCCCAGAGCACCCAACCCCCCCATGTTGAGGGCATGCGGCCTGGCACGGCTCAGGAGGGGGGGGGCGCTCGCTCGTCCCCACTCCCTTCCTGACCGGCCGGGTAGCGTGCTTTGGATACGGGTCTGGTATGGATTGTAGTGGGACCCCCTACGTCTATTTTTCGGCATAGGGGGGTCCCCTTACAACCCATACCAGACCTAAGGGCCTGGTATGCTCCTGGGGGGGAACCCATGCCGGTTTTGTTTTTACAAATTGCCGTGGAGTTCTCCCTCGGGAATGCATACCAAATGCCGTCGCTGGAATGGGCTTTTACATGGTGTGACTAGTTTACACTTTGTAACATCAGCCCTAGTTTTACACTTGCAAAATAACACTTACGGCGAAAAAACGAAGCTGGAAAGCTTTGTGGATCGCCTTAAGTGCTAATTTGCATACTAGAAACGGCATTTCGACTCGAAATGCCCCCAGCGGCGGATGCGGTACTGCATCCTAAGATTCGGCAGTGTAATTCAATTACACATGCCTGATCTTCTGCCTAACTTTGGAAAAAGCCTTTTGAGGATCGTTTCCAAAGTTAGACACAGACTGAACAGCAGTTAAGTCTGCGTATCTCTTTTGAGGATCTGGCCCCAAGTTCCCAGCATAGACAGAGAACTGACCATGGTGTTCTCTCCTGCTTGGTGTGATGAGTTTTTAATAAAAAAGCAGAGGTACTGGCAGAAACACCAGGGATTTCACATAAAGGAAGCAATACAAAGAGAACAGGATACTTTCTCATACAAGTACATGTATGGTACAGCAGGCACATATCAGGAATATGAAGTATTGGGGTAACAAACGCTTTAAGTTCAATAATAAAATCTTCAAGTAAGGGTAGGTTGGCCATTTGTTTAGTATATCCTATGCAGTCCTACACTATTTGTCATGCCATTGGATTCCCCTAATAAAACACTACTACTGTAGAGATGAAGCCCATGTCCCATGCCAAAACCAACCTGGCTGATGCCTTGTACAGCCATGTTTTCCCTTGTGAAAGAAAAATGGAGCATACTAATCTGGCATAATACAGTATAATTATTGGATTCCATTAAAGGAAAAACAAATCCCACTCACAAAACCGTGGGCGCTGTGAGCTTATAAAAACAATGGTGAGAAGCCAGGATGGTTGAGGTATCAGCTGGGTTTATAAGAAAACTGCTGTGGCCTCATATGGCAGGTGTGCACTGCACAAATGCATCTTTTGCTCCCTCAGGAGCTGTAGTCATATAATTGTAGTTTGGCCTTTTCTTTAAATGTTAAAACAAAGATATTCTGCGATGAATATAAGAAAAAAGTTCATCGAACCCGCGGTACCCGCTGCTGGGCTCCCGCTGTGTGTGATTACAGCAGGAGCATGTTGCTGGCAGTGCACATGCACCCCCCAGACCTGGAAGTGTCAGATCATGTACCAGGTACGTGATCTGGTGCAGAGCAGCCGCTCTGCCACAGTATATCAATGGTGGACTGGCGTGAATCGGTTAATGAAATCTACAGATTTTATGTATTTTTTTATGCAAACTACAAAATAAAAATAAGCACTTTGTGCATTTTTTTAACCTCTTCCCAACCGCCTGCCATACATATACTGCAGCAAGGTGGCTCTCTTACGCAATATCACGTACCTGTTTGTGATTTTGCTAATAGCCACTGATGGCGCGTGCGTACCGCTGGAGCCGCGATCGCACGCTTATTGGACACAGGGGGAGCCAATCAGCGGGCCAGGCGGATGCAATGTCAGCCAGCCACCCACGATTGCCCCCAGCAGAGACAGAGCGGCCTATGTAAACAAGCCAATGTAAACAAGCAGATCAAGCTGGCATAGCGTGCAAAGCATAAGCTGTCTCCCGGGGGCTGTTCCAGACACGTTTGCTTTTTTATGTCGATATCTTGTGGGCTATATCTACCCAGCAGTTGATCACCATCTACATATGCCAGATTTATCTATTGAAGCGGCCACTGAACACTATATCCTGACTATTTGTGGACATTCAGTGTTTTTCTACCTATTACTTCTCTGGATCGTTCCCCTGCTGAACTGATATATTCCTTCAAATTCCTGGATTTTATGCTCATTATAGGGCACTTTCCTATACTGGATTTTCCCTTTAAAGGGAGTGGTCTGCGCTTGAATATATTTGGTCTGCTTTACGAGTTACTGGATATATTCATCTATACTATTCCTATCAGCTTCCTATGGAGTATCATTTATATATGTGGAATGTCTGATATTCAGATACTTATTTTTAGACCTGGTTATATCCGTCCAAAGATAGTGAGATTTGTTTTTTGTCACTGTCTCCTCTTGTTGCTTGTCCTGAAGAAGCCTTATGGCGAAACGCATAGACGCACAAGGGACACAACTCATACTTTCTGTATGTTTTTTTATCTTTGAACATTGTATTTTTTGGTTTATACTTTTTGTAATAAAATATATTTTTTTGCATTATCTTTGTTGCTGTCTTGCCTCCAAAGTCTGACCATTGGTTATTCTCTTTTGAGTAATCCCCTTCTTTCTCCTGATTATACGGATGTGGCAATGTGAGTGCTTCCCCCTTTCTTATTATTTATTTTGCGCATACCAATCAATATACGCTTATTGTTATTTATTTTTTCAAAAATATGTTGCAGAATACATATTGTCCCAAATTGAGGAAGAAATTCTAGGTTTACATTGTTTTTATTGGTTATGTTTTATAGCAGAAAGTAAAAAATATATATATTTTTTAAATTGACGTTTTATTTTTTGTTTATAGCGCAAACATGAAAAAATGCAGAGGTGATCAAATATCGCCAAAAAAATGCTCTATTTGTGGGGGGGGGGGAGGACATAAATTGTGTATGGGTACAGCATCGTACGGCCATCCAATTGTCAGTTTAAGCAACATAGTGTGGAATCGCAAAAAAAATGGCTTGTCATTAAGGGTTTAAAACCTTCCGGGCCTGAAGTGGTTAAAGATGTTCATGTTTTGAAATATAATAGGTGTAGCTGCAATGTGAAGAACAAAAACCACTTCCAAAGAACAGCAGAATTATTTTATCTCTCTCTTTTTTTTATTTTTTTATTCTATGAACAGATTTTGAAAGGCACTTACTACTCAAGACAGCCTTTCCCATCAAGGTTTGTGTACAATGATTAGTAGGAATTAGCTCCCTCTTTAATAATGGCTTCTTGTTCTTTTTAATAAAGGCATTCATATGACTAGAACATGTAAATAAGGACAACCGGTTCAAAAGGCTGAGAGGTTGTTGTATGCCTTTATCTATCTCTGTGCTGCCATCTAGTGTATGGTCGTGTTTAATAAAATAACTGGTGGGTATGAAAGGTAAAGTGATGTTATGTAAAAGATATACCTGCTAAATAATAAAAATGTTGTATGATGAATTATGCCATTTGAAAAAATATATTAGCGTTCTATCATTTAGGGTCACCGCGGAAACATATACTTCTATTTGCATAACTCTACAATAATAACAATAAAATCATTCCAGTGGTAGTACAGATGCCACCTTGGCAACACATCTTTATGACTGTGAATCTTTGTAGCTGCACTGCTACGCACATGCCCAACATTTAAAAAAAAAAAACATATTTTACGTGTGGTACACTATTCATTTGTAAAATGTTTTTTTCATTGAAGATTTACATTAAGAAGGAGTGTAAACTGCTATCCAGAAATGACCTGCAAAGCACCCAAACCCTTATTTAAACCTTACATCTGCTCATTATTCAATGCTTCCATGGTAAACACTGGTGCATTAGTGGGCTTTTCATATGCAGGCATAGGAACACATAATGACAGTCCTGCCATCACAGCGCACCTCTGAACAACATCAAGGGCATCTACAAGCTATTATACAGTGTCAACTTGGAGAACAGGTTAAGAAGTAGCAGCCTTTATTTTGTAGGACTCCCAGCAAAGGCAGGGGGGTTGAATGCTGCCTAATTGTTGCTACTTAATTACTTCAATAGAGTGCACTTTTCATGATGTGAGTATTGGGCTTACCCTTTCCACTCAATTTGCAACTTGCTTTATTCAATAAATACTGTACACCTTAAATTTTGGGAATATGCCTCAGGCTCACAGTTTTCAGGGCACCTGATGGTGGAGAGGAGGGCAGAGAGTTATTCCCTTGTTGAACTGTGATCAGCTTATTCCCCAGTCACTTGTGTATGCAGGTCTCCAATCCTACTTTGAAAATAGGGTTTAATGTATTTCCCTCTTCTTTGGACTACCATGTTTCATTCATAGATCCTTTTTGGGTAATAGACACATAGTTCATTGCTATTATGCATGGTGCATGCTTGTACCTATCAGGCTTCCAGTAGAATTGTCACCTTTCTCCTTCTGGTGAAGCACAGTGGTGTAGCACCTTACTAGTGTTCATACCCTATGAAGGACTTCTCACCCCCTGTGATATATGACTCCCCTAATTTCAGTTACAATCCAGGTGTATGGTTACCCTAGGGTTTCTTCATGCTGTGGAACATTCCAATCCACCTCCTGTGAATATACTTTTGTACTCCACAAGTTGTGCTGTGCGTTCCCTGATGGGATGGGTGGGGGGAGAATATTAAATATTTTTTTTTTGTTTTTTTTGTTTACTGTATACTTGGCATGTATGTCATTATGTACCATGTCATGTGCTACTTTGTCTGTCTGACCATGTTCCAACTGTTCAATTATTCTGTCACATAAGCTCTCCTTATGTAATATCAGAGATCTACAGAACAAGGTAAATCGCTCATTGGTGCTTTCGTATCCTATGAAACAGAAGGCAGACCCAATGGACCTTTTAGAGTCAACAACAATAACCATAGCTGTACACACCTCTTCATTGAGGGGAGAAGAATTTCTGATTCAGAAGTCAGTCTATGTTGAGTTTGAGACTGGATAGGCTAAGAAGGTACATATTTCTTTATGGTTAGTTTTTTCTCAACCTTCCGTACAAGGATGAATAAATGTTATTTCTGAACACTCTTCTATGTGATACATGAAATGACTTGGAAGCTCCATCACATCACATCTTAAATACACATTTTAGTGGTGCATTTGAGGGGTGCATGGTGTCTAGAATTAGTAAGATCCAGTTGAGTGTATTGTTACTTCCTTTGCTTGGAGAATTTAGAATTTTTTCTGATCACTTTCCATGTTGAGACCCCACTTAAACCCATTTTAGCTATCTATGTCACTTTGATTTAACACATCCAATAGCAAGAATTTTGAAAAAAATTGATCCTCTTGAGTCTGGTATGTTTTTTTTAAAAGGGTACCCTATGCAACACAAAGCAGAAAATACACACAAGACTATCATGCCGCGTACACACAACCCTTTTTAATCCAATAGAAAAAACTATTTTTTTCTCAACGTGATTTTTGTCAAGCCTGCCTTGCATACACACAACCGTGAAAAAAAAATGCTTGAGCAAAGCGCGGTGACGTACAACACGTACAACGGCACTATAAAGGGGAAGTTTCATTCGGATGGCGCCACCCTTTGGGCTGCTTTTGCTAATTTCGTGTTAGTAAAAGTTTGGTGAGAGACGATTCGCGCTTTTCAGTCTTCGTGCTTTTCAGTCTGTTACAGCGTGACGAATGTGCTATCTCCATTACAAATGCTAGTTTTACCAGAACGAGTGCTCTTGTATCATAACTTGCTTCTGAGCATGCGTGTTTTTTTCCCGTCGTTAAAGCCTACACACGACCGTTTTTCACTTAGTGAAAAACGACGACGTGAAAAATGACGAGAAAAATTAGAGCATGTTCTAAATTTTTAATGCCCATTTCTCATGTCGCAAAAAATGCTCTGGAGCATACACACGATCGTTTTTATTGACCAATTTGAAAAATGAAATTTTTTCGTCGTGAAAAATGTGTGTCCGTGGCATTAGGATCTTGTACAGACTTTAAGTCTGACTACAAACACAAAAATCCACACCACCCTCTTAATCCATTTATGCAGCCTCAGCAACGAGTTCTTACATTTCTTGCTTGACATTGGGGTGTCGTTTAATAGGTAGGCTGCCAGATTCCTCACAAGGGATACACCGTTTTAATAGTGGATTCTACATCAGTTCAAAAACTTTTTAATTTTGGGCATTCCCAGAAAATGTGTAGAAGGGTCCCCACAGACTCCTCACAGTGCCTACAAATATTCGCGACCTGCAGGTTCATTCTATGCAATTTGGCTGGAGTTCTAGACCACCATGTAAGGAGTTTTTTATACCTTCCCTCCTTGTATCCGCTAGCCAAGGAAGCTTTGTAAGCTCTCTACCTGTTTAGCTAGAAGAGCATAAAAATGTGACAGTGAATGAGGAAGGTGATCGCCATTCACACAAATCTGCTCAAGTGATGTTAGCTGACATAGGATTTGGTGATCTACTGGCAGTCACTGAAGGTGAGCATTTAGTTGAACCCGTCGTAGAAAGCTCATTGTGGAATCAGGTGTCGGCTTCACTACTAGACAGAAGCCTATTATTCACTGTGAAAGGAATGCTTCAGAAAACATTCTACCTCCCAAGTTTTTGAAATTTTAGGTCTGTCAGGCGAGGCGAAAACACATATGATTCCAATATCGGTGTGAGAGAACTCGGGTCAGGAGAAAGAACAGGCATGGTCCTAAAAAGGTGTTTTGCTACCTGTAAAGTAGCTCCAACCATAGGATGTAAAGCAACCATTGTGGGGCAGCCCTGTAGAGGAGACCAAGGTAAACCTGCTAGGGTTGAAACAATGGTCGCTTGTTCTAGATCAACCCGTAGTTTGGGTTCCGATTGCACACACCATTTCATTATTCTGGTTGAATGGGAAGCTTCATAATACAGTACCTCATCAGGTCTGGAAAACCTATACCTCCTCTTATTTTAGGCAGTGTCAAGACGGATCTATGTAATCGTGTCCTTTTACCCGCCCAGACGATAAGTGTAAACCTCCTCCTCAACCATTTAAGTAACTCCTTGGGAGTTTAATATGCAGCGTTTGAAAAAGAAAAATTAATCTTGGCATCTTTAAAATACTCAAGCGGCCAAACCAGGTAAAAGTCTCTTTGAGTGTTTTGATTTGAGCGTTCAAAAAAAGGGTGAACATGTAATTTGGAGATCCTATGGAGGTTGCAAGGAATGTTTGTTCCCAGATATCGTATGTGTGAATTTGTCAACTTAAATTTAAATTATTGACTCAATTGCTGCTGGGTCGTGACCGATGGTTCAACCACCATCGCTTTCGATTTACTGAAATTCATTTTATAATTGGAAAAGCGGCTATAGCTACTGTGTTCTGCTAAGAGAGAGGGAAGTGAGACCAAGAGAGACGTGACAAACAAGATTAAATCATCAGCGTAGGCCGCAACTTTGTGTGTGTTTGACTTGGTTGCGCTACCCTTAATGTCTGGGTGGGCTCTGATGGTTCTCAAGAAGGGTTCTAGGTTTAGTATGAAAATCAGGGGCGACAGTGGGTAGCCTTGATTCCATTATGTATATGAAAAGCATCTGATAGAACGTCATTAACTTTCACCCTAGCAAAGGTCTTCGAGTATAATGTATCCAGCCACCAATGCATCCCGGATCCCAGTCCTATATGCTCCATCGTGGAGCGAAGGAACATCCAATCCACCCTGTCAAATGCTTTCTCCGCATCCACGGAGAAGGGCACCAGGGGACAGTGAGTAGACTGGGCATAGTGAATCATGTTAATAACTCTTTACATATTGTCACTACCCTTTTTGCAAGGGGTAAACCCTGCCTGGTCGAAGTGAACCAACAAGGGGATTTGAGGGAGCAACCTATTCACTAGGATCTTCGTGAAAATGTTTAGTTTGACATTTAAAAGCAAGATCAGACTATAGCTGTCACATTGACCTGGGTCCTTGCCCTCTTTGGGAATCACCATGACATGTGCCTGTAAACCAACGTTGAGAATATCATGCCCCTCTCTCGAGGAGTTATATGCCGACACAAAACGTGAAGCCAAAATAGCCGTGAACGTTTTGTAGTATGAGAGTGTAAACCCATCAGGGCCCAGCGCCTTTCCCAGTTTCATGTTTTTTAACGCCGCCAAGAATTCATCTCATGTGATCGGTTGATATAAATCTGCCAATAAGTCTTCTGATAGACTTGGCATTCCTGAGGATGCTAACTATTGTTGAATTAGTCCCCGCTTGGTCTCCTGTGACGCTGCAGATGATTGTGTGGTCAAGTTATACAGGCCTGTGTAGTACGTTTGAAACGTCCGAGCAATATCTAGAGATTTTTACGGATTTATTACCAAATTCATAAAACACCCGCCTACATCAGACAAGCTTTGCTTTAGCTTGTTCTGTTAACAATGAATTTAGCTTATCTCTTAAGTTTGAACTTTATCTCCTACAAGTGTATCTAGTGAGGTCTTCTCCTTTGCTTTTATATGCATTTTTACATTGGAGTTAAGCCAGCCAGGACTTTTGTTTGCTCTTTTAAATTTATTACCCAATGGGATGCATTGGCTAATGCCCTTATTTAATATGCTCTTAAAGCAAACCCATCTTTCCTCCGTGTTCTTTGTTTCTTAAGATTTTATCCCAATTCATGCCTTCTAGCAAGGTTCTTACAATATAATCCACAAACTCATATAAAAGTTTAACAGTTCATTTTTTGATTGGTTTAATCTATCAATCTTTCCTCAAAAGTGTTCTCTCTAATTCCTATATTTGTATTGATTGCTGTTTCCAGTTATCTTGGAACATGTATTCATATGCAACATATCTCTTAGGCCTCGTACACACAACCAGACATGTCTGATGAAAACGGTCCGCGGATCGTTTTCATCGGACATGTCTGCTGGCGGATTTTGGTCTGATGTGTGTACACACCATCAGACCAAATTCCCCGCGGACAGAATACGCGGTGACGTGGCGGCGACGACGCAGCGATGAATACGCGGCGATGGGCGACAATGACGCGGCGATGTGCGCGACCCAGGAAGTTCAATGCTTCCACGCATGCGTCGAATCACTTCGACGCATGCGAGGGATTTCGGCCCAGCGGACATGTCTGATGAGTCGTACTAACCATCGGACATGTCCGACGGACATGGTTCCAGCAGACATGTTTCTTAGCATGAAACATTTGTCCGCTGGAAACCTGTCCGCTAGCCCAGGAATCCGGTCCGATAGGGCGTACAGACGACCGAACATGTCCGCGGAAACTGGTCCGCGGACCAGTTTCAGCAGACATGTTCGGTCGTGTGTTCGAGGCCTTATCAGACACTAACTTGTTTGTGCATTGCTCAACACTCTATATAACCAATTTTGCATGAATGAGATTGGTATGCCTACATTGTGTCCTGCATTTCCTTGTAACTGCTGTTTAATTACTTTAATAAAAATAGTTAGGAGACATTTGCCAGTTAAAAAAAAAAAAGGCCGACATTCTGCCCGTGTGTATGTCGGTTTGCCCGTCAGAAAGTGGTCGACTCCCAATCAGTGCTCTCAGCCAATGAGAGAAAGAGCTCATCAAAGTGTTCAGGCGGGGGGGGCATTACCCTGTCAGAACACAACAGCTCAGCGGGGGAGATTGCTGGACTAACCTTGCATGGTTAGTACAGTGGCTAGTACAGTGTCTCCAACCAGGTTGCACAAAAAAGAACTGTTGGTGTGTACCCGGCTTAAGAACCCATGCCCTTGGCTGTGTAACAAGAGCATGCAGACAAGCGGGTTCACATTTGTGTGCATGCATTAGCACCTGGTGGGCTATTCAAACTGCACCAGTCCTCTGTTTCAATGCCATTTGGTCAATTACGTGCCTGAGCATCTGTGCATCTGTTCCTGTGTTGATCCTCTGTTGCGAACCTTATCTGTACCTGACTCTCCCTGAACATCATCTGTACCAACCCTTGGCCTGCCTCTTGACTGTTCTTCTGCCTGCTCCCTTGGATGATCTGCCTTACTGTTACCAACCCTGGACTGGTTCATGACTATCCTGCTGCCTGATGTCTGTACCTTGATCTGCCTGAACATTGCTGACCTGGACTGTTTGACCTTGCCTTGGCTCTCATACCTGCATCTGCATCAGCTGGAGGTAGAAAGTCAAAAGAGACTCTGCTCTCATGCACATCAAGAGGGCTACTGTTAGAAATCAATGTGCCCCATACAGCCTACTTGACAAGCTTTAGAACCACTTCAATTCATTGGAACCTATAGAAGTAAACATCACTAAGATGACGTTTTAAATTTAAAATAATTATGAGTTAACCAGTAATACATCGCACAAATACTATTTTTACTAGTAGAAAAAAATTACCAAACGTGTACTTCTGTACTTGCATTGTATTTTAAAAGAAAATAGCTTTTTCAGCCACAGTTTGAATCCCTTGCCAATACTGTGCATGACCTTGCAAAAGTCCCTATCAACCTAAGCTCCAGGCACCAAATATTATACCGGATGAAGAAAATGTGTATGCTATACTTGGAAGCAAAGATAACAAAACTGTATTCAAATACACATCCATCTATGGTTAATATAAAACAAACATTGAGAGGGGTCAGGTCAAGTCAGAGCCCTGAGAGATAATGTCTTCTGCAAAAGAGCAAACATGTTCATTTTCCTCTGTGTGGCTGTGCACCTGGGTCACTTTCTAAAAAGTAAATAGGAATCAAGAATCAAAAATACACATAGATCAAACTAAATGCATTGCGATCACTACTGCTTCTAGATTTTTTAGTCTCCAATTGTTTTACTACTCTTAAAGGAAAATTATAAAGTTATAGTCAATTCTATTTATTTTTTTTGTTAATGCTTATAGTAGGGCTGTGAAAATTAACTATTAATTCATCAATTAATCTTAAATTTTTTTGATCGATCAAAATTCTTTTGATTGGTACTCGCCTCTCCACCGGCTTCCGGGCATTCAGGGAGTTCCGTCGGAGATCCGGTGATGACACCGGCGGGGCTTGCCGTGTCCATCTGAATGGCTCCTTTGCTGTGCCTTCATATCTGCATGCCGGCAGGACCTTACTATCTGCCACACGCAAGGGCTGTTACACTTCCCTCTATCACTTCCCTCTATCAACCTGGGATTCTACAACCATCCACTGGGAGTTGTGATAGTTCCCTTCATGAGACATCTACATGACGACGGACTGATGTTAACCCCCTCCTCATCTGGATTCAGCAGTGGTATTGTGGTACACATTTTTATACCAGTATCATACTTAGCTACATGTTTTTATGACTGCTTTTGCTACCGTTTGGTATTACTCACACCATTTTTACAGTTTATGTAGCTACTGTACATCGATTTTATCTCCAGTGCAATATTTATTTTGTTACCTACTTGAAGACTTGAAGTTTTAATGCTATTCCCATCGAGCGCTGCCTGTGTGTTTTTTGTATCCTGCTATCCGTTTTTCCTGTGGTTGGTAGCTGCACTGGGAATCAGCCTGCAAGGAGATCAGCTATGGATCTGTATGTGCATTATAATTAATCGAAATTAGTTGATTAATCGATAAAAAAAAACAAAAAACGATTAATCGAACACAAAAATTTTAATCAGTAACAGCCCAAGCTTATAGTTAAACTGACTGTCACTTAGCTAAATTTGCCAAAAAAAACTGTACCTATAATGTCGTTTCGTTCTCGCCGCTCATGCTTAGCCTCGAGGCCATGCAAAAGAGTGATCTGTGATCGCTATGACCCTTTGGTAACATATTGGCGTATAGGGCTATTGTGATTGTCTCTGTACCATGTGAAGAATTTGTACCACTGTGCTTGCTGGAAATTGGCTCTTTACCAACCACCAACCACAGCATTCACAGTAGTAAACAAAAACTGCATGATTGAAGCCAAAAGATGTAAGGAAACTGATTGCTTACATGGTCATCATGACTGTGTAAGGAACAACAGTTATAAAAAAGAAGAAAACCCAACCCCCCCCCCCCCAAGAGCAGTACAAAAATAACTATCACTTCTCCCTGTATCACTATATTGCTACCTCACACCTGCTTTAAACCCTGGAACCTTGCACGAGCATGTGTATACCTTTTGTTCACTGTCTCTGCACCTAAAGGGGGTAGTGGTTGAGGGGTGGTAAAGCCAAAAGGTTTTTCCACATCCCAACCTCACGTGTGAATGAGCTGTAATAGTGGTGCCAGTCAGTGTCAAGCACAACCACACCAGTCAAGATCAATGTAGCTAGAATCAGTGTTCCTGATAGCCACCAGACCAGTGCAGCCAACAACAGTTCTCCTGATCACCGCCACAGCAGTCCCACATGTCACCAGACCATCATAACACAGCAACAGTGTTCCTGATTACTGCCACACAGTGCAATTTTGCCTCTGCCTGACACCTGTACTTCAAAAAAATCTAAAAAATCCTCCAGTGCATCAGGAATATGATAACTGTAAAAGGTGAGCCTTGTCCTGTAGGTGACTTTCCCAGCCTCTTACTGGATTATCCAAACCACATATACCAAATGGGTCCAAAAAAGCTTACAAACACCAGCTTTGTGTCTTCTCCCTTTATTAACCTTCCTTCACAGGTATGATCAACTCATTGCATGTGAAAACAAAAAATGTTTTCTTAAAAACATGAAACAAACATACTATATTGTACTCACATGTAAACATGCTCACATCAGTGCCTATCACCAGTGATAAATGACTCACACCCCTTGTGTTCAGCCTCTTACTGAATCATCCACCTAAAAATGCATATGTCTCCACCCAAAGTCAAATCCTCAGGAATAAAGTTCCACAATCCCCCTCTTCGTAGTATCACTCGAAAAAAAGAAAAAAAAAAAACATTCAAAAGAATGTAATATTATGAAAAATAGAAACCATAAATAAATAAATAATGCTAATTTTAAAATAATCCATAAAGTGCAAAAACCCATGACTCCCACACATCATGCCACCATCCTCTTCGTGCACCTTACCAAAAATGATCCTTAAAGCACAGGGTATGGTGATCCCAAAATGTTTTCTCCAGTCTTAAGCCTTCCAATATACACGTGGTATAAAGGACATATAAAATTTAACCACTTGCTTACTGGGCACTTAAACCCCCTTCGTTCCCGGAGCAATTTTCAGCTTTCAGCGCTCTCACACTTTGAATGTTAATTACTCAGTCATACAACATTGTATCCAAATGAATTTTTTGTCCTTTTTTTCATACAAACAGAGCTTTCTTTTGGTGGTATTTGATCACCTCTGGACTTTTTATTTTTTGCGCTATAAATGAAAAAAGGCGGAAAATTTTGAAAAAAAATGAATTTTTCTTAGTTTATGCGATAAAATTTAGCAAAATATAAATTTTTCTTCATAAATTTTGGCCACAATTTATACTGCTACATGTCTTTGGTAAAAATAACCCAAATTAGTGGATATTATTTGCTTTTTGTGAAAGTTAGAGAGTCTACAAGCTATGGTGCAAATCATAAAAAAATTATCACACCTGTTGTACCGGTGACTATCTCATTTCTTGGGGCCCTGAACACGCCAGGAAAGTACAAATACCCCCCAAATGACCCCTTTTTAGAAAGTAGACATTCCAAGGTATTTAGTAAGATGCATGATGAGGTTTTTGATGTTGTAATTTTTTCCCACAATTCTTTGCAAAATGAATATTTTTTTTATTTTTTTTCCCCCTCACAAAATTGTCATTGTAATAGGTTATTTCTCTCACATGGCATGTGTATACCACAAATGACACCCGAAAATACATTCTGCTACTCCTCCTGAGTATGGCGATACCACATATGTGGGACTTTTTCACAGCCTGGCCACATACAGAGCCCCAATATGCATGGAGCACCATCAGGTGTTCTAGGAGCATAAATTACACATCTAACTTGTTGACTACCTATTACACTTTTGAAGGCCCTGGAGCACCTGGACAATGGAAATGCCCACAAAGTGACCCCATTTTGGAAAGCTAACACCCCAACGTATAATCTATGAGGCATAATGAGTCTTTTGAATGATTCATTTTTTTCCAAACGTTTTTGGAATATGTGGAAAAAAAATGAAAACGCAATTATTTTACGCAAAGTTGTCCATTTATAAGATATTGCCAACACATAGCCTGTACATAGCAAAAATTACACCCCAAAATACATTCTGCTACTCCTCCTGAGTATGGCGATACCACATGTGTGGGACTTTTTCACAGCCTGGCCACATACAGAGCCCCAATATGCAGGGAGCACCATCAGGTGTTCTAGGAGCATAAATTACACATCTAACTTGTTGACTACCTATTACACTTTTGAAGGCCCTGGAGCACCTGGACAATGGAAATGCCCACAAAGTGACCCCATTTTGGAAAGCTAACACCCCAACGTATAATCTATGAGGCATAATGAGTCTTTTGAACGATTCATTTTTTTCCAAACGTTTTTGGAAAATGTGGAAAAAAAAATGAAAACGCAATTTTTTTACACAAAGTTGTCCATTTATAAGATATTGCCAACACATAGCCTGTCCATAGCAAAAATTACACCCCAAAATACATTCTGCTACTCCTCCTGAGTATGGCGATACCACATGTGTGGGACTTTTTCACAGCCTGGCCACATACAGAGCCCCAATATGCAGGGAGCACCATCAGGTGTTCTAGGAGCATAAATTACACATCTAACTTGTTGACTACCTATTACATTTTTGAAGGCCCTGGAGCACCTGGACAATGGAAATGCCCACAAAGTGACCCCATTTTGGAAAGCTAACACCCCAACGTATAATATATGAGGCATAATGAGTCTTTTGAACAATTCATTTTTTTCCAAACGTTTTTGGAAAATGTGGAAAAAAAATTAAAACGCAATTTTTTTATGCAAAGTTGTCCATTTATAAGATATTGCCAACCCATAGCCTGTACATAGCAAAAATTACACCCCAAAATACATTCTGCTACTCCTCCTGAGTATGGCGATACCACATGTGTGGGACATTTTTTTACAGCCTGACCACATACAGAGGCCCAACATGCAAGGAACACCAACAGGTGTTCTAGGGACACATAGCATGCACATGACAAGAATTACACCCCAAAATACATTATGCTAAGCAAAGGGTAAACAAAAAAATGTACCTGTGGTTTTAGTAGCGCAGTTGTCCATGGGACGATAGCACTGGTCCAGGCAGCAGGCAGGGACTTGGTCAGCAAAAGAAAATGCAATTGTCCAGGCAACAGGCAGGGATATTGTCCATAGTCAGTACAGGCATGATGGCATAGGTCCTACAGGCAGCAGGCAGAAGTAGGGCCTCGTTCAGGACAGAATGGGGACAGGGGTAGAGGCTTGTCCCACCCAAATCTCTTTGAAGCCTCCGGGCAACCAGACCCTAATCTAGAATGAGAAAACAAACAATAGTTTTCTTCATCCAGAAAAACAATTCTAGAGCCCCTCACATGTGAGACCCCTGTGCTATGAATCCCACTAGTCCACTGGCAGGGTAAAAGATCAGTTCAAGAGGCAGGCAAAAAGAATGGTCAAACAGTCCAAGGTCAGTTCCAGATCAGGCAGAGGTATAAACAGAATCGGTAGGCATAACCGTGGTCAAATAACAGTCCAGGGTCAGTTCCAGATCAGGCAGAGGTATAAACAAAATCGGTAGGCAGAATCGTGGTCAAATAACAAGCCAGGGTCATAAGCAGAGGTATAAGGGGTGTGAAGGTAAATGGCAGGAAGGGACTAATAATTTAGAAGGGTATGGTAACGGCTGAAACAACCAACTATGCAGAGGCCTGGTTTGGAAGGGCATTGGGGACAATAAAAAGTGGTGTCTCTTCTCACTCCTTCTTTGGAGCACACCCGGCATCTTTTTTGGGATTTTTGGCCTGTTGGTCTGGGAGGGATTTTATCTGGGAAGTGGCGCTCGTAAAGTCGGCTAACCACATCGGATCGAATGTTTGCTGGTGGGTTGCTGGGGTATAAAAGGGAAGTGGTGATTTCCTCCTGGAAGTAAAGGTAGGATTTGGGTTTTCGAGTGGATTTCCGATATAATACATAGGTATTGTACATGGCCAAATTGAACAAGTAGATAGAAACTTTCTTGTACCACTGGTATGATTTTCTTGTGGAAAGGTACGGTTCCAGCATTTGGTCGTTCAAAATCGACCCCCCCCCCATGAACTTATTGTATTCGTGGATACATTTTGGTTTCTGGATTCGCCCATTCCTCCTCGTTCTGGTCTCAACGAATGTGTTGTTGTGGATGGTAGAAAGAACGTACACATCCCTTTTGTCCCTCCATTTCAGGGCCAGAACTTCCTCATTGCGTAAACTCGCCGTCTCCCCTTTTTTTTTATTTTTTGGTGACAAGGCTTTGAGGAAAGCCCTTCCGGTTCGACCGTACGGTGCCGCATGCTGGTGTCTTTTTTCTATACAGGTTTCGGAACAGGGGCAAACTTGTATAGAAATTGTCCACATACAAATGGTATCCTTTCTCCATGAGTGGGTTTAGGAGTTCCCAAACAATTTTTCCGCTGGTCCCAATGTAGTCTGGACAATTAGGGGGGTGTAGCTGGCTGTCCTTTCCTTCATATACGTTGAAGGCATACGTATATCCTGTGGCTCGGTCGCACAATTTATACAGCTTCACCCCATAGCGGGCCCTTTTGGAGGGAATAAATTGCTTTATGCCGAGCCTGCCAGAAAATTTTACAAGTGACTCGTCAACACATATGTTTTGGTCCGGGGTAAACAACTGGGGGAAAATTTGGGAAAAATAATCAAATAGTGGCCGAATTTTATAAAGTTTGTCAAAATTTGGGTCATCTCGGGGAGGGCACTGGGTATTGTCACTGTAGTGTAGGAATCTCATTATACTTTGATATCTGGACCTGGGCATTTTTGAGGAAAAGATGGGCATGTGGTAGATGGGGCGGTTTGACCAATACAAACGTACTTGGCATTTATGGTTTAGTCCCATACAAAATACGAGGCCTAAAAATGTTTTGAACTCCTCCACTGTTACGGGTCTCCACTGGAAGGGACGGGCATAATAGGACGTGGGGTTACTGGATATGAATTGATCCGCATAAAGATTGGACTGGGAAACAATTGAGGCAAGCATGTCGTCAGTAAAAATCAAATTGAAAAAGTCAATCGGGGCAAAATTTTCTGTGTCCACTTGGACTCCTGGCTGGGCCATGAAAGGGGGAATGTTGGCTTCTCCTGAATTAGGAGGAAGCCACAAGGGGTACTGAAGGGAATAGGGAAGGCTGGCATGGGACCTAACCCTTTGGGACTGAGGTGCCACCCCACTGGTACGTAACCTTGCTTGCCGAGGTATTGCGGTGCTGGTGGATGGCACTGCGGTACTGGTGGATGGCACTGCCTCCTTAGCAATACGCCTTCGTCTGGCGGGGGGACCCTCCTCCTCCTCCTCTTCTTCTTCTTCCTCTTCTTCCTCTTCTTCCTCTTCCTCCTCCTCCTCTTCTTCCTCCTCTTCTTCCTCCTCTTCTTCCTCCTCTTCTTCTTCCTCCTCTTCTTCCTCCTCCTCCTCCGGGGATGTCTCTGCTCCACTGCTAACTACTGGCTCGTAGTTAACGTCAGATTAGTTGTCTGAATTTGCAGGGGAATCCGAATCGCAGAGCTCCCCGTTGCTCCCGTCGGCCGCAATAATTTCATATGCTTGCTGGACTGAAAATTATCTTTTAGCCATTGTTGGCACTGATGACACTGACAGGTGGCACTGACGGCAAATGGGACGGGCAGATGGCACGGGCAGATGGCACGGGCAGATGGCACGGGCAGATGGCAGGTAGCACTAATGGCAGGTAGCACTAATGGCAGGTAGCACTAATGGCAGGTAGCTAATGGCAGGTAGCACTGATGGCAGATGGCACAGGTAGATGGCACGGGCAGATGGCACTGATGGCAGATGGCACTGATGGCAGATGGCACTGGCAGATGGCACAGGCAGATGGCACAGGCATAAGGAAGAAAAGTGTTACTGCGCTGATCTAATTATCCAGAGGTATTAAATCTCTGGGAGTATGGACATAAGTGAAATATCAGGGCCACAATGTACCCAATCTTAAATGTGAATAACCTGGATACAAACAATATATAAAAAAATATAAGAAATATATGAGTCATACAAATGTGACACAGTGATTTCAAACTTGAATCATATATCTAGATCAGTGTGTCAGCATACAATCCATATGCCACAGTGCTTCTATGAGAAAAATGGCTGTTGCTGCTACTGACCAACCAAATAGTGAAAACAATACGAAAGATATTACAAAAAATATTGTGTATATATGTGTATAAAACCACAATATGCAGTATGCCAACTGCACCGTGAGTTGTCCAATAACCGATATTGGAACAAAATAAATATCAAAAAAGTGAAATAATTATCAAACAACCATACAAATGTGCAATGTGCTGACTGCACTTAAAAATAGTCCAAATGGCAGGCAATCTTGCTCTTATACAATAGGTTCCAGCAAACACAAGGTTCAATGTTGGTAGTACTGTGTAGAGGAAAGTGCCGCTATCTCTTCCACCCGACAAAGATGTGCCACCATCACCAATGGTTAAAATCAACACTCACCAGACCCCAGATATTATTAGGCTCCAAAGTGGTGTCTTTTCTTTGTCCGTCAGTGGGTGTTGCCTCCTTTTCCCTTTTACAAGGTGTCATCAATTCCTCAAAAACAAGGGGCTCATCATGGTGTAGTATATTAAAATATGTATTTATTTACAAAAGGTAAAAAAATAACACTTACAATATAAAGTGCCTCTGACCGGCACTGAGTGTCTTTGGCAGTGTCAACCGTTAAAAGCCGCTGACCAGCATTTAAATGGCGTCCTAAGAGGTGTGCTTGCCCCGCTGTGCTCCGCATGTATTGCTACAAGGGGTCCGGGCGCGCTGGTGTGCTGCACCCTCTATGTGCGTGTCCAAACAGCCTCTACGCGTTTCGCTAATTGCGTCGTCAGGAGAGCTGTGGACACTACTGTTTAAGCTGTATTTATACCCCTGTGGATTCCCTGAAATGCTGCAAGGATGGCACAGGCAGATGGCACGGACAGATGGCACAGGCAGATGGCACGGGCAGATGGCACGGACAGATGGCACAGGCAGATGGCACGGGCACTGATGGCAGATGGCAGATGGCACTGGCAGATGGCACTGATGGCAGATTGCACTGGCAGGTAGCACTGGTGGCAGATTGCACTGATGGCAGATTGCACTGGCAGGTGGCACGGGCAGATGGCAGGTGGCAGTGATGGCAGGGGCAGGTGGCACTGATGGCAGGTGCAGGTGGCACTGATGGCAGGGGCAGATGGCACTGATTGCAGGGGCAGGTGGCACTGATGGCAGGGGCACTGATGTTATTTACACTGGCAGGTGGCACTGGGTGATTGCACTGGCAAGGTGGCACTGGCAGGGACTGTTGGCACTGTGTTTGCGTTTTTACACTCACTGTAACCGTTACACTGATTCTCTCCTCACACGCTGTCTGTGTGTGAGGAGAGAAAGCCGGCGATGAGAGATGATCTCATTTGTTTACATTTGAGATCATCTCTCATTGGACGGCTAGATCGAGTGCTGAATGGCCGCTGTGATTGGCCATTCAGCACGATCTGTGATTGGCTGTGTCCGAGGGACACGGCCAACACAGTTTTTCGCCGATGCGCGCTCGCGGGTGACGCGCAGGGAGGCAAAAAAGAAATGCCGTCCAAAGACGTCCTGTTGGCACCTCAGAACCGCGCTGTTGACGTCTTTTGTCAATAGCGCGGGTCTGAAGTGGTTAAATTCCCTTAAAAAGCGGCTTTATTTACCATCAATATGCTTACATGTGTAAAGGTATATAAACTTTCAATGCTCAAAATGGCCACCTAGA
Organism: Rana temporaria; assembly: GCF_905171775.1. Classification (NCBI taxonomy): domain Eukaryota; kingdom Metazoa; phylum Chordata; class Amphibia; order Anura; family Ranidae; genus Rana; species Rana temporaria. The sequence continues at coordinate 181,370,694 of NC_053491.1, forward strand.
TACTTCTGATTCCGGCATCTGACATACCCTTACTTGCATGTTTTGTCTCTAGAACCTGTCAAAGAAATATGGAGTCAGATTGAAGCACCCTATTTATAACTAACTTCCACCATTATTTCTCACTAACCGCAACACCTTTAACAAGGCAAAATAATGACCAGAACGCTCCATTTCAAGAGAATTAAAAAAAAAGCACTGCATGGGACCACTTTGTATGAATATTGTGCATCTCTGCCATTGTCCCCAAAAATATAATTTAAAAAGATAAAAGATGGACACGTAAAAAACATACAAAAAAAATTGATTAGATAACAATCCCCCTAGTGGCCAACCATAATAAGACATCATCAATAAAAAAAAGAAAAATATTACATCAATCAACCCATTAACAACAAATAATAAATAAGATATGTAAAATAGATAATATGAAAAAATGTATCATAAAAATCATACAAATAACTCAACTAACTTTCAAAGATTTTCAATAAAACAATTCAGGTCCAACTCAATATTAAGACCTCTGGGATGCATCCAGTAATTTCAGAAATCCAAAATGTTTCATTGTTTGAAATGTCTCTCCTTTTAATTGTTCCTCACCAGCATCCCTTGATCATGCCTACCCCACAAAACTTTAGCCCAGAAGGATCCTTATTATGATACCATCTAAAATGCTCAGACAAATTGTGGGTTTTAAACCTTTTTTTGGTGTATTGGACGTGTTTACTTAATCCTATTTGTAATTTTCAAGTTGTGTGCCCCACATTCTGCTTACCAATACCAATACCAATATTGCAGTCTTAAGGATACAAGTTTCCTACCCATAATAGGTTCCATCCAAATTTGGACAATGGGGGGAATGGATCTGGTTATGGTTACAACTCTCCAAAAAATTGGCTTGGTGAGCAAGTGGTTATGGTTACAACAATTTTTTTTTTTACAGAGGAATCATTGGGAGAGACCTCCAGGTCAGAATTGCAGGATCCTCAGAAAAGCATAAGGATGGGGACCACACCCCTAGTGGTAGAACCCACAAGGAGGGGGGGGAGAAGGTGAACAGAACAAGATGGCCATCAAGGGTGGACATAAGAGAACAAGGAGGGGGTGTAAAGTAGAAAGATGTAACAGGAAAGAAAATAAGGATAGAAATGTAGGGGAAGGAAATTTGAGTTTAACTTCTCTTCTACAAGAAGAGACCAAGGTATTGGATCTGGGTGTTCTCCCAGGTCAAACCTAAATAAATCCAACACATATTGATTTGAATACATTTGTGAGAAATTTGAACATCAAGAAATATTGTGCTATATTACCCAGACCCACCTAAAAAGTGAAATGTGTAAGTTATGAGCAAGGCATTGCTCACGCTGGTCTTAGAAATCTTTAACCCTCAAATTAATTTTAAACATAATGTGGAGGTATTCAAACAGGTGGTTGTTGAGGGCATTAGGGAGCTGTCTGTGAAAAAGGTGGGGGATGAGGTGGATGTGATTCAGGGTATAATGAAATGAGAGGAAAAAAAAGGATATTATAACTTGCCCAGCTGATGAGGGGGGTGGGGTGGTTGTATAGATTGCAATATGAAAAAGAGGTACATTGACTTCTTGGGGATGTAAGTACATATGAAAACTGAGAGGTAACCCTACAGGAACATATAAAATGGAACGGAGTAAGTTGGAAACACAAGCAAAAGATAAGGGTATACTGGACAGTAAAGAAACAAAATATCTGGTTCTGTCAGTCTGTAGAATTGCAATGATATATTATTTACCCAAAGTTCATAAAGTTTTAATAAACTACCTAGAATGCCCATAGTTAGTGGGATTCATTCAGTTCACACACGAGTGGGGGATTATGTTGATTTCCATCTTTAGACTCAGATGCCAGCATTACTGATGGACGAGGGTTACATTGAGGAAATTGTAGATGGGATGGAAATGGGTCCGGAAATACATTTTTCTACTATTAATGTTTCTTCATTTTATACAAACATTAATCATCAAGATGAAATAGATGCAGTGAAATTGGCATTGAGTAAGTTTAGCAGTCTGAAAAGAGAACAAAGGAAATTTCTTTTAAAAAGCTCTTGAGTTTAGCAAGACCAGGAATTATTTCTGGTATGAAGGAAGCTTTTATATCCAAAGTAGTAGGCTATGGGGGCCCCCAGCCTCGCCAGCCTCGCCAGCCTCGCCAGCCTCTTTATGGCAAAGTCTGAGGATATTTTTGGAAAGGAATGGCCACAATTGAAAGTATGGTTTCTATTTTATTGACAGTAATAAGTTAGTGGATACCCAGTCTATTAACTTTTTTAGGGCTGTTACTGATCAAAATTTTTGTGTTCGATTATTTTTTTTTTTTTTATCGATTAATCGACTAATTTCAATTAATTATAACGCACATACAGATTCAACTACTTTTAACTGATCTCCTTGCAGGCTGATTCCCAGTGCAGCTACCAACCACTGGAAAATGGATAGCAGGATACAAAAAACACACAAAGGCAGCGCTCGATGGGAATAGCATTAAAACTTTTATAGTCTTCAAGTAGGTAACAAAATAAATATTGCACTGGAGATAAAATCGATGTAGCTGCATAAACTGTAAAAAAGGTGCAAGTAATACCAAACAGTAGCAAAAGCAGTCATAAAAACATGTAGCTAAGTATGATACTGGTATAAAAATGTGTACAACGATGCCACTGCTGAATCCAGATGAGGAGGGGTTAACAACATTTGTTGACATGTAGATGTCCCGTGAAGGGAACTATCACAACTCCCAGTGGATGGCTGTAGAATCCCAGGTTGATAGAGGGAAGTGTAACAGCCCTTACGTGTGGCAGATAGTAAGGTTCCGCCGGCATGCAGATATGAAGGCGCAGCAAAGGAGCCCTTCACATGGACACGGCAAGCCCCGCCGGTGCCCATGACGTCACCGGATCTCCGACGGAACTCCCTGAAGACCCGGAAGCCCGCGGAGAGGTGAGTACCAATCAAAATAATTTTGATTGATCAAAAAAATTAAAGATTAATCGATGAATTAATAGTTAATTTCCACAGCCCTAAACTTTTATTTTTTTTGATGATGGTAGGATACTTAATAAAACTTGCTTTAAGACAACAGACCAGAATGGTTACATTCCAGTCTGTAGCTGCCATCACTCACAATGGATTAGTAATGTGCCAAAAAGGGTGATTTTTTGACAAATAAAAGGAATTGTTGTTCAACTGAGTTGTATAGTTTATAGGTCACATTAACTGCTTTCCCACTGCCGGCCGTCATATGACGCTGCGTCCCCACGGCGCATAAGGCGAGTCACCAGTTTTCCGAAAGTAGCCGGCTCTATACGGCGCCTGCGCAGTCAGCTCTACACGGCAGGCGCAGGCGCCGTATAGCACCGTACAGAGCCGACTAGCAGTTCGGCTACTTTCGGAAAACTGGTGACAAGCCTTATGCGCCCGAGGGAAGTTTTTCACAAGGCATCAATCATCTAGCCTCTGCATAGGAACGCCTACTCCCGCGGGAGTGAGATCTGGAAGCCGGGTGGAAAATAACAATAAGACAGCAAAAAAAAAACGGCATAGTGTAAATGTTGGAATTATGCTGAATGGAATGTTAAATACATGTTTTTAGGGTAAACCTCCGCTTTAAGCTAGTGCATTGTTGGTTCACTTACCTTTTCCTTTGATTTCCCTTCTAAATGTTTTTTTTTCTTTGTCTGAATTTCTCACTTCCTGTTTCTCCTCAGTAAGCTTGCCCCCATGTTCTGGCTGGGGGTTAGTCAGCCAGAACACCTTACGGAGGAGGAACAGGAAGTGAGAAATTCAGACAAAGAAAAAAAAAACATTTAGAAGGGAAATCAAAGGAAAAGGTAAGTGAACCAACAATGCACTAGCTTAAAGGAACCTATTTAGAAAATAAAAAACAAACTTTTCTGATATGCACTATATTTACCCAACTAAAATAAAAAATAAAAACAACAATTTTCACTGTAAATCACTTTTCTAAAGTATAGTATTTTGTTTGGTAATGTTGCCTCCATTTATTTTTATTTTATTTTTTTTAATGCAGAAATAAACAAGATGGAAAAACTATTTAAATCATGACTTTGTTAGAGCAAAAAAAAAAAAATAACTGCAAGTTTTTCTTCACGGAGATAATAGAACAAATATATAGAGAAAAACATCTTGCAATGAATAATAATGCTAACAGAACACCGCCATCATTATTGTAACTGGTTAGACAAAGTGACATATTTACTACAGTGTGAAGAACGATGAAGTAAGTGAATTACACCCATTTGCCACAGAAATAAAAGTTGTTCACATTGGAAAATGTATGTTCCCCTTGCAAAGTGAATGTTGATAAATAAGTAAATCTGTGTTCCATTTGAATACCCAATCATGTGTAAGGTAAAAAAATAAAACAAAACATGAATATTGTTAGCACATCAATGGATATTCAAAGTGAAAACAAGTTCATCTTTCCATTCACTTTGCAAAATGAAAATACACTGCGCCAAGTGAACAGCCTCTACAGTAATACATCAACCCCTTACCCCTTTGTGTTTCTAGAAATAACTTTAAAATGTTGGCAACTATGATACAGTATCCTAGCCCCTGTTTATTTTTTGTGTTATAGATTTACACATTGGCAAATAAAAATAACTACTATTGGCAAAACTGTTAGAAAATAATTGGCAATCTAGGTCATATTTCATTAAAACACGAGGTTCAAATCACACAACACAAGCATACAGTTAGTAAAAGGAAAAGGACATCATTTTATCTTCCACTGTTTATAGTAATAATTCATTTTTTGTTTTTAATTTAATGTGTATCTAAAAGGTAAAACTAACAGCATGTCTAGGATAAAACAAGAGAGCACATGCCGATTTCGTTTATATGGGGGAATGCTGATTCAGGTTGGGAAAAATAAATTATAGTTGGAACAATAACAGCAATGCTCATGCCATTAAAAAGACAAAGAATATTCTTTTCCAGATTGGCAATAATTATGAGACTATTTAAAACTTCTGCTGCTACATTATACAAATATGCTGATTGTACCCAGGAGGTTGTTGAACAAAGGAAGTAAAACAATCTGCAGACATGAATAGAGATAAGCATTATTCAAATGCAAGCAGGCTATGGGGTATTTGTAGCAGTCCTTTCCAAGGAAACAGCTGGCTTACTATACTGTGCATGATTTATTCAATAATATTATCATATCAGAGACTAATAATGCACTATTTATTATGATATTGAATTATAAGATAAAGGTTCCTTTTGTTAGTTTTGATACAAAACATGATTTTTTAGATTTCAGATTTACCTTTTATTATTTTGTGTATCAGAATTGACCTAAAGTTTTCCATTCGAAGCAAGATTTTTATGAACATGTAATCATATAGACTTGGCTGAAAAAGAATCTACCCCTTGCAACTATCCTAGATCAACATATGATCATCACTAATATTGACCTTATGTTAACCATGCAACCATGTGTTTTGGTCATCTTACTCTGCTTTGTTTTGGATGATCTAGACCATGGGTGCTCAACCTGTGGCCCTCCAGCTGTTGCAGAACTACATGTCCTATCATCCCTCTGCCTTTAGGAATCATGCTTCTAACTGTCAGCGGCTTGCAATGCCTCATGGCACTTTTAGATCTGAAACAGTTGGTGGGCCACAGGTTGAGCACCCATGATCTAGACCAGAGATCTCCAAACTACGGCCCTCCAGCTTTTGTGGAACTACACGTCCCATGAGGCACTGTAGAACTCTGACATTTACAGACATGACTAGGCATGATGAGAATTGTAGTTCTGGGACAACTGGAGGGCCATAGTTTGGAGAACCCTGATCTAGACATTAAGGGCCAGATTCTCAAAAAAGCGCCTATCTATAGGCGGGCGTAGAGTATCTCAGATACACTACGCCGCTGTAACTTAGTGAGGCAGGTCCCGTATTCTCAAAGAACTTGCGGCCAAAGTTACGGCGGCGTAGTGTAACTGTGCCAGCGTAAGCCTGCGTAATTCAAAGTAGGCTAGTGTGGGCGTGTTTTATGTTAATGTATCGTGACCCGACGTGATTGACGTTTTTAACGAACGGCGCATGCGCGCGCATGCTCAGTATCACGTTGAATTTTCAAATGAAATTATGCCCGCTCAATGCCTAGTCGACGTGAACGTAACTTACGTCCAGCCCCATTCACGGACGACTTACGCAAACGACGTAAAACACGACGCTGTTCCGACGTTTCCGACGTCCATACCTAACATGACTTACCCCTGCTTTATGAGGGGTAACTTTACGCCGGCGTATGTCTTACGTAAACAACGTATCTTGCTACGCCGGGCGCACGTACGGTCGTGAATCGGTGTATCTAGCTCATTAGCATATTCAACGCGGAAATCTACGGAATCGCCACCTAGCGGCCTGCGGAAATATGCAACTAAGATACAACGGTGTAAGAGACTTACCCCGCTCGTATCTTAGCCCAATTTATGCGTAACTGATTCTAAGAATCAGCGCATAGATACGACGGCTCTCATTCGGACTTACGACGGCGTACATGGCGCTACGCCGTTGTAAGTCCTTTCAGAATCTGGGCCTAAATGTAGGTTCTTAAAGTAAAACTTTAGTCCAAAAATCAAAATGGGCAAACAGGCAGGAATTTGAATTCAGAAGAGGCATGCTTTGTCTCTTCTGCATTATTGTTACTTACCTGCCTGCTCGCCCCCATATAACGAGCTGTGCACTTGCAGCTCACTGTGCAAATTCGGCACTGCTGAATCTGACTGAACTACCATGCATGTGCAGGAGTGACATCATCCCTGCCTGGCTTAGGAAAGCATTCAGGACCCTGAAGCCAGCCATACGAAGACTTTAGCCACCAGGTGGGGAGCTGCGAGACGCTGCATCACTTTAGACGAAGTTGGTATGATTCCGCTTTAAAAGCTTAGGCTGAAATGCACAATTAAGAACTTTCAGCTGGCCGTACGCATATATGCAGCCTCTCAGCTGGTGCATTTTAAGGTTTGAATACAAGAAAGGGCTGGGACAGCCGCACTCCAAAAAAAACCTTCTCCTTTTAATAAAAATGGATCACAAAATACATGCCACGGCCAAAAACAGAACAAAAAAGCTTGCACTGTATCTCAGTGCTTATTCATAGCTATGAATAAGCACTGAGATACAGTGCAAGCTTTTTTGTTCTGTTTTTGGCCGTGGCATGTATTTTGTGATCCATTTTTAATAAAAGGAGAAGTTTTTTTTGGAGTGCGGCTGTCCCAGCCCTTTCTTGTATTCAAACCTGCATCCTGATTGCATTGCCTGCACCCTAGGCTCGGACCATAGGAACTTGATTATCTGGTTCTCTTTGAGCGGTTACCCTTTCTCTATGGTGCATTTTAAGGCAGAGAGGCAACATATATGCGGCCCTATGTAAACACATTGCTGTGCTGAGTGCACACTCCCTGCTCATCGGTGGGTAATGGAAAGCTCCCAATACATACTTTCATTTGGGAGCTTTCCTATCATGTGATTTCTGTGACTGCCAATCACAGCTGTCACATGATCGGAATGTCTGCCTCCGCCTCTCAGCATTAAGAACCTCTTAAAGGTCCGGAAGGTTTCAGCGGAAAGGGGTTAAAGTCATAACAATGATTTAATAGAGACAGAAGAACATCAAATCATATTAGGCTAATTCTTGCAGAAGATGAAAAATACAGAAGTGAAACTATTCATCAAGTTCACGGTTTCAATCAAATTCAACAACTAGGTTGTGGATTTGGAAGAGTATGATATCCTGTTACTGAAATGCATAGCAAAAACGTTTTATCTGTTGTAAAAAACGTATGCGCTGCTTTGTACACCCCCACCTATTCTATCAGTGAACAGCTGCGACCATTGATTCGTGAACTCAGCCACTATAAATCTGAATATATATTCTGTGTAAATGGTGTGCTTATTCAAACCACTAAAACATGTACAGGTGCATCTAATAAAATTAGAATATCATCAAAAAGTTTATTTATTTCAGTAATTCAATTCAAAAAGTGAAACTCATAAATTTTATATGGATGCGTTACGCACAGAGTGATATATTTTAAGCATGACTTTCTTTTAATTTTTATGATTATGGCTTACAGCTAGTAAAAACCCAACAATCAGTGTCTCCAAAAATGTGAATATTACATAAGACCAATAAAAAAAGGTTTTTAATACAGAAATGTTAGTTTACTGAAAAGTATGTCCATGTACAGTATAGTATGCACTCAATACTTGGTCAGGCTCCTTTAACATGCATCAATGCAGCGTGGCATGGAGGCGATCAGCCTGTGGCACTGCTGAGGTGTTATGGAAGCCCAGGTTGCTTTGATAGCAGCCTTCAGCTCATCTGCATTGTTGGGTCTGGTGTCGCTAATCTTCCTCTTGACAATACCCCACAGATTGTCTATTGGGTTTAGGTCAGGTGAGTTTGCTGGCCAATCAAATCCTGGTAGAGGTCTGCGCTGACTTTGGACTTGATAAAACACAGTGGACCAACAACAGCAGAAGACATGGCTCCCCAAATCATCACTGACTGTGGAAAATGTAGCATTTCGTTTGGAAATCAAGGTCCCAGAGTCTGGAGGAAGAGTGGAGAGGCACAGAATCCAAGTTGCATGAGGTCCTGTGTGAAGTTTCCACAGTCAGTGATAATTTGGGGAGCCATGTCATCTGCTGGTGTTGGTCCACTGTGTTTTATCAATTCCAAAGTCAGCGCAGCCCTCTACCAGGAAAAAATAGAGCACTTCATGCTTCCCTCTGCTGCTGACAGCTTTATGGAGATACTGATTTAATTTTCAAGCAGGACTTGGCACCTGCCCATGCCAAAAGTACCAATACCTGGTTTAATGATCATGGTACCACTGTGCTTGATTGATCAGCAAACACGCCTGATCTAAACCCCATAGAGAATCTGTGAATTATGGTCAAGAGAAAGATGAGAGACACCAGACCCAACAATGCAGACAAGCTGAAGCCTGCTATCAAAGTAAACTGGGCTTTCCATAATACCTCAGCAGTGCCGCAGGCTGATCGCCTGAAAACCTCCAAACAGCAATTCAATCAACCACAACATGGAAGAAAGGGGAAAAAAGTGGACATGCTCAGATAGTGCAGGTAAATGTGGGTTTGTTGAAAAACCATCAAGACTTATGGCTTGGTACATCACTCCACCATTCCACTTATTGTCCTTTTTTAAATATATTTTGTTATGTGATCACTTTTAAGTCTTGATGGTTTTTTCAACAAACCCACATTTACCTGAACTCGAAGCACCTCTTTTTTTCCCCTTTCTTCCATATTGTAGTTGATTGAGTTGCTGTTTGGAGGTTTTTTCCATCATGCCATCCTTCAGTCCTGAAAAAGATTCCTAGATTGGAGGTCACTTCATCATCATCTGAGGACCACAGGGATATCCAGTGAACCCAGAGTCCCGGGATTTCCTTGAACCACTTCCATAGCAGGCACTTACGGACCTTCCTGCCCAAGCCAATTTTCAGCTTTCAGCGCTGTCGCAGTTTGAATGACAATTGCGCGGTCATGCTACACTGTACCCAAACAATTTTTTTATCATTTTGTTTCCACAAATAGAGCTTTCTTTTGGTGGTAGTTGATCACCTCTGCGGTTTTTATTTTTTGCGCAACAACTAAAAAAAGACTGAACATTTTGAAAAGAATAACGTTTTTTTTCTGTTAATTTTTTTTGTAAATAAGTACGCTTTCTTCTTCGATTACGAGCACCGATGAGGTGGCACTGATGGGCACTGATAGGCGACGCTGGTATGCGGCACTGATGGGCACTCATAGGCGGCCCTGATGGGCACTCATAGGCGGCACTGATGGGCACTGATGGGCACTCATGGGCAGCACTTATGGGTGGCACTGATGGGTACTTATGGGTGGCACAGATGGGCACTGATAGGTGGGCAATGGGCATGGATGGGCACTGAGAGGTGGCACTGATGGACACTGAGGGGTGGCACTGATGGACACTGAGGGGTGGCACTGAAGGCATTGCTGGGCATCACTTTTTTAAAATCCCATATTATGGCCGGTCAGTGTCCATGTTGCCAGTCAGTGCCCACCAATTGGCATCTATTCTCTTTTTTTATTTTATTGCCCCCTTCCCTGGTGGTCCAGTGTGGGCTTCCCTGGTGGTCCAGTGTGGGCATCCGAGGAGGGGGCTGCGCTGATAAACAATCAGCGCGAATCCCCCCTGTCAGGAGAGCCGCCGATTGGCTCTCCTCTACCCGCGTCTGTCAGACGCGAGTGAGGAAGAGCCGATCAGCGGCTCTTCCTGTTTACATCGTGATCAGCCATGATTGGACACGGCTGATCATGTGGTAAAGAGCCTCCGCCGGAGATGCAGGGTGTCAGACTGACACCACGCATCACCGATCGCCGTGCTGCGCACCCCCACGAGCGTGCACCAGCATGTAATCCTGCAGGACGTCAATAGACGTCCAGTCAGGATTACAGAACCACTTCCCGGATGTCAATTTACTATTGACCGGGCGGGAAGTGGATAAACGAGTTGCCATCTGCGATTTGTGTGGTTTATCCAGAGTCTTCATACCAGTTAATGCGAATTGCCATCAGGATTTCACACGCTCTAACGATCTGCCTAATAAGTAGATCCACCGGTTCCAGTAAGAGTATTCTCCCTTACTCCTTTGCCAGAAGGCGTATGAGATGACCCTTATTGTTACACGTCTGATTTGATTATCACATTCCATGGTCTTTTGAATGGACTTTATGTGGACTTATTTATTTATGTCTCACTTTTTGCACATTAAGGCACATCTCACTTTGTGCGATTTGGTCTCTCTTATTTTCAGCGCTGCATTTTAATGATTTTAATAATGCTTAAAGTGAAACAATAAAACTGAAATATTCCTTAAAATTTTGTGCGGGGGGGGGGTGTCTATAGTATGCCTGTAAAGTGGAGCATTTTTTTCATGTTTAGAACAGTCCCGCAGCAAAATTACATTTCTAAAGGAAAAACTACTCGCAGCTGTAATGACTTGTCGAGTCCCGGCAATATACATAAAACTCATTGAAAAAAACTACATGGGTTCCCCCACAGTCCATTACCAGGCCCTTTGGGTCCATATCAGACCCTTATCCGAGCATGCAACCTGGCAGGCTGCATTAAAAGAGGAGGGTACAAAAGCGTTGATTATTACTTTGCCCAAGCCAGGGAAAGACACATCTGAACCACAAAATTTCCGGCCCATTTCACTCTTAAACCTAGATCTAAAGTTGTACGCTAAACTCATTGCCCTTCGATTGAATACGATCCTCCCGATCCTAGTGCACCCCGATCAATCTGGATTCACGACGTCAGATGCCACCAGGCGCTTGATCAACATTATCCACTGCATGAACAAGACACGAACGCCTTCTCTGCTCCTCGCTTTGGATGCAGAGAAGGCGTTCGATAGGGTGCACTGGGGATACTTGGCTAAGGTGTTGGCTGCTTTTGGCTTTGCAGGATCAATTTTATCGGCCATCATGGCGTTATATACCTGTCCAACGGCACAGGTGTTCACGTCTGGTGTTTTGTCCACCCCATTCCAAATCACAAATGGCACACGCCAGGGCTGTCCACTCTCTCCTTTGATTTTCAATTTGGTGATGGAACCCCTGGCATGTTACATTCGCGACCACCCACTGATCTCCGGTTTTAAAACCTCCAACTCCACGCACACGATCAGCCTCTTCGCTGATGACGTGATCTTGACATTAACAGATGTGGAAAAATCCCTGGCTTCGGTACATCAGGTATTACAAATGTTTGGTCAAATGTCATACTACAAAGTTAACGAACAAAAATCCTATATTCTGGGCTTGAACAAGTCCTAAACTACAGAGAAAGCTGGCCAGCTCCTTTCCGTATACTTGGGATGGGGAAGGGATAAAATACCTAGGCATCACCCTTACACCCACGACTGCTAATCTGGTCAGGGCTAATTACACATCCTTTCTAGACAAGCTTAAAACCAAACTTCGTGAGCTAGCAAAAACAGAGTTATCTTGGTCGGGTAGATTGGCGGCCTTTAAGATGGTGGTGCTACCACAATTGATCTACATATTCAGAACGCTCCCTATTCCGGTACCGAAATCCTTTTTTACAGCCGCACAATCACTTCTTAATCGATACTTATGGCAGGGTAGGAGGGCACGCTGTGCATTTTCTAAGCTAATAAAGATTAGACGGATGGGAGCGGTGGGCATGGTGGTGCTGAGGGACTACTACATAGCGACTATTCTGGCCCAACTCAAAGCATGGTTCCCAACCTCAGGACAGAATAGATGGACAGAGCTAGAGAGTCATCAGGTACTGGGTCATGACCTTTATACTTTTCTTTTAATGTCGTGTAACATCAATTTGCAACCGGGCGTGTTCTCCCCGACGATTTGGCATCACTCCAGGGGTGGGAGGTGCTCAACTCCCTCAATTTTCAACACCAGGCCTGCTCGACTGTACCTATTCCAACCCAATGTTTGGCTAGTGCAATTCCCAATATAAATATGGATAGCTGGGTGGACAGGGGGATAGGAGATATAACAGACTTGATGGTGGGCCCGGCCCTGAAAACATTTCGTACTCTACAGTTAGAATTTGGTTTATCAAATAAGGACGTATATACAGTACCTACTTACAAGTTAATCACTTTATGCAAACCCACCCGATAAGAGCCCTCTCCTTGCCATGGCAGGTTACCTTGTTCTTCACTAGCCCTAAGGTTAAGACCAGAGGTATCACTATGTTTTACATGCTGCTCAATGACAAAGATGTCTTTACCAAATCTTCAGCAATACTGACGTGGGAAAGGGAATGGGGGAAAGAATATTCCCCTGAGCAATGGCGAAAGGCTCTCAGCATTACATATGCGGCTACTAAATGTGTGAACTTATGGGAACTTAACCAGAAAATTCTACTGAGGTGGTACTTGACACCTTCTAGAATAGCAAAATTCGCCCCACAGGCATCAAACTGCTGCTGGAGGATGTGTGGAAATCTAGGAACTTAACTTCATGTTTTCTGGGACTGCCCCTCAGTGGTTAAATACTGGCATGATATCTTTCAAATTATTGCCAGCGTCATAGGCTTATCACTACCAATGGAACCTGGCATGGCGCTGCTTTTGCTGGGTATTGAGATTCTTCCCCCTGACAAAAGAACAATAGCTACACACGTCCTCCTGAGTGCCAGGCTAGTACTTGCTCGCCATTGGAAGCAAGTGAATCCACCTCCCCTACAAGAGGTGATCACGACTACTCACTCTCATGCCACATGTGAACTGCTGTTCGCCTCCACGCAAAATTCCCTGCATAAAATTCGCCCCTTATGGCAATTATGGTTAGATTGGTACGAACGTCACAAATTTCTTTGATCACAAATTTCTTTGATTTCAAAATTCTTGGATTATAAATCCTCTTAATGCATTGACTATTGACTCCGTGGGTGTGTTCGACAATAGACGGAACGTTGTGCTTGTTTATTTTGTTCTTTCTATAGTATAGTATTATAATTTCATTTATTTTAACACTCTCTTATGCTCTTCGGGTCTACTAAAAGGTTTGATCACCATACTTGAGAATATACTGCTCAACAGTATTCGGTACTAAATATATATGTTGCTGTTGCATCAGCTATAGGCCTTGAGCCGTGTTACTTGCTACTTGAAAATTTTCAATAAAAATTGTATTGACATTAAAAGAGGAGGGTACGAGAGAGCTCCCCCTCCTGAACCGTACCAGGCCACATGCCCACAACATGGGGGATGGGTGCTTTGGGGCAGTGGGAGCTCTGCGCCCCCACCCCAAAGCCCCTTGCCCCCATGTTGATGGAGACAAGGGCCTCATCCCCACAACCCTTGCCCGGTGGTTGTTGGGGGTCTGCGGGCGGCGGGGCTTATCGGAATCTGTAAGCCCCCTTTAACAAGGGGACCCCCAGATCCCGCCCCCACTATGTGAATTGGTAACGGGTACATTATACCCCTACCATTTCACAAATAAGTGTAAAAAATAGTAAAAAAGACAGGAGACACTTCGGGACAAGTCCTTTATTAAAAAAAAAAAATGTCCAGCGATGTCCATTCATCTTCTATCCAGCCGCACGATGAACCGAAGAAAAAAACGCAACTGTTGCGTCTTTTTTTTTCAGTCGTCGGGCAATGTGGATTTACATTACTGAAAATTAAAATTTTTACTTTTTAATAAAGAACTTGTCCCAAGCTGGCTCTTGTCTTTTTTACCTTTTTTGCCATTTTGTGAAATGGTAGGGGTACAATGTACCCGTTACCAATTCACATAGGGGGGCCGGCATCTGGGGGGTCCCCTTGTTAAAGGGGGCTTCTAGATTCCGATAAGCCCCCCACCCACAGACCCCCAAAACCACAGGGCAAGGGTTGTAGGGATGAGACCCCAAAGCACCCTCCCCATGTTGGGGGCATGTGGCCTGGTATGGTTCAGGAGGGGGCGCTCCCCCCTCTTTTCCTGTTCCCCACCCACAGATCCCCACAACCACAGCCCATGGTTTGTGGGTAAGAGGCCCTTGTCACCATGTTGGAGCTTTGGGGTTGGTTGAGGGCAGAGCCAGAGCCATGTTGAGGGCATGTGGCCTGGTATGGTTTAGGGGGGCGTACGCTCGTCCCCCCCTTTCCTAATCTGCCAGGCTATGTGCTCGGATAAGGGTCTGGTATGGATTTGGGGGGTGGGACGCCATGCCGGTTCCTCTTAAAATCTATACCAGACATAAAGTGATGGTATAGACTGGGGGGACCCCACGCCGTTTATTTCTCCTTTTTTTGAGGATTCTTTTTTTTTTACTTTCACTCCCAGCCCTGTTCCCTAACAACATATTGACTGACATAGAAAATTTGGGTGTTCAGAGAACATACAAACAGGCGAGGTTCGGGCCGAACTTTTGCTGGGCCTTAACCGTTTGTCCAACACTATTGCAGAGGATGCCAAATCAGTGAGCCAATCTAACAAGCAGGGAATGACATTTCTGGGGGCGTTATGTTCACCAGCAAAGAATGCTTCCAGGGTGACATTAGTGAAGGTAGCAACACGTAAGAGTTTTAGAAAACTAGAGTTTCGGATTAAAATATATATATAATGTGTAATTTATATATGTTATATATCTTTAAATGAAAGTGCAGTTTTCCTTTAAAGGAGATTTGGGTATTAACAGGTATGTTAGGGTGGTATTTTTTGATGGATTAGAGGCAGTACTGAAATTTGCCATTTACAGTATATACAGTGTTATAGGACATTAGAACGCATTTTAGTTCATTTAATCTCACCTATCAATAACCTAGGTATAACCTGGTATTACTTTCTCATTAAAAAAAAAAGAAATCTATGTACGAGTCTATCATCAACGGAGTAACTGGAAGAAAAGTCAAGTTCAATCGGCTGTAAAAACAACACACATTTTTTTTTTCGATTTTGGTGCAAAAATATGCCTGCATGGCTGCATTTAGGCTGTAAAGCCTTCAAAAAAATAATCCTGTTTAAAGGGGAACCAGTTATGAAAGTAAAATTATTTTCATGTTTATTCTTTACAGCAATTGCATATCTCAGATCTAAAGCTGTGTTCCCAATTGCAAACCCAATTAGCAGGGCCATCAGGGTAAATTCACACAAGACTGCCAGCCAGTGGCAGCTAACACAATTTTAGTTTATATAATAAAGGATGTTTATTGGTTCAGTGGCTTAGGTAATGAGACAATCATCTGTCAGAATAATTTATCCTAAATCTAAAATTAAAACTGGAAGTATGAAGTGTGGATTCATATATACTGTACATCTTATGATGGGCGTCTGCACAGAAGTGAACATTTTCTGATTTGTCACAAGCAATGAAAGTGTTATTTAACTATGCAAGTGTTAACCAATACATGACAAAGAAGGAATCACTCTAAGCAAAGCTAGTTATATTGTAGAAAGTCTTGGAGTCCGTGATCAATTATTACTGAACAGATCATATCTTTCATTCCTGAACCACAGATTATTTATTGTTTGTAATAATGTGGATGTGTATGGAGTTCCAAACACATTGTCAAATGCATTTATCATACAGTATATTTAACAGAATAAATTGCAGATATTTGCAAATATTTTCATATATATACACAGTATCTCACAAAAGATAGTACACCCTCACATTTTTGTAAATATTTTATTATATCTTTTCATGTGACAACAAATAAAGAAAATTACACTTTGCTACAATGTAAAGCATTGAGTGTACAGCTTGTATAACAGTGTAAATTTGCTGTCCCCTTAAAATAACTCAACACACAGCCTTTAATGTCTAAACCTCTGGCAACAAGGGTGAGTACACCCCTAAGTGAAAATGCTTAAATTGGGCCCCAAGTGTCAATATTTTGTGTGGCCTATATTATTTTCCAACACTGCCTTAACCCTCCTGGGCATGGAGTTCACCAGAGCTTCACAGGTTTCCAATAGAGTCCTCATCCACTCCTCCATGTCGAAATCACAGAGCTGGTGGATGTTAGAGACCTTACACTCCTCCACCTTCCATTTGAGGATGCCCCACACTCAATAGGGTTTAGATTTAGAGACATGCTTGACCAGTCCATCACCTTTAACCTCAGCTTCTTTAGCAGGGCAGTGGTCATCTTGGAGGTGTGTTTGGGGTCGTAATCATGTTGGAATACTGCCCTTCGGCCTTTAGTATGTCACAGTACATGTTGCCATTCATGGTTCCCTCAATGAACTGTAGCTTTTCAGTGCTGGCAGCACTCATGCAGCCCCAGACCATGACGCTCCCACCACCATGCTTGACTGTAGACAAGACATACTTGTCTTTGTACTCCTCACCTGGTTGCCACCACACACGCTTGACACCATCCGAACCAAATACATTTATCTTGGCCTTATCAGTTTAGAGGACATGGTTCCAGTAATCCATGTCCTCAGTCTGCTTGTCTTTAGCAAACTGTTTGCGGCTTTCTTGTGCATCTTCTTTAGAAGAGGCTTCCTTCTGGGATGACAGCCCTGCAGACCAATTTGATGCAGTGTGTGGCGTATGGTCTGAGCACTGACAAGCTGACCCCCCCACCCCTTCAACCTCTGCAGCAATGCTGGCAGCACTCATACATCTATTTCCCAAAGATAACCTCTGGATATGACACTGAGCACATGTACTCAACTCCTTTGGTCGACCATGACGAGGCCTGTTCTGAGTGGAACCTGTTCTGTTAAACCGCTGTATGGTCTTGGCCACTGAGCTGCAGCTCAGTTTCAGGGTCTTGGCAATCTTCTTATAGCCTAGACCATTTTTATGTAGAGCAACAATTCTTTTTTCAGATCCTCAGAGAGTTCTCTGCCATGAGGTGCCATGTTGGGCTTCCAGTGACCAGTATGAGAGAGTGAGAGCGATAACACCAAATTTAACACACCTGCTCCCCATTCACACCTGAGACCTTGTAACACTAACGAGTCACATGACACCAGGGAGGGAAACTGGCTAATTGGGCCTAATTTAGACATTTTCACTTAGGGGTGTACTCACTTTTGTTGCCAGCGGTTTAGACATTAATGGGCGTGTGTTGAATTATTTTGAGGGGACTGCAAATTTACACTGTTATACAAGCGCTGTACACTCACTACTTTACATTGTAGCAAAGTGTAATTTTCTTCATTTGTTGTCACATGAAAAGATATAATAAAATATTTACAAAAATGTGAGGGTGTACTATCTTTTGTAAGATACTGTATATATATATATATATATATATATATATATATATATATATATATATATATCCAACCAAGTTGCTCTCTTCGGTCCTCCCAAGACCTCCTGCTCTCTAACTCCCTTGTCACCTCCTCCCATGCTCGCCTCCAGGATTTCTCCAGAGCTTCTTCAATCTTTTGGAACTCCCTACCCCAATCTGTCTAACTGTCCCCTAATCTATCCATATCCATAGACGAACCCTGAAAACTCTTCTCTTTAAAGAAGCCTATCCTGCTTCTAACTAACACTGTTTTACTTCCTCCATCAGCACATCGAACACAGCTATTAATTGTTTCTATCAATTGAGCCTCCCTTTTTAGATTGTAAGCTCTAATGAGCAGGGCCCTCTGATTCCTCTTGTACCAAATTGTAATGTAACTGTAATGTCTTTATTTTGTTAAGCGCTGCGCAAACTGTTGGCGCTATATAAAACCTGTATAATAATATATATATGGCTTTTTTTCTCAGAGAAAAGGTGCAGGAACTCACTCCTGTCCCCTAGGCCATGCCTGTTTCTGCTCCCTACCCACCCTTAGAACCACCCCTAGGACTGACCCTTGTCTCCACCCCTACACACCTCCTGGCACCACCCCCTTTGGAGAACAGGTAACTAAGTATAATTTGGGGACTATACAAGTAATTTGTATGGAATGTGTTAATAAAGAGCAATGTAGTAAAATGCACAAAACAGTAAAAATATCCAGCACTTACCAAAGTAAGATCAGAGTCACTTTAAGGCAATTTCAACAGGTCCATATCCAACAAAGAGACAGCCCCCCCATATCACGCAAGAGGAAGCCCCATATCCAGCAAAGAGATAGCCCCATATCCAGCAAAGAGATAGCCTTATATCCAGCAAAGAGATAGTCCTATATCCATCAAAGAGATAGCCCTATATCCAGCAAAGAGATAGCCCCATATCCAGCAAAGAGATAGCCCCATATCCAGCAAAGAGATAGCCCCATATCCAGCAAAGAGATAGCCCCATATCCAGCAAGAGATGTACCCATATCCAGCAAAGAGATAGCCCCATTTCCAGCAAAGAGATAGCCCCATATCCAGCAAGAGACGTCCCCATATCCAGCAAAGAGACATCTCCATATTCAGCAAAGATACAGGCCCATATTCAGCAAGAGACATCCCCATCCAGCAAACAGGCCAATCCAGCAGACACTCCAGTCCAGAAAACAGACAGCCCAATCCAGAAAACAGATAGCCCAGTCCAGCAATAAAACAGCCCAATCCAGCAAAGAGACAGTCCAATCCAGCAAAAAGACATTCCCATCCAGGAAAGAGACAGTCCAGTCCATCACAGAGAAAGCCCAATTCAGCAAAGAGACAGCCCAGTCCAACAAGAATACAACCCAATCTAGCAAAAAGACAACCCAATCCAGCAAAGAGACAGTCACAGCACAGTCCCAATCAGCAGCATTGTTTATTTATTTCCCAATAAAAGGCAAAAAATTTGCCTCTATGGAGACATACCGTCAATTCACTCTGCACCTCTCCTACAGAGAGACTTCACTGGTGCAGGTGCACCAAAAGAGCTTCCGGTCAACATGGAGAGGGAGAGATCACTCTGCCTTCTGCTCTCTCAAGCTGTAGCCAGAGCTGAGCTGTATCTCCCGCTGTGTGATCACTCCAGTGCAGCAGCAGGCTTTGCTCCCATCTGCCTCCGGTGGTGCCACCAGAAAAAAGCTATATATATAGACAGCAGATGGAGCCCTAGACTCTATTTCACATGTTTTCCAGCTACCCTTAGCTCCATTTCTGAAAAAGGTCTGTTATTTTCACAGCTCAATAATTCAAGCTTCAATTTACCCACACTGCTGGACAATAACCTCCTGCCACTCCACTCAGAGGCTAAAGCCTGGTACACACTATGTGTACGGGTTGAATGAAAAAAAAAGTCAGCTGTACTAACTATGCAGTCTCCCCGCTGAGCTGTTGTGTTCTGACAGGGGGGTGGCCTCCCCACCATAACACTCTGCCATTGGCTTAGAGCGCTAATCAGGAGTTGTTCGGCTGCTGGTTTTCCAGCATATATAGTACAAGTTACTGGCGCAAATGGGAAAAAACTATTTCATTCTATATTGAATGGTTTGCTGCAATCAAAAAAAGTGCAACTCACTGGATAGTAAGTTGCCCAAAGTGTAATTAGTGTAAAATAGGGATTGCGTTACCGTGAATAATCTATATCTAAACCTGTGTCGTCAACACAATTAATTAATACATATGGTCGTTAGCTTGTGCTATTTCACCACAGATTTGCTAATAAAGTGACAATCCACCAGAAGCAACTACATATGTGTATATAAAAACATACATACATATATTATACGTGTATTAATGCTCATTGAGTTTCCAAAAACCTGCGCTACCCTCTTTCAGGTACTCACAATAAAATTAAAATGAAAAAACTAAAAGACAAACCAATATATGTTTTTGTCACCCCACCACCACTGGTATAGTGATTTTTTTTTCATAAATATGTAGTGAATAATAAATATATATGGGAAAGAGAGTTCCTGAATGGATCCTCTTCTCTTTACTAGAAAGAAAGTCCCAATCATAGGGTAGTAGGTAAAAAATTTATTTAGTTTAAAATACAAAGCATGTGTTGCACTCACATTTTAGTGTGTCTGTTTGCTGGCACCAAGCTTCTCCAGCTGTGTATGCAAACATATGACAGAAATGTCACTCCTCTATTCCATTCCCTCTTGCATACACGGCTGGAGAAGCTTGGTGCCGGCAAACATGCACACTAAAATGTTGAGTGCAACACATGCTTTGTATTTTAAACTAAATACATTTTTTACCTACTATGATGGGCATCCTCTCTCTGTGAGTGTTTATAGAGAAAGAGACACCATAGCAATACATCCAAGATACCTGACAGCGGTGGTTATAGTAGTAAATAGGATTGGTTATCCTGGGAATGAACCAAAGGCATTTATTGAATGGGATCTGGTGAGTGGGCATTTTTTACGGTGATGGGAAGATCACGGAAGTGGTGAAATCACGCTGCATTCTGAACACTTCACAGGAGGAATATCTATTAATTAGGAGCACCCGATTATCACATTGGGACGTTCTTTCTAGTAAAGAGAAGGGGATCCATTCAGGAACTCTCTTTCACATATATATTTATTATTCGCTACATATTTATATATTTTTTTATATATTTTTTTCACTATACCAGTGGTGGTGGGGTGACATAAAAACATATATTGATTTGTCTTTTAGTTTTTTAATTTTAATTTTATTGTGAGTACCTGAAAGAGGGTAGCGCAGGTTTTGGAAATTGAATGAGCATTAATACACTTATGATATATTTATGTACGTTTTTATATACACATATGTAGTTGCTTCTGGTGGATTGTCACTTTATTAGCAAATCTGTGGTGAAATAGCACAAGGTAACGACCATAGGTATTAATTAATTGTGTTGACGACACAGGTTTAGTTATAGATTATTTATGGTTTTCCAGCATGTTCGTCCCTTCTGTAGGATAGACCGACATACACATGGGCCGAATGTCTCCCGATGTTTCCAGACATTCAGCCTGTGTATACCAGGCTTAAAGCGGAGGTCGACCCTTATAAAAAAAATAGCCAAAAAGGCTACAAAAAATAGTGTCTGTTACTAGGCAGATCTCATAATCTGCCACTTCCTTGTCCGCTGTGGTCTTTTTGCTTCTCCTCCTCACGCTGCAACCTGGGAAATGGGGAGCGGTATCTTCTGGGACCGGTGTCTTCTGGGACCAGGAGACATCCGCCCATTCACATAGAGTTGCGCAGCCCGCGCAATGCATAATAGGGAATCGGCAGTGAAGCCACAACACCTCACTTCCTGATTCCCTCACTCATTCCCTTTTTTTTAACAAAGTCAACCAAAACCATTATTATGGTATACTGGTGCATCAGTTAGTGAAGTGTTAAAGAATGTCCACTTGAGTTTTATAAATATTTTGCAGCCCACCCACAGGGGAGTATTTATAACTAATCCCTCTGAAGAAGTTCCGATAGGATGACATGTGTAAAGGGCAGAACTCCAATAAAGTCATCATGCCGGATGCACATGTCTGAGGGAAGTATATCGCTGTATCTCTAATATGCATTCTTGCTGCATTGTTTATTGCAGTCTGCTCATTGTGTGTCTTATTTAGCGTGATTGGCGCCTTATTAAATATGCATTGAACACTATTTTAACACTTTTTAATGGACACTTACCGTTCTAATTCTTACTTTTTACGCTTGTGTATTATTTTATTTGTAATTGATTTGTTTGTGTATTGTATCTGTACACAAGTACTGGAGAATTATCATTAGTTTATTTTTTTCTGAATAGTGCTGCGCTAGTTTATATATTTATGCAAGGTTGTTGTGGGCGCGAAACACTTATTTAGTGCTAGCAGGCTGTTCATGTTTATCGCATACACACATTATTTGTATTCACAGGAGTCTAGAGTTGTGCACAGTTATTTTCAGTTTTTTGCAATTTTGCCCAATGAAAAGCTGAGTGGTGCTACTCCATTGTACAAGTAGAATATAGTAAAATATTCCATGATAGCCAATTCTACTGCTGACTTTAATGTTCATTTAAATTTTTCCTTCAAATGCTAATTTCCCAACAATTTGTCCTAAAATGGAAGAGATTTTAACGCATGCTGGCAGAGCTCTGTGAATGATGTTTTTTGTGAAGGGCATCAAATTTAAACATGGCTAAAAAAAAAAAAAACATTTCCTGGCAAAGGCAAAACCTAATGTTCAAAACCTTTACTAAAACATATGTTATATGGTTAATTAAAAAAAAAATCACTAGCTATATCTCACATTTTTTTGCTATACATTTTTAAATTTGTACTACTATTGTTACAGTACATACAGACAATGGGAAATGTATTGGTTTATGAGTAATTGATAATAGCCACTATAAGAAAAACAAATTAGTAGCATAAGGCCGCGTACACACGATCAGCCCATCCGATGAGAACGTTCTGATGAATTTTTCCATTGGTTAACCGATGAAGCTGACTGATGGTCAGTCGCGCCTACACACCATCGGTTAAAAAACCGATCGTGTCAGAACGCAGACACGTAAACCACGTACGACGGCACTATAAAGGGGAAGTTCAAATCCAATGGCGCTGCTTTAGCTGATTTTGTGTTAGTAAAAGACGTTTCGCGATTTTCTGTCTGTTACAGCGTGATGAATGTGCTATCTCCATAACGAACGCTAGTTTTACCAGAACGAGCGCTCCCGTCCCCTAATTTAGTCTGAGCATGCGTGGATTTTTAACCGATGGCGATCTTTTTTTTTTCTATCGGTTAGGAATCCATCGGTTAAATTTAAAACAAGTTGTCTTTTCTTTAATCGATGGTTAAATAACTGATGGCGCCCACACACGATCGGTTTGGACCGATGAAAACGGTCCATCAGACTGTTCTCATCGGTTTAACCGATTGTGTGTACGCGGCCTTAGTCATAGAACATTTTCTGGAATGCTGTAAATGTTTAGGCTATTCCAACCTAACATGCTGTAAAAAGTATCATTTGGAACAAAAACTTATACTTTATAAGATAATGACGAGTTACCCACCCGTAAGTATTTTATGTAAGGATTCATAATAAAATACAGACTACTTCTTTTTCTGAAAATTAGAAAACTTATAACATTAATTTCAGGGTTTCTAGAGCATAACTATCAACTTCACCAGTTAGACAAAATGTGGCAGAGAGCTCAGAATGCTTATACTAGCACCAGTAGGTGGCAGTATTTAATAGTCTTTTCTTATAGCTAATAAGAATGCAGTGTAATGTTCTCTTATATTAAAAAGATTCAAATATAAAATGTATAATACAGAGTAAACTATAGTTGTTGTTTGATTAATCTGTTTATTATATTTTACAGTGTACAAAAATGTTTTGTTTCAGTTTAAAAAAAAATGTAGCCTAAATGGACACTATTGATAAAGTAAACATTTTCATTTTTTGAGTTGCATTCATTTTAAAATAATAAAAAAAACTACTTTTTATTTCATCCACAATTCATTGCTTTTCATCACCACATCCTCACCAGTAAAATTCATCTGCTAAAGTATTTTTCACAATCTTAATCAATTTATAAGAAAAGTAATTAGATATTTTCATTTGACTTCACCGCTGTCAATTACTCCAGACTAGGAGTAATCCATTTTTTTTAGCAGAAATATATCAGCAATACTGCTGTAATTAGCACTGGTAATTGCATTTCTTAATTAAAAAGCAGCATTGCTACAGCATATATTTTTTTTAATGGCAAAAGGGAGTGTGTATAAATGACTTATTCGTTTTGTCCGGCAGTTTTGGGATTTTCTTGATGAATCCTAAAGCAGGACGTCTAAAGTTTTTGAAAATTTTAAAAATTGGTCCAAATATCTGTAAATCCATGAATCGATCTATGAATGTGGGGGGGGGGGGCAGACCTTTTCCATTGTCTACCCATCCTCCAATCATAGATCCAGTTTCATTAATAGAAGGAGGAGGCATCAGAGGAGGAGGAACATTTCACCTAAACCAGGAGACAGCAACACAAGGGACACATCACACTAATGGTGCATATTATTTAGGGCTGTTACTGATTAAAATGTTTGTGTTGGATTAATCGTTTTTTTTTATTGATTAATCGACTAATTTCGATTAATTATAACGCACATACAGATCCAACTACTTTTAGCTGATCTCCTTGCAGGCTGATTCCCAGTGCAGCTACCAACCACTGGAAAAATAGATAGCAGGATACAAAAAACACACAGGCAACGGTCGATGGGAATAGCATTAAAACTTGTATAGTCTTCAAGTAGGTAACACAAAAAAATATTGCACTGGAGATAAAATTGATGTAGCTACATAAACTGTAAAAATGGTGCGAGTAATACCAAACGGTAGCAAAAGCAGTCATAAAAACATGTAGCTAAGTATGATACTGGTATAAAAATGTGTACAACAATACCACTGCTGAATCCAGATGAGGAGAGGTTAACATCAGTCCGTCGGCATTTAGATGTCCCACAAAGGGAACTATCACAACTCCCAGTGGATGGTTGTAGAATCCCAGGTTGATAGAGGGAAGTGATAGAGGGAAGTGTAATAACCCTTGCGTGTGGCAGATAGTAAGGTCCCGCCGGAATGCAGATATGAAGGCACAGCAAAGGAGCCCTTGAGATGGACACGGCAAGCCCCGCCGGTGTCATCACCGGATCTCCGACGGAACTCCCTGAAGGCCCGGAAGGCGGTGGAGAGGCGAGTACCAATCAAAAGAATTTTGATCGATCAAAAAAATTAAGGATTAATCGATGAATTAATAGTTTATTTCCACAGCCCTAATATTATTTATTTATTCACTTATTTATTTAAATTCATTTTAAACTTTAAGCTAACCATACAAGTAAATATTTCACTCATTCAGCCCGAATCAACAAAAATACCCACATTTAGCAGTGTGGGTGAAGACCTTGCCAGCTATTGTATCCATGTATTCACAAAAAACTGAAATAATTTAAATAAATAACCTTGCTCTTTGTTCAGAACACACCAATACTGCTGCAAATGGCATATCATGAATACCAAACTATGGTAAAGTACATGAAGCATAGATGCGCTTGTCCCTTTAAGTGTTTAAATAAAAGCCAATAAATCAATAAAAATGTGTATCATGTAAATATACATGGTAAATCAGTAAACATATCACAAATGATGTTTCACAGATATACAAAATGAGTTCCAAGAGCCACTTAGCGCTCAGTGATAAATTAGGACAAACATATTGCATATGCTTTTTCACAATTGTGCAAGAGAACAAAAGTTCATAAACAAGTGTGAAAGTCTAGCTTCACATAAATATTTCCAAGTGCCTTAAAGTGCTCAGTGATGAGTAAGGGCATATCATGCCCTGGTGCTAAAAAAAAAAGTGCTTTCCCACAGCCAGGCCTTTTACCAGATATTAATAATCTCAAATAAAAGAGATCACATACAATTTTTCAGCAAAGGAAATCCCGCTATCTTGGATCCAAGCAAGTCTGGTTACACCATTGATACATTATGCCAGCAGGATTGCAGACCTGTTTGGAATCCAAATAACGGGAGTATCAGTTTCCTTTGTTGAAATAGTGTATGCGATCTCTTTTATTTCGGATATTTCCTATCCAGTAAGAGATTTGGCTGTAGGAACGCACTTTTTAGCACCAGAGCACAATTGGTGAAGCCTTTGATAAGGTACCTGGTAGGGGCTGGTGCTGCTGATCTACAGACGGCGTCACCAGCCCCTATTAGGCACCTTATCAAAGGATTCACGCTGTTGGACTGCCCAGCTCGCCTGCTGTTTTCGGTTTGTCATGCTATCTTACAGATTTTTATCTATCAATGGTTGCTCAAACGATCTAATACCCACACTTTTTGACCTTGTGGATCTGACTATGACTGGGTTTCCTGCGCTGCTCGTTCTTTCCTGATGTCAGGGCATATTGTGGGCCGCACTTGATGTATCCAGTTTTTAGCAGATTAGACCAGACAACATTAAAGATGGGTGCAAGGCCCTGATGAAGCACAACTGTGTGAAACTTGTTGGCCATCTGCATCTCGCAATATTCTGTAACTACTGTGGTCTATATCAATATTTGATATCTGTTTTTATGTTCGCTAATACATTTTGATATTTTTTCAAATATATGTGTTTAGTGTGTTTACCTTCAAACAGCATTGTCATCTCTCACTAAAATCCCTTACCATGGCAGAGATGTGTCTCTCTCATTCTCTTTCTTTTTATTTTCATTGTCCATTGGGATTGTGAGACGCCATCATCTGTTTCTGGAAACAATCCGACCCCTTCTTTTTATACGTTGTAAATTTAGTATTCCAACTTTGGTTGTGTTGTGCGCATTTCCCACTGTTGCCAGTAGGTGTCACTGTTACCACAGGCCAGTGTGAGAAATACAGCAAGCTGAAGTGCATTGACTATTCTTACCCCAGAAACAGCCCAGTGGGAGTGTTCTTGCTGCTGTGCATTCTGGGAGAGGATATTAAAGGGGCAGAAGCCATGTGATCTCTCTCTTCCCTCATGGCCCTCCTGGCCAGAGGCTGTGTCACTCTCTCTTATCTGAATTCAGGGCCTGCTGGCTCGAGGCTGTGTTACTACGAGTAGGTCCAGAAGTTTGTCTGGGGTCTACTTAACTGAAGGTGGTCCTGTGCTGTCTTGCCTGCAGGAAGAAGCCATTCAAACAGAGAAGATTCCAGGGGAGAACCTTGCTGGAGAGAACCGAGCAGAAGGCTGGTTTCTCAGGAAGGGCCTGGTGACTAGTTTGGGAAATGCACCCAAGTTAACCTACCTCACAGTACTGCCAGATGGCTTAAAGGTTCTGGTACTGTGCAACTGACCTACAACTGACTGCTGGCTATACAGTCCTGTGGCAGAGGATTATCCAGAGACCCAATGACAGAAAGCTGTTTGTCTTCTGGATTCAAGAAATTCTTCAGTGATCTGCAAACAAGGTATCTGAACTTCCCCTAACCCTCTATCCTTTTTACTACTGCAAGTTGTTTAATAAAGCTTTTGCAAAGATTGAAGTGACTGAGCCACATCTGACATTTTCCTAACATAGATTCTTAGTAATGGAACAGTGAAAAGTGGGGTAATGACAGGACCCGTAAATGTATCCAGCGGCCCTCTAGTGGGTAACGCTACACGAGTATGTTTTTTTTTAATAAACATACTTTCACTATGTGAGGCTCTTTTCCTTGTAATATCTACAGTATGTGGGGAACAACTGTTTTGAGATACAATTCATGGGGTGAAGCTGTATACTTACCATAGAGCTGAAGAAAGATTTTTGGAGGAACTGACAGCCATTTATTTCTGATCTTGTAAACTGCATACTGTACACCCCTTTTAACTCACTTGCTAAAAACAAGGGGTCAATTCCAATCTGTGAGCTGTGAATACATGTGAGCTTTCTTTCCTTGGAGGAATGTTCTTTGGTGATAGAACTTTTTTCTTTTAAGCACTATAGTGTGTCACTGTCATGCCTTTGGCCTATAAGGAAAACAGTAATATCTTCTGGACTTGTAATTCAAATAATGTCCACTAGATGTCATTCTTAACAAAGGACTGTTGATGGGCAAGTTCTATGGTAATGTACATTTCCTGTCGTGTTATTGAAAACTGTCTTCCCTTCTTATTACCACTCATCTCTTTTCCACTGGACAGTCCACATGGAGTCAGCTAAGCCTGCACCACATGTTTCCCAAGTCCTGATCCTCCTGGGACAGCATCGCTGGTATGATAAAGACTGTTTATCTATATGCCTAGTATACATTTGTTTGTGTTCATATAATTCTTATATGTTCATTTATTTGTTTATCTCTAGTTTCACCATTATTTATACACATCTTATATGGCCACCACCTGTTCATCGTAATAAAGATCCAAAGTTACAGACAGTCTGGTTATTTAGGATGCAAGGTTTAAGCTGTATGTTGAGCTACATATACACCAGGGGCAAATGTGTAGCGAGAACAGAACAGTCACGTTTGCCATTGGATTGATCACAATAATAAGGACTCGTGTGAACTTTTATATTTGGTAGTTTTGCACTTATATTATATGTGATATATAGGCAGTGCTGTTCATTTATGTTTTATATTCTTCTGTACCTCAAATCCTTCTTTATCTTCATGTAAGCCCAGGCAGACTCGATGGTGTTGAGATCAGGACTCTGTGTGGGCCAAACTAACACTTCCATGACCTTCTTTACGTTGAAGTTAGTGTCACTCTCCAGATTTTTTGTAGTTACAGCAACAGTTTATTTTTTGTTCCTTTTGGAATAAAGGTTTTAGTTAAATGAATAAAAGCTGACCATTTTGCAAGCCACCCTTTAAGGGGTAAATAATTTGCTTCAACCCAACTGTCAGTTTGGTCTATTAAGGGCTTTCCACACCATACGTGCATC
The DNA here is from genome assembly GCF_905171775.1 of Rana temporaria. Lineage (NCBI taxonomy): Eukaryota > Metazoa > Chordata > Amphibia > Anura > Ranidae > Rana > Rana temporaria. Next base: position 181,399,502 of record NC_053491.1, read on the forward strand.
AAAACTGATGGGCAAACCATTCAGATTTCACTTGCAGAGACATCAGTTTACATTAGTTTCACATCAGTTAACACCAGTTTTGATGCGTGTTTCAGTGAGTTTTTATGCATGTTGACATCAGTTTTCATGCACACCAGTTATGTGCCCTGTTCAAATCAATGTTGATTTCATGCATACACATTGCAGAAAATATCTGCACAAGTGAACAGGGCACATAGAGAATCATTATTTTCTTTGAGCCATTCCAAATGCACAAAAACTGACATCTCTGCACCATGGTGTAAACAAGTCCTAAAGAACGTTGAAAGACTAATGCCTTGTACACACCATCGTTTTTCCTGACGTGCAAAAACCTGTAGTTTTTCCTGACGTGATTCCTCTCCAGCCTGACTTGCATACACACGTTCATGCAAAAAAAAAGTCTGACCAAAGCGCGGTGACGTACAACACGTACGACGGGACTATAAAGGGGAAGTTCCTTTCAAATGGCGCCACCTTTTGGGCTGCATGCTTGAATCTGAGCATGCACGTTTTTTTTTTTCCTTTGGAAAAGCATACACACGACCGTTTTTCGTGATGAGAAAAAGACTGATGGGAAGAACGATGAGAAAAAAGAGAGCTGGTTTTTAATTTTTTGCTGCCAGTTTTTTCGTCGAGAAAACTGCTAGGGAGCAAACACACGACCAGTTTTCACGACCAATATAAAAAACGGCAGTTTTCTCATTGTGAAAAACGGTCGTGTGTACAAGGCATTACTGGCAGGATCAACATGTAATAAAATTATGTAAAATCCGGAGAACTGCTTCGTAAATGCTATTGTCAAGCTGCATCATAAATTGAATTGTTTATTTTGCCCATAGTTCCACAGTAAATCTGCTGCTGTGTGCAAGTTATAGGTCAGCTTTAAAAGTTAAGTCTACTCCTAAATTTAACAAGTATTCACCTGAGAGCACCATACCTCATGTTATAAAAAAACATATTTTATGTTAGGTATCTGTCAGTTATACTGCATCTTTATTTTACAGTCTATTATAGTTGCTTTCTATATCTCTGTAGCCTCGAGTACAATATGAACTTTAAAGAGAGAAAAAAAAAGATAAAATTAGGAAGGTTGACCATAGCTCCTAAAGCATTGTGAAACAACTTTCATGTCATTTTTTGTGGCTTATCCTCTTTGTAACATCAAACTGAGTTGTCTCTAGAGGAAATGTACGTTTTATATCCAAACAAAGCTCAGGGTGACTTTGTGCTTAAGGTTGGTATTACATTTTAATCTCAAAAATCAAATGTTCAAATTCTGTCAAAAAGAAAGTACTTATATTGTTTAGAAAGGCTGGTTGAGTTGAATTTCTGAATAATAATGTAAATTTAACATATCCTTATAACAAGAGATTTTTATTGTGGGAAATTTGATCTATAGATTGGTATGGCTAATTATTTTGAACAATATTATAGTCTCAAAGTTATTGTACTAAAAGGGCCTATTCACACATCATATTTTATGTGCCTTACAATGCAGAAACACAATATGCTAAAACACATTAAATCTTGTTACATTTATAATCTATTAATCTCTTCATATCAGTGTAATGTCTTAGAGGGCAGTGCATTAAATTATTCAAAAATCCTGCTTGCTGCCTCTTCTGTGCATTTTGGAAAAAAAAAATGCACATTGCATTATGGTCAATGGCAACGGCCCATTGGGGATGCTGAAGTTAAAAACTGATTGGCTGCCATGCACATATGCACCAGATTTATCACTCTCCAGTTTTAGTAAATCAACCCCGATATGTGCTTTGAGGTAAACACTTATGAATGAGCCCTAATGCCACGTACACACGGTTGGAATTTCCGACAAGAAAAACGTGGATTTTTTTCGACAGAATGTTGGCTCAAGCTTGTTTTTCATACACACGGTCACACAAATGTCGGAAAAACCGAACGTCTAGAACGCGGTACCGTACAACACTACGATGAGCAAAGAAAAATGAAGTTCAATGATTCCGAGCATGTGTAGGAATTTTCTGCGTTGGAATTGCATACAGAAAATCGGAATTTCCGACAAGAACTTTTCCCATCTGAAAATTTGAGAACCAGCTCTCAAATTTTTGCTGTCGGAAATTCTAACAGAAAATGTCCAATGGGGCCTACACACAGTCGGAATTTCCGACCAAAAGCTCACATCAAACTTTTCTTGGAGACATTTATTGTGAATGCAATTTTCATTCCTAGTCCTTTCAGGCTTATTTTAATATGTGCATTTCAATCACTCCTTAAAACTGACCTGATCCATTACCTGACAGCCTTGTGTCTTCCTTTGGTGGCGATGGAGGCTGTTGAAGCATTGCTGCCAGTTAAACTACTTAAACCACACAACTAGACTTGTGCACAACAGAAAATTATGTTTAGTTTAGTTTTGTTTTCATTCGTAAAATACATAATTTCGTTCTGTTATATTCATTATGTTACAGTAATTTGTTTTCAGATAATTTGTTATTTCTGTAGAGCGTCGATATTCCTTATATAGAATCGATTTGTTATGTATTTATATCGATTTGATTCGATATTTATGTATGTATATATATTTGTGATAACGATTCGTAGTTTGGAAAGTCATTTGTTTATTGAATCCATTAACACCCACAATGACAATATCTCTTTTACTTTGCTCATACACAATACAGCACCCTTCTCACTCAGTTCTCAGGTATGCACTTTGCCAGTAATCCAACCTCCAGCAAAAAACTAGTCAGCTGATTGGAGTCTAAGTGCCGGATCACACAGGGGGGCTTCAAAGTCATCCGACTCTGAAGCCGCCCCGTACAGAGTGACGTCAAAACAACTTCGCGGCTTGCAAAACAACTTCTGTATAGAAGTCAATTCAAGCTGCTCCAACGTCACCCCAAAGTAGTACAGGAACCTTTTTCTAAGTCTGAGCAACATTAGTAGCTCCTATTAGAACAGTTCCATTGCAATGCATGGAGCGCGACTTGTCTGGCGGCTAAGTTGCCTGACTGATCACTCTGTTTCAGCACATTGGAGTTTGGGCAAATTCACTTCTATCCCTGGATAGAAGCCATAATATTCCAAACCTATGCCGTGCAGGTGAATGAATGAGTGTCAGCCTACTTTCCTCTGTCTAATGGCATGTGCCAAGGCTGCCCCTTGATGCCCTTGAAATTCATTTTGACCCCCGAGACATTTCTGTGGCATATATGACAAAACATGGATATCAGGGGGATTCTCAGTCGTTAGGTCCATACAGAAAGAGGAACAAACTTTTTTTTGTGACAAATACAGAAATCACTTTATCAAATCTTCTCAAAAATTTGACAGGTTTCAGACTTTGAGGTAAATGCTTGAAAGAGAAAATTGGATTGCTCAGTTCTCATAGCTCAGTGAGCAGAGAGCTGCTGACTATCGGTTACAGCTCTCTGCTCTGCCCCCTCCTCGCTCACTGGAGTGCTGAGCTGTGGAGGTGCAGAAGCGGCTTGATCAGCCTCTCAGCGGCTCTCAAAGAGGCTGAGCCAGGTGTTGGTCTAGGGATCTAGGTGGATGCCGACTCCGTGGTCGTGATGACGCGGAGCCTGGACCGACTCTGTAATGTCAGCAGAGAGCAGACTTCAGCTCGATATATGCTGAAGACGGGTCACCGGGGTGCAAAACAAACTGCACTCCTGTGATCTATAGGATAATTACAGCCTAATGAGCTTTGGCTGTACTTCTCCTTTAATATCACTCTGCCTGAAAAGCAGCTCCAAACCCTTCGGTCACCATTTCCCTTTCCGTGGACATCATCTTTTTTTTTTATTTATAATTGCTTCTTTTCTTTATTATAACAAATTACACCACATACATAAAAAAAAGGAAACATGAACACGTAAAGACAACAAGAAAAATACAAAAAAACAATTACATTACCCCCCCCCCCAAGAGCACCCTCAGATTATGTCTCTTACTTCCCCTTCCCTCTCTTCCCCTCCCCCCCCCCAAATCCACCCTCCACCTACAAGAGGTAGAGGGAGATACGAGGGAGAGGAAAAAAAAAAAAACCTATTCCCATCACCTTATGACCCCCATGCCACACGAGAAGGAGGGACTTAATGACACCCTTAAAAAAGGAAAAAATAAATAAATTATAGAACTTAATAGTTCTTTATTTTGTGGCTGTGATAACTCTTGAAACCCCACTTCCCATTCTTATGACCCCATTCAACCAAAATCCTTAATAGGAAAAAAGGAGAAAAAAAAAAGAAAGTAAAAAAAATAAAATAAATAAAATCCCTATTTCTTGACTCTTTAAATCCCATCACCTTATGACCCCCCTACCACACGAGAAGGAGGGATTTAATAACACCCTATAGTAAAAAGAAATTAACTTAATAGTTCTTTATTCCTGTGACATCTCTTTGAAACCCCACTTCCCATTCTTATGATCCCATCTCACCAAAATACTTAATAAGAAAAAAAAAAAAAAAAAGGGGGGGAGCTGCTTCTCCCCTGTTTCTTTCCCCTTCCCCCCGACCCTCTGTGCTCTTCATCCAGTGTTGACTCAATTAATTAATTCCTCCTCTCTACTGTGTAAGTAATCCAAATTAGTGTTGTGAGAAAAAAATAATAATAATAAAACGGTAAGTAAGAGATAAAAAAAGAAAGAGAAGGAAAGGGGGGCCAAAGTCTCTTTTCTTTCCCTATATGCTAAATCCTCTCTTTCTGGTGCCCCCATGGGGGGGGGGAGAAAAAAAATGTAGTCTCGCCCTTCCCTCTCCACCCGCCCCTGGGCCTCCCTGCCCCAGGCTAGTCCTTCCCTATTTCAGGAGAGTAGTATATCCACCCTGCCCATGCATCCTTAAATTTGTCCTGTTGGTCCTTAACCGTATGTACCCATCTCTCTGCTTCCATTATCCTCTCTACCTCCCTTTTCCATTCCATTATATTGGGAACTTTGGGTTGTTTCCAGTATCTATGCATCAATGCCTTCGCTGCATTTAACAGGTGTGGTGTGACACTTCTTTTATAAAACTTTATAGATGATGGCATCCCATGAAACAGGAAATGTAATGGGGATTGCTCGATAGGTCTTAATGTCAGTTTTTTTATCCACAGGGATATCCTCCCAAAATCTCCTAATCTTGGGACACTGCCACCATATATGGAGAAATGAACCTCTTTGGTTACACCCCCTCCAGCACTTAGCATCCATCGATGGATAAATCTGGGCCAGACGGGTCGGTGTATAATACCATCTAGTCAGAAACTTATAAGACATCTCTTGTATATAAGAACTTATTGAGGACTGGTGTGTTGTTTCCATCAACCTCTTTGATTGTTCCGCTGTAAATTTGAGGCCCAACTCCCTCTCCCATTCCCGCATGTAATATGGAGTTGTCTTATCTTGAGCACTCTGCACTAATCTGTGCATCCGGGATAACATATGGCCCGGTTCCAAGAGATTAACACACCACTCCTCAAAAGTAGTCATAGAGTTTACTGATCTAATTTGGTGTTTCCATTTGTTAAACAGGTCTGTCAACTGCCGGTATTTCCACTCCATCATTGATACCTCCCCCTGCTTTTGCACCAGCTCCCCTAAGGAGAGCAATTCCCCAAATGGGGCCCCCCCTGCACAATTTCCCCCCCACCCCTCTATGCTTCCCTTCTCTTCCCCAGGGGAGAACCATGGAAACCCCTCCAGAGGAGTTATAGGCGATATTGGAGGAGCGAACTTCCCGTGGACATCATCTTACCCTACTTACCTGGGAGTACAGATCACACCAGTGATCAATTATATTTTTGAGACTAACTTCCTTCCCGTGCTCTGCACCCTGAAGAAAAACATTCAGAGGTGGCATAAGAACGGCTACTCCTGGATGGGGCGTAACGCCATCTTAAAGATAAAAGCTATTCTTAGACTGCCTAGACTTCGGTATCTCTTCAAGTCTTTATCAATCTATATCCCTCAGTCCTTCCCAAGATTGCTTCGAAAGTTTCATCTGGGCCAAGACCCACCCTCACCTGGCCCATACATACTTAGCCATGCAAAAAAACATGGGGCATGGCTTTCCCAGACCCAATTCGATATTGCAGCGTGACTCACCTTGCCAGGGTGGTAGCCTGGTGTCATGATTATGATTCCAAGCTGTGGGTACACATTAAACAATCCTGTATGGACATCCCACTGCACTGCTTACCTTAGATTCAATTAGGCTTTCTGGGACATCTTAGGAGCCATCCTTTGATTGGATCCCAAAGCTTAAAGCGGTGTTCCACCAAAAAAAACATTTAAAGCCAGCAGCTACACATACTGCAGCTGCTGGCTTTTAATCAATGGACACTTACCTGTCCTGGAGTCCAGCAATCTCGGCACCTGCAGCTGTTGGGTACTCCGCTGCCATTGTGTGTAAGGGAACCCTGCAGTGTAGACTTTCGGCTTCATGCTGGGAACCCTACTGCGCATGCGTGAGGCCCAATTCCTCTCTCCTATTGGCCTAGCGGCCGGGGAAGGAGGAGGGAGCCCCACGGTGATGTCACGGCTCCACTGCAGGGACTCCCGGTCTGGGAAAGGATACCTGTCAAAGACAGGTATCCTGTCCCTCCTCCCCGCCGAAAGGTGCCAATCGTGGCACTGGAGGGGGGAAGGAATAAGATGAGCGGAAGTTCCACTTTTGGGTGGAACTCCACTTTAATGCTTAAAATGCTCCACCAGTTTTCATTGCTGACTTATACCTCTCTTATCTATACCCTGCCTGTAATTGGTCACCCAGATTTTACCCTAGGCCTTCTTGATACCATGTATTGATCATATGTTAGAAGAGGCACTTTTTGTCTACTTGATTTTATAGAAGGAATGCACTTGCCTTCTAGGTCATAGGATTTTTTCTAAACCTTTAACTCCACTTGAAAACTTATGTATGGAGTCTGGGCCTACGGTTTATGCTGTCTCAGTTTTTCCAAAATAGAGGGAACACATGCTGTATACAGCTTACTATTCCTCAGTGGGGTACACATACCAGGAAATGTGTAAGAAATACTAAATTGCTGGTATAAGTTTTGTATGCTGCTGAAAAAATGCATTTCAATGCTGGCGATGTATAGAGGAGGAGGGTACCATACTTCATATCTTCTGGACTTGTAAAAAATGAAATTGCTTCTAGACCCAGCCAAGTACATGCTCATTGGAACTCCCCAAAAAGCGTTTTAAACAATATACAGTAAAACCTTGGTTTGCAAGCATAATTAGTTCCAGAAACATGCTTGTAATCCAAAGCAATTGTATATCAAACACCTCTAATGCCTCATATACACGATCAGAATTTCTGATGAAAAAAGTCAGATGGAATTTTTTCATCAGCTATTCTGACCGTGTCAATGCCCCATAAGAAATTCCGACGGAATTAGAAAGAAAACCTGTTCGCTTTTTTCAGACGGAAAAAAATTCTATCGGAAATTCCGTTCATCTGTAGGGAACTCCGACGGAGAAAAAAACACACATGCTTGGAAACAAGTAGACGCACGCTCGGAAGCATTGAACATCATTTTTCTAGGCTCGTAGTGTTGTACGTCACCGCGTTTTGGACGTTCAGAATTTGGTGTGTCCGCGTGTATGCAAGACAGCTTGAGCGGAATTCCGCCAGAAAAAGCAACCAGAGTTTATGCCGACGGAAAAAACGATTGTGTGTACGGGGCATAAGTGTAGCAATAAGTTGCTAAATGTTGTACGTTCATTAAATGTAACCGTATTGCTACACTTAGAGGCTCCTCTCTTCTTTTTAATATTCAGTTGTGAGTGTGACATGACGCTACTCTTATATCAAGACATCGCTGCTATATAAAGGCAAAATTTATTAAAACATTTTGCTTGTCTTGCAAAACGCTCTCAAACCAAGTTACTCTCAAACCAAGGTTTTACTGTATGCTGATCCACTTGCTTAATGCTGCTAGGGCATGTTTCCCAGTTTTTTGGAAGCAGGAATCCCCCCCCCCCCTTTCGCTCACACAATTGTTAGCAAGAATTGCGGATATACATTCCATAGGAAGCCTCCGTTTCTGATGGTTCTATCATGTCAACTCGAATAGTGGATTATTTCAATACCATTGTTGATCATGATCTTGACTATTTCTGATCTGATTGTGACCATTGAATGATTTACTGTACTAATCTCCTTGCATCTTTGTCTGTACCTCTTGAAAAATGTAAATAAGAATGTTAAAAAAAAATGATTTATTCCATAGGAAACCCAACGGGTTTTATGGGAAACAAATGAAGGAAATTATAATTTTCTTAAGGCTCCCTTATCAGACAGCTTTTCTAGAGAGACTACCTGTGAGGCCTTGTACACAAGACCAGACATGTCCGATGAAAATGGTCCACGGACCGTTTTCACCGGACATGTCTGCTGGGAGGTTTTGGTCTGATGTGTGTACACACCATCAGACCAAATTCCCCGCGGACAGAAAACGCGGTGACGTGGCGGCGACGATGACGCGGCGACGTGCGCGAACCAGGAAGTTCAATGCTTCCACGCATGCGTCGAATCACTTCGACGCATGCAGAGGAATTTCGGTCCGATGGTTAGGTGTACTAACCATCGGACATGTCCGACGGACAGGTTTCCACCGGACAAGTTTCTTAGCATGCTAAGAAACTTTTGTCCGCTGGAAACCTGTTCGCTAGGCCGGAAAAATGTCCGCTAGGCCCTACACACGGTCAGACATGTCCGCGGAAACTGGTCCACGGACCAGTTTCAGCGGACACTTTCGGTCGTGTGTACGAGGCCTAAGACTGCCATGTGCGAAAAAGACTACCATGTAGGATTAAGAGACAACCATGTGAGACTGCCTATTTAAAAAAAAACAAATATTCAAAAAATGTCATGTGGACAGTTGTCAATTCTTTACTAAGACTACCCCAGTTAGAGCAAAGATATCCTGTTAAATGGATTACCCTGCTGGAAACCAATGTTAGTAACGTACCAAAAAATATAAGCATGGAAAGACTGTCCTACTAGAGCTTATGCTACTTTGTGATAAACTGTCCTTTAGGAAAGTCTGCCTTGTGAAAGACTTCCCAGCTGTGTTTTGTATGCTCCAATATACTGCCTTGTTACAGCTACACCTTGTTGAGAGCCACACAAAACACTACATTATTAGAAAGAGAGAGTACTATGTTAGAGACTACTCTATTAAAAAAAAAAATTAACTGTTAAAATAAGACCTGTTATGGGGACTCCCACTTTGTGTCATTAGAGACAGACTGCTGTTCGAGAGAATGTCCTTTTAAATGGACACTGCTATGTAACAGACCTGTGTGTTGGACAGTCTACCATGTGAGAGAGTGCTCTGTCAAAAAGGACTGTCATGTGAGAGACTACTCTGTTTGAAATTGTTCTGTTAATGAGAATTATCTTGTTGAGCAGACTGTCCTGTTAGACTACTTGTTAGAGACAGGTTGCCCTGGGAGAGACTGTCCACTTAACGCAGAACTTTTCTGGCGTTGAGTTGAAGGAGTGTGCAGGTATGCATAACATCCTTCCCTCCAAATTTTCCCTGCCCCAGTGCTAAAAGACCCACAATCCTTGTAACTACTCTGCTACCATTTTCTCTGCCCCTTCTTCCAGTCTCTCCATCTTCACTCTCCACATAGTGTTACATTATCCCTTCTCCATTCTTGGTGTCTTACAGATGCAGATAATGAATTCCAAAAAAACGAGGAAGGAGTTTTTTGGCAGAAGAAAGATACGTAGTATCTTAAAAAAAAAAAAAACTCTACTTCCTAATCCTAGAATTTTTTTTCAAACTTTAGTTCATATTTAAAGAGAGAGACTGCCTCACTGGGTGTGAGTGACATTATCCTTCATGTAGAACTGTTCAGGAAACTTCTAGATGAAGCTTGGGCAGTTCTAGTGAAGAAAATAAAGTATATTGATTGTGCACCTCTGAAAATGAATTCCAGAAAATAATTTGTGTTAGGAAGGCTCTCATCTGTATAGTTGGTCATTATGGGGGTGACTTATACTGGGGAGACTGGGCTTTGGAGATAAGAGGATGGAGTGGCCACAATGGAGTGGCCACAATAGTGCAAGTAGAATCAGTGTTAACATGATGGTTAATTTCCTTTTCCAAGACTCATTTTCTGCTTGTCCACATATTACAGTTTTACGTAGTTTGGTTATGATAGGGAAACATTAAAAGTTGCGATTTTCTCCTTGTAGAGATTTTTCTTCCCTTTCTGTCAGATACCTGTTGCCTGGATAGGAAATAAGGGAAACGATCTTTCATAGAGGCACAAACAGCAATAACATTCTTACATGTTCTAAACCCTACTTATTCTACTAAAAAGATTTAGAGGCAACGTGCGCTTCTTCCTGTTCTGTCTGACACCCTCCATATAGACAAGAAGTGAGTAGATTTTCCTTCAGATCTAGTATCCTATGACACCTGTCAAATAGACGGGAAGCAAAAAAGTTTCTCCAAGCTGGGAACACAAACAGCAATAAAAATGTTTTAAAGTTTGAGAGGCACTGGGTCCTAGGTTTCGGGTCATAGTGACCGATAGTGACTAGTTACTTTTGCGAACGCACTATCAACATGTTTAACCTCTTCACTGTCACCAACATAAGGGTTATGGCAGAATAGAATTGCTTCTAGCTGGCCAGCTCAGTAACCAGTCACTAAAGCCGCGTACACACGATCAGTCCATCCGATGAGAATGGTCTGATGGACCGTTTTCATCGGTTAACTGATGAAGCTGACCGATGGTCCGTCGCGCCTACACACCATCGGTTAAAAAAACGATCGTGTCAGAACGTGGTGACGTAAAACACAACGACATGCTGAAAGTTCAATGCTTCCAAGCATGCGTCGACTTGATTCTGAGCATGCGTGGATTTTTAACCGATGGTTGTGGCTACTAACGATCGGTTTTGACCTATCGGTTAGGAATCCATCAGTTAAATTTAAAGTAAGTTGGCTTTTTTTTAACCAATGGTTAAATAACCTATGGGGCCCACACATGATTGGTTTTGACCGATGAAAACAGTCCATCAGACCGCTGTCCTCTGTTTAACCTATCGTGTGTACGAAGCCTTAGATGACTGTGAACATAGCAGAAGGGTCCTCTAGACTCTGCAACCATTCATGCCAAAGTGTGCTTCTATGCCTTCTTGCATGGTGAAATGCTGCAGAAATTTGCTGGCTACTGGTGGAACAGCATCAGAGCAACTCTTTGCTGAATTGTCCACCTTACTGATCCTGTCATTGGCAAGTTTCAGCTAGTGATAAGATCACTAATATGGCATAGCCTATAAGGATAAGGACCATTTCACCATTAATTTTCCTCCACTATATCAAAGTAGAGCTACCTTCATTGTCTCTCTGCCTTGGTCTATTAGCTGGAAGCAGTTATCATTTCTGTGATGAATGTACCTGAGTTTAATTTATGCCCCTTTATAATGCTGCACAAGAAAGCAATCACATGCTCATATGACTAGTTTTGATAAAAAATTACTATGTTTTGAAAGATCAATACAATTAACCTTTTTTCTGTATAATAAATTTCACAAACTAAACAGAACGACAATTTCCAGTATCACCATGACACTTGAAAAGTTTGTTTTAGGACAACAACATTGTTGACTAAGCAATCTTGGCAGAACATAATTACATTTCTTAGTGCTAACTTGCCTTGCCTCATGCTAATACAATGAAAACAATGTCTCCATAGAAAATGTCTGCTTCATAAAATTAAGAAATTGTATCTCAGGCAAATAGCTTCACAATGTAATGTTAAAGTTGAATTACACAATTAGAATGTAATTTCTTAATGTTTCGAAAGTATTATTTAAAGAACTATGCATATAAAAATGTTTTTCTTCATAATTTCTTACATGTATTTAATAACTGTTTTTTCAAAAGGGTTCATTCACATAAGCATGTTAGTTGTATCTTCAATAATGCATAGGATGCAGAAGACATGGCCTCAATTCATTCTTTGGGGATGAAGAAGCCTGCAGGATATATATATATATATATATATTTTACTCTCATGGCCTCCCAGACCATATTACAGCAAAGCTAGATCTGGGAAAAGCTACAAAAAAGCAATTTTTTTACAAGTTGACTGAAGTTCAGCTTTAAAAGTTAGCATATGCTCTAAAAAGAGTGTGTAAACACTATAGCCGTGTACACACGATCGGTTTGTCCGATGAAAACAGACCGATGGACTGTTTTCATCGGACAAACCGATCCTGTGTGGGCCCCATCTGTCTTTTTTCCATCGGTGAAAAAAAAAAGAACATGTTTTAAAATTTTCTTTATAGATAAAAAACTGATAGAAAAATCTGATCATCTGTGTGGAACTCCATCCACGCATGCTCAGAATCAAGTCGACGCATGCTCGGAAGCATTGAACTTCATTTTTTTCGGCTCGTCGTAGTGTTATGAGGAAAAAGAGGATACATTTATGGCATTTTTATTATTTTATGTTTTTATTAGCAATGGCAGCAATCTGCGATTTTTATCATGACTGTGACATTGCGGCAGACATATGGGACACTGTTGACACTATTTTGGGATCATTTACATTTATACAGCGATCAGTGCTATACAAATGCACTGATTACTGTGTAAATGAGACTGGCAGGGAAGGAGTTAACACTAGGGGATGATCAAGGGGTTAAATGTGTATCCTAGGGAGTGATTCTAACTGTGGTGGGAGGGGACTCACAAGGGGAGGAGACTGATTGTTGTTCCTCTGTACAAGGAACACACCATCTGGCTCTTCTCTCACCTGACAGGATGTGGATCTGTGTGTTTACACACAGATCCACGTCCCTGCTGTGTGACAGGCAATCGCGGGTGCCCGGCAGACATCTTGGCCACCGGGCACGTGCATTGGCTCCCTAGTGACACGGCTCGAGAAGCCAAAGACGTCATATGACGTGGCCCGGAGGGACAAAGGGTTTCTGCCACTGTTATGACAATGGGGCAGTAGAGAAGTGGTTAAAGTGATTGTAAAGTCCATTTTGTTTCTATAAAAATAACAAACATTTTATACTTACCTCCTTTGTTGCGGTGAATTTGCACAGATCAACTCGAATCCTCCTCTTCTCGGGTCCCTCTTCTGTGCTGCTGGCCCCTCCCTCCTGTTGAGTGCCCCCACAGCAAGTAGCTTGCTATGAGGGCACCCAAGCTGAGTCACAGCTCCCTGTGTCCTCCCCCCATTCTACTGATTGGCTAGCTGACTTTGATTGACAGCTGCTGTGTCTCAGCCAATCAGGAGGGAGCGTCTCGGACAGCCAAAACACACTATTAGGGAGGCTGCTGCACACAGAAGGCTTTTTATCTTAATGCATAGATGGCAAATCTTCAATGTTATGTCAAGCAGTGTTACCAGCCCTGGCCATTACATCTCCATGTACTACAGAACCACCTCCCATGTTATAGAGATGAAGAGTGTGGAAGGTTTTCTGTAGTTGTTACTCACATGTTCTCTCCTGCGTCATTCAGGATTTTCAGGATTTCTAGGGGCTTCATTATGTCAAGGATGTCCTCCAGAATCCCCAGAACCCTCATCTGCGTGTTGGCATGCATCAGCATGGGTCAACATGTGTCCCAGCACATGCTCAGCGTATTCTCTGACTAGAAGGATATTTAGGCTTTGACCTTTGAAGTGGCTGGTGCTGTATCTTATCACCAGCTATCTGAGAGATAATACTTCTTGCTAGCTGTGTTTTGTTGCTGTCCCTAGTTGACCTAACTACTATCCTGTTTGCAGTCTGCCAAGAACCCTGCCTGGTCCTGGCTACTCTCTTGCTTGTAGCCTGCCAAGACCTCTGCCAAGGTCTGATTATTCTCCTGCCTTATTCCTTGTGAACACTCTCCACATTCTTTTCTTCCCAATATAGCCTCCCCTTGATGTGGGTTATTCTGAGGGACCTGGTGCCATTTTGCAACAAAGAAAACTGGTTACCACCAGGGTATCCTTTCCATCATCCCTTGGTGGAGGGTTGAGGTCTGGTAAAGACCAATTGTCGCTTAGATCCCACGCCCGAGTGAGCCCATTTTACCTGCCAGGGGGCACCATAGTAGTAGTCCTAACACACTTCCTATCCTTGGGTGACAATGCACAGACATCTCCTAGGAGAGGCGTGTTACTGGTAGGATCACCAGATGAAAATAAAGAGGAAAAAAGCCTGCAAGGGTCAGCTAATGCAGCCACCACTTCTAAGGACTGGTTAGTTTATCAAATTGTAGGGTTTAGATGCACTTTAGTGTACACCTAATCTAGGGTACTGTTGCTTGCCTACAAATGCGTTCAAAAATGTTCACGTGTGTCCAACGCTGTATCCTGGCCTAGGCTAACAAGACCCAGGCCTAGGGCAGCACTTTGCAGGGGGGGCAGCACAGAAAGAGTCCACGCCAGCTTGCGCTACACTGTTAGTGTAGCGCCAGTCTGATGGGGCGGACTGGGCTGAGAGGCAAATTAGTCTAGTGCCCCCATAAAGCGGCCGCACTGCTTCCCTTATGTGGACGGCCAGCGTTTTGCAACTTTGGGGGCGCTGCTTCTAATTTTGACTGTCCTATCATCCCGGACCTCAAACCTCACTATGCTTTATGTTTTCTGCTGCACCATTGGCATGGTTATATTTTCTTAGTCCTCTCCAAAAAATTATCCAAAATTTGTGCTTAAAGTAGAACTATAGGCAACACTTTTTTTTTTCATTTTGGATAGAGTAAGGGAGGGTTATAGCCCCTGTCAGTTTTTTACCATCCCTGTTCCATTTCAGAGATTTCCCTTTACTTCCTGCCCAATAGCCAAACAGGAAGTAAGAGGAAATTAAGGGAATCCATTGCCCCCCCCCAGGCCCTCAGAACTAGTGTCCCCACTCGAAAAGGGGACAGGTCTTAAACAGCAATGGGTGTGGCCTTGGGTGGGTCATATTTAAATTAGGGGGTGCATGAGTTTAGTCAGGCCTAGGGCAATACAAAACCTAAATACACTACTGCATGTGTCCTGGCATTACCCAGTAGATAGGTACATCCTTACAGTTTTATTGAACTTTAAAGGCACAGTGCACCTCCATGCAGAATGTACCTGCAGATACAGTGCCTTGGAAAAGGATTAATACCCCTTGACATTTTCCAAATTTTGTCATGTTACAACCAAAAACGTAAATGTATTTTATTGGGATTTTTATGTCATAGACCAACACAAAGTGGCACATAATTGTGAAGTGAAAGAAAAATGATAAATGGTTTTCAAAATTGTTTACAAATAAATATATGAAAAGTGTTGCATGCATTTGTATTCAGCCCCCCCATTCTGTTGTAGCTCTGGCTGTATGTTTAGGGTCATTGCCCTGCTGGAATGTGAACCTCTGCTCCAGTCTCAAGTCTTTTGCAGACTCTAATGCCCCATACACACAAGCGGAATTTCCGCCAGCAAAAGTCTAATGTGAGCTTTTCATCGGAAATTCCGACCGTGAGTATGCTCCATCAGACTTTTGCTGTCGGAATTTCCGACGGAAAAAAATCCTATGGGAAAATCCGTTCTTCTGTATGCAATTCCGACGGGAAAAAAAACACGTATGCTCGGAAACAATTTGACGCATGCTCGGAAGCATTAAACTTCTTTTTCTCGCCTCGTCATAGTGTTGTACGTCAGAGCGTTCTTAACGCTCAAAAGTTCAGAGAACTTTTGTGTGACCGTGTTTATGCAAGGCAAACTTGAGTGGAATTCCGTCGGAAGAACCATCCAACTTTTTCTGACAGAAATTCCGCTCGTGTGTACTGGGCATTACAGGTTTTCTTTTACAATTGTAACAGTGAAAATTCCGCACCAAAACACTCAATAACTAAATAAATAAAAATACAACTATCAGCTGCTCCTCTGCTAATCAAGTGATACTTGTTGTGATTAGTGATATATATTTGAGGGCGCTTAAAATCTTACCATACTTAATAATACTCTATAGTGCACCATATACTGTATAATTAAAGAAAATCACCCAATAACTATAAACATATAGAAATTACAACTTAAAATATGAATAAAAGCAAATGTAGTAAGTCCACATTCCAGTACAATCACCGCAGTGTACTCGATACCATTTGTCCCAATAATTAGTTTGATGCTCCAAAACACTCCAGTAGTCAAACCCTTGAAAAACTGTGATATGTCTTGTTTGTAGTGATAATTAGATCCTTCACCAGATACAATATTCTGTGACCACCCAAAGTGCTCAGAAGGTTAAAGCGCTTACCAGATGTATCTGACTTCTTTGGTGAGAAAGAAAGTCAGATAAGACAAACGTGGGATAGTGCCCACATGCTCATCAATCAGATAGGAGAACTTGTAACCTCTTTCCCGGAGTTTCAGGTGCGATATGTTAAAAAGGAAATATAGAATTCCATCGCGTAATACTGTTGATTTATTAAAATATAAAGTAATAAAACGTCTGATTACATTAAAATGTGCCTGTCCCGGCACCAGGGCTATTTGCTCATCTGAATTTGGACTCAGCCTCCACTTCCGTGGTAGCGTGCGTTCCACTCGACGACACCAACAGCCAGATGTCCGTAACTTGCGTAAAAAAAAGTGACCAGGTCCATCACCTACGTACGTTTCGTTGTGAACGTCTTCAGGGCGCGTCTTATCTGACTTTCAGCTACATCTGTTAAGTGCTTTAACCTTCTGAGCACTTTGGGAGGTCACAGAGTATCGTATCTGGTGAAGGATCTAATTATCACTACAAACAAGACATATCACAGTTTTTCAAGGGTTTGACTACTGACTGGAGTGTTTTGGAGCATCAAACTAATTATTGGGAGATTATATTCAAATGGTATCAAGTACACTATGGTAATTGTACTGGAATGTGGACTTACTACATTTGCTTTTATTCATATTTTAAGTTGTAATTTCTTTTACGATTGCCCTGTATTTGGCTACATCCATCCTCCCATCAGTTCTGACCAGCTTCCCTGTCCCTGCTGAACAAAAGCACCTCACAACATGATGCTGCCACCACCATATTTCATGGTGAGGATGATGTGTTTAGGGTGATGTGCTGTGATAAGTTTCCAGCACATATAGCATTTTGCTTTTAGGCCAAAAAACCTCACCAGAGCACCATCTTCCACATATTTTGCTGGGTCCCCCACGTGGTTTCCCCCAAACTGCAAACAGGACCTTTTATGGTTTTCTTTCAACAATGGATTTCTTCTTGCTACTCTTCCATAAAGACCAGGTTTGTGGAGTGCACGGCTAATAGCTGTCTTGTGGATTCTCCCACCTGAGCTGTGGATCTCTGCAGTTTCCCCAGAGTTACCATGGGCCTCTTGGCTGCTTCTCTGATTAATGCTCTCCTTGCCCGGCCTGTCAGTTTAGGTGGACTTCCATGTCTTGGCAGGTTTGCAGTTTTGCCATACTTTGCGATATTAATTTTCAGATGATGGATTGAAAATTGTTCTGTGAGATGTTTAAAGCTTGTGATATTTTTCTATAACCTAACCCTGCTTTAAACTTTTTCACAACTATTTCCCTGGCCTGTCTGGTGTGTTCCTTGGCCTTCAGGATGCTATTTGTTCACTAAGGTTCTCTAACAAACCTCTGAGGGCTTCACAGAACAGCTGTATTTATGCTATGATTACAATACACACAGGTGGACTCTATTTACTAATTAGATGACATCTGAAGGCAATTGGTTCCACTAGATTTTATGTAGGGGTATCTGAGTAAAGGGGGCTGAATACAAATGCTCGCCACACTTTTCAGATATTTATTTGTAAAAATAAAATCCTTCCACTTCACAATTATGTGCCACTTTGTGTTGGTCTATCACATAAAATCCCAATAAAATTGATTTACATTTTTGGTTGTAACATGACAAAATGTGGAAAATGTCAAGGGGTATGAATACTTTCTCAAGGCACTGTATGTGCTGTAATGCTCCTCTACACTTTATGTTCACTCTAGAGGTGAATGCAAAGTGTCACATATGCCCAGATGCCTAACTGAAATGTGCTGATGCCTGTGTATCTGATAATGAGTGGTAAGTTGCATTTGTCAAGATAGACACATGAGCCCTGCACCAAAGACATTTACAAACAGACTTATAATAGTCATAGAAAACCCAGTAATTTTGGAGCTTTGTGACAAAATAAAGTTAAAATCACCAGAAGTACGTCACTGCTTTGGGGGAACGTCCTAATTTTAGCGTGTCATGGCTGCCATGCTGCTTGGGATGCTGGGATATATTAGGGCAGACACACGCCATAATTTTTTGGCTCCGCCATTTCATGTCGCACATGTGGCCTGTTATAATGCGGGTCTAATCATTTCTTCTCAACTATATAGGTGAGTTATTATTTCTGACACCCATCTATTTTATCCCTTCTGTTTTTTGGTCCTTTAACTGACATAACACATTCTTGTGCCTGCATTTCTTTTTAAGTAGTAACCAGCTAACACCACCTCTATTTTCTACACTTGGGTTCCTATTGCAGGGGCATATCTACCATCTTTTTAGGGCTGCAACTAACGATTATTTTCATAATCGATTAGTTGGCCGATTATCGTTCCGATTAATTGATTAATTGGATAATAGCCTTAAAAAAAAAGATTGAATTTTTAAAAAAATTTTGGCCAATTTGTTGTTGGGCAGATTACAAAACACAAATTGCCGCAAAAACACATTACATGCTTTTCTGCAGCTTCTCCATTGAAGTATATTGAACCAAAAAAACAAAATAGCACCGTTTTGCGTTAAAAAGTCCTTGCCCTTTCCAAATACGCAGCAGCTGAAAAAAAAAATCACGGATGTGAATGTGTCCCATAGGAAAACATGTAAATGAACTGTAGTGTGTTTCTGCAAAAAGCACCAAAAAAACAAAAATAAGTACAAAAAGAGCAAATTATCGCTACTGTAAGGGGTTCATTTTTTTACTGTGAGACAGTGAAAGTGATATTTACAGTAGCGATTTGCTTTTTTGTACTATAAAGGGCTAATTTTAGTTTTTTTAACCCCCATTATGTTACTGGGCGATTAATCGATTATGAAAATTGTAATCGATTAATTTCATAATCGATTAGTTGTCGATTAATCGATTAGTTGTTTTGGCCCTACATCTTTTATTCAGATGTTTTGACTAATATTACCAAGACCCTATGAATCTAGTCATCTACTGTATAAGCTATGTTCACTTGGTAAGTGGTCTTTAACCTGGCTGATGTGTGCTTCACCATTGTTAGTTTTATGGCACTTTTTGTTATATCTGTTGTTTTTTTGCTCTTACAAGATGGCTGCTATGTAGCTTCTAATAACGTGTAAAGCGAAACATTAAAGGGAAAAATTGAATTACATTTGAAAAACCTGCCTGAGGAATGCCCATACCCTGCCTGTTAATTGACATATCTGTACAATGTATATATTTTCAGGAATTCCTGGCTGCAGTGAATGGGTCATGTGGGGACAACTCACTGTTCCTAACAAGCAGCCTGAGCGGGATGCTTTCAGCTGAAGATTTGGCATGGCTGAATATACATTTAATTTGGCCATTCACCGAACCTCTGAACAAGCAAAATTTGGTCTATACCCTTGTTTAACCTGAACACAGAGCTTATTCCTAATGGGCAAGCGTATACCACTGCACTTCCACAAACTCACAATGAGTAGAGAAGACCACAGCTAAACATCATTTGTTTATGAAAAAATGCCTAGACACACAGCAGAGTGCTCTTACCTGAAAAATAAAAAAATATTATATTGGACAGAAGGGAGTTTTATATGTAATTCTCTTTCTATGCAATACATCTATTGACCCTAGAAAACAAGTATCCTGGATTGATCCCCTGGGTGCCTGTGTTTAAAATGATATCTGAAATAGACTGAAATAAAACATGCAATATACAATATTTTATTAACTAGTATAACTACAAAAAGGAAATGTGTCATACAAAATACACTTTAGTCCTGTTTTCTAAATTCCAGCTTTATTTTTTTCTTTAATTTATATTAAAGGAAATTGTGTGGTAAGGGGATTCAATTATAAACGACATTAAAAGGAATGAGAGCTTCCAAACAAATGAAAGGATTGTTTGTTTTTTGTTATTTGTTTTTTTTTTTAAAGCAAGAAGAGCACTAGAAAAATAAAGCTATTTCTTACAGAAATTGAAAAAGTCTGCATTTGTTTAATAAAAAAAATTATTTAGTCAAATATATAAAGATAAGTAATTAATGAAAACTTGCTTTGCTGACAAATTATGAGAAATTGCTTTGCTGAGGAATCACAAGTGTTGCACACAAAAACTGCTCTGACAAAAAAAAATTTCGCACTGCAAATTTCTAAACCTTTAAAGAAACTGTAAACCTCCTACCCACACCTTATTGGTGATTTATTAAAACTGGTCTACTCAGAATCTGGTGCAGCTGTGCATAGTGACCCATCAGCTTCTAACTTCAGCTTGTTCAATTAGGCTTCATTTCCACTGGCGTTTTTACAGCCACTTTTCTGAGCGTTTTTTACAGCTTAAAAACGCCTGTCCATGTTATTCTATGGCATCATGCCCACATAGACGTTTTTGAGCTGCAAATGGCATAGGCGTTTTTGAGCTGTAAAAAAAACGCAGGACCAGGGCGTTCTGAAGCTCCAGAGTAGAGCTGTAAAAACGCCAGACGTTAAAAAACGCTCAAAAACGCTCAAAAACGCGCGAAAACGCGCAAAGACGCGCAAAAACGCTCAAAAACGCGACCGCGGCATTTTTTTTTTTTTTTTTTTTTTTTACAAAATAAACATGGACAGGCGTTTTTAAGCTGTAAAAAAGCCTAACAACAGTGGCTGTAAAAACGCCAGTGGAAATGAAGCCTTAAACTTTGACAATACGACGTAGTAACTGACTGGTTACTATGCACAGCTGCATCAGATTCTGTGTGCACCAGTTTTAGTAAATCACCCCCTTTGTTTTTTTCATCCATATAGTCAACTCTCTTGTTTTTTATTACATTGTATTGTAACTGATCTGCATGATTTTAGATCGTAAATCGCTGCACAAACTGTTGGCGCTATATAAATCCTTTATGATAATAATAATATTAATATACAATGTGCACTGGTCATACAATTGTATGGTGTCCTTTGTTGCCTTTAATACATCTTCACATTCCTGTGTCAGAAGTCTTTGTTTGTGTTTAATAGGTATTCCACATGACACTGCACAGGTTAATGTATGACCTCTGTCTGTAGTGTGAGAACTAAAATTTCCTGTGAAGAAACTGTATATCAAACCCCTGGGTCTCTCATTCGCATGTTCTGTAAGAGAGAGCTACGCAATAATTATATCTGAAACAGACACATAGAAGAAGAGCAATTAACAGAGTGATCAGCATGCAATCTTTCATCCTATTATGCAATGAAATGCAACACAAATAAATGGCAAGGCATTGATTGCACAAGGTAGTGGTGCAAAACTGTGGTATACAATATAAAAACAAGTCCATACAAGTCCTTTGAGCTGTATAGCTCTGGTGTGAGATTACAGTCTTTTATACCCAGGGCTGCCTTGCAAGGGAAGCTTAAGCAGAACTCCAAAACATGTAAAGAGACGTAACAGAGAATGGGCGCCACTTGAGTAAAACTGTTTAATTTTAATAGACAATTGCATTAAAACACTTACAGTAGGTGCACGCGATATTGTGTCAATCTCGCTCCCTTTCTCGGCGAGATTGAGCACCTACGAGCCCCATCGCGGGAGCCAGCGCCGAGCTGGCTTGCCGCGATGGAGACAGAGCCGTCATAGAAGCGACGGGAGATCCGACTTGGATTCCCACCAATTCTACACGTGTGCGGCGTTTGTTATGAATCCTGAGGGGAAAGTCCCCGCCGGATTTTAAATAAAAATTCGGCATGGGTTCCCCCCTCAGGAGCATACCGGGCCCTTAGGTCTGTTATGGGTTGTAAGGAGAGCCCCCCTATGCTGAAAAAACGGCGTAGGGGTCTCCCTACAATCCATACCAGACCCGTATTCAAAGCACGCTACCCGGCCGGCCAGGAAAGGAGTGGGGACGAGCGAGTGCCCCCCCCCTCCTGAGCCGTACCAGGCTGCATGCCCTCAACATGGGGGGGTTGGGTGCTCTGGGGCAGGGGGGCGCACTGCGGGGCCCCCCCACCCCAGAGCACCCTGTCCCCATGTTGATGAGGACAGGGCCCCTTCCCGACAACCCTGGCCGTTGGTTGTCGGGGTATGCGGGCGGGAGGCTTATCGGAATCTGGGAGCTCCCTTTAATAAGGGGGCCCCCAGATACCGGCCCCCCACCCTAAGTGAATGGATATGGGGTACATCGTACCCCTACCCATTCACCTGGAGGAAAAATGTTAAAGTCAATAAACACAACATAAGAGTTTTTAAAATAATTTATTAGTCTGCTCCGGAGGCCGCCCCCTGTCTTCTTTAGCTCTGTTTACCAGGGGGGGGCTTCTTCTTTGACGTCTTCGGGTGGGGGCCGCTCTTTGCCGCCGTCTGGTTCTCTTCCACCGCCGGGGGGGGTCGCTTTTATAAAAGCGCCCACTCCTCGGCGGGTTTCCTCCGACGTCTTCGGCGGGGGGTGGTGTGCTTCTTCTTCCGCTATCCGGGGGGGTCTTCTTCGGCTATCCGGGGGGTCTTCTTCACTCTCCGGGGGTCTTCTGCTATGTTCGCCGCTCTCCGCTGTTGACTCGGCGCACCCCGGTTCTTCCTCCAGCTGTCCGGTGCCTTCTCCTTCAGCGCTGAACGTCTATCTTCTTCTTCCGTGCTGTGATGTATTCTTCTTCTTCCGGGCTGTGACGTCATCTTCTTCTCTTCTCCCGATGTTGACACGTCGCCTCTTCTCGCTGAAATGACCGATGCGCGGCTTGCATCGGACCTATATAGGCCTCACAGTCCCATCATGCTCCGGTACCTACCCACGTGGGTAGGTATCACATGGGTAGGTACAGAGCATGATGGGACTGTGGAGCAGACTAATAAATTATTTTAAAAACTCTTGTGTTGTGTTTATTGACTTTAACATTTTTCCTCCAGGTGAATGGGTAGGGGTACGATGTACCCCATATCCATTCACTTAGGGTGGGGGGGCCGGTATCTGGGGGCCCCCTTATTAAAGGGGGCTCCCAGATTCCGATAAGCCTCCCGCCCGCATACCCCGACAACCAACGGCCAGGGTTGTCGGGAAGGGGCCCTGTCCTCATCAACATGGGGACAGGGTGCTCTGGGGTGGGGGGGCCCCGCAGTGCGCCCCCCTGCCCCAGAGCACCCAACCCCCCCATGTTGAGGGCATGCAGCCTGGTACGGCTCAGGAGGGGGGGGGGGCGCTCGCTCGTCCCCACTCCTTTCCTGGCCGGCCGGGTAGCGTGCTTTGGATACAGGTCTGGTATGGATTGTAGGGGGGCTCTCCTTACAACCCATAACAGACCTAAGGGCCCGGTATGCTCCTGAGGGGGGAACCCATGCCAAATTTTTATTTAAAATCCGGCGTGGACTTCCTCCTCAGGATTCATAACAAACGCCGCACACGTGTAGAATTGGCGAGAATCCAAGTCGGATCTCCCGTCGCTTCTATGACGCACACGTTGGAATGTGCTGTCACTATTCCAGCGAGTGCGAGATGTCGGCGAGATCTCGGCACCATGTCACCGAGAATCAGCGCGATGCTGTCGTGCTAAAAACACAATATCACAAACACCTACTGTACATAGAAGTTTCTTTATGGAGGCATAGCTGTGTCCGGTGAGGTAACGATCTCCTCTCTGGTCAGCAATCTCAAATTATCCCTGTGATGCTGTGAAGCCGTGTGGAAGGTATTGCCACTACTAATGTAAGCCTCCATTGGTGTATTGAGTGCACTAAGGCCTCGTACACACGACCGAGAATCTCATCGTAAAAGAAACTTTGTTTTCCTCGACAAGTTTCTTGAAAGGCTTGTCGAGAATCTTGTCAAGCTTTCTTTGCATACACACTGTCAAGACAAAATCTCGTCATTCTCAAATGCAGTGACGTACAACACATACGACTGCACTATAAAGGGGAAGTTTGATTTCATTGGCGCCACCCTTGGGGCTGCTTTTGCTGATCTCATGTTACTGCGTGTTAAGTAAAAGTTTGGTGAAAGACGATTCACGCTTTTCAGTCTGTTACAGCGTGACAAATGTGCTATCTCCATTACGAATGCTACTTTTACCGAAGGTGCGCTCCCGTCTCATACTTTATTCTGAGCATGCGTGCATTTCTAAGCAT
The DNA here is from genome assembly GCF_905171775.1 of Rana temporaria. NCBI lineage: Eukaryota > Metazoa > Chordata > Amphibia > Anura > Ranidae > Rana > Rana temporaria. Next base: position 181,423,770 of record NC_053491.1, read on the forward strand.
ACACACAAACGTATTTCTCGTCGTAAACCAGCCCGACGAGAAACACGACGAGGTAATTGAGACTCCCGATGAGAAAAAAGAGAACATGTTCTCTTTTTTTCTCGTCGAGATCCACAACTGTTTTCTCGACGAAAAACATACACACCACCGTTTTTCTCGGCAAAAAATGCTCTGCCAGCATTTTTCTTGATGGATTTTGCAGAGGAAAACGGTCGTGTGTTGAGGCCTAACTGATATCCCCATTAGGTGGCGATACCACCGAGGCATATAAAAAGGCTGTTTCACAGCCCATACAGATCAGCTTGACAAAGGAGTGCGCAGTGTCTCCATCTCACCACTGCGCATGCTCTGAAACCTGTCACATCACGTCCGTGACGTCATCCCGCTTCACGCTGCGTTCCAGCCCTCATCCAAGACCTGCAGATTGCGTTCCAGACCTTGTTCTGGTTGTTGACTGAGAGCCGGAAGACACCTGGTGGACAGGACGATGGCTTGCTTCCACACGGCTTCACAGCATCACAAGGACAATTTGAGATTGCTGACCAGAGCGGAGATCATTACCTCACTGGACATAACTATGTCTCCATAAAGAAACATCTATGTAAGTGTTTTAATGCAATTGTCTATTAAGATTATACAGTTTTACTCAAGTGGCGCCCATTCTGTGTTGCAAACCTAGTAATCCATAGAATCATTGGTTGTGGGAAAATCAAGATAAGCCATGACAATGCACACTCATAAATATTATCAGAAATTCTGCACTGAAAAATCTAAAATAAAAATTCAAGCACACTTAAAGCGGTAGTAAACTCTGATACTTCGTCCCTAAATTTCATATAATGCAATGTATTTAGTTAGTGTGAATGGCACCACCATGGCAAAGCATATAGAATGCTTCTTACTTCAATAAACATTATTTTTCTGAAAGCTTCTTCTTGGTTGCAGCCACAGCCATATTGACTGCTGTTTTTCGTGTCCAATACCATTCTAACTTCCCTCAAGATGGCAATAATTTCATGCATGCGCAGAGCTTATCAATCCAGGCCTCATATTAAATATAAGGTTTGCTTTGTGCACAGTAAATAATTGCCTTGTGCAGCTCTCCTGTGTAATACTGCTCTCTCGGACTCTCTTCTGTGTTGCGCTTGCCGCCTCTTCGACCCCTGTGAGGTAGCGAGTCACATGAGGTTAAGGTTTAGCTTGTTAATGGGAATATAGTCTCACAGGATCTCTGGGCTAATGCCAGGCAAAGGAAATTACGTAGCTAAATTTTTCCAGCATGAAGAGTTTGTCAGAAAACTGGGACTAAATGCGCATGCACCGATGACGTCACTGCGCCGATGACCGATAGCACTGAAATGAGGAAGGTAGAAAGTAATCTACACAGAGCAACTAGTTGACTAGTTTAGAATGAATAATATGCCGGAAACTTAACAGGATGAATTTACTATGCCTTAATAAACCCTCCCCACACTTAACATACAGTATATGTGCTTTCTGAAAATCCCATTCCAAACCATGGGCATTAAGGTGGAGTTTGTTCCTTGATTATAGTAGTCTCAACTCCTCAAGGTTTTTCATAAGATTTTGCAGTGTGACTGTTATTATTTGACCCCATTCAGCTTTTGCAAGATCAAGTACTGATGTTGGAAGAGAAGACCTGTCTACATTCTGGATACTAATCTATGCCAAATGCATTCAGTAATGACGAGACCAGAGCTACGGTATGTACAGGCCACTCAATTCACTTAATACTAAACTCATCAAACCATGTCTTATGAATCTGGTTTTGTGCACTTAAACTCAATAATTTGGAGGGGAGTCATGTTACTTTTGGCATTAGCTTCCAATTTTGCCCAAAAGCGTAAATATCCAGTAGTCAATATTGATGATGTGCCTGTTGTGAGCATGTGGTATATTTTGTTATTACATGTTGCATTAGGGATGCCCATTAATCTTTAAAGAGTTACCTATGCAAGGCAATGGAACCTTTTTTTCAGCACAGTTTATCACAACACGCAGCATGTGCACAACATTTACATTGTTGTTTTAATATAAATGAATGACACCACAATGCATTGCACAGTGTTAAGCATTGCCATAGGTTGCATTCATTTATTTTATCTTGCGCTACTGCAACACCGTGGTGTGAATATATCCCATAAGGTATCACTTTGACAATACTTGATGCCTTTTCTTTATAAATAGAAAATATATCAAAATAGTTTCCTACTCATCTGGAACCTCTCCCTGCCACTAATCACTGTCCTTGTCAGACAGGTCCCTACAAAAGCCAGACTCAAAATGCACTCCAAGCCTGGGAGTCAGGGCCCTGAATAGGCTCTTCCCGACCCAAGATGACTGCAAGAGTCACACTGAGAGGCAATATCCAATCAGATAGCTGCTGCAGTGACCCAGGAGACCATAGAGGAAGCATGTTGACTTCCCCTCCAACTACTATGCCGCTGCAGTCTAGCACCCCCTACAGTGGAGCTAATAGACTGCACCTGCCTACAGACCGAGCAGGGAAAAATCTTGGAAACTGGTTTCTCTGGGCAACACAGACCATTTGTTTTTCATATACTTTAATTTGAAGGCTGATGTATTTGAAATGATATCTTGCAATATAACAACCAATTCGAATATTTGTTTCATTTGAAAACAATGGACAGTAGAAATTCCCATTTAAATCAGATTTTTTTTTTCTTGTGCTGGTGTGTTTGTTTTTATTGGCTTCGGTCCATCTCAATGCTTAGATTCTCTTTATGGCTGAGATGAGAGGATCCTTTAAGAATTGTGCCATGGTATCCTGTCATTTATAATGACATGTTTGTATTATCATCTACCTACAGTCTCTGTTTATTGTCTTTTTACAGTGTTAAGAATAGATTGTGTTAACACATAACAGATTGCCCACAATCAGGTTTGCAAGTGTTGCCATACTATGCCTCGTTATGTGCTGCAGTAAATCTAAACAGATGCTAAGTAATACTTTGGGGAAGTTATTTGTTATTGCAGATGCATTATATTGTTTTACATTTGCATACAATATGTTAGTATTTATGTGATAAAGGAAGATTCAGTTTTTGCCACCTTTTTGGTAGGAATTTTCAGGGATTTCATTATACTTCTACTTCTTCCTTATCCCTGCTTAACTATTGTAAAGTAGTCAAGGAAAAAAAAACCTGCAGGTATAACATATAGGCCAAAATCCATCTAAATGTTGGACCATTCTGTAAAAAATATAATTTTTTTTCAAAATTGTCACTCTTTTTTTTGTTTATTGCGCAAAAAATAAAAACCGTTGAGTTGATTAAATACCACCAAAAGAAAGCTCTATTTGTGGAAAAAAAATGACGTAAATTTTGTTTGGGAGCCACGTCGTAGGACCGCGCAATTGTCATTCAAAGCGTGACAGTGCTGAAAGCTTAAAATTGGCCTGGGCAGGAAGGGGGTTAAAATGCCCAATATTAAAGTGGTTAAATATGCCTCATCTCATGATATGCATGGGCATTTAAAGTGTCACCAATATTGGTGAGGTCTGGGTTTAGGAAAATGGAAAATGAATGTGGCCATTTGCCAATATAGCAGCCAACTACCAATAATGTGCTCCCTGGCCTTGAAACTTAGGTCAGATGACTTAGAATGTCCGAAAATAGGCCTTTGTTATGTGCAAGTCTACTAACTATAAAAAAAAACTGAGTTCCAGGCAGCCATATTGACAATGTGCTTAGCTGTATTAGATAAAGTTATGGAAGTGCTGATGATGATGTGCATATGAACATATTAGAATACAGCTAGTAGGCACTGGTCTTTTAAAGTAGATGTAAATCCTAGAATACAGCTAGTAGGCACTGGTCTTTTAAGGTAGATGTAAATCCTAGAATACAGCTAGTAGGCACTGGTCTTTTAAAGTAAATGTAAATGTAAATCCTAGAAGGCAGGTTCAAGTGGGGACGAGGGAGAAGTGTGTGCTCAGGTCCCCTAGAGACCGATAGAAGTATTTGTCAAACACATAGAGTGGCCTTAGACAGATAGGGAAGCTGCCGCTCCAGGTGAGCACACCTAGGGTGATCACTGTCCACTCAAGAACCAATGAGTGCCGGCAATGCACAGGATATGCAAAGGAAGGAGAATATGGACAGCCGCACTCCAAAGTCTTAAAAAGACGTGCCCTTTATTGGGTAAAGGAAAAATGCACTACAGGTACAAGCATACAGTGGGAAAAACAGCTGATGCGTTTCGCATTGAATTTCAATGCTTAGTCATAGAGTGGCCTTAATGGAGAAGTCCAGCCTGAGCGTCTTAGGCTGGGCTTCGCCTAAGAGTCACACGAGTGCAATTCGTTTAGCGCAGCATCCCAACTTCCGAAGTCTGGATCCACCAGCTGCCTTGACTGATGGCAGTCTCAGCGCCTCAGCGAGCTGCTGAGACAGCCTCTCCCCGCCCCTCCACAGCTTAGCGCTCCAATGAGCGTGGAGGAGCAGAGAGGAGAGATGCTGATTGCCAGTCAGCAGCTCTCTGCTTGGGGAGGTGAGAGAACAGAGTTGTGGCAGAGATGCCGGGAGACAGCTGCAGCATTGGTCTGATGCTGCATCCACCTGGGTTAGTATGAATCTAAAAAAAAACATACTTCTCTTTTAACCTCCCTGGCGGTAAACCCGAGCGTGACTCGGGGTTGGTTTTTCATGCTGCGATCGGTAACACGCTCGGGCTGGACGTGCAGAGTGTGCAGCGGCGCGGCTTACCTTCTCGCTGGATCCACAGGCAAGTTACTCTGGATCCAGCGATGCCACCCGCTGTGTGAGCGAGCGGGACCTCCTCGCTCGATTCACGATCTCCGTTCCCTGCGATGTTACGACGCACGGGAGCGGAGAACGGCGCCAAATTCAAAAAAGTAAACAAACAAATTACTTTGTAATTTCTGCCTAAAAACTGTAGATTGTCCAAAAGTGTCCCTTTATGTCAAAAATGGTTTTAGATCAGCTAGAAAACAGCGATAATAAATTATAATCACTTGCAGAAATGTGCGATAGCGATTTGTGGGGAAATTCGTCATAAAAAAAAAAAATAATGACAGCGACAATTCTGCAACTGAGCAAAATTCAGTGATTTTGAGTTGATTACATTATTGAATAATTTTTATTTTAATTTTTATTTTAATTATATTATATTATATTATATTATATTATATTATATTATATTATATTATATTATTACTTGCTATAATTATTTATAATTATTTATTATATTATAATTTTAAATTTTGTTTTTAAAAAAATGTCATACCCGGGATGCCTATTAGATTCTTGTTTGGTCAGATTTAAGTGAGTTATTCCTAAAAATTACAGGCCTACAGTATAAAACACCAAATTTCCTTGCAAATAATTGTACCGCTTTCAGCATGTTTTTTCAGACAGAATCATACCGCCAGGGAGGTTAAAGCTGCACTCTCCCTTAAAGCGGGAGTTCACCCGAATTTTTTTTTTAACATTAGATTGATGCTCATTTTTTCAAGGGGAATCGGGTAGTTTTTTTAAAATCGAAGCAGTACTTACCGTTTTAGAGAGCGATCTTCTCCGCCGCTTCCAGGTATGGTCTTCGGGACTGGGCGTTCCTATTTGATTGACAGGCTTCCGACGGTCGCATACATCGCGTCACAAGTAGCCGAAAGAAGCCGGCTCTATACGGCGCCTGCGCACCGACATTCGGCTACTTTTGGAAAATCGTGACGCGATGTATGCGACAGTCGGAAGCCTGTCGGAAGCCTGTCAATCAAATAGGAATGCTCAGTCCCGCAGCCCATACCCGGAAGCGGTGGAGAAGATCGCTCTCTAAAACGGTAAGTACTGCTTCGATTTTAAAAAAACTACCCGATTCCCCTTGACAAAATGAGCATCAATCTAATGTTAAAAATTAAGTTTTCGGGTGAACCTCCACTTTAAGAGACAATTCTTCTTTCTGTATGAATATTTAGTTTAACTCTGTCCTGGTAATCAACTTGTTTTGCACTTAATAGAACCACTTTGACTTCAACCTTTTTCCCATTCTGCATAATTTCTGAGCTTGCAATGGACTCCACCAGCCATTACCCCATTTAGTAACAGTTAACCACTTGCCGACCGGCCGCGGCAGGTTGGCTCAGCTGCACAGATCGCGGCCCTTTTAATGGCTATAGAAGGCACATGCACATGGCCGGCCGGTGACCGCAATGTCAACCATCCACCCGCAATCGCTCCACAGAAAGCGAGAATGGGAATCTGTCAATGTAAACAAACAGATCCCCGTTCTGTCAGGGGAGTATAGAGAGACCATCTGTTCCTAGTGATCAGGAACAGCGATCTCTCTCTACTCCCAGTCAGTCCACCCCCTCTACTGTTAGAAACACCTTCCAGGGAACACTTAATCCCTTGATCACCCCCTAGTGTTAACCCCTTCCCTTCCTTCCTGCAAATGTCATTTATACAGTGATCAGTGGCTATTTTTAGCTCTGATCACTGCAATAATGTCAATGGTCCCAAAAAAAGTGTCAAAAGTGTCCTATCTGTCTGCCGCAATGTCACAGTCCCCCTAAATTTTGCTGATCGCCACCATTACTAGTAAAAAAAATGTATAATAAAAATGCTATAAATATATCCCCTATTTTGTAGCTGCAACTTTTGCGCAAACCAATCGATATACGCTTCTTTTTTTTTACCAAAAATATGTGAAAGAACACATATTGGCCTAAACTGATAAAGATTTTTTTTTATGGGATATTTATTATAGCAAAAAGTTAAAAATATTGGGCTAGATTCATAAAGGAGTTACGTCGGCGTATCTCCATATACGCCGTCGTAACTCTGAATGCGGGCCGTCGCATCTCGGCGCCTGATTCATAGAATTAGATACGCCTCAATGTTACCTAGATATGAGCGGCGTAAGTCTCCTACGCCATCGTATCTTACGATGCATATTGCATATTTACGCTGGCCGCTAGGTGGCGCTTCCATTGATTTCTGCGTAGAATATGCAAATGAGCTAGATAAGCCGATTCAGAAACGTACGTGCGCCCGGCGCATTGTTTTACGTCGTTTACGTAAGGCTTTTTCCAGCGTAAAGTTACCCCTGCTATATGAGGCGTAGCCAATGTTAAGTATGGACGTCGGGACAGCGTCGAATTTTGCATTGTTTGCGTAAGTCGAACGCGAATAGGGCTGTGCGTAAGTTACGTTCACGTCGAAAGCATTGACTATTTGCGGCGTGATTTCGAGCATGCGCACTGGAATACTTTCATGGACGGCGCATGCGCCATTCGTTAAAAGCGTCAATTACGTGGGGTCACGATTAATTAGCATACAACACGCCCCCTACCAGCCTATTTTGAATTAGGCGGGCTTACGCCGGCCCATATACGCTACGCCGCCGTAACTTCAGGCGCAAATTCTTTCAGAATATGGGACTCGCCTCTCAAAGTTACGGCGCCCCCAGTTTATTTATTCAAAATTGTCTGTCTTTTTTTGTTTATCGCACAAAAAATTTAAACCGCAGAGTTGATCAAATACCACCAAAAGAATGCTTTATTTGTGGGAAAAGGGTCATCAAGGGGGTAAATCCTTCTGCGGCTGAAGTGGTTAATCACACTTAACTCCTTGCTCTTTAGTTCATTCACTTCTATTCTCCTCGTTGGCATTTATCTGCTTATGTATTTCAGATGCAGCACTGCACTTTTAATCCCAGAGGACTCACATTCTCCTCCATGACTCCCAGGCCGGGTCCCTAAGATGCCCGGTACCACTGTTTGCTAAGGAAGGAACCCAAACACAGACGCTCTTGGAGCCCTTGAACTGTATCCTCACCTTGCAATGTTTTCAGGGATAATAACCATATCATCAACAGCCAAACTAAGGAACTTTGAACCAGGTACTAGTACTATACACATGGAAAGGGAAAGTCCAATGTGGCTATTCCTATGTAAAGTCCACTTTAAGTGCAGGGGGCCAGTAGAGCTCCAAAACTGTTAAGGCCAGAGCCAGCAAATGTAACGAAGACCCACTGTCTGTATCTCTCCGGACAGAGTGAATCAAGAGACAGATGTCATAGAATGTATTTTAACCATTTGACCTCCGAAAAAGATATTAAAAAGCCTATCAATAAGTCTCCAGCAGGTGGCGACCCAGATACTGCTTGTAAGAGAGAATACTGACACTGTGAGAATGTAAACTTCTTGCCAGTGACTTTTCTCAAGGACTAAAAAGGCTTCTTTCGTTTGTTTATTATTCCTTGCTCCACCCCCCTTTTTTGCGCCTGGGAACGTTTAGGGTGCTAATGTCCTTTCCAAATCACTTTTTAGTTACTGTTGGAATTCTAATAAGTGTCTATGACACTGGTTATAAACTCCCCAGTATATGTTTAAAATGAATGAGGTTTTGTGACATCTTGGGCACTATGGGCCAGATTCACGTACAGCGGGCGCAGCGTAACGTAACCGGTTTACGTTACACCGCCGCAATTTTTCCGATTTAGTGCCCGATCCACAAAGCACTTACCTGGAAATTTGCAGCGGTGTATCGTAAACAGGTCCGGCACAAGGCGGTCCAATTCAAATGGGGCGGGTACCATTTAAATTAGGCGCGCTCCCGAGCCGGACATACTGCGCATGCTCCCGTCGCAAATTTCCCGATGTGCTTTGCACGAAATTACGACGCGCCAACGTTTTGTGAATCGCGACGTGAAAAAAGATTTACGCCGGGAAAAATAAAAGATTTAAAAAAAATTCAAAATCGACGCGGGAAAGACAGGCATACTTTAACATGGTGGAGTACTTTTACACCATGTTAAAAGTGCACTATCTTTGCGACGGAAATCTAACACTTGCGACGCTGTAACAACGGGAAAAATCTTTGTGGATCGCCGTAACTCCTAATTTGCATACCCGACGCTGGTTTATGACGCAAACTCCCCCCAGCAGCGGCCGCGGTACTACATCCTAAGATCCGACAGTTTAAAACAATTAAACCAGTCGGATCTTCTGGCTATCTATGCGTAACTGATTCTATGAATCAGTCGCATAGATAGAAACAGAGATACAACAGCGTATCAGGAGAAACGCCGTTGTATCTCTTTGGTGAATCTGGCCCTATGTCTTTTGTATCTTATCAACATTTACATAGCCATTCAATTTTATGGTGTTCTTTTTCCCATTACTGCTTTCAGTGAAGCATACTTTTTTTTTGTCAGAGCAGTTCTGTTGGCCCGTGCTACTTTGCTTTTCACTTATATCTCATAAACTCTGTGTGTTGTTTTTAGGAGCTCCACCATCATCATACAGTGCTGTTGCATGCCTCTCAACTGGGCTGTAGTCATTTTTATACTACATCCTCGGTCTGTTTTGACTTGGCCTCCCTATTCTGTAATTGTATAATATAGCTTCTGGTTACAATTCTATCTGCTACCATGTGACTAGTGTGCTAAAACTGTATGTTTCTATCTTTCTGTGGTTGCCCAGCTAGGGGATCCTAAGAAGGGTTGCCAAGTGCTAAGTGAAATTTACTGACACAACGCAAATTTTTTTTTACTGGCAGAGCCATTTTTTTACTTTTATGGCACAAAAAAAAACTACTGAAAGAGACAAATGTTTACTGACAGTTCAAAAAGTTAGCCAAAATGACCATTTAATACAAATATTAATATTTAACGATCAGATGGCAACACAGTTTACCCATTTGTCTGTTCTGATGCTGTACCGGTTCTCCAGTCACTGTGTTGACTCTACTCATGATTATGTACTCCAGTCCCTGCCTTAGATCTGAATTTGTATCTGCTCTACTGCGTGTCTGCATTGCAATCAGACTTCTGTTTCTGCTTTGCTCTGGAATCGAAATATGCTGCTATCATTGGGGCCCTTTTGCCTCAAAAATCCACAAACCCCATAGATGTGACCATCAATCTACAGTACTTACCGTATATCACTGATATTCATAATCCCCAAATAACTTTAGGATATTATTCATAATAATATGTATCTATTACATTATGATAAGAATGTATTATACATCTGTTTATGTTGAAAATTGTATAGGTTACTATTAAAATCTTCCTGTTAGAACAATACATTCTTCCTCTGAATGAGGGTAGCTTTTTTTTTTAAATAACAATTTTTTATTTTGTATGTCAATAAAAACAAAATAGCAGTACATATGTTCAGATGTAGTAAAGAGACAAAAGTATTAATAATTATAAGAACTTGTCTAAAGCATGCATAGTGCAGGTGAAGGGATATCAACCTCCGATCTTCAGTATTACACATTCCAGCAGTAGTGGAATTATTTCAGATAAACTTTGTAGTATGCAGCACTTCGATATTGATATCTCATTTAACTGTACACACAAAACAACCAAAAATAAATGAGAAATAGAGAAAAGAAAGAAAAGAAGGGGGGAAAGGGAAAGGGTAAGCCAGAGAGGGTAGAATACCAAGGTACCTTGATGACTTTGTCGCCGGCTCACTAGCGGGTCCTCCCAAGAATGCCACCGCTCCCAGACATCGTTGTAGTCATCTAGTTTGTCCCATATCCTTGCTGTCATTTTTTCCATTAGCTCTAGGTCTTTGACATTGGCGTAAATGGCCTCCTGGGATGGGGGCACTGTTTTCTTCCAGTGGAGGGCTATTAAGCACCTCGCTGCTGTAACTACAGTTTTTTTTATAGGGTTTAGCTATTTTTGTTTGAGAGAGGCCCAGGAGGAAGAGTTTCGGGGTCATGGGTATGGGTGTCTCAAAGAGGTGAGACAGTAGTCTCTGCATCGAAGAACGGGACTATCAAAGGGCAGGTCTAATGAATATGGAAGAGAGTGCCCCTGGCTTGCTGGCAGCGCCTGCATCGGAGGGTGGCTTTTTCTAATGAGTCAGCATGCTTCATCAGACTAGAGCTTGTCAGATTACTAGATAAGTAAAATAACACACAATTTCAAGGATAAATTACTTATAATTATATATAAGATATGTTGTGCTGCCATTTTAGATTTGTATAAATGATTGCAAGGTTATTTGCTTGTATAAACTGAAAATGTATATTTGCATACATTTTTCTAATAGTTTTCTAAAATACTCTCTTGCATGAGTTAACCACTTAACGCCCGCCGCACGCCTATATACGTCCGCACAATGGCACGGACAGGCAGAAGGGCGTATATATACGCCCTTGCCTTCTAGCGGGTGGGGGGTCCGATCGGGACCCCCTCCGCTGCGTGCGGCGGGCGGGATCCCTCGGGGAGCGATCCGGGATGACGGCGCGGCTATTCGTTTATAGCCGCTCCGTCGCAATCGCTCCCCGGAGCTGAAGAACGGGGAGAGCCGTATGTAAACACGGCTTCCCCGTGCTTCATTGTGGCGGCTGCATCGATCGAGTGATCCCTTATATAGGGAGACTCGATCGATGACGTCAGTCCTACAGCCACACCCCCCTACAGTTGTAAACACACACTAGGTGAACCCTAACTCCTACAGCGCCCCCTATGTTTAACTCCCAAACTGCAACTGTCATTTTCACAACAAACAATGCAATTTAAATGCATTTTTTGCTGTGAAAATGACAATGGTCCCAAAAATGTGTCAAAATTGTCCGAAGTGTCCGCCATAATGTCACAGTCACGAAAAAAATCACTGATCGCCGCCAATAGTAGTAAAAAAAAAAAAAAATTATAAAAATGCAATAAAACTATCCCCTATTTTGTAAACACTATAAATCTTGCGCAAACCAATCGATAAACGCTTATTGCGATTTTTTTTACCAAAAATAGGTAGAAGAATACGTATCGGCCTAAACTGAGGAAAATTTTTTTTTATATATATGTTTTTGGGGGATTTTTATTATAGCAACAAGTAAAAAATATTGAATTTTTTTCAAAATTGTCGCTCTTTTTTTGTTTATAGCCCAAAAAATAAAAACCGCAGAGGTGATCAAATACCACCAAAAGAAAGCTCTATTTGTGGGGAAAAAAGGACGCCAATTTTGTTTGGGAGCCACGTCGCACGACCGCGCAATTGTCTGTTAAAGCGACGCAGTCCCGAATCGCAAAACCTGGCCTGGGCATTTAGCTGCAAAATGGTCCGGGGCTTAAGCGGTTACAGAATCTATGAAAATAATTGTATAGTCTGACTAGCCAGCAATGAGTTAAGAACAGCTTAAATGTATACCATTTCCCTGATCATGTTCTCTTAACCACTTCAATACCAGACAATTTCCTGCACAGGCCAATTTTCAACGTTGTCACAAATTGAATGCCAATTACTCAGTCATGCAGCACTGCACTTAAATTAAGTTTTTATCATTACTTTAAGACAGAAAAAGCTTTCTCTTGGTGGTATTTAATCACGGCTGTTCTTTTTTATTTATTTATTTGCTATATGAATGAAAAAATATCGAAATATCAACATTTTTCCTAATTTATAATATAACATTTTGCAAATCGATAATGTTTCTTCATAAGTTCAGGCAAACATGTATTATGCTATTTTTCTTTGGCAAAAATAACCCAAATCAGTATATTTTTTTAGTCTGTGTGAAAGTTATAGAGTCTACAAACTATTGTATATACAATATATTTGGAAATTTGATCAATATTGATGTACTGATGTTTCTTGAGTAAAATATTCCCCAAATGGCCCCTTTTGAAAAGTAGTCAGTCCAGAGTATTTAGTAAGAGGCATGGTGAGTTTTTTTGAAGTTGTTATTTCTTGTCACAATCTTTTGAAAAATGAAGAAATAAAATAGTTGTTTTTTTTATCACAGTTTATCACAGTTTTTTTTACATACTGTCACCAGATCAGTATAGCATAATCATATGACTTATGATCATACTGGTGACAACATGTATAAAATTAAATAAACATTTTTTATTTTTTTCAAATATAAAAAAAAAATCTTCTGTGCAATGTAACAGATCCTCTTGATAGCTCACCTCATCTGCTACTGATTCCATGTTTTTCACTGCTAACTCATTTGCCTATCAGAGCCCATAATTAAAAAAGCCTGTTGTGAGCTCCAACACTGAGCTTCTTACTAAAGACTCTGGCAGTGATTGGCCACTCAAGCAAGTATTGTATAATGGGAGGAAGAGGAGATGGTCACATGCTCCCTCATATTGAAAATGTATTAGCATTTCACAGGGCTTTGGATAGCAAACCAGATAGTGAATAAAAAAAAAAAAATCAAGGAAAGAAAGTATCTACAATAGAGAGGGTGGACTATCAGGTAGAGTTGTTACTTTTCTCTGAATGGTCAAAGTGTAAAGCTGGCCTTACATGATTACATTTGTTTTTAATGTATTCTGACAGCCTCTGGGGGGGGGGGGGGGATTGGATGTAGCCACTGTCCTGCCAACAATTTAATGCCTGACTCCTTTCATTTTAATTGAAGGATGTCAGATGGGAGGGGACTGACACACTTGCCCACTAAGCACATTTCAGGCAGTTTATCACAAACTGGATAAAATTCAAATATTGTATACTTTAGTTTTACTTCAAATATAGCCACATAGGCATATTTACCATGAGGCATATCAGCCCTGCGCCTATAGGCAGCATAGTAAAGGAGGCTGACTTTTTGATATTACCGTTATAAGTAGGGTTGTCCCGATACCACTTTTTTAAAACCGAGTACAAGTACTGGTACTTTTTTCCAAGTACTCGCCGATACCGAATACCGATACTTTTTTTTCAATGTCATGTGGCAGTTTGACAGATGGGGACTGATAGGTGGTACTGACAGGTGGCTGGCACTGATAGGCGGCACTTATGGGCACTGACTGGTGACTGGCGCTGATGGGCACTAATAGGTGGCTGGCACTGATAGGTGGCACTTGTGGGCACTCATAGATGGCACTAATTGCACTGATAGGTGGCACTTGTGGGCACTGATAGGTGGCACTTGTGGGCACTGATAGGTGGCACTAATTGCACTGATAGGTGGCACTAGTGGGCACTGATTGCACTGCCAGGTGGCTGGCACTGAAATGCTGCAAAAAATAACACTGAATTTATAAAAATAAAAATAAATGCTGCAACGCACATCTTGTTACACCCAGCCCATATAGCTCAGGTTGGGTGTAACAAGATGTCTGCTGCTGCTTACTGCAGCGGAGTGCAGGGTGTACCAAGATGAGTGTAGGGACGTTCAGCCACTGACATGTTACACAGACCCCTCCCCCTACAGTGCAGACCCCCTCCCCCTACAATACAGACCTCCCCCTTACAATATAGACCCCCTACAATACAGATCCCCCCCTACAATAGACACCCCCCCTACAATAGACACCCCCCCTACAATAAAGACACACCCCCCTCCTACAATACAGATCCCCCCCCCACTTCACACCCGTAATGCTGTAGGCTGCTCAGATGACCAGCGGGCAGCATGGCTGTGACAGGGAGGCAGTGACACACAGGCTGAAGCCTGGCTGAAGCCTGGCTATACAAGTGCTGTGCACGGCGCACAGCACTTGTAGTATACACAGAGGAGGGGGAGGCAGCTGTGGTCAGCTCGACTGTGTGACAGTCACAGCCGAGATTCGTCAGAGCCGTGGCTGGGTCCCGGGTGTAACGACGGACCCCTCCCCCTGCAAAGCCAGGCTTCAGCCTGTGTGTCACTGCCTCCCTGTCACAGCCATGCCGCAAGCTGTTCTGATCATGTCACGGAAGCACCGGCCCGACACCCCTCTCTACAGCCAAACTCCGCCTGCACTCCCCCCGCCCTCTCCTGCCTTCCCCAGACACTGACGGCCACATAACAAAACAAAAAAAGTATCGGGGAAGCATCGGGAGCATTTGCACGAGTACAAATACTCGCGCAAATGCTCTGTATCGGTCCCGATACCGATACTAGTATCGGTATCGGGACAACCCTAGTTATAAGGTCACACTTTCTTTCTCAGATTTGTGTCAGAAAATTATTTGTGCATTGGAACAATATTCTAAGCCAGGTTAGTACAAGTAAAACAAGAAACTGCTCTACTGAGAGAAGGTACTTCTACCACGTAAGTGACTGTTTGAGCATCAAAGATTGTGTGCTTACAGGCTGTAGTGATGGAAATCCAGGCCTTGAAAATAGCACAGAGGTGTGGATAGCGTATAGCACAGAATAGAGAATATAGCTCAGATGTGTGTTGGTTTTAAATTCACTGTTTCAATATATATATATATATATATATATATATATATATATATATATATATATACTGTATTTGCTAGCGTATAAGACTACCTTTTACACTTAAAAAAACTGGCCAAAAAGCAAGGGTCGTCTTATACGCCGGGTCAGCAGCTCGGATGCCTGCTGGATGTGCAGTAATACAGTATATACCGGTTAGCCAATCCCGGTGAGCAATGTATTCAAATGAATACAGAGCCTGCTGGGATTGGAGTAACAACCTCTGCCAATCCGAGCATGGCTACATGCAGTAGCCTGCTCAGATTGGCTTTGAGAGTCAGAGAGGCGTGGGCTGATGATGTTTCAGCCTCTGCCAATCCAAGCAGGCTTTGTATTTATTAATAGAATACATTGCTCGCCATGATTGGCTCCAGCTCCAACAAGAATGAAGAAGAATATGGCTCCAGAAGGAAGAAATATGAAGCGTCGGAAGCCTCGGAAGGGGGGTCGTCTTATACGGTGAGTACATGCAAAAAATCGTAAAAAAAATGTAAAATTACGGGGTCGTCTTATACGCCCGGTCGCCTTATACGCAAATATAATATATGTATGTGTGTGTATATATATATATATATATATATATATATATATATATATATATATATATATATGTGTGTGTGTGTATATATATATATATATATATACAGCCCTCAAAATTTAACTCGCTGCTCGCCTCCCCCTTTTCCAGGCACTTTTTTCATAGACAGAGATCACCCATCCCAGGATTGGATGGGTGATCTGTCTATCAAAGTCTCCCGGACAAGGGGGGAGGGGTTGTATATGACGCTAGCGGCGGCGGCAGCTATTGCTTTGAAAGCTGTAATGTTCCCCGGCCCGCGCTATTAACAAACAGGCAGCGGCGGTGCCTCGGCTCTGGCTCCTCTCCTACTCAGCACAGGTAGGCTGTAATGTGGTGGGGAACTCCTGGCTGCAATGTGGTGGGGGACACTCTGGCTGCAATGTGGTGGGGGGACTCCTGGCTGCAATGTGGTGGGGGACACTCTGGCTGTCATGTGGTGGGGGACACTCTGGCTGTCATGTGGTGGGGGACACTCTGGCTGCAATGTGGTGGGGGACAGTCTGGCTGCAATGTGGTGGGGGACACTCTGGCTGTCATGTGGTGGGGGACACTCTGGCTGCAATGTGGTGGGGGACACTCTGGCTGTAATGTGGTGGGGGGACTTCTGGCTGCAATGTAGTGGGGGACACTCTGGCTGCAATGTGGTGGGGGACACTCTGGTTGCAATGCGCCTCGGCTCCGGCTCCTCTCCTACTCAGCACAGGTAGGCTGTAATGTGGTGGGGAACTCCTGGCTGCAATGTGGTGGGGGCACTCTGACTGCAATGTGGTGGGGGCACTCTGACTGCAATGTGGTGGGGGCACTCTGACTGCAATGTGGTGGGGGACACTCTGGCTGTAATGTGGTGGGGGGATTCCTGGCTGCAATGTGGTAGGGGACACTCTGGCTGTAATGTGGTGGGGGACACTCTGGCTGCAATGTGGTGGGGGACACTCTGGCTGTAATGTGGTGGGGGGACTCCTGGCTGCAATGTGGTGGGGGACACTCTGGCTGTAATGTGGTGGGGCACACTCTGGCTGCAATGTGGTGGGGAACACTCTGGCTGCAATGTGGTGGGGGACACTCTGGCTTCATTGTGATGGGGGACACTCTGGCTGCAATGTGGTGGGGGACACATGCTGCATTGATAGACATGGGCAGGCTGCATTTTTGGGCATGGATAAAGTTGTTGTCAATATTTATTTTTATAACTTAATTCTGCATAAAACATTTAAGTGCCATTTCATGATATTTATGAGGGTGTGTCTAGGGGCAGGATTGGGGCGGGACATGGTAGGGGATGGGCAGGACAACTGGTGGAGAGTATGCCTTGAGGCCTGGCTAGTAGCTCAGGACTTGAAATGTTGAGCCCTGTGTATATATATATATATATATATATATATATATATATATATATATATATATATATACTGTACATATGTTTCAAATTTTCCACTGTTAACACCTTTAAATATTTGAGTATTTACAATGCCTTGAAAAAGTGTTAATACCCCTTGAAATTTTCCAGTTTTTCAGTTTCAACACAAAGTGGCAATCTAGTGGAACCTATTGCCTTCAGAAATCACCTAATTAGTAAATAGAGTCCACCTGTGTGTAATTTAATCTCAGTATAAACACAGCTGTTATGTGAAGCCCTCAGAGGTTTGTTAGAGAACCTTTGTGAACAAACAACATCATGAAGGCCAAGTAACACACCAGATAGGTCAGGGATGAAGTTGTGGAGAAGTTTAAAGCAGGGTTAGGTTATAAAAAAATATCCCAAGCTTTGAACATCTCACAGAGCACTGTTCAATCCATCATCTGAAAAATGGAAAGAATATGGCACAACTGCAAACCGACAAAACATGGTTATCGCCCCAAAATGACAGGCTGGACAAGGAGAGCATTAATCAGAGAAGCAGCTAAGAGGCCCAAGCTCCCCCCCACCCCCACCTTATACTTATTTGAACCCAATCCCAATCCAGCGATGTGCCCGAGCAGCTTTCTCTGTTCTCTCAGTAAGAAGAGCTCTGAGAGCTGATTGGGGAAAGGAACACACCCCTTTACACGACGCACAGGAACCAGAAATTAGCTAGAGCTCCATAACCTGACACCTTTTTTTCTCTGAGGCCTCGTACACACGGACGGACTGTCCGATGAAAACGGTCCGCCGGACCGTTTTCATGGGACATGTCCACTCGGAGATTTCTGTCTGATGGTTGCACACACCATCAAACAGAAATCCGCGCGGACACGATATGCGGTGACGTGGCCGCGCCGTCGCCACGACGATGACGCGGCGATGTGCGCGGCCCTGGAAGGTCAATGCTTCCACGCATGCGTCGAATCACTTTGATGCATGCGAGGGCTTTCGGCCGAGCGGACATGTCCGGTGAGTCTGTACAGACAACCGAACATGTCCGACGAACAGGCTTCCAGCGGACATGTTTCTTAGCATGCTAAGAAACATTTGTTCGCTGGAAACCTGTCCAATCCACCGGAAAATTGTCCGGTCGGACGTACAGACGACCGAACATGTCCGCTGAAACTGGTCTGCGGACCAGTTTCAGCAGACATGTTCGGTCGTGTGTACGGGCCTGAGTGTCAGGTAAACTTGTCAGAAGTGATTTATTTCTGATAGCAGGTATGCATGTACAAACTATAGGGAGATATGCTTTGTTCGTATTTCATGGCTTAAATTTTTTTAACCATGGCTTTCTTAATAACATCTTTTATAAATACCTCCTGCTTCACCATGCCTTGAAAGTGCAGTTTGGCGTTCTCCAAGTTCCACTTAAGTCTATTCTTCTTCAAGATTTCCACCAATATATGGTTTTATTATTATTTACTCTCTGTATCCAACCCAACTGCTCTGTTACTCATAGAAAATGAACTTATAGCTAACCTAGAAAATGTGAGTTGGACAGAGGTAAACTCAAATTGGTTTGCTGATACCATTAGTACGGCTGTCAATTTAAATATATACATGAACTCTATTACACCACTATTTAACTCAAAGGTATGGGATTCTATGATCATGATCATTCACACTGTGTGTGACAGACACAGAGTCAGGCTCCTGCCACCTTCATCAACTTGTGACACATGGCTGGTTAAACCCACATCTCTCTGTCAGTGATACGTGACAATGGCACCCTAAACAAATTGCCACTGGATTCGTTAACTACACAGTTAACTCTTTACACTGCCACCAGATATTTTTATCATAAAATATTAAACATTCACAATATTATCAATAACAATTATGGGCCAGATTCACATAGAATTGCCCTGGCGCAGCGTATCAGAGATACGCTACGCCACCGTATCTTACCTGGCTCTAAGTCGAATCCAGGAAGATTTTGCACCGTAAGTTACGGCGGCGTAGTGTATTTCTCAGCGCGTATTTCAAATTGGGCGGGTAGGGGGCGTGATTCATTTAAATTAAGCGCGTCCCTGCGCCGATTGAAATGCGCATGCTCCGTTTCGAAATTTCCCGCTGTGCTTTGCGCAAAATGACGTTGCACCGACACCATTTTTTGAACTTAGACGTGAGTTACATCCTTTCCTTTTTTTTTTTACCATAAAGAATTTTATTGAAAACATTTTTCAGATGACATACATTGGATCGGCTCCATGAGCCCAAACAAAAAAAAGATTCGTACAGGTAGATTTCAGCAAAACATAGATGCAATATAACTGAACAAGTTTGCACAATAACTAGGTTCCTGGGTGCAATGATTTGTTTGGGTGGGCATATCTTAGAAGGGTTGAGACAGAGAGAAAGAAAGAGGAAGAGAAGGGGAGAGGGAGATAGAAGGAGGGAGGAGAGAGCAGGGAGGGAGAGAGAGAGAAAGAAAAAAAAAAAAAAAAAGGGGGGGGGGGACGTTAAGGAGAGGAGAGTGGTAGGTGGAGAGGGAGGGAGGGGATGCTTGGGTAGGGAGGAAATGAGGGGGGATGAGGCTTAATGAGGAGAGGGGGTACAAAAGTCACCAACTACCCTCTCCAGCATCCAGTGGTCAGAATGCTACTGTGCGTCAGGCCAGTAGTGTGAGGCTGAATCTGCGTCCAGGTTCAAGGGCAGTAATACCACAAAGTGATACTAATCTGCAGTATTAAGGAGATCTTTGTATGATTGAGAGTTTTTAAAGGTTGTCCATGCATTCCATATAGCAGTGAATTTAGAGATATTATCTGAGGCCGTGTAGATCAGTTCCTCCATCTCAGCGACACGGTTTATTCGAGATGCCCATTCAGCCATGGAGGGTGGGGATGTTGATCGCCAATGTACTGGTATGCACATCCTAGCAGCATTAATCATGTGCATTGCCACCGACTTGAAGTACCCCCCCTTGGAGATTTTAGAGAAATGTAAAAGGTATTGTGCTGGGCAAAATTCCAGAGGGAGTGAAGACACCATTTTTGTCACGTCATGTACTTTGTGCCAGAAGGGTTGGAGCGTTGGGCACTCCCACCAGATGTGAAGAAATGTGCCGCGCTCCTTGCCGCATCGCCAGCATTGGTCAGAGACCGACGGGGAGAACTTATGGAGCAGGTCTGGGGTTCTATACCAGCGGGTTTTCAACTTGTACCCATTTTCCTGGGTAGATACGTTCAAGGATCCTTTGTGAATGTACAAGTGTATACGGTCCCAGTTCTCCTCGTCTATCTCCGAGCCCATGGCAGAGTTCCAGTATGAGCGTTCTGAGCTTAAGAGGTTACGTCCTTTCCTATTCACGGACGACTTACGCAAAAAAAAAAAAATAATTAAAAATTCAACGCGGGAACGACGGCCATACTTTAACATGGCAAGTCTATCTATACGCCACGAAATAGCAGCTTTAACTATACGTCGAGAAAAGCCGACTAGCGACGACGTAAGAGAATGCGACGGCCGCGCGTACCTTCGTGGATCGACGGAAAAAGCTAATTAGCATACCCGACGCGGAAAACGATGCAAACTCCACCCAGCGGGCGCTGAAGTATTGCACCTACGATCCGAAGGCGTACGAAGCCGTACGCCTGTCGGATCGAAGCCAGAAGCCATTGTATCTTGGTTTGAGGATTCAAACTAAAGATACGATGCGGCAAATTTTAAAGTACGCCGGTGTATCAGTAGATACACCAGCGTACTTGCTTTGAGAATATGGCCCTATGACTTTAGATAAATGTATGTAATACACACTGTCACCACAGACAGATATGTCCAGAGATTTACCATATGGTAGCTACAGGGATTATTTAAATTCTGATTTCGTACATCAGAGATAATTTTATAATTAAAAAAAAAAAATGTAACCACTTGCCAACAGCCCACAGTACATTTACTGCGGGTGGGCAGAATGTGCATACCTGTAAAGACAGGGGGTACAGGGAGGCATTGTGCGCCCCTTCCCCAAGACTGCTGTTTCCACCAGACCAGTGATCATGTGATTCATCTGATTCATAAAAGCTTAGCTTCCTAATACTAGTGAGCTGTGATTGGCCCACAGCTGTCACATGGTACCTGGGCCAATTACAGCACCCTTTACCATGTAATTAGCTGTAGCCAATCACAGATCACTAGTATTAGGAAGCAAAGATTTTATGAATCAGATGAATCATTGTCATGAACTTAATCAATCAATGCCAGTAGGTGGAATATAGGAGAGGAGGGATTAAAGTACAATGAGGATAGAGGTGGAACACGGTTACTAATAAAAATGTTTTCTCTTCTCCCCCAGCTCACTAGTTTCACTTTGGGGGGAGGGAGTATGGAGATGGGCATGCCACTTAAAGTGGGAAGTAGGTCAGAAGGACCACTAGAAAGTAAATATAGTTGAAGAGACTCTCTTCATCATAAGGTACACATAAAAACACGAGAGACTAATAACCAAACACTAGGTCAACAATTATTAGATATTTTTCCTCTCTCTCCCTTTGTGCGGGGTATAGAAGGACATAGTAGGAGAACACACAATTCAAGCAGAAGGGATGGAGGTTGTAGGGATAGAGCAGATATAGGCCAATGAAGCGAGGGGTGAAGAGGATTATACTTTAAAATATTTTTTCCTTTTTTTTTTTCTTTCTCTCTCTCTCTCTTCTTTTCTTTTCTTCCTTTTTGAGGGGGGGGGGGGGGGAATAATTGACAAGTTTTTTGGATATGAACATTTTAGATTGTCCATGCAATGTCTAAGTCATTTGTGTAATAAGTAAAGAATGTACAATATTGTATGGAATATGTTAAATAAAATAAAAAAATGTTGATTATAAAAAAAAAAAAAAAATCAATCAATGCCAGCTCAAAGCATTGCTGGAACAGTATTGCATGATGGCAAAATTACCAATTAAAGTAGTGCAGTGCTGGTCATGAAGAGGGTAAAATTGCCCGGAGCTCAAATGGTTAATAAGCAAGCCTGTAAAATGGTGCAACAAAATATTTACAGAACAAAGGTATTTTAAATGAAAAGAGAGACAATAATGCAACAGAAAAACAAAACGGCTTTAAAAGTTGTAATATTTAATACCATCTTGGTTGTGTGTTCAGCAAAAGTCAGTCAATGCGCACAAAATGGGTTAGTGAATCTCATATGTCTTGGCTGATGTTTCTTGTTTTGATGGTAAAAGAAGAGCTCCAGACTGCTAATGCAATGAAATCTGACCAATGAGAAGGTCTGAGGAGTGGCTAATGGGATTTCACTGTCTTTATGACCATGTAGTAACCACTCCCAGTTTTATACAGGTATTAATGTCTTCTAATACTTACAGGCTCTATTCTGGTAACTTATATATTTTTGGCCAGTATGGAGGTACTATTTGAATAGTTACAAATATAACATTTATCGGATGGCTGTTTCACCTAGGAGAGGAAATGTATCCAGTTTGCCTCCAGGACCTTCTAATATAACGGTGTTTTAAAATATTGCTAACTATTTGATACGGGTAAATATGTCCTTATTCTGGTGGTACTGTTTTTATCTCAGGAGTTATGAAGTACACTGGAGTTTGGATTATTCAGGACAAGATTGACAGAAATGTATGTTCATTAATTACTCCAGCTAAACTATTTAGGATGGGTGGTTATCTAAGAGGTTATCTGCTTGCTTTCCAAATTACTTAAACTTGGACTGAAGGTTTATGAGGCTATTAGAGTGAGACTGAGAGGTGTAATGTGTAAATAGGGTTCTGCAGTGTCCTCTCAATGTAAAGATAAGAGGGCCAGATTCACGTAGACTAGCGGCGGCGTAACGTATCGTAGATACGTTACACCGCCGCAAGTTTTCATCGCAAATGCCTGATTCACAAAGCACTTGCAATGAAAACCTACGCTGGTGGCCTCCGGCGTAAGCCCGCGTAATTTAAATGGGCGTGTGCCATTTAAATTAGGCGCGCTCCCGCGCCGGACCTACTGCGCATGCTCCGGTTCGAAATTCCCGCCGTGCTTTGCACGAAGTGACGTCATTTTTTCGAACGGCGACGTGCGTAGCGTACTTCCGTATTCCCGGACGTGTTACGCAAACTACGTGAATTTTTACATTTCGACGCGGGAACGACGGCCATACTTTATACAGCACATACAAAAGTTAGGGCACCCAAACGAAGACTAAATTTGCGAAGGGAAACTAGACTAGCAGCGATGTAGCGAACGCGAAAAACCGTTGTGGATCGCCGTAACTCCTAATTTGCATACCCGATGCTGGTTTACGACGCAAACTCCCCCCAGCGGCGGCCGCGGTACTGCATCCTACGATCCGACAGTGTAAAACAATTACACCTGTCGGATCTTAGGGCTATCTATGCATAACTGATTCTATAGATACTCTGAGGCCCCGTACTCACGACCAAACATGTCTGCTGAAACTGGTCCGCGGACCAGTTTCAGCAGACATGTTTGGCCGTGTGTAGGCCCGAGCGAACCATTTTCGGGCGGATCGGACAGGTTTCCAGCGGACAACTGTTTCCTGGACTTGCTTTAAAACAGTCTGCTGGAAACCTGTCCGCCCGGACATGTACGGTCGTCTGTACAGACCTACCGTACATGTCCTGCCGCCCGCCATCCCTCGCATGCGTCGAATGACTTTGACGCATGCGTGGAAGCCTTTTAAAGGCAGGCCGCCCACATCGCCGCGTCATTGTCGCGGCGACACCGCATCATCGACGCGGCAACACCGCGGACACGCCCCGCGTATTGTTTACGCGCGGACCTCTGTTCGATGGTGTGTACGGCCATCGAACAGAAGTCCCCGGGCAGTCCCCGGGCAGACATGTCCGATGGAAACGGTCTGCAGACCGTTTTCATCGGACATGTCTGGCCGTGAGTACAAGGCCTGAGAGATACGACGGAGTATCTGAGATACTCCGTCGTATCTCCTTTGTGAATCTGGCCCAGAGTGTCTGAAATTCAGCTAAAAGTTTGTCATTTGTATAAGATGAAGTCCTAATGTAGCCATGTCCTTAAAAAAAGGTGGGGGGGGGGGGGTCATTGATGCTCGGTCTCTTATTTTAATAATGTCATGGCTGACCTGTGTTCTGAACAATATGGCTGCCTTTTGTCCTCCCACACAACTGTTCGGAGTGCTCAATCTTCATTATCATCACACTGCATGCACTGCAAGGTCGAGGAGGTTGCGTTATCTGATACAGGATTACTGAAATCAGATTCACTCATTCCTGCAGTGCAAATTGGGTACTGTCATCCTCCAACCCCCAGAATGCTCTTCATGCGCACAAATCCGTTGCCATCTTTTGGAAAAACCCTTGCCTACTTGTTATCAGAATGTTTATGTCTTTGAAAGATAAATCATCTTCTAATTATATACTCATCTTTGAAGTCAAAGTGTGCCCAGCTAAATTAATAAAATCTGAGGGGGGCCCTGTTTATGCTGGAGTACAACTGCTGTTTAACCTCTTCTTTTATACCTATTAAGCCGCGTACACACGGTCGGAATTTCCGACAACAAATGTTCGATGGGAGCTTTTTGTCAGAAATTCCGACCGTGTGTAGGCCCCATCGGACATTTGCTGTTGGAATTTCTGACAACAAAAATTTGAGAGCTGGTTCTCAAATTTTTCAACAACAAGTTGTACACAATTCCGATCCACAAAATTCCACGCATGCTCGGAATCAAGCAGAACAGCCGCACTGGCTATTGAACTTCGTTTTTCTCGGATCGTTGTACGTCTTGTACGTCATGCGTTCTTGACATTCGCAATTTCCAACAACATTTGTGTGACCGTGTGTATGCAAGACAAGTTTGAGCCAACATCCGTCGGAAAAAAATCCACGGTTTTGTTGTCGGAATGTCCGATCGTCTGTACGCGGCATTAGGGTCATGTCTGTAGGATATCACTCCACATTGCTTTGTACTGGACAAATTGCCTGTAGTAGGGGGAAGATTTGGTTGCAAGTGTGTGTGTTGGTATGAATGAATGTATGTCTGAACAAGTATTCACATAAAATAAATACAGGCGGTCCCCGGTTTACAAACAAGATAGGGTCTGTAGATTTGTTCTTAGGTTGACTTTGTTTGGAAGTCAGAACAGGTACATTTTCTTAAGTGTGGCTCCAGACAAAATTTTTTTTTTTATATTTTTTGGATAGCATAGGGAAGGGTTAACACCCCTGTAATATTTGCTTTGATGTCCCTGTTCAGAAGATTTCACCTCACTTTCTGTCCCTATGACAATATGAAAATGTTGGGTTGTTGTGGAAACAAGGATTGGTGATAAAGCTTCACCTTTTTTCCATGATAACTCTTACCGGAGTGAATTTTACTTCCTCTCACTTCCTGTTGTCTCCCTCTGTTTGTAAGTAGGAGTCATTTGTAAGTCGGATGTTTGTAACCCGGGGACCGCCTGTATACATATTTGTGGTTACATGGTTCAAGTGCATTTATCTTGACACAAAATACATTTGGTGTAGTTACTTGTCAATCGTTGCTTGGACTTTTCCGTCATTAATTGCTTCCTCACTTCATTAAGTTTTTCATGTGATTTCATTCCATTCACAGTATTTTGAATAACAATGTTTATCTCATGCAAGCAAGCTCACCTGAACTGAACTCTTTCACCTTCAGGCTTTTAAAATAATTTTCTCTATTAATTCTTGACCAGTGTACACCATTGGTTTTATTTCTACTGCAGTAAACACAGTACATAATGTTATACTGTAATATTTTACAAGAATATGCAAAAAGTAGTACCATACATTAGGCAGCTTAAAATAATTAAAGCGGAGCTCCACCCTCAAATCAAACTATACATCACAAGCTGTAAAAAAAATGTCATTAACCTAGTAAAAATGTTTTACATGCCTTAAAAGCGGTGTTGCTAGGCAGAATTCCTAATCTGCCTTCTTCCTGCACCGCGGTAGTTCTCCTCTATAGCCTACGCCGCACAGACTCCTGGAAATGTACTGTCATCATTTCCCAGGAGTCTGGGCGCTCCTATGTGCCTCGGTACA
This sequence comes from Rana temporaria, assembly GCF_905171775.1. Classification (NCBI taxonomy): domain Eukaryota; kingdom Metazoa; phylum Chordata; class Amphibia; order Anura; family Ranidae; genus Rana; species Rana temporaria. The sequence goes on from NC_053491.1 coordinate 181,449,955, forward strand.
GGAAATGACCCACCTTAGCCAAGCGCTGTAAAGAGAGTGCTTGGAAGGTGAGTCATTAGGAGTTTTAACAACGGGGCGGGACGTTCCTCCTCAGCCGTCGCCCGTTGTCATAACAACGGCACAAACACTCGGCTACGAGTGTCACTCTAAGGCCTGGTACACACGATAGGATTGCTCCGCGGATACGGTCCTCCGGACTGTATCCGCGGATAAATCCTCTGGCGGATTTGGATCCGTTGGCATGTACTCACCATCGGATCCAAATCTGCGCGGAATTCAACCGTGGTGACGTGTCGCGCCGTCGCCGCGATGATGACGCGGCGACGTGCGCGATGCTGTCATATAAGGAAATCCACGCATGCGTCGAATCATTACGACGCATGCGAGGGACGGGTTCGGACGGATCGATCCGGTGAGTCTGTACAGACCACCGGATCGATCCGCTGGAGCAGATTCCAGCGGATAGATTTGTTAGCATGCTAACAAATTTTTATCTGCTGGAAATCGGAAATATCCGCGGATAAATATCCGCTGGAACGTACACACCAGGGGATCTATCCGCTGAAACCGATCCACTGAGATTTTTCAGCGGATGGATCCTCTCGTGTGTACGGGGCCTCATGCGCAAGCGCGATTTCGTGAGGTGCCCCAGCATGCACCTCTCCATGGAGAGGAGTTAAAAAAATGTACTGGGCTTCAGATGCCCACACTTAGAATGGAAACGGCCAGATCGTTCACAGCTGCAAACCAGGCAAGTTGTAATATAATTTAACGATCGATTGGCGGTATTTAAGTCTGAGTAATGGGATGTTTAATACTATGTTATTTAATTGCCAAAAAAAAAAAATTGTGACCGGAGCTCCGCTTTAACATTGTCCAGTATCTGAAAAAAAAAAAACACCAACAACAAAAACAATGTACACATTCTATCAAAAAATAATGTGAGAGAATAAATTGAATTTTGTTATTCTTAGCCTCAAGCTGCTAGTTAGTGAAATGTGCAATTCAATAACAGATCCATGATTCTCAGCAGACGTATAAATTTGCTAAATCTTATGATAGGCATTTGCAAATGTGCTAACTGTAAGCATATTCATTAGGCTAAATCACATACATCAGATAGGCACAAGAACTTAGCACTTTGCAATGTTTATTACTGAATTTTCTATTTCCAATAGCTGCACACGGCAGGGGAACCATTCCTATGATTTACAAGTTTAGAGATCACAACAAATATTGTAAATAATTAGCAAATGTTTATTGTATGAAGGATTGTATTTTCATTACTTTTCCTTGTGGCTATGTATTAGCAAATGTGTGTAAAATAATTGGTATGATTTGGTTATATTATTATATTTTATTGGTCTCTGTAGAATATACATGCAGTTACATTACTGAAGATCATTCATCTAAAGCGTTAACTCTACACTGAAATCCCACCCCTACATGCTTCTCTGGCAGAGATCCTGTATTTCTTGTGCTTCTTCCAGCAGCATAAAAGTCATATGATGTAACGTGATCTCAATGACTTTGAAGGACATTTCTTTTTTTAAGATCTTCAAATAAAAAAAGTATTTAAAACTTGCTATTCATTTTAAAATGCAACTTTATCTAATAATCTAATAATAAGTAATGATAGATCAGGTATTATTATGTTTTTGAATATCAACAATAAGAATCCTCCTAGATTTAGTATACCGGTATGTAAACCTATTTTTTGTTTGTTTGGCATCATGTCAGCTTTCTTATAAAAATAATTATACATCAGACAGGAGGCTCATATCTTATGCATTATCTTTCTTTAATAATGCCCATAGCAGAAATACAGTAAACATTTATTGTAACTTAAAAAAAAAAATTCAAAGAACTACCCTTCCCAGCAGTCCCTGGGCCAGTGTAGCCCCTCCCAGACCGTAGCCTATATAAGGGACTGTCTGAGGTAACCTATTCCTCTTTCTTTCTGCTCATAGCCAGAACTCAGATAAGTACATTACTCTATGTTTATAATTTTTATGTAGGCTTGCTTGTTATTTGGTTATCAGCAGCCTTTTTAATTTGTGTAGATCCTAATGTCACATCGTCTTTCCACAGGGTGCTGGGGATCCCCCCCCCTCCCACCCCGGCTTTTATTACAGCTACGGAGGTTTTTCCCTCCTCCGCTATTCCCTTCAACTTCCACCTGTATCTGTATATACCCTCTGATCCCCTCAGACCTTCATCTGTGTGTTGTTCTATCAACCTTCTGTCTTATGAAGCACAACTGATATTTCTAAAATGATAAACGTTTAGTTTTTGCTGTATGCTTTTCCCACTTTGCTATCTGTGCCACCCGTTTTGTAGAGAACGCGGTTTCCTCTGATGTGTACATCTTACAGTCATTGGGCTTCTTTATTTGTTTATTTTACAATATACCGCTGCTTTGCTTCTTTTGTTTCCCCCCGGTGCGCTCTGCACACTGCTCGTTTTCTGACTGGAGGTAGGACGGCGCCATTTTAACATCTCGGCGCCTTTTTTCCTACCTCCCTTCTTCTCCTTCTCCTCAGAGCGTCTCATCTCTGAGGGGGGCGTGGCGGTGAGGATCTCCCTGCACCAATCGCGCTATTGTCGCGAATCGACGGCGCCATTGCTGCGGACCTGTCCTGGGGACCCCATCCTCCGTGTGCTAGGCCGTCTCTCCCCATCGCCGCCACGCCAGGGTGCGGGCGGCTGTATGGTTGGAACTCTGTGTAGATCTCACTGATCTATGCAAATCACGTTAGGCCGTAGTCTCGCGAGACTATGGCCCCGAGCCTCACGTCTAGCTCCCCTTGTGGTGGGGAATATCTCCCCTCATCTAACTTCTGTCACTCACACCTAGCTGGTGGGGAATTCCTCCCCTCCCCTGCTTCTGTCACTCCTTCACCTTCAGTTACATTAAACATCAGTTCTTGTTCTGGGAATTTATTCCCCTGTAGTCTATTCTACATATAATGAATATATTAATACATGTAAATAAATAATACATTTAAATAATTATACGAATGAATAAATTATTGACTTATTAAATAAATATAAATAAATCAATGAACATAAATGTCTATAAATAAATAATTTATACAATCTATATGATTGAATGAATAAATAAATATATAAATATATATAATAAACAAATTTTAAAATATAAACTATACTTTATATATAATTGAATAAATAAATACATATATATATATATATATATATATATATATATATATATATATATATATATATATATATATATATATATATAAATATAAATAAATAAACAAATTATAACAATAATTGAATGAATTATAGAAATTACTATACAAGTTATAGTACATAACTTCCGTATCTTCCTGTGCTGCACAGCCGTGCTGTCCGCAGACAGCTGACTCCTCTACTGTGGCTGGCGACAGACCCTTTACTCCCTACTGGTGCCACTGAAGTGGTGGACGCAGCCCTGGAAGGCCCTACCTACCTCAGTGCTGCACTGGTTCCTGAGCTGGTCGGTAGGTCCGTCCAGACTACCAGGGCATCGGTTGTTCCAACCCATATGCACCCCTATGTCCGGATCTCCCGGCAAGGATATAACGCCCCTGAGTAGGGCATGGCGTCCCGTATGCGCCGTCACATTAATGTGGCCTCCGTCTCCCCGGCAGGGGAAGTAATTAACATGCCCCAGGCAGTACCCTCCCAGGACTGCCGATCCTCTGACTCCCCGGCAGGGGAAGTACATAACATGCCCCAGGCAGTACCTTCCCAGGACTGCCGACCCACGGACTCCCCGGCAGGGGAAGTAAATAACATGCCCCAGGCAGTACCCTCCCCGGACTGCCGACCCTCTGACTCCCCGGCAGGGGAAGTACATAACATGCCCCAGGCAGTACCTTCCCAGGACTGCCGACCCACGGACTCCCCGACAGGGGAAGTAAATAACATGCCCCAGGCAGTACCCTCCCGGGCCTGCCGACCCACTGCCTTCCCAGACTCCAATCGACCCCCGAGCCTCGGGGAGATGCACATGCAGAGGCAGCGATCCGCTAGACGGACTGAGCCAGACTCCTCGTGGACTCTTCCAGAGTCGTCCGCGGAGTACGAGGCGGCTAACACCTTTGAGTCTGAGGATGAAAATGATGATGATAATGATGATGATTATGTGAGCAGTGGGCACATGGCGCTCCATGACGACGCCAACCCTAGGTCCCAGGGTAAAACCTTATTGGACTCTTGTGGAGTACCATTTTTCGATCAGGAGGTGATTGGCCACCCACACTCCGGTGACTGGGCACCTCTACCTGAGGTGATCCAATAGATCGAATGCTGGACCCGGAGATCGATCGGTACGCTAACCGGACAAGTTGAGGGTGGAATACTCACCCTTCCATTACCAAATACGGTGGTGCTCACTCCGGAGGTGGATCCCATAATCATTCAGTATTCCAGGAAGGGAATAGAGAGGGCCTTTGGGACCTCACAGTACTGGGTCTTAGATCTCTGGACCTATCACCTAACCCTACGCCTTAGGGAGCAGGCTACCGCCTCTGTAAGCCAGTTGACCTAGCACAATGGGATCACGCTAATTGATGATATCTTTAAGACGGTAGGACAAATGGAGTTATATTACCAGGCGTATACCTGGTTCACCATCCCATTCGGTTTTTCAAACCTAAACACCGTCCTAATGGACAACAGGTTGCTAGACCTTGGACCAAACAGCCGATAGTAGAGATGGACCCGCTCTCTTTGAACTTCCTCGACAACATCTTCCCGATCAGGAAGAAGAAAGGCGGTTTTTTTGTCCGGTGGGAGCTTGAGAAATCTCACCAACTTACTGCCCTGTGGAACAAGGGTGAGGTTGAACATCTACTTGAACGACCTACTTCTAATGGCTGGTTCCCCTCGCCTAGCGAGCGAACACGCCTCCTGGATGGTCGGATCGCTTCGCGATCTGGGACTCCTCATAGATCACGAACACCTATTATCTCCCCATTTCAGGAGATAGAGTTTTTGGGGTTCTTGGTGGACACCAACCGAGCGATCCTTCGGCTACCCATACCCAATTAGCCGCCATCCGCAAAGACATCAGTATCATGCTGGGCAGCAGCGGGTGTCCTTACGCGGACTGACTCGCTTAGTCGGCCTGTTCCCGGTGTCAATCCAGGCCACTCTCCAGCCCCTCTTCACTGTCGAACCTTCCAGAGACTCGAGACTCTACATCTTCGCTAGGGGCTTCGCTATACAAACTAAGTGAAGCCATGGTGGACCTACGGTAGTGGTTACGTCATGCCGTCAAACGGAACGGCGAGACATTTTCAACTCCTCACCGGATTTCGTCATAGGGTCGGATACCAGCCGCCTCGGCTGGGGTGCTCGGTGCAGTCCCTTGTCCTCCGGTAGGACGTGGTCCGCAGAGAACCCTCGGCTGCACATCAACACGTACACCCCTGATGGCCTTTTTTGCCATCGGAAGTCTGTTGCCACGAACGTCCATCTGCTGGGTGCTATTGCGTTCGGACAACGTACCCGCAGTCCGGTACGTTGATCGCTTGGTGGGCCCCTGATCCAGAATCCTAGCGGATCTAGTAAGACTTCGGGCACTTCTGCCTGGAATGCAACATCGTCCCGATTGCGGGATATGCCACAGACTACCCTATAGGGTGGCAGATTGGATTCTCGTTACCTGACCGATCCCAACGATTGGCGACCACACCGGTCAGGGTCCCTGATCCTCGCTCACTTCGCGGATCCTTCTCTATGGACCTGTTCGTTCCCCGTATCAACCACCAGTTTCCGCGCTCTTACAACCGGAGGCCGGATCCGGAGGCGCACCATGTGGACGCCCTCCACCAAACGTGGTCACAGGGGACACATTACGCGTTCCCCTGTTCCCGGTGACCCTCAGGGTCCTCCTTCACTTAGCGAGCCGGAGGGCATCAGTCGTGCGGTTCACTCCGTGGTGGCCGACGCAGCCATGGTTTCCCCTCCTTCTGAGGATGACGGTGGAACTCCCCAGGTTGTTTCCTCATTCCCCCCACCTCCTCGCTGGTCCGAACGGGGATCTGCACCCTCTACTCACGAAGCACAACCTACCTCTCCTCACATGGTTAGTATCGGGGTTCCGGTCGCAGACTACGACCTTTCGGGAACAGCTAGGGATTCCCTGCCTTGGACTGGGCCCCGGGACTAGATCGGCATCTCGATCTACCTGGGGACTCTGGGTTACTTGGTGTGATCAACGACGGGTCGACCCCGTTCAAGCGTCAGGGTCTGTAATAGCCAATTATCTGGCGGACTCTTTGGATCCGTTGGTGTGTCAATTTTGAAGGCGTTAAGTTTAAATCGCCCAATGTACCAGCACACTTGGGATTTTTCCAAGGTCATGATCATGTTCTCGGGCTGGGGGACGTTGACACTCTGTTTTGAGGTTACTGTCTTTCGAGCTTACTGTCTTCTTGTGTCTGATTTCCATCATCGTGGGTCAGACGTCAAGGCTTTGGACATATCCAGGCGTCATTCCTCGCCTCAGAGACTCAAGTCTTTTTCCGTTGTGCGTTGGACCAGACGGTACTTCGATCGGTTTTCTACCCGTTCTTCCCTGCACATCCACAACTGTATGTGGTCCGCTGTCTACAGACTTATATGTCCTTGACAGCCTCGCTGCGATCTTCGCAAGTCTTTCAACTCCTCGTTTCCTACGTTAATCCTCTCTTCCCGGTTTCCTCTGTGACTTACTATAGCGGCGGACTGTTGTCAGCGACCGTTTTTCCGCCAATCCCGCTTTGAACAGGAGGTACACATATCTATGTCAGTGTTGTGGATTATTTTGATTGTTATTGGTCATATGCATTGTTATAGCTTTGAACTTGCATAAGATATGAGCCTCCTGTCTGATGTATAATTCGAGATTTTCCTAGCTTGTGACGGAAAATATTAATTATATGAAGACAGGAGGCGAGTATCTTCCCTCCCAACCCAACCCTGTCACGAGGTTGTCTCTCTCTCGTTCTAGACTGATGAACCACGCACCCTGCAAGTCGGAGGCTGGTACGCCCCGGGAGTTCGTTTTCACTATCCCCGTTGGGATTGCTGTCCGTTTCGATCCATGGGTTTAGTTCACCGCAGATGGAGGTTCCTACTGCGTTCCAGATCCGGAGTCGGGATGCCGTTGACTGAATCCGTTGGTCCATGTTCCTGAGGACAACTGACCGGTGGGCTCCGAATGGTTTGGGTTTCCTATAGTCCCCGTTGGGATGAAGTTGGTCCGGATGAAGTTGGTCCGTGTTGGCCTTGTCCTTTCGTTTCCTCCAGATTCGGATGTTGTGTTCCGGTCGGAAGGTTCCCGGCAGCCGCGGAGATGTCTAATTGGACTTTCGGTTCCTGTTTACACTAATTCGCATGAAGAAAGAGGAATAGGTTACCTCAGACAGTCCCTTATATAGGCTACGGTCTGGGAGGGGCTACACTGGCCCAGGGACTGCTGGGAAGGGTAGTTCTTTGAATTTTTTTTTTAAGTTACAATAAATGTTTACTGTATTTCTGCTATGGGCATTATTAAAGAAAGATAATGCATAAGATACTCGCCTCCTGTCTTCATATAATTAATATTTTCCGTCACAAGCTAGGAAAATCTCGAATTTTTGTGAATATATTGCAAAGTTTTAATGGGCAGGTTTAACAGGTTTAATGGGCAACACAACAGCCAACTTAAAGTAGTGTTAAAGGCAAAGAAAAATAGCAAGCATTTCATACTTACCTGCTCTGTGCAGCGGTTTTTCACAGATCAGTCCGGATCCTTCTCTTCTCTGGTCCCCCGCTGGCACTTCTGGCCCCTCCCTCCCGTTGAGTGCCCCCAGAGCAAGCAGCTTGCAATGGGGGCACCCAAGCAGGCATGCTCCCGAGCAGGGCCGATCCTCCCTATAGGCTCACTATGCAAGCCGCGCCCGGTGAGAAGAAATTTTCGGCCCCTCACCCCGCTGGCTGCATGGGAGGTAAGAAGTCAGCACCCCCCGCTTCTCACTTTTAATGATGTAAGATGTAATTTCCGACAGACAGCAGAACACCCCCTCCCCTCGCTTCTCAACTATAATCTTAAATGTGAAATGTCACTGCCGGCAGCCCCCCCCCCCTGCTTCTCAACTTTAATGTGACATGTCATTTTTGGGAGCCCCCACTTCTCAACTTTAATGTGACATGTCATTTTACTTAGGGCCCCAGGGAGGTCGGGATCGGCACTGCTCCCGACCTGCTGATCTGCGTGCCCATTCAGACACAGAACTGTGACCTGGCCCCTTCTATCTCCTTATTGGCTGTCTGGCTGTGATTGACAGCAGTGAGAGCCAATGGCTCCCACTGCTGTCTCAGGCAATGAGGAGAGAGTCCTTTCAGGCCTCGTACACACGACAGAGTTTCTCGGCAGAATTCACCGAGAAACTCGGTCAAAACCCGGATTCTGCCGAGAATCTCTGTCGTGTGTACACTTTTGGCTCGATGGAGCCGCCGAGGGGCTCGTCGAGAAAATAGAGAACATGTTCTCTATTTTCTCGTTGTTCTATGGGAGAAGGCGGCCCGCCGAGCTCCTCGGCGGCTTCATCCCAAAACTCGACGAGGAACTCGACGTGCCAAGCACGTCGAGTTCCTCTGTCGTGTGTACGGGGCCTCAGAGATGATGCTCTTGTGCATATTGCTGGATCAAGAGGGAGTTTAGGTAAGTATTAGAAGGGGGCTGGGGGACTGCTGCACACAGAAAGTTTTTTAGCTTTATGCATAGACCCTGAAGAACCCCCCCCCCCCAATATTTACTTAAGCCCCATCTCAATCCAGAGATCTTCGAGAGAGCAGTAGCTCTCCCTGGTCTCTTTCTCCTCATTGGCTGAGACAACAGCTCCCACTACTGTCAATCACAGCCAGTCAGCCAATGAGGAGAGAGCCATGCTCCATTTGTGAATAGACACACAGAGCAGCAATTTGGGAGCAAGCCTGCTTGGGTGCCATTATAGCAAGCTTTCTATGAGGGCACTCAGCAGGAGAGAGGGACCAGAAGCACCAGTGGGTTATATGACAGAACCCAGATCATACATGGACCAGCATAGAGTATATGCATATAGAATCAGTCAATAGATAGTTTGAAGCTGTTATAGCTGCAAAGGGTGGGTTAACTCAATATTGAACCCTACAGACTAAGACTGGAATGCCATTAAAGTTCATGTGTGTGTACAGGCAGGCATCCCAATACTTTTGGTAGAATAGTGTATCTTTACTTCTGTTCATGAAGTTTATTGATACACAATTTGTCAACCACAATTTGTTTTACACAATTACATATTTTGGGTAGTACTTCACTTTTTTTATTTTATTTTGTTTACTGTATTTAAAATAGGTCACTAGTAGAATAGCAAGTAGGGAAGCAGGGTCAGGCTTGTTCACACCACATAGAAAACAAGAATAAATCTGCGCTATCTGTGTGGTGAGCAGCCACAATCAATCTAGTGAAACAAGAAAGTGATGAAAATATACAAAAACAATTAAGTAGCGCTAAAAAATAATAATAATGATGTTGAAAGTGATATGACAATAGTAAATCATCACCACATAACAATATGATCAGATAAAAAGTCCATGTATAAAAAATCAAACAGCAGTGGGTCGCCGAAAGATGCACCGCCAATGAATGATCTCGTATGATGGACGATTCTAGACACCACAGTGAAATGGGAAGGAGTAAATATGTGAATGATAACCACCACCGGGAGGGGAGGCTTACCAGAAGTATTGAACCCTAATAAGCATACGCCTAAAGGGTCAATATAGCTTGTTTATAAGTTGATGGAACCACATCTATCGGATCTGGATATACAATTGAAACGATGGCTTGAAAACATCACTTTAAACCAGAGCAGTGGGAGTGACAGCGTCTTGATGATAACTCCCAAGAAATCAGATCGTATCCAAGGTACATAAAAGAAAACGAAGTCGCATAGTGTGATACCGTAATAATAATTATATTTAATAACGGTTAAAAACACTTACAGTTTCAATGGAAACAAAGGGCATCAATAAAAGGTTGCGCATGGCAGCAGCAGAGTCCCGACGCGTTTCGCAATATTTTGCATCATCTGGGGTCCCCCACATGACATGCATTATTGTGCACATAACACATGTAAGTTGGTGTGCAATGTGAACAGCAGTACATTATTAAAACTTATTGCAGTGTTTGCTTTTTTTTACATTTATGTAAATACAGGCATACCCCGCTTTAAGTACACTCACTTTACATACACTCGCGAGTAAGGACATACGCACGAGTGTATGTAAAGTGGCTTACAAGTACTGTACAGACATTTTGCAGCCACAGTAGAAGGAGCTGAAGCTCCGAGAGCATAGCCCGCCCTGTTCCAGTGTGCCCCTGACACCCCCACTACAGCTCCTGACACCCCCACTACAGCCCCTGGGACCTCAACTACAGCTTCTGACACCCCCACTACACCCCCTGACCCCCCACTACACCCTAGAAGTGAAAAAAAAGGGTATTGTTTCACTTTAAGTACATTTTCGTTTTACATACATGCTCTGGTCCCATTGTGTACTTAAAAGTGGGGTATGCCTGTATACACATATGTCTTTTGGTGCGTTTTACTGCATTGCATTGCATTGGAACGCACAGTGCAATTCTGTTAACAACTGAAGCATTGGGCATAAGGTAAATTGCCTTGTTCTTGAGTTGGGACTGCATTGCACATTGTTGCCAAATGCAGCCCAATACTGCTGATGTGAACAAGCCCTGGTGGTTAATTTACAGCTACTACAGGGAATGGTAAAAATAAGTAGTTGAGTCATATTTTTTTTTTAGCCCCCGGGATGCCCATCTTAAAATAACACAGTAGTCTAATAAAGTTGTATACCTACTGCGCTAAAACCTCTTATGGCTTTTTGACTTTTGATCTGCATCGCCCCGCTGCATATAATCCATTCAAGTGAATAAGGTTGTGCTGCAACCACAAACCTAGCGTTTGGCTCATGGTTGCAGCACAACCCCATTCACTTGAATGGGGCATGGTATTCCCATTAAAAAATCCTGTTTGTCAAAAAAACAGGCATTCAGGAGGTGGCAGTATCAGCCACTCCTGTATCACTGCCTAAAAAGCTGTCCACTGTGGGTGTTGGGTGTCAGAATACAAAACCTATCAGAGAGATTCCTCCATCCTTGCTATTTAGCCCATATTGGGTAATCAATAAAGAAATACTACAGTGTATCAGTGGCATCCTCTCTATTAGGGGTGCAGGGGGGCCGACCCACTAATCTATATGCCCGGCCCCTAATCTACATGCAGGGCGTTTAATGCAGGACGCATTTAATTTTTTTTTGAAGCACGTGATTCGAACCTGAGGCTCTAATTAGCTTCAAAAGGGGTGGACTCGGAGCGCAGAGAACTGTGCCCCGAGTCCACCCAGTTGTGGTAATATTGTGTTAATATTCACTATAGTCTTGCTGCTTCTCCTCCTGTCCAATCAGGAAGCGGGTCTTAAGAACTAATTGGCCAAGAGGGGATGTGGTTGTATTGGCCAGAAGCAGAGGCAAGGGCGAAGGTGCCGTGGATGAGATGCAGGGGGAAGGTGCAAAAGTTGCCTGTGACCTGGATGGGGTAAACGCAGGGCTGATGGACGGATGGGTGAGCGATGGGGCGGGGTTTGTTCATTGATCAACATAGCGATGGGGGGATGGTGGTTTGTTTGCTGCCCCCCCCCCCCCAAAAAAATAGAGCACCATCCGGCACTGCAGTGTATGGCCAGCTTTAGACAGTTGTCACATAACAGTTGTCCCCACTGGCAGATTTAGCCTAATCTCTTCTAGTGACAGTTCCAAAATGTTGTATTCTCCATCACTTTCTGCCTCAGTGACAGTGATCGCCAGGAGGAGCAGTGAGGAAGGATGAATCTACGTAGGCGGGACACAGACAGCAATATAAATCTGGCAGGGGTTTTAATCCTTCCCTGCTCTATCCAAAACTAAAGAAGGAGTTTGGACTGTACATACACTGTAGGAATGTAAACAAAACTAAAACCAGTCAGCAAGCGACATTTTTTTGATCTGACTGCCCCAAAGTTTTTAAACGTAAAAGCTGAATGGTTGCTATGGGCAAGCACGCTGTATGTATCAATTCATGCGGTGCATTGTTAAAGAAGCCAATGCAAAGTCCTTTAGGCAGACAGCAAGCTGAATTTGCATTTACTGAACTGCTTGAAGCCTCAATTTAACACCAGCTTCCCTAATAGCACATTACATACATGGAAATATTTGGGCTGGGTTGCCTGAGGCGCTTGTACAGAACACTGAATGCAGAAAGTGAGCTACAGTAGAAAGACCAGCCCAAGACTCGTCTCCCTCCCTTCCCTTGCTAATACAAACAGCAAGATCATTCTCAGTCTACTCCTCCTACTAAAACATCTGAAACGTCAGTGAAACACTCTAGTGTATTCATTCATACTTCTGAAAAAAAAAAGAAACATAACGCAAGACGTGACTAGGAATTCCAGCATTGATCAGGTAACCTGATTCAACATACATTTATTTACAGCCTAATGATAATAATGTGATATTCAGGTCATTTAGTTAACACTGTATTTATGCAATATGTTAGTTGTAAGGATGGATGGTATAATACTACTGTGGCAGCTGACATTGGTACTGTTTTGTGTTTTTTTTGCTGCTTTGTTGTCTATGTGGCTCTCAGTAAAGTAGTATGGGAAATATACAGCTTGCATTGGGAGTACAGAATCTTCCCTGACTTGGCTGGGAAATATCTCTAGCTGTCCTACATTTCAGGGGGCGGGTGAGCTTGTTCCATGCTACCAGTGGAGAGGAAGAAATGTGTCATTGTGACGTCGAATAGTCTCACACTGCCATGTTTACACTGCATATGGATGAGTGAAATCTGCATTATACAGACGGCTTGCAAACCCATGGGACAATCTCGGCACAAACATGCACTTAATCGTAGATATGCACTGATTTAAAGCGTTTGTTCAAGGAAACACTGAAAAAGAAAACGTGAGCTTTAACAGAAATTTGTTTTCTCCTTCTCCTTCTCCTTTTTTTTTTTCTTTTTTTTTTTACAATTTGCAAGAAAATATGTGACATATGGTGCCTTCAAAGCTGCTGAGAACTGCGTGAGACATAACCACTATCTGATAATGCAGCTGTAATGAATGTACTACGTTTGTAGGAAGTATGGCACATCCGTGCTTGGTTAATCATAACCTTATGTAAAATAATCAAATACAGATCTTAGACAACATGCATATCAAGCAGTAGAATCACATTGATTAAACACTTTTTTTGTATTAATTCTAATTTCAGTTTAAAATGTATTAGTATATTTGTATCTGCTACTGTCTATATTTTACACTAAGTGGTCACATAAAAATTCCTTTACAGTTCGTTCATCTGGGGAACAGACTTTGCTCCCCCTTGGTAGATCGTTTTCAGAGGGTGGTAGAAAAGCAGCTTCCAGATGTTCAGGATACTGCTAGCTCTTGAGTGCCTGCCTTTCTTTTATCCAAAGGGAAATTTTACATGGAACTACAGTGCTGGAACCGTTTGGCGGTGTAGTACCGTTCACCTCAATGATTGCACGTGGTAGCCAGCACCACCGGCCAATGACAGCATGCTTTATTTATTTTTGCTGCACCACGAAGCAAAGTATCTTTGGCAATGTGTGAGGCACACTTTAGGTGCAATGTTAACTTGTTAGGAAGCAGCCAAGGAGCAGTAAAAACATAGATCAACTTACTATTTGTTACTGCTACTTGGTCGTACCCTCATGTGAACTTAGCCTTAAAATAGAAATGAGGCCATGCTTTCTATTTGAATGTATAAAACTATTCAACAGCTGTATTAATAATAGTTTACATTTCATCGTTGGGTTTATGTTCTATCCTTTATTTTCTGTATTACACATCTGACTGGAGGTTAGTAACTGAGCAAGATTCCGTATAGAGTTTGTGGGAATTATAGAGTGAGGATCCCTGCCACATGGTCTATTGGCCCTAATAAGGAAATACTGTGCTTCCTTAATCATATAATGTTCTAATGAGAAAATGGCGAAACATGAGGGTTGCTGGCTTGGGTCCCAACCACAGCACTACCAACACAGAATTTGCATGTTCTCCCTGTACAGGTTTCATCAGGTGTCCTCCCATACGCCAAAGACATGCTGGTAGGTAAATTGGTCCTAGTATGTGTATGTATGAATGTGAAGTAGGGACCTTATATTGTAAGGGCCTTGAGGGCAGAGACTGATGTTAATGTACAATATGTGTTAAGTGCTGCATAAATAAATGGCACTATATAAGTTCCTGTAATAAATAAAGCATTCTACTCTTTATGAGGTTAGTTAAAGTGGAGGTTCACCCAAAAAACTTTTTTTTTTAAATTAGATTAAGGCTCGTTTTGTCAAGGGGAATCGGGTGTTTTTTTTACAATCGAAGCAGTACTTACCGTTTTAGAGATGCATATTCTCCACCGCTTCCGGGTATGGGCTGCGGGACTGGGCGTTTCTACTTGATTGACAGGCTTCCGACAGGCTTCCGACGGTCGCATACATCGCGTCACCATTTTCCGAAAGTAGCTGAACGTCGGTGCGCAGGCGCCGTATAGAGCCGCACCGACGTTCGGCTTCTTTCGGCTACTCGTGACGCGATGTATGCGACCGTCGAAAGCCTGTCAATCAAGTAGGAACGCCCAGTCCCGAAGACCATACCCGGAAGCGGCGGAGAAGATCGCTCTCTAAAACGGTTAGTACTGCTCGGATTTTAAAAAAACTACCCGATTCCCCTTGACAAAATGAGCATCAATTTAATCTTACATTTTTTTTTCGGGTGAAATCTCGCTTTAAGTTACAAGGGACAGAAATTCTTACTTCATGATCCCCTACACCCTGTCATTCTCTGATAGGAGGTTTCCTATTGAATTAGCATTACTTTTTTTTATATTGGGGGATTCTGTATACATTACAGGTATATGTCTGAAATGTCATTGCCATCTAAATTAGCTTGTTGCTGTCCCCATGACTGACAATGTGACTACAACAGGAAGACCACTCCACATTCATGATTTAGGAAGTAGCTTCAGCAAGGTAGAAAGTGGAACCCATTTTTGAATTTCCATATCAATAAAAGTAGGCAAGGCTGTGATAAAAATCCTTGCAATATAAATAAAAAATAATGTAGGATTTAAATATTATTTGGGGTTCAGCCAAAATTAATTGGCACTTCAATTATTATCATGACTTAGCTTAACCGCTTAAGGGCCGTGTCACGCCGATATACGTTGGCAGAATGGCAGGACTGGGCAGATCAACGTATATATATATATATATATATATCAAAAGGATAAGTGCATCCTCACATGTAGTGCACATGTGGATGCATGTTATTTTAGCATATGCCACGTCCTAAACAGAATTTATAGAAAAAGAATGACTTTAAGGGCTAGTCATGGACTTTATCGGCATGATAGATTGGTCAAGATAAAAGTCGCCACCAATCGGAAACTTTATATAAAATTAGTTTATTACAAAGTTTATTAGAGTATATTTTTGTAATAAACTAATTTTATATAAAGTTTCCGATTAGTGGCGACTTTTATCTTGACCAATCTTGACCAATCTATCATGCCGATAAAGTCCATGACTAGCCCTTAAAGTCATTCTTTTTCTATATATATATATATATATACGTTGGCCTTTAAGAGCGGCATTGCGCCACCGTGAGCTCCGGGACTCCGACCCCGGGTGCCACAAACTCGATGTTCCTCATGGTGAGGAAGAACAGGAAATGCTGATGTAAACAAGCATTTCCTCATTCTTCCTTGTGACAGGACACAGATCACGGCTCCCTGTAATCAGGAGCGGTGATCAGTGTCGTGTCACACACAGCCCACCCCCTACAGTTAGAAGTACTCCCTAGGACACACTTAACCCCTTCAGCGTCCCCTACTGGTTAACCCCTTGACTGCCAGTGCATTTTTATAGCACTGATCGCTGTATCAATGACAATGGTCACAAAATGGCGTCAAAAGTGTCCGATGTGTCCGCCATAATGTCGCAGTCACGATACAAATTGCTGATCGCCACCATTACTAGTAAAAAAAACAATTCTTAATAAAAATGCCATAAAACGTTCCCCTATTTTGTAGACGCTAGAAGTTTTTGTGCAAACTAATCAATAAACGTTTATTGCGATTTAAAAAAAAAAATGTAGAAGAAAACATATAGGCCTAAACTGAGGAAAAAAATTGTTTTTATATATTTTTTGGGGATATTTATTATAGTAAAAAGTAAGCTTTTATTTCAAAATTGGCACTCTATTTTCGTCTATAGCGCAAAAAAAAAAAAAATACCACCAAAAGAAAGCTCTATTTGTTGGAAAAAAAAGGACGTCAATTTTGTTTGGGAGCCACATCACACGACCGCGCAAGTGTCAGTTAAAGCGGCGCAGTGCCAAATCCAGTGGCGGCTGGTGTTTAAAATTTTTGGGGGGGGCGCAAAACGAAAAAATAAAAACAATTGCAGCCTCACTGTGCCCATCAAATGCAGCCACTGTGCCCATCAAATGCAGCCACTGGGCCCATCAAATGCAGCCACTGTGCCATCAATTGTCACCACTGTGCCATCAATTGTCACCACTGTGCCATGTCATCAAACGCAGCCACTTTGCCATGCTATCAAACACAGCCACTGTGCCATCAATTGTCACCACTGTGCCATGCCATCAAACGCAGCCACTGTGCCATCAATTGTCACCACTGTGCCATGGCATCAAACGCAGCCACTGTGTCATCAATTGTCACCACTGTGCCATGCCATCAAACGCAGCCACTGTGCCATCAATTGTCACCACTGTGCCATGCCATCAAACTCAGCCACTGTGCCATCAATTGTCACCATTGTACCATGCCATCAAACGCAGCCACTGTACCATGCCATCAAACGCAGCCACTGTGCCCATCAACTGTCGCCACTGTGCCAATTGATGCCACTGTGCCCTTTAATTGTCACCACTGTGCCCATTGTCGCCACTGTGCCCATTGATGCCACTGTGTCCATTGTCGCCACTGTGCCCATTGATGCAACTGTGCCCATTGATGCCACTGTGCCTATTGTCGCCGATGTGCTCTGTAAAATGCCCCTCCCCTAGCCCGGCACTTACCTTTCTGGGCGTCAGCCATCCTCCTTCCACGTCCCTCGATGTCTTCTCCCGCCCTCGATGACGCTTCAGCCAATCAGGTTACCAGAACCGGTGAACCTGATTGGCTGAGACGCCTGTCAGTCTTATCCAAGGAATGCCCCCCCCCCGTATGTCCCTTAGATAAGTTTCTGGAAGCCGAATACAGCCTGAGCCGCTGGCTCTGATAGGCACTTCCACACAGCCAACCAGCTGCCGTTATTCAGTTGCCCGGCGCTCACCATCGGGCCATCTGAATAGTCGGCGGCAGCGGCAATAATAACATAGATTCATGCAATGCATGAATCTATGTTATTGTAATCAGTGGCGGTGTGAGAGCCAGAGGGGGCGGTGCTCCGGCGCCCTCAATAGACACACCGCCACTGGCCGAATCGCAATAAGGGGCCTGGTCTTTGGCCAGCCAAATGGTCAGGGGCTTAAGTGGTTAAAGCAGAATTTTACCCAAAAGGGTTCTGCTCTACCTCTCTCTCCCTCTCTTCATCTGCCTCATTTGGATATTATTTTTTTGGAATGAGGAGCGGGTTACTAGTTTTGACAGGTACACACTCCTACTTCCACTCAGATCGCCTAGGACAGTGATCATCAACCCTGTCCTCAGGGCCCACTAACAGACCAAGTTTGCAAGATAACTGAAATCCATCACAGGTGATATCATTTGCTGCTCATTGCAGTATTCTAGTCTGCATCTCCCCAAGGTAATACATAAAATCTGGCCTGTTAGTGGGCCTTGAGGACAGGGTTGATGATCACTGGCCTAGGAGATCCGAGAGGAAGTTCTCCTCTCACCCTCCCTGTCCACAACCTTCTGGGACCATTCACAAAGCAGAGCGAGTCTTATGTATGCAGAGTGGGCAGCTGGCTGTGAAGCCACAAGAAGTCACAGTGAAGGAAAAACGTTCTGGACAGCCGCACTCCAAAAATAAATAGCTTTTATTTTAAAATAAAAAAAACACACAAAAAGCATGCCACAGCAGATGGGGTAAAAAGCTGACATGTTTCACACCAAACTTTAGTGCTTATTCATAGATGAAAAAGCACCAAAGTTTGGTGTGAAACGTGTCAGCTTTGTACCCCGTCTGCTGTGGCATGCTTTTTGTGTGTTTTTTTTATTTTAAAATAAAAGCTATTTATTTTTGGAGTGCGGCTGTCCAGAACGTTTTTCCTTCATTTTGCATCATTCCATGCATTGCCAGCACCCGTGGCTTTGGATCAGGTGAGGAGACTTTCTGATTAGTATCCTTGATTTCTCTTTTACAAGAAGTCACAGCCAGCTGCCCACAGTTATGATACCAGCGTCAGGGACTGAAGACCAGTAAAGAAACTGGCTCGGTTGAGGACATCGCTGGATCCCTGGAGAGGTAAGTATCTGTTTATTAAAATTACAGTATACAGTTTTTGTAGCTGCTGATGCTGACTTTTAATTTTCACACATATGACTGAAGCTCCTCTTTAAGGAGCCATTCCCTCTAATGTTGCAATGAATGCAGCATTAGCGGGAATGCAACATGCATTGAACAAACAAGGCAATGCCTAACAATTAGCACTGCACGCAAATAATGTACCCTAAACTGAATCAATCCAAACTAAAGGATACATTGATTCAATACAGTCAGTCTTAAGCTGGCCATGCAATAGTGGATTTGCAATGTTGGTACAAACATTTGTACAACAATCCTCAGTACATTGGATGACTTGAATGTCGTTCGAAAGTACTTTTAAATTGAATTTGCTTTTAACATTCAGTATTGGAATAAATTAACTTTTTGGAACGACAAATTAGAAATTTGGATGTTCAAGACATTTTTTCAATCCTACTCCTTTGAATTCTCTCATCTCCAGTCAATATGACCTTACTATTGATTAAAAAATGTAGGAACATGCAATATACCACAATAAAGCTCCACATTGTAGACAGTAACTAACTAATTAATTTTGTATATTCGTTTTTCGGAATCGATTTGTATTTCGAAAGTTATTTCGAAAGATTGGCCATATTCATATTAACATGTTAATTTGTTATTTTTGGTGATTACTTCTCCACTCTGTTTAGGTTGCATGGAGGTGGATCCATCAGAATCTCTGAGTCATAACATAACAAATTGTTTATTTATTTATTTATTTATTTATTTTTTTGTGGTTGAACTGGATGGACTTTTTTCAACCTGACTAACTATGTAAATGGAACAAAATTAATTCCGGAGATTCTGATGGATCCACCTCCATCCAACCAGTCTCATGTATACATGAAACTGTCTCGAGCATAAAAACATTGTCTGGCCAAATTAATCCTGGGTTCTGCATCACATCTGTGATAGACTTAAAGTGGAGTTCCACCCAAAATTGGAACTTCCACTTTTCGGAATACGACCCCCCCCCCCCCCACCGGTGTCACATTTGGCACCTTTCAGGGAGGAGGAGGGAGCTACTTTGAAGAACCTAGAATATGAAATATATTTTCAGTTGTTTCACACTTTTTTGTTATGTATAATTCCACATGTGTTAATTCATAGTTTTGATGCCTTCAGTGTGAATCTACAATTTTCATAGTCATGAAAATAAAGAAAACTCTTTCAATGAGAAGGTATGTCCAAACTTTTGGTCTGTACTGTATATATAGATAGATCTATATATATATATATATATATATATATATATATATATATATATATATATATATATATATATATATATATATACACATATCTCTCTATATATACTGGTGTTACTACTGGAATATAAGCTTATGGGGCTAGGTCAGGGGGCACAGTCGACCTCTAAGATGAGGAGTGGTGGGCTGCAGGAAGCTCTCAATAGTGTGTCCTACGGTATTAGGACACTCTGTAAAGAGGCAGCCGTTATCAAAACTCTATCATGCATCATGGATAGGCATTGTACATCAATCCTCCCATAATTAGTAATGAGCTGAACATACCTAGGTTAAGTTTGATTTGGTTTGGCCAACATGACTAGAGTTTGGGTGCTGAATCCGAACCCCAAGGAGGTTAATGGGGGCCAACTATTAAAAAAACAGAAATAGCCCTTTTCTAGGCTAATACACTAGGGATTGTCAAAAAATGCTATGGGAATCTGGGAATTCCTCTGGAGAACATGACCAATGCAATACATTTTTTTTTTTAATTCTGTTTAGCAGGAAGCAGAGCAATTTTAGTAATGATTTAAGTGATTTCATAAATTCCAAATGGTTCTAAATAACATGGGGGATGCTTTGATACTACCTGTAATGTTGTGCATCTGTGCAGTGTTATCAACCTACCACAGCAAAACTGCCGTTTACAAATAAAGTACAGTCAAAATTCCAACAAAATGCTCCCAAACCTGCCACAGTGTCCTCCAACCATCCACAAATTACCAGAACCCCTGCAGAGTCCCCCACAATGCCCCAGCCCCTTCACAGCTCTCCAGTGGCCTTCAGAGTTCCTAATGATTTTCCTCCTACTGATGTCAGGGCATTTATTCCATCAACTGAACACTAACACTGGGGCTTCCTTCATCCCACTCACCATTAATATGGGGGGATGTTTTACTACTAGTGATCCCCAATGCTATTGCATTTTTTTCTCCTACTGACCACTGATGCCGGGCCATTTTTTCCTACCATTGATCATTAACACTGGTGCATTTTTTACTCTATTTGACCACTGATACTAGGGTATTTTTTCCTTCTAATGGCCACTGACAGGGCCTTTTTTACCTGCTAGTGACCACTGGCAAAGCATTTTTTCTCCCTACAGATCACTGATGGAGCATTTCCCCCCTACTAACCACTGATGATGATATTTTCTCTTGCTGACATCTAATTCCAGGGTATATTTATCCATACTTTCCCTTTATGCGTTGTCGAGGTAAGACCAAAACGTAAAGTTCTCTTCTAGCTCAACTGTCATTGCATTGTAATTACAAATTGTATACTTATTGTTTGGTTACCAAAGAAGCTTGAAAGAAATACTAGACACGTTGTACATTCCTCAGAACAATTGAGCTATCCCAGTAGTATTTTGCTAAAAGAGTCTTGTATATTTTATCAGCATATTGCTTTTAAACCGTTATTGTTTTTTTATAACACATGCAATTTAATATTAAAGAGGTTGTAAACCCTGAGAAACCCCCCCCCTCCCAAAAAAAAACTGTAAGACAAAGGCATAATGAGCTAGTATGCATCTTACCTTAGAACGAAGCCCTCCAGCGGCGCCAGAACACCACTGAGACAGCTGACATCTTCCTTGGTGTTCCTTCTGGGTTCGCCAGCACTGTGAGTGACCGGTGCCGCAATGACATTGTTTACGCCATGGGCTTTAGGGTCCGGCATGGTAACCTGGATCTTCAGAGCGCATGCGCTGATGACGTAATCGGCCGAATGCACTCTGAATATCTCCTAAACGGGGCAAGTTTAGGAGATATTCATAGTACCTACAGGTAAGCCTTATTATAGGCTTACCTATAGGTACAATTGAAAAATAAGACTTTACTTCCTCTTTAACTTTAATATGAGTCACTTAATAAATAAGTAGTTTCAGAATTACAAATTCCTATAATAACTGCTAAAAAATTTTTTAATAAAGAAGGTGAAGCAAAATAAGGGTCGTGCCCATTAATGGAGCCTAATAAGTGCCCATCTGCAGCCTCACCATTGCCATGAATGCAGCCTCACCAATGCCATGAATGCAGCCTCACCATCGTCATGAATGCAGGCCTCCCCATTGCAATTAATGCAGCTTCCCCATTGCCATAAATGCAGCCTTACTGTTGCCATGAATGCAGCCTTACCATTGCCATCAATGCAGCCTAATCAGTGCACATCTGCAGCCTCACCATTGCCATTAATGCAGCCTTACTATTGCCATGAATGCAACCTCACCAATGCCATGAATGCAGCCTTACCATTGCCATAAGTGCAGCCTGATCCATGCCCATCTGCAGTCTCAGAGGGGACAGGGAGGGGGCGGGACAAGCGGCAACAGATTACATACAGAAGAATCACCTGTTTACTCAGCAGCCTCTTTAACCACTTAAGACCCAGACCTTTAGGCAGCTAAAGGACCCGGCCAGGTTTTGCGATTCGGCACTGAGTCGCTTTAACAGACAATCGCGCGGTTGTGCGACGTGGCTCCTAAACAAAATTGGCGTCTTTTTCTTCCCACAAATAGAGCTTTCTTTTGGTGGTATTTAAACACCTCTGCGGTTTTTATTTTTTGCGCTATAAACAAAAATAGAGCGACAATTTAAAAAAAAAATCTATATTCTTTACTTTTTTCTATAATAAATATCCCCCAAAAATATATAAAAAAACGTTTTTTTCCCTCAGTTTAGGCCAATACGTATTCTTCTACCTATTTTTGGTAAAAAAAATTGCAATAAGCGTTTATCGGTTGGTTTGCGCCAAATTTTTAGCGTTTACAAAATAGGGGATAGTTTTATTGCATTTTTATAAAAAAAAATGTTTTACTGCTAATGGCGGCGATTAGCGATTTTTTTAGTGACTGCGACATTATGGCGGACACTTCGGACAATTTTGACACATTTTTGGGACCATTGTCATTTTCACAGCAAAAAATGCATTTAAAATGCATTGTTTACTGTGAAAATGACAATTGCAGTTTGGGAGTTAACCACAAGGGGCGC
The DNA here is from genome assembly GCF_905171775.1 of Rana temporaria. Lineage (NCBI taxonomy): Eukaryota > Metazoa > Chordata > Amphibia > Anura > Ranidae > Rana > Rana temporaria. The sequence continues at coordinate 181,472,836 of NC_053491.1, forward strand.
TGATGGGGTTATGTGTGGCCTCATGTGTGTTTACAACTGTAGGGGGGTGTGGCTGTAGGTGTGATGTCATCGATTGTGTATCCCTATAAAAGGGATCACACGATCGATGACACAGCCACAGTGAAGAACGGGGAAGCTGTATTTACACACAGCTCTCCCCGTTCTTCAGCTCCGGGGACTGATCGCGGGACTCCAGCGGTGATCGGGTCCGCGGATCCCGGTCACGGAGCTTCGGACCGGGTCGTGGCCGCGCGCCCGCAACCCCTGGCTGGGTACGAGCACAGGACGTACCTATACGTGCATGTGCCCAGCCGTGCCATTCTGCCGACGTAAATGTGCAGGAGGCGGTCCTTAAGTGGTTAATACAACGTTTTCTATGGTAGACAGTCGTCCAATGGCATCCCAGGAGAATTCCTTTTACAGATGCCGCCAAGTAAACAGGAGATTTCTCCTGTATGCAATCTGACAGCGCTCGTCCCGACCTCTCCCTGTCCCCTCTGAGGCAGCGCCGATAAATACAGTATATATTTTTTATTTATAAATCCAAACTACCAGGGGGGCCGCATTAAACCAGAACACGGGCCCCAATTGGAGGCCAGACTTTAGATATGCCTGACATAAGGCAATTTGCCTTGTCCATGCATTAGCACTACCAGGGTGAATTGACCCTAAACACCCAAAAAAGACCAGTGTGATGATTTAGTGCTGACTAATTATGTGAGCTGCCATTTCTGGTCTTCCTTGAAAGACATTTGCCCAGACATAGGTGGTGTCTTTCTGGTCTGACTGTACATTTTCAGGCTTGGAAAGTGTATTTGTGTCAATATAAGGATAACGTTGAGCATGCTAGGTCTATCTACTTTTACACCATTGGGAAAAATCTAAGCAACTCTTGACAGCTTTTCCCCACCATCAATAGATTGTTAACCAAGAAGTATGGCAAAAGCTCTTTTGGCCATGATTCTCATGTGGGTCACAGGAGTGAACTAAGTTCTGCTCTCCTGTGACCTATAATCTAAAGCCCACTGTAAGCTGACATCACAGAGCAGCTCCAGTCTCTGGATGTATCCCAACAATAATGGCACAATCTACCCAGATGCCTTTCAGCTGGCTCAGCCTCACAGTGTGAGTCCAGTGAGTGCTGGAAGGACCGAGCAACAATCGACATTCACCTTGCTGTGCTCAGAGTGGACCTGAAAACTGAACAATCAGCAGTCACATAATCGCTCAGTTCTCAAGCTTAGAGCCAGCTTAAAACATCAGATCAATGCTGCAATAGGTTGGTGAGTATGTATGTTTTTTTTTTTATTCTCCCTTCTTTAAAACCTCACTGTTCACATTACCAGCCTCAAGAAAGCTTTTTTTTACACATTCTTATATTTTTTTACCTCCAAGACTGACAACATCCAACATCACATTTTTTCCATAACACATGTTTCTTCTCTCTCTCCCAATTCTCTCAACTTGACTTTGAACCTCTCAGGAATCTAACTTGAAATCCACAACCAATGAATCTGTTCCTGACAATCTATTTCAATATTTACAAGTGAGTACACCCCTCACATTTATTTAAATATTTAATTATATCTTTGCATGTGATAACACTGAAGAAATTACACTTTGTTATAATGTAAAGTAATTAGCCATTTTCCCTATCCGGTGTCATGTGACTCGTTAGTGTTACAAGGTCTCAGGTGTGAATGGGGAGCAGGTGTGTTAAATGTGGTTTTATCGCTCTCACTATTTCTTACTGGTCACTGGAATTTCAACATGGCACCTCATGGCAAAGAACTCTGAAGCCTCGTACACACGTCCGAGGAACTCGACGGGCGAAACACATTGTTTTGCTCGTCGAGTTCCTTGTGAAGCCGCCCGAGGATCTCGGTGAGCCAAATTTTCCCATTCCCTTCGAGGAAAAAGAAGACATGCTTTCTTTTTGGCCCGACGAGATCCTCAACGGTTTCCTCATCAAAAAGTGTACACACGACCGGTTTCCTCGGCAAAAAAAAAAAAACATCAAGCTTCTTGCTGGTTTTTGCCGAGAAACTCGGTTGTGTGTACAAGGTCTGAGGATCTGAAAAAAATAATTGTTGCTTTACATAAAGACGGCCTAGGATATAAAAAGATTGCCAAGACCCTGAAACTGAGCTGCAGCACGGTGGCCAAGACCATACAGCCCTTTAACAGGACTGTTCCACTCAGAACAGGCCTCGCCATGGTCGACCAAAGAAGTTGAGTGCACGTGGTCAGCATCATATGCAGAGGTTGTCTTTGGGAAATAGACATATGAGTACTGCCAGCATTGCTGCAGAGGTTGAAGGTGGTGGGGAGATCAGCCTGTCAGTGCTCAGATCATACACTGCACACTGCATCAAATTGGTCTGCATGGCTGTCGTCCCAGAAGGATAAAGATGATGCACAAGAAAGCCTGCAAGCAGTTTGCTGAAGACAAGCAGACTAAGGACATGGATTACTGGAACCATGTCCTGTGGTCTGATGAGACCAAGATAAACGTATTTGGTTCAGATGGTGTTAAGCGTGTGTGGCGGCAACCAGGTGAGGAGTACAAAGACAAGTGTGTCTTGCCTACAGTCAAGCATGGTGGTGGGAGTGTCATGGTCTGGGGCTGCATGAGTGCTGCCGGCACTGGGGAGCTACAGTTCATTGAGGGAACCATGAATGCCAACATGTACTGTGACATACTGAAGCAGAGCATGATCCCCTCCCTGGGACACAGGGCAGTATTCCAACATGATAACGACCACCCCAAATACACCTCCAAGACAATCACTGTCTTGTTAAAGAATCTGAGGGTAAAGGTGATGGACTGGCCAAGCACGTCTCCAGACCTAAACACTATTAAGCATCTGTGGGGCATTTTCAAACGGAAGGTGAAGGAGCACAAGGTCTCCAACATCCACCAGCTCTGTGATTTCATAATGGTTAAGACAGTGCTGGAAAATAATGATGGCCACACAAAATATTGACATGCTAGGCCCAATTTGGACATTTTCACTAAAGAGTGTACTAACTTTTATTGCCAGCAGTTTAGACATTAATGGCTGTTTGTTGAGTTATTTTGAGGGGACAGCAAATTTACACTGTTATACAAGTCGTACACTCACTACTTTACATTGTAACAAAGTGTCCTTTCTTCGGTGTTGTCACATGAAAAGATATAACAAAATATTTACAAAAATGTGACAAGTGTACTCACTTTTGTGCCATACTGTAAATGTATTACTTCTCTCTGCCCCATTACTCTCAGTATACTAAAGCTGATCTTGAAAACCATTTTCAAGCACCATGTTTTACCATATGAGCAAGATTCTTAATTTTCCTAAAAAAATGTGGCTAATAACATCTCCTAATATAACACAAAATTATGTTCCTGGTTAGCAATAATATTTAGCTTTTATGATGATGAGCATCTGTACAATTCATAGTATGTAGTAGCAAGCAGTTCCTTGCCATATATTTGTACCTGGAGGAATGTCTACATAGATTTGCATTGCTTTTGAAAAAAACAGCATTGTACTAACAGTATGATGGAAAAGCTATATATTTTTTCAAGACCTCAAATTTTTATTGATATGCTTTGGTCAAAAAGCGTTGCTCATGATGAAATGAGAGTCAAAAAGCTCAGTAAACTTGAACACTTTTCAAAAATTACACTTTGCTTTGTAAAACATTATGTCGGCCTGATTCACATATATGGCATTTTTAGTGCTTTTTGCATTTTGCAGATTTGTAATACAGAACGTGTTCCAATTAAATTGGACTGTAGTGCAAATCTGCAAAATGCAAAAAGCACTAAAAATGCCATAGATGTGAATCAGGCCTCAGTGAGAATGACTTGTTGCCTTTGGTTGTATTTATTCCTTGAGGCCTATTTATTTTCCTAGCTTTCTGTATTTCAATCTCCTGGGGAGCATTTCAATGCCAAGCCAGTAGCTCTTCAGCGCCACATGCATTTACGTATCCAGACCTGGCCAAAAGCACATCGGAATTACGATGGAATTCCATCGGAGTAAAATAGAACATGTTTTATATTTAAACTCCGTCAGACTTTTTCCATCGGAAATTCCGATCCTGTGTACGCAGCAATAAAGGTGTCTGCTACACCATCAAAATAAGTATAGGCTGCCAACTTGTCAGTTCAGTTGATTGAAAAGTCACTAATTGAGCAACACATCTTGTGTTCTGTGATGAAGTGTGTGCTGTCCAACTACTGAAGTCACATAGTGTGGGGTTCAAAAGTTATACCTTGGCATATAGACAATCCTGTGAAGTGGATCGAAGGACCAAACTCACTGCTAGTGATAAATCCCTCATAGTGTGACTCTTGGGGACACATTTGTGAGAACAGGAACTTACTTATTTATTTTTTTCATCAAGTTTTTTCTCTTTGAATATCTTATTGTTTTTTGTAAGTTGCAATGAATTACAATAAATCAGCATTGTAAGAACAAGTTTAAAATTCATCTATTTTTTTAAAATATAAAGTTTTTCTCTTATTTAGCTTTTCACCTATTTTCCATAGTATGCAGCTTCCAGTTTTACAGGTAGAAAAGTAAAATAAGTGACACTTGTCAGAACAAGTGGATTCCAGTAACCTTTATGCAAGTTTTCTGAATGTTTTAGGAGTCATGTGCTTTTTGCTCCTGTTATCATTGGGAAGCTATCAGCAAATGAAAGCATATGTAAACTCAGAAACAAAATAATTTATATATTTCATCTTATCATCCCTTTAGATGTGGTGCCTTTTTTTTCCTTTACTTTCATCTGGTGGTCTTGCCCCTAACACACTTCCTATCAGACAGTCATAGGTGTGCGGAGCCTGATGTATTAGGGTGTGCACCTCAAAGCTCAACCACACATTTGTGTGTGTGTGTATATATATATATACAAATATTTAGATTTTTATATATATATATATATATATATATATATATATATATATATATATATATATATATATATATATATATATATATATGTAGAGCAGTGGATGGTGTCAGTAGGGCAGAGGTTGGTGTCAGTAGTACTTTTATTATTTTTTTATTATCATTTTTTATATATATTTTTACAATAATTACTACTATACTATAACAATTCACAATAATTACTATTATTTATTTATTTTGGATTTTTTTTAAGAGCCGCGGGGGGGCCTTTGGTGAAATATCAGGGGTCTAAACAGACCTCTGATGTCTCACTTTTGAGACAGAGAAAGGGACTGAATACAGAGATTCTCCAGTAGTCCCTTTCTCTGTAGCCAAGCAGCATGGGGTATCTGCGCAGCAGTAGGGAATTTGGGTGTGCCCAAGCACGCCTGGCACACCCTGTGTGCACGCCTATGCAGACAGTGATAATGCCTACTCACTGAACTGTATAAAAAGAAAAAGCAGCCTTGTTACCCTAGGTTGTCATCTTAATTTGGACTATAAACACCTCCTGCTCTGCATTACATAAAGGGGAGGTGTTTTGTAGTTAGGAGTGCATTATTTATCTCTCTATATTCTCTCTCTCTCTCTCTGTCTCTTTCTCTATATATAAACAAACACCTGTGCCTAACAAAAAAATATATTAATATTATATTGAAAATAACTGTAGTGTCTTAGTGTAGTTGACGCTTACCACTGTCGTGTGTTTCCACATTTTTTTGGTCTTAATAAATATATACTATGTGTGTGTGTATATATATATATGTATTTACCTCAATTTTAAAAACATATATTGTTTGTGGAAGAATTTTTTTATTTATTTTAAATACATGCAACTGCTGATCCTATTTGTACGTATATTACGTAAGCAAGAATGTGAAGCTCTAGAGTCCTGTCATTCACCATTCCAAAACGTGCTTTGAGTCACCTGATAAAAAGGAATCTCAATGTGAATATTTGCTTTTAAGGTCATTACACAATACTCAACTACACATGACAATTTAATTGTTTGTTGGCAGAACACTAACCCTTGTTGCAAATGCTTCGTTTTCAGAACAGTTATTTTAAGTTAAGGCAGTTGTCAACAAGGGGTTAAGTCTCGTGCTTACTAACAAATATAATCGCACATGTATTATGCTTCATGCAAACAATGAGGGGTATGGCTCTGTTCAGCCAATCACATGGAACCTAGTGCAGCTGGTGGAATGAATTGAATTTGTTGTAAGACGTGGTAGGAAACATTAAACAGTTCAAGATAACCTTGTTCCTGCTGCTTCAACAGGTGCAGTATAGTTGTCCTTTTATATGACAGATTTTATTATAATTTTAGCATTCTTGGAGCTTTGTTTGTTGGTACGGTTTTGAATAGAACAGATTCTTTTGTGTAATATGCGCTGTGAAGATCTGTGCATATATACACACACCTTAAAAGTTTTAGCTCTAAATATTTTGTAGGTGAAATATAATGAAATTACACATTAAACATTTTCATTGCTGTATTTTATATATTGCCTATACAATATATGTATACTATGTATTTGTAATTATTTGAAGTTCTGTAGCAGTAATATTCTCAGTTGGGACTGCAGGAATTTGTATGTTTTATCATTGCAATGAATTGCAGGGGAAAGGTTCAACCCAGAAAAATGAAGTGCATGCTCAGTATTAAATACTCTTCCCACAGTTTTGCCTTGTATGCCTTGGACCCAGTTTACCACTCAAATTTTCAGAACCTACATTAGGAAAGATTTGTGATATTTTGTTAAGGTTTTTAGTGTGTGCAACAGATTCAGGTAGTTCTTATTACCATAACTTTAGGAACCTGTTGCTATTGCTGCAACAAATTCAAAAATAATCACCAGTGTCAGATTAAGAATCCTATGGTAATTAAGACCCCTGATATCCTAGAAACTGATCTCCAGCCTCATTCAGCTGCCAGCAGGGAGATTCCCTAACAGACAGATGAATGTAAACAGAGGGGTGGAGATGCTGGCTAATGTCATCACCCAAATATGGCAATGGCCATATTTTGATAATGAGAGGAATCTCCCAGCAGGTAGCTGAATGGACCAGGGATGAAACATGATGCTGTCTTCTATATGTCTGTGATGTAGGGGGATTCTGACAGTGGAAAGAGCCTGATAGGGAACTTTGAGAGACTAGTTCCCCCGTCAGGTCTATCTTGTGATAAACAGCAGACAGCCGTGGGAGCATTCCATAGCCACTGTTTGGTCTAATAACAGCTATGGAATTATTAGCAACCAATGACAATACACCTACATGACAATGGACGCACAAATAGGGTCAGTAGTCAGCGGATCCCACCATCTGCTGCGCCTACTACGCAGACTTATTCCATTTATCCCCAAAGAGGACATAGCAGTCGTGGTGGGAACAATTGTGAACTCCAGATTGGACTATGCAAATGCCCTTTACCTCGGACTTCCAAAGTACCAAATCGCTCGCCTGCAAGTCGTACAAAATACGGCCGCCAGACTTGTGACTGGGAAAAAAACATGGGAATCAATCTCACCTTCGCTGAGAACCTTTCACTGGCTGCCAGTAAAGGACAGAATTGCTTTTAAAGCACTCTACCTGACACATAAGTGCATCCATGGGAAGGCTCCGCAATATCTTTGCGACAAGATAAAAGCTCACAACGCCAATCGCATTCTGCGATCCACCAACCAAAATCTGCTTCAGATACCCAAAGCCAAATTCAAGTCCAAAGGAGAAAGAAGATTTGCGCTCCAAGGTCCCAGACTATGGAACGCTTTACCAACCAGCATTCGGTTGGAGGAAAACCACCTGACCTTCAGAAGAAAGATCAAAACTCATCTCTTTTGATATCAAGAGAGACAGGAACAACGAGCGCCCAGAGGCGATTTAGTTCGCATGTGCTGCGCTATATAAGTTTTTCATTCATTCATTCATTCATTCAATGATGTAGCGGCACTTTGACAGTGAAAGGAGGATGGTATGGAATTCTGGAGGAATAGTTCTCCATCAGTTCTGCCTGCCTGTAATTGACAGTGAATAGCAGTGGGAAAATACCATAGCCACTACTCAGTTGAATAGCAGCTATGTAATCACTGTTTCCCACTGTCAATCACAAGGAAAGTGAACCTAAAAGGAAACTAGCCTCAGAGTTTTCATACTGACTCTATCCATTCCACAAAAAAATTCTCAGCGGCTGTGCCTGTCTATGTGATTGGCGCAGTGATTGGGAGGTTAGTAATGCTGAGCCTGTGATTTTGTCATGCATAGAGTAAGTGAGCTTCACTGAGGATAAAATATCAGATTTTATAGACACTTCGGTATCAGTGCCAGCCACCTCCTGTGACAAATTGATGTACATGTTTCCATTATGGTGCAGATGTGTGTGAATTCTAAAGAATGTCTGTAATACTCTTTATGGATTCCACTGATTCCTTTTTTCCATACTCACCTGATGCACTTGGTTGCCTGTGCTTGTATGCGACCCAGCTTATTCTATAGCTCAAGTATCCTGCAGATGAAAGTATAATTTTGATACTTATGTCATGCAAATCTATGACAGCCTTCATGGAGCCCTAAATGCCCCTAAATGTTGTGTTTTGATAAGTAACAGTCTTAATGATGCCTTTGCAAACACATGTGCAAATAAACCACTTGACCTCCAGGTTTTACCTCCTTCATGACCAGGATTTTTTTTCCTATTTAGCACTGTGCTATATACTGTATTTATTGGTGTATAATGCCACATACACACGACTGTTATTCATGTCATGCAAAAAAACAACGTTTTTCTTGACGTGATTTGTCGTGATTCCTCTCAAGCCTGCCTTGCATACACACGTTCGTGAAAAAAAAAATGCTTGAGCAAAGCGTGGTGATGTAAAACACCTACGACAACACGTACGACGGCACTATAAAAGGGAAGTTTCATTCGAATGGCGCCACCCTATGGGCTGCTTTTGCTAATTTCCCCATCTCATAACTTGCTTCTGAGCATGCACGTTTTTTCCCCCTTGTTAAAGTGTACACACAAGCGTTTTTCACGACATGAAAAAGAACGACGTGAAAAACGACGAAAAATAGAACAGGTTCTAAAAAAAGTTCGCCCATTTATCTCGTCGAGAAAAATGCTCTGGAGCATACACACGATCGTTTTTCACGACAAATTTAAAAAAATTCATTTTTCTCGTCATGAAAAACGGTTGTGTGTACGCGGCATAACAATCACTTTTTTACACTGAAAATAGAGGGTAAACTGTGCCTGCGTGTTATACGCAGGGAGCTGTGGAACTTTTTTTCCTTAAACTTCCCTATTAAAGTTAGGGAGCGTGTTATACGCCTGTGCATGTTATACGCCTATAAATACGGTAACTATCAATTCCTCAGTCATGCAACACTGTACGCAAATACATTTTTTATCATTTTTTCACACAGATATAACTTTCTCTTGATGGTAATCAATCACCACTAGATTTTTTATTTGTTGCTATATAAATTAAAAAATACAGAAAATTTTAAAAAAAATAACTAGTTGTTCCTAGTTTCTGTTATAATATTTTGCAAATAAATCATCATTCTTCATAAATTTAGACCAAAATGTAGTCTGCTACATTTCTTTGGTAAAAATAATCAAATCAGTGTACCTTTCTTAAAAAAAAGAAAAGCATGTGTCCTTTTTTCCAAAAAAAGTATGCTGTTCCTTTATATTTTCAGATGTATACTCAGTGTCTCCACAGCACACTTTAACACACTGTGTCTCCAATGCCTTCTCCACTTTCCACACCTGCGAGAACTCACCAGATAAAGCTGACCCCTTTATATCAAAGATGTGTCAACAAATGCTTAATCCAAGGATGACAGAGTTTATTCCTTACTGTTCTATTTCATCTCCCCCTCAAGGTCACCTCACAACCCACACCGCATTAAACATGTATGCCACAGGGAGGATACTAAAATGATCATAGCATAAAACCAGTTATTAAAACTTCTCAACTTTTACAAACAACAATGTCACTTGTTATATATATATATAAATTACACATACCACTCACATCATTTTCATGTGCTAAAGCAGCACCACTATATTGGCATTTGTATTTTGTTATACCGACTCACTGTGTTCCCTTGCGAGTCTGGTACTTCTGGCTTTCGTCAGAAGTGAAGTCAGCGTATTGCTCCCTGAGAATGCCAGAAGGTGAAATGCGTCTGGACAGACCTAACAGGTGGCCTAATATGATTCAGGAGGGGAGGTCGCTCGCTCGTCTCCCCCCTCTTTCCTAGCTTGCCAGGCTGCATGCTCAGATAAGGGCCTGGTATTGATTTTGGGGTATTTTGGATTTCTCACACCAAAATGCATGAGGTATGTATGGTGGGAGGCTTATTGGAATCTGGAAGCCCACTTTAATAATATAGAAGCACCCAGGTACAGCCCTTCTATGCAAATGTGCACATGGTATATAGTACCCCTACTTAGTCACAAAAAAAATACATGTAAAGTGTGAATAAAAACACAGTTTTTGACTTGTCTTTTATTAAAAAAAAGTCTCTCCATGATGCCCAAAACCCACTGAAAGAAAAGACACAATGACAACACTGGCTGAATGACAGCTCCCGTATCTGTCATCACTAATATAAGGAAAGGAAAGGGGATAGTGGAGACATCATTGCCTAAATATGGCCAATATGGCTATATCCATATTACTATATTACTTTCCAAAGCTTGCTGCCTTAACCTCCCTGGTGGTATTCCCGAGTGAGGCTTGGGGTGAAATTTCAGTACCAAAAGCGGTAACCCCGAGCCACACTCGGGATCGAATTGCAGGATCCAGGCAAAGTTACTTACCTTGTCCCCTGGATCCTGTGATGTCTCCCCTCTGTGTCCACGAGCTGTGTACTTTGCTTGATTCACAGTGCCAAGTGCCGAGCTCCGTTACCTGCGAACGGTGCGACGCACAGGGACAGAGTTTGTCGCCAAATTCAAACAAAATAAAAACACAGATTACAGTACTGTATCAAATCATTTCACATCCCCTTTGTCCCTAGTGGTTTGTCCAGTGCCCTGAATGCAGTTCTACATTATAAATTAATTTCTTTCTGTCTGGAAAATGGAGATTGTCCAGCAACAAAAAAGTGTCTCTTTACGTCAAAAGTGGTTTTAGACCAGCTAGAAAATGATGATAATAATAAATTAGAATCACTTGCAGAATTGAGCGATAGTGATTTGTGAGGAAATTCATCATCAAACACTGTAAGTAATGACAGCAACAATTCTGCAACTGAGCAAATTTCTGTGTTTTTGATTTGATTACATTATTGAATAATTTTTATTATTATTATATTATTATTTGTTATAATTATTTATAGTTATTTATTATATTATAATTTATGATTTTGTGTTTCAAACTTTATCATACCCGGATGTCTACTAGACTCTTGTTTGGACAGATTTAAGTGAGTTATTTCTAAGAATTGCAGGCCTACAATATAAAACTCAGAATTTCCATGCAAAACATTGTACCGCTTTGAGCATCAAAAATCTGACACAATCATACCGCCAGGGAGGTTAACCTCTGCAACATCTCCAAAATTCACCCCTTTCTAACCAATGACACCACAAAGCTTCTAATTCACTCTCTGGTTATATCTCGCCTTGACTACTGCAACTCCCTACTCATTGGCTTACCTTAAAATAGGCTATCCCCTATTCAGTTCATCATGAATGCTGTTGTCAGTCTTATTCACCTTACTAACTGCTCAGCGTCTGCTACCCCAATCTGACAATCCTTCTACTCACCCAATCAATTAAATTCAAAATACTAACAATAACTCACAAAGTCATCCACAACTCGCATCGTATTCAGGACTTCTCCTGAGTCTCTCCCATCGTTTGGAATTCCCTGCCCCAATCTGTCCGACTATCTCCTACTCTATCCACTTTTAGGCAATCCCTGAAGCCCATCCCATCTCCACCTAACAACTGTACTTTTTTCTCCATCAGCTCATCCTCCACAGTTATTACCTTTGTATACAACTTGACCCTCCCTTTTATATTATACTGATTCCTGATTCCTCCTGTATAGAATTGTATTGTAAATGTACTATGCGTCCTAATGTTGTAAAGCACTAAGCAAACACTATATAAATCCTGGATAGCATTAATAATAAATAATGGTATTTAGGCACATGGCATTCCCGGTCATGTAAGTGAATGGATCAGGTGATGTCAATGGTTGGTGAGGAGGTGGTGGCTGCAAACACACGCTGCTACCTTAGCAGTCATTGAAAGCTGGAAGGCATTACGTTCATTGATGCTAAATGCCCTAAGTATTCAGGGCCAGATTCTCATACATTAGCGCTGCTCCTGGGCAGCGTAATGTATGAGCTCTACGTTACACTGCCGCAGGTCTACAGGTTTAAATCCTGATTCTCAGAACACTTACCTGTAAACTTGCGGCGGTGTAGCGTTAGATTGCTCGGCGCAAGCCCGCCCAATTCAAATGGGGCGGGCACCATTTAAATTAGGCGAGCTCCCGCGCCGAGCGTACTGCGCATGCTCCGTCGGGTAAATTACCCGACGTGCATTGCGCTAAATGACGTCGCCCCGACGTCATTTGCCTAGATGTATACGTAAATGGCGTCCAGCGCCATTCACGGACGTCTTACGCAAACGACGTAATTTTTATTCAATTCGACGCGGGAACGACGGCCATACTTAACATTGGTTGCGCCTGCTAATTAGCAGGGGCAACCTTACGCGTCGGGTACGCTACGCAAACGACGTTAATTCGCTGCGTCGACCTCGCGTATGTTCGGGAATCGCCGTACTTACCTCATTTGCATAGACGACGGGGAAAAGCGACGATGCGACACCTAGCGGCGGGAAAAAAAATTACTTTTAAGATCTGATAGCGTAACAGCCTTACGCTTGTCAGATCTAATGGGTACCTATGCGCAACTGATTCTGAGAATCAGTCGCATAGATACCCGGGGCCAGATGAGGTGTTACGACGGCGCTAATGGTGTTGCGCCGTCGTAACGCCTTTGAGAATCTGGCCCTCAGTGTTCAGACAAACATCTGAACAGCCAGTGTTTGATCCAAACTTAGTCAATGTCCCTGATCACCACCACACCATTCATATGGTGATGCTGTACTGCTCTGTAGTGTTGAGCAGAATACGCCATATTCGATTTCGCGATATATCTCGAATATATAGTCGAATATTCGAGATATATTCGCTAAATTCGAATATTCATGATATTTTATCGAAATGAAATGATTGCGAATTTTCGCTATTGCGAATGCGAAAATAATTGCGAATTTTCGATAACTGCGGTAGGAGCACTCTGATTGGCTCAGAATATTCTTGATATTTTTTCGAAATTTCGCAAAATGCGAATGCGATATTTACTGCGCAATTTCGACAAATGCTGTAGGAGCACTCTGATTGGCTCAGAATATTCGTGATATTTTACAATACAAAATAATTGCGAATATTCGGCAAATGCGGAAGGAGCACTCTGATTGGCTCAGAATATTCTTGATATTTTGCAATACAAAATAATTGCGAATATTCGGCAAATGCGGTAGGAGCACTCTGATTGGCTCAGAATATTCTTGATATTTTACAATACAAAATAATTGCGAATATTCGGCAAATGCAGAAGGAGCACTCTGATTGGCTCAGAATATTCTTGATATTTTACAATACAAAATAATTGCGAATATTCGGCAAATGCGGAAGGAGCACTCTGATTGGCTCAGAATATTCTTGATATTTTACAATAGAAAATAAAAAGTGTTTTGCATTGGTGGTGATTCTTTACTCTATCCATCTGTCACAGCCGTTTGTCAATCAAACACCTTGAAGATTGAACATGTTCATGCTGCATGCTTTGGACTTTTTTTCACTTCACATATCAAAGTCATTTTTATGAAAGATTATTTTTCTATTATTGGGACTATATTTCTTTATATATTTGTTTCACTGTGTATTTCACAAGTTATTTGTGCTTGCTTATTTTATAATTTGCCCACATGTCTTGTCACTAGACATATTTTTTATTCTTGTAGAGCGACTCCATTTTCTGTCTTGTATTAATTTATGTTGTATAACATTTTTGAGTTGCTGCTGTATTCTCCCCTTTTTTTAAGGTATGCGCAATTTTTTCCTTCTTACAAAAAAAAATAATATCAAACATACAAATATTCATAACAGAAACATACACAAAGGGGGGGCCCTTTTGCATCAGAGACAATCAGGCCCCGTACACACGACCAGTTTCCTCGGCAGAATTCAGCTTCCGACCGAGTTTCTGGCTGAATTCTGCCGAGGAAACTGGTCGTGTGTACACTTTCAGCCGAGGAAGCCGACGAGGAGCTCGACGAGGAAATAGAGAACATGTTCTCTATTTCCTCGTTGTTCTATGGGAGCTCTCGCCCCGCCGAGCTCCTCGGCGGCTTCAGGGCTGAACTGGCCGAGGAACTCGATGTGTTTGGCACGTCGAGTTCCTCGGCCGTGTGTACGAGGCTTCAGAGTTCTCCTACCACAGTTATCGAAAATTCGCAATCATTTTCGCATTCGCATTAGCGAAAATTCGCAATTTTTTTTTTTCAATTCGGCAACATAAAAGGATCGCCTCAGCTTAGCTACTCGGCCCAGGGTCTCTAATCATACCAGCAATGCTTTTAGACGTCGATAGGATGTGATCTGTTTTAAAAATCAAATTGAAAAAATGTGAATATTCGGAATTGCGAATATTCACCGCGAAATTCGAAATATATCGCGAATACTCGAATATGCCATATTCGAGCCGAATATTCGCAATACGAATATTCGTGAGCAACACTACTGCTCTGGTGACAATATGTAAATAAAAATTGAGAAAAAAAAACTACGTACCTTGGACTGCCTACTTTTCAAAACAAGGGGTTATTTGGGGGATATTTGTACTGTTGTGGCATTTTAGGCCCTCAAGAAATGAGATGTCAGTACATCAGGACTGATCAATTTTCAAGTATATATACCATAGTTTGTGGATTCTATAACTCTCACACAGACAAAATGATATGCAGTGATTTGAAGAAATTTAGCAGAATACATTTTGGCCCAAATTTATGAAGAAGGATTATTTATTTGCAAAATTATATAACAGAAATTAAGAAAACATGTACAATTTCAATATTTTCGGTATTTTTTCATTTATATAGCAAAAAAAAAAAAACTGTTCTGATTAACTGCTTGCTGACCGGCCTCCATCATTTTACTGTGGCAGGTTGACACGGCTGCACAAACCGCCATGGGTGTGCGTCGGCAACTTTAAGAGCTATAGGGGTGATGTGATCATACCCCAAAATGTAGATAGAGCTTTGCAAGAATGGATATCTTTTTTTTTTCTTCCTTTTACTTGGTAAGTCTTTGTTTAGTCCAAAGTTTTTAGTCCTTAGTTTTCTATGATTGTAATTCTATGATTATTTGTGTTTGTACCAGACAGTAAAATCTTTTTTCTGTTAGATGTTAGGACTTCTGTCAGAATATTATTTTCATCTTTGTCTTCTTGTCTGTCTGTCAATCATCTGACTCTAAAAATACATGCAAAAAGAAATGATACCCATTTATATGTGTGGTGTCAAAATAATGACTTAAGGCTATCTGTCATTGTGGGGGTTATTTACTAAGACTGGAGAGTGCAAAATTTGGAGCAACTCTGCATAGAAACCAATCAGCTTCCAGGTTTTATTGCCAAAGGTAAATTGAACAAGTTGAGAAGATGACTGGCTACCATGCACAGCTGCTTCAGATTCTGACTGCACCAGTTTTAGCAACTCTCCCCTATATTGTCTAGTGATAAATCAGTACATGTCTTTTAAGTTTAAAAGATCACATAAACACAGAGAACTTGGCAACATTTCTAGAATTCTAAGGGTTTGAAAAACATTAGTTAAATGGTCATGGTCAAACCATAAACGACCTGTTTGTATTCATCACAGGAACCAGTACAACTTGACTTACCCTGTGTTTATAAAACTACAACAGTTCAGTAATTTAATTGGTCACTTAATAAACTGGTTGGACTACTTTTATACTTTTATGGTGTTTAAAAGATTTATTTATCCAATAACATTTCAGTTTTAATGTACTTTATCTTTCCTCTTTATAAAATAGTACACTACTGCAAAAGAAAAAATAGCATGCACTTTGAAACCTTAGATGTACATCTGCGATGCTGTTGTTAAAATTGTTGAGAATTTCCTATGTTATAGACCCTTCCTAATACAGTTATAACTATGCAGGCACCATAACAGAAATGATCTTTCTTACCATGTGACCATCTCTTCTTCCTGATAGTGAGAAGTAGGGTTACAGGACACTGTGCAGGCACACAATGGGGGTTATTTACGAAAGGAAAAAACACTTTGCACTACAAGTACAAACTACAAGTGCAAAGTTCACTTAACATTGCACTGAAAGTGCACTTGGAAGTGCAGAAAAAAACTATAGTGAAAAATCTCTATATCACTAAGTGAAGTATACCCAACAGGGTATAGAGTGAAAAAATGTATATATTATTGTTCACAGTCCACAGACACAATACATGTGAAAATGTCCATCAGAATGAAGTGAAGAGTAACAGTGAAGATAACGTATAGCCGTGTAGATCATCACATGGAAATTCCTTTCAGGTAGGTATGATAAGACTAAATACGATTACCGAAACCGGTGGATCCGACTGTCAAAGACAACGGATCAATCGAGCAATAATAATCCCATCGGCAAATAGACTCAGCTTGTCTGAAGAATCTGCTATGAACATAACCCATGGACACAGCAGTCTAAGGTTGGGGATCCCTCTATAGGTGGTATCCTGGACGAATAGAGGAGACCAAACTTCAAGAGATCCGTGCTGTTTTCAGATGGTATTAGGCAGATTCCAATGGGTGAACCCCTTGGGGGTGAGTAGAAGGCACAATAGAGAAGCTCAAAAAAAATTCAGCACTGTGCAGCCTCCAAAGCTTTTCAAACTACTGCATAGCTACCTTAGACTGATGTGTCCATGGGTTATGTTCATAGCTGATATCATCCAGATTCTTCAGACAAGCTGAGTCTACTTGCCACATCTCCCTGTTCTGCCTCTCAGTCACACGATCGCGGGCCACCGGCGGACATTGAGTTTGCGGGGCATGTGGGCACGGTCACAGAGAGCCTGACGCGTTGCTTCTTAAAGTGGACGTACAGGTACGTTCATTTGCCCACCGCTGCCATTGTGCCGACGTATATCAGCGGTCGGCAAGTGGTTAAAATACACATATTATTAACAAATTATCAATGTATAACTGACCAACAGCTACATTGCGAATGTCCTAAGCCCACTTACTTGGCAATAAGGTCCCAAGCACATTCATCTAAAGGAATGATTATTTTCTCTGCATGTACAAAAGATGTGTGCCAGTCTCTTCAGATAAGATTTTTGTAGTTTTATTGCACTAGTGCATGAAGGACAGGAAGGAAGGTGGAAGAAGCACAGGATACCTATAGGCTCATTTGGCTTAACTTTCTGAGTCCCTCTCACATAGGGCTATGCTGGTTGGACACTTAAGCTTCAAATGTGACTGATTTACAATGGATGTCCTAGTGGTATCTCAGTCTTAAAGAAGATCTATCGCTAGAAGACGAAAAGCCCCAAGTGGTCCCTTTGCATATAGCAATTGTTCTCATTAAAATCTGAGCAGTTAAAACAATACATTTTTATTTCTGTCATTTCTGGCTGTAGCTCCTCTAACCTGAAGAGTAAATCTATGAGTGTTCCCATGGGGGAATATATTCAGTATTTTTTTCTGTTACAACTATTTTATTAAATTTTTCTTTAAAACAAAAAAAGCAATATAAAAAAAATTCAATCTGCCCAGGCATGGGTTCGGAATGGCAGCATAACTCAGAGTCAGGCGTCACATATTGTCGAAGGAAAGAAGGAAAACAGTGACATTGGTTATATGTAAGAAACCAAAATAACTGAGAAGCAGGGTATATTCAGTATTATGAACCACATCCCCATCAAAATACAATATTGTTTATGACAGTGTTCCTTTAAGCCCCTTCACACACAACCTTAACACCAACACTGTTAAGTTGTAGACACTAAGGGCCAGATTCACAGCAGAGATACGACGGAGTATCTCAGATACTCCGTCGTATCTCTCAGAGTATCTATGCGTCTGATTCATAGAATCAGTTACGCATAGATAGCCCTTAGATCCGACAGGTGTAATTGTTTTACACTGTCGGATCTTAGGATGCAATACCGCGGCCGCCGCTGGGGGTAGTTCGCGTCGTAAACCAGCGTCGGGTATGCAAATTAGTAGTGACGGCGATCCACGACGGTTTTTCGCATTCGCTACGTCGCTGCTAGTCTAGTTTCCCGTCGCAAAGTTAATCGTCGTTTTAGGTGCCCTAACTTTACACAGCACACGTATGTGCTGTATAAAGTATGGCCGTCGTTCCCTCGTCAAAATTTAAAATTGTTTCCTTCTTGCGTAAGACGTCCGGGAATACGGAAGTACGCTACACACATCGCCGTTCGAAAAAATTACGTCACTTTGCGCAAAGCACGGCGGGAAATTCAAAAGGGAGCATGCGCAGTAGGTCCGGCGCGGGAGCACGCCTAATTTAAATGGCACACGCCCCTTTGAATTACGCGGCCTTACGCCGGAGGCCACCAGCGTAAGTTTTCATGCAAGTGCTTTGAGAATCAGGCACTTGCGATGAAAACTTGCAGCGGTGTAACGTATCTACGATACGTTACGCCGCCGCGATTCTACGTGAATCTGGGCCTAAACTCCCATACTGTAGTGCCCCATTGAACATTTTTAAACATTTGCTTGTGGACTGGTTGTTGACTCATTATTGACCTTAAAGGGTATATGTTTTGCCAGAGGGGAGGGGAGGGGAGAACCTGTCAGTTGGCTTTTAGGAAAATGATTAAAAGGTAAGTTCACCTTTGTACACTTTTTTTTCTTCTAAATTCCAGCTCCCCTGTGCACCAGTATAGAATTTGTGTACCTTTTTTGCAAAAATATCAAAGCTTTTCATTAAATCTACAGTCACTTACTTTTCTTTTGTTAATCTATGTATCCAGATATTTCCATTAGTAATGTCTTCTTCCTGATCAGACTTTAGGTCATGACACAGGAAGGAGTTGACCAGTGGACCTCATTAGCATAGCACACACCCTGCATCATCCACCAACCCATTCCCAGGTGTATGTTTATTAAATGAAATTCAATCAATCAGTGATCACCCTTCTCACTAATTACACAATATATAATCAGATTGCATATTGTATGGCCATCTTTATACAAGTACATAGAAGGGAGTGGACAGAAACACTCAGCTGTCAAGCCCCATTCCCACATGCGTCTTTTTTTTAATGCGAGGGGGGGAGGCGTTTGAGCATTTTCACTCATCACAAATAGGGCAGTCCATCCATCTGAATGGGCTGCCCTACATGCAGCAATCGCCCCATAGAACCTTCAGAACTTTTTTTTTTAGAGTGGAGCTTGGTGCGTTTTTTGGTTCAGGGTATTTCTGAAATGCAAGGAAACGCACAGATGTGAATGGAGCATCATTGTTCTTGTGTTACTGCACCAATTTCACTTTCGGGCCCCATTCACATCAAGCATAGTGGGAGCGAACATTTTGCTATGCAGAGTTGTAAACAGGGCTTGACAGCTGAGTGTTTCTGTCTACTCCCTCCTATGTACTTGTAAAAAGATGGCCATGCACTATGCAATCTGATTGTGTATTTAGCGAGGAGGGTGATTACTGATTGATTGCATTTCATTTAAAAAACATGCACCTGGGAATAGGAGGGTGGATGATGCAGGGTGTGTGCTAATGAAATCAGCTGGTCAACTCCTTCCTGTGTCATGACCTCTAGTCTGATTAGGAAGAAGACTTTACTAATGGAAAAGTACGGAAATGTGGATTAACACAAGAAAAGTAAGGGACTGTAGATTTAATGGAAAATGTTGCAAAAAAGTACCTGAAATGCTATAAAAAAAAGTGTACAAAGGTGAACTTACCCTCTAAATATTTTCCTAAAAGCCAACTGACAGGTTCTCCCCCTGGCAAAAAATATACCCAGAAATGACTGGTTCTCAGCCTAAGCACAGCTGTTATTAGCAGCTGCAATATGGCAGCAGGGTAATATATTATTTGAATGACACAGAAATGTTACTGTTCATTTACAGAAAATGTGGTATTTATATTTCTTTGCTACATATAAAAGCATAGCAGGTAATATTGCTATTTGCAATGCTTAAACTGAAGAAGAAGTAAAAAATGACTAAAGTACACTTTGCAAAGATATATGTGCATATTTTATGAGCGCTAAAAAGCTTTAAAATAACCCCTTGCTGACCTCTGTAGTTACAGCCACCCTTAAGCAATTCAGCCTAAACGTTTACAACTGAAACATTGAAGTCTTTCAAGTCAGGGCTCAACACTGCTTTAGCCCTTGTTCACACTGCCACGGCTGCAAAGCTGCATGACAGGAATCCGACATCCCTGCGTGACTTCATTGTGGCTTACATACAACTTTTTTAACAGAAGTCAGTGCAAATCGTGTTGAAGTTGCCCCAAAGTAGTGCAGGAACCTTTTTCTAAGTTGGAGTGACGTGTGTTGAACCGATTAGATTGGTTCCATTTCCGTTAATGGGGAGCGACTTGTAATGCGACTTTGAACTCTCAACCCGCATGTTTTTCTGGTTATCAGCGATTAGAAGACTGGCAGACTGCCAACTCACTGCTGAGAGGGGTGAGCTGAGCTTCTAAGACCCCTTTCACAATGGGGCCATGTTAGCGCTAAAGCACAGCTCGTTTTATTGGAGCTTTAGCGCTGTATAATCTGCGCTTTTCGGCCACTAAGGGTTAAAACCCCCATGCTGCAGCGCTTCTGAAGCTTTTTTTAGGCACTTCGGATTAATTTCAATGGGAAAAGCGTTTTGGAAGTGTTTTGGAAGCGGTGTATACAGCGCTCCCAAACCGCCCCAAAAATGTTGCTTGCGGGACTTTTCCCAATATCCCACAAGCGCACCGCCCCAGTGTAAAAATACACATTGAAATTAATGGGAGGTGGTTTTCAGGCACTATTTAGAGGCTATTTCTAGCACTTAAATGCTTGAAAACCTCTGCAATGTGAAAGGGGTCTAAGAGAAAGTAAAAATTAAACTGGTAAGCGTTGGCTTCAAACTTTAAAGCAGCCCTACACTCATAAATATAACTTCCTTTTCTCTTTCTCCTCTCCCTTCCCCCTGGAAAAAATCTTGGATTACAATAAATACTGTACTTTTATTCATTATTAACTTTTTACTTTCTACATCCTCATCTAGGCGAGCATGACGTGTCCAATGTAATATCCTGTTATATCTCACACATGTGCAGACATACCACAGGTTTATAGGACTTGATAGAGCCCCACGTGTCTGCACATGTGTGAAATCCCACTAACCCCCACAATTGTGCCAAAAGCAGAACGTTTCTGCCCAGAACGCTCCCAAACCGCCCCAAAAATGTTGCTTGCGGGACTTTTCCCAATATCCCACAAGCGCACCGCCCCAGTGTAAAAATACACATTGAAATTAATGGGAGGTGGTTTTCAGGCACTATTTAGAGGCTATTTCTAGCACTTAAATGCTTGAAAACCTCTGCAATGTGAAAGGGGTCTAAGAGAAAGTAAAAATTAAACTGGTAAGCGTTGGCTTCAAACTTTAAAGCAGCCCTACACTCATAAATATAACTTCCTTTTCTCTTTCTCCTCTCCCTTCCCCCTGGAAAAAATCTTGGATTACAATAAATACTGTACTTTTATTCATTATTAACTTTTTACTTTCTACATCCTCATCTAGGCGAGCATGACGTGTCCAATGTAATATCCTGTTATATCTCACACATGTGCAGACATACCACAGGTTTATAGGACTTGATAGAGCCCCACGTGTCTGCACATGTGTGAAATCCCACTAACCCCCACAATTGTGCCAAAAGCAGAACGTTTCTGCCCAGAACGGAAGCGCAACATGTCTGCACATTGTGGGATTGTGCGAGTGGCGTGTTTATACATGCAGGTTATTGGTTCAATAGTGAGGAAGAAGAACTTTGGCCTGAAAAAAGGACAATATTGGTTTCCATGGCTAGTATATATATATATATATATATATATATATATATATATATATATATTCACATACACCAACAATTACCACGGACTAGAAATAGATTTTTGGGTAGGTAGGGTAAAGTTCCTCATCAAGGAGAAATAGCTTCATAGTGCATGCAGGTACAGAGGTCAGTGAAGGCACGTTTTGAAATGTATTTACTGCTGTATAAGAATATGTAAAAATGTAAATGCCCATAGCTTTACCATTGTTCTACTTTAGAGACCCATGGTAACACAAAGTTATTTAGAATCAGATACCTAAAGAGAGTGTTACAGATCTGTTTTTGGCACCTGAGCACATAATTCTAAAGGACCTTGTGGTTGCAAGAAGGGTTCACTGTTGAAAAGAGTGTCATCAGAAGAAACATGCTACTGGATACAGCCTTTGTTTTACTAAGAGTCGGTTCACACGGGGGCATCTTTAAAGTCGCCCGGCTCTGAAGCCCGCCCATACAGCGCCCCTTTAGCACGGCTTGCAAAATGGCTTATGTATAGGAGTCAATGCAAGCTGCTCTGAAGTCGCCTCAAAGTAGTACAGGAACCTTTATCCTGTTTGCCTTTTTATAATTTTTAGAAGGGAAAATATATTCATGCCTTCACAGATTTTTCACAAATAATTTTGTATTAACAAAATACAATACATATAAGTTGGTTACAATTTAAAATGTAACTTGGCATGTTAGTCTTAGTCAGTAGGGTTCAAAACTGAGTTGGCCACCCTTTACAGCTATAACAGCTTCAACTCTTCTGGAAAGGCTGTCCACAAGGTTTAGGAATGTGTCAATGGGAATGTTTGACCATTCTTCTAGAAGCGCATTTGTGAGGTAAGGCACTGATGTTGGAGAGAAGATCTGGCTCACGTTCTTGTGCTCTAATTTATCCCAAGGGTGTTCTATGGGGTTGAGGTCAAAACTCTGTGCAGGCCAGTCAAGTTCTTCCATACCAAACTCGCTCATCCATGTCTTTGCTTTGTGCACTGGTCCAAATCATTTGGTGGAGGAGGAATTATGGTGTGGAGTTGTTTTTCAGGGGTTGGGCTTGGCCCCTTAGTTCCAGTGAAGGGAACTCTTAAGGTGTCAGCATATCAAGATGTTTTGGACAATTTCATGCTCCCAACTTTATGAGAACAATTTGGGGATGGCCCTTCCTGTTCCAACATGACTGCGCACCAGTGCACAAAGCAAGGTCCATAAAGTCATGCATGAGCGAGTTTGGTGTGCAGGAACTTGACTGGCCTGCACAGCACAGAGTCTTGACCTTAACCCAGATAGAACACCTTTGGGATGAATTATAGTACAGACTGTGAGCCAGGCCTTCTCTCCGACATCAGTGTCTGACCTTGCAAGTGGGCTTCTGGAAGAATGGTCAAACACTCCCATAGAAACACTCCTAAACCTTGTGGACAGTGTTCCCAGAAGAGTTGAAGCTGTTATAGCTGCAAAGGGTGGGCCAACTTAATATTGAACCCTACGGACTAATGCCGCGTGCCGTGTTTTTCAGCATGTCCAAAAAACGAAGTTTTCCCAACTTCATCATTAAAACGACTTTGCCTACACACCATCATTTAAAAAAAATGATCTAGAAAAGCACGGTGACGTACAACACTTACGACGACACTATAAAGGGGAAGTTCCATTCGCCTTTGGGCTGGTTTAGCTGATTCCGTGTTAGTAAAAGACGATTCACGCTTTTCTGTCTGTTACAGCGTGATGAATGTGCTTACTCCATTATAAACGGTAGTTTTACCAGAACGAGCGCTCCCGTCACATAACTTGCTTCTGAGCATGCGTGGGTTTTTTACATTGTTTTTGCCCACACACGATCATTTTTTACAACCCGAAAAACGACATTGTTTAAAACGACGTTTTTTTTGGTCGTTTTTCAGAACCTGAACACACGATCATTTTAAAAGACGTTTTTGAAAAAGTTTTCTTCATGCCGAAAAATTATCGTGTGTACGCAGCATATGACTGGGATACCATTGAAGTTCATGTGTGTGTAAAGGCAGGCGTCACAATACTTTAGGTAATACAGGCATACCCCGCTTTTAAGTACACAATGGGACCGGGGCATGTATGTAAAGCAAAAATGTACTTAAAGTGAAGCAATACCTTTTTTCACTTCTAAATGTGTGCACTGCATTGCAATAGTCATTTACAAGCATAACTGATATGAATAATGCATTGATAACTATTGATTGATAACTAACCCCATCTCATTGTTGTTGCAAGGCCAGAGCAGCTGAGATAATTAATTGTGGTAGGAAGGGTGAAGGCATACAGGTATCTTTTGTTTCACTAGTCAAATCTTCAAAGGCGAGACGCTTTCTTGCTGGCGAAATGGGTGTACTACAAGAAGAAATCAGAGTAGGAGCAGGACTTGATGGTGATGTCAGAGCTGGAAATGGACTGTCAGGTATGCAGGTATCTTCTGTTTCACAAGTCAAGTCTTCAAAAATGAGGCGCTTTCTTGCTGGAGAATTGGGTGTACTACAAGTAGCAATAGGAGCAGGACACGGTGGTGATGTCAGAGCTGGAAACAGACTGTCAGTTGATGATGATCTGCGTGCTGATGGACTTTTAGAAAAGTATGTTTCTATGGAGGTTTGAAGTGTAGCTCTCTTTTTCTC
The DNA here is from genome assembly GCF_905171775.1 of Rana temporaria. Lineage (NCBI taxonomy): Eukaryota > Metazoa > Chordata > Amphibia > Anura > Ranidae > Rana > Rana temporaria. Next base: position 181,497,619 of record NC_053491.1, read on the forward strand.
CCTGTAGATTTCTTTGTAACAGGCATAAGCCCCTGAGATGCTAGCATTGACTTTGGAACTTCTTTCAAAATCCCTATCATGCTTTTCAAATAGAGCCATGGCTCTATCAAGATGACGGAAAGCTTCAAAGAGAATTTTTGTTGTTAAACCTTCAGGCTGATGATCAATGATCTCAACCCCATCCTGCACATCTTCTTCTCTCTCCTCTTCAAGTTCTAGAAGATCTTCATTGCTGAGGGACTCCGTGTGGGATGCAAGCAGTTCAGCAACATCTTCTGGCTCCACTTCCAGCTCTAACTGCCTTGCCATATCTACAATATTTTCAGTAACAGTAGCTACATGATCTTCACAGCCTTCTGAATCATCAACTAACTGTGGGCATAATTTTTTCCAGGCCCTTTTCATTGTGGTTTCCTTTATGTCATTCCAAGCATCTCTTACAGTTTTAATGCAATCCAAGATGTTGTAGCTTTTCCAGAATTTGGATAGGACTTCTTTACCTTCTCCTTCTTCTTTGTCTATTGCTGCAATACACTTACTGAATGTTCTTTTTAAGTAGTTTAACTTGAAGGCGGCAATGACGCATTGATCCATTGGCTGCAGTAGTGAGGTCGTATTGGATGGTAGGAACTGCACTCGAATGTTAGGGTTCAGCTCATCTAGTGTTCGAGGGTGTCCAGGGGCATTATCAACAAGCAGCAAAATGTGGAAAGGGATATTGTTGTCCTTGCAATAGGCTTTCACCTCTTTAACAAAGCAGGTGTCAAACCAATCTTCAAAAAGGGCTGCAGTAACCCATGCATTTTTGTTAGCTCTCCAATGCACTGGAAGCCTAGTTTTAACGTAGTTCTTCAAAGCTCTTGGATTTTCCCATCTGTAAATTAGCAAAGGCTTTAGCTTTAAGGTACCAGAAGCATTGCCACCTAACAGAAGGGTTATTCTATCTTTAGCTGGCTTGTAGCCTGGCATTGATCTTTCCTGTATTGCGATAAAGGTTCTTGCAGGCATCTTCTTCCAGAATAGACCAGTCTCATCCACATTAAAAATCTGATCCATGGAGTAGCCTCCATCTTGAATAATTTTGGCAAGCTCGCTTGGATAGCTTTCTGCAGCCTTATGATCTGCAGCAGCTGCCTCTCCTTGTATTTTAATGTTATGTAGGTTAGACCTTTTCTTGAACCTATCAAACCATCCACGGCTTGCAGAAAATTCTGCATCCTTTGCTGTCTCACCTTTCTTAGCCTTCAGGTCATTGAATAGACTTAAGGCTTCAGTTTGTATAATTGCCTGGTTGACAGGAACATGACGTGTAGTCTGATTTTCTATCCAAAGTATTAAGAGTCTCTCCATGTCTGCAACAATGCTATCTCTTTTTCGAATTGTTGTTGTGTTAACAGGTGTAGCACTCTTAATTTCTGCAAGAAGTTTTTCTCTGTTTTTTATGACGGTGTTAACTGTAGTCTGAGTGTAGCCTAGCCTTCGGCCTATTTCAGCTTGAGTTACACCTTCATCATACAACTTAATCATTTTAGCCTTCATATCCAAGGTAATTGATTTACGGCTTTTTTTGGTACTATCTGCCATTATTCAATGCGTACCTGGCAAGCAATGCTGGGCTGGCTGGCGGACACCTCTGGGCAATGCTGGGCTGGCACCTCTGGGTCTTGGTGCTGGCTGGCGGGCACCTCTGGGCCTTGGTACTGGCTGGCAGGCACCTATGGGCCTTGGTGCTGGCTGGTGGGTACCTCTGGGCCTTGGTACTGGCTGGCAGGCACCTATGGGCCTTGATGCTGGCTGGCAGGCACCTCTGGGCCTTGGTGCTGGCTGGTGGGTACCTCTGGGCCTTGGTGCTGGCTGGCAGGCACCTCTGGGCCTTGGTGCTGGCTGGTGGGTACCTCTGGGCCTTGGTACTGGCTGGCAGGCACCTATGGGCCTTGATGCTGGCTGGCTGGCAGGCATCTATGGGCCTTGGTGCTGGCTGGTGGGTACCTCTGGGCCTTGGTGCTGGCTGGCAGGCACCTCTGGGCCTTGGTGCTGGCTGGTGGGTACCTCTGGGCCTTGGTACTGGCTGGCAGGCACCTATGGGCCTTGATGCTGGCTGGCAGGCACCTCTGGGCCTTGGTACTGGCTGGTGGGTACCTCTAGGCCTTGGTACTGGCTGGCAGGCACCTATGGGCCTTAATGCTGGCTGGCAGGCACCTCTGGGCCTTGGTGCTGGCTGGTGGGTACCTCTGGGCCTTGGTACTGGCTGGAAGGCACCTATGGGCCTTGATGCTGGCTAGCAGGCATCTCTGGGCCTTGGTGCTGGCTGGTGGGTACCTCTGGGCCTTGGTGCTGGCTGGCAGGCACCTCTGGGCCTTGGTGCTGGCTGGCGGGCACCTCTGGGCTGGCAGGTACGATAGGTACCTGTAACAATGAAAATAACAGTGGGGGGGTCAGGGGCTATGATGTGGGTCCAGGGCTGGTAGTGGGGAGGTCAGGGCCAATAGCAGGGGGGCGTACGGTACTTACGTTTATGCAGACTGTGGCTGGTGAACAGCTCTGGGCTGGCGGCACCTCTGAGCAGCGCTGGGATTGCTGACAGGCAATGCTGAGCACCTATGCTGAGCACCTCTGGGCCGACAGGCAATGCTGGGCTGGCTTGCTGGCAACTCGCAGGACGTTTTGCCTCTTCCCTCACAACTCTGGGCGGCAGCTCCGCCCCTACAGATCATACTGCAGCTGGGCGGCACGGGAATGTCCGTAATTGCGAGGCACTTTACGCACACTTGCGGGCATGTCTGTACTCGCGAGTGTACGTAAAGTGAGTGTCCGCAAAGCGGGGTATGCCTGTATAGTGTATTTATGGTAAATTCGTTTAACCATTTAAGGACCGCCTCCTGCACATATACGTCGGCAGAATGGCACGGCTGGGCACATGTACGTACAGGACCGCGGACCCGATCGCCGCTGGAGTCCCGCGATCGGGTCCCCGGAGCTGAAGAATGGGGAGAACCGTGTGTAAACACGGCTTCCCCGTTCTTCACTGTGGCAGCAGCATCGATCGTGTCATCCCTTTTATAGGGGGACACAATCGATGACATCACACCTACAGCCACACCCCCCTACAGTTGTAAACACACTTCAGGTCACACATAACCCCATCAGCGCCCCCTGTGGTTAACTCCTTTAAATGCATTTTTTGCTGTGAAAATGACAATGGTCCCAAAAATGTGTCAAAATTGTCCGAAGTGTCCGCCATAATGTCGCAGTCATGAAAAAAAATCGCTGATCGCCGCCATAAGTAGTAAAACATTTTTTTTATAAAAAGGCAATAAAACTATCCCCTATTTTGTAAACGCTATAAATTTTGCGCAAACCAACCGATAAACGCTTATTGCGATTTTTTTTACTAAAAATAGGTAGAAGAATATGTATCGTACAAAGGTACAAAGGAGATATTACTGGAAGAGGCAGCAGAGGAGATGTTTTAACATCATTGCATGGGAGCATTTACCGGTACCACTCAACTGGTCTCTGTGAATTCGCTTCATATCAAGTATTATACATAAGAATGTTCTAAGAGGCCCATTGATTTTCCATTATTGGAGTTCGTTTGGATCCCTGGTATTACTCAAGCTTGAATGACCTGATAAGTATACACTTACTTGGGTCCGATCCCTTTGGTAAGCCTCATAATTATCATCAATTGGTGGCGGATCGTCTATCAATCACTGTGTATCACATAAGTCACTATCATCTGATGAATTGAAGTTTGTCACGGACTTGGATTCACTCACCTTATTGTTCACCTGAATATTTTTGGTATCATAGTACCACCTTTTAAAGACTCATTCACAGGGTTTTTTCTTTATTTTTTTATTTTTAGCGCTACACTTTATTTCTCTGTTTTTACTTTACAAAATTAATCTATTTTTGTGGTGTTGGCTGCTATTTACCACTTCATTGAGCAGCACAGTGATTATATATACGTTTGTATATATTACTTTTTAGAAGAATACGTATCGGCCTAAACTGAGGAAAAAAATGTTTTTTTTATATATTTTTGGGGGATATTTATTATAGCAAAAAGTAAAAAATATTGAATTTTTTTCAAAATTGTCGCTCTATTTTTGTTTATTGCGCAAAAAATATAAACCGCAGAGGTGATCAAATACCACCAAAAGAAAGCTCTATTAGTGGGAAAAAAAGGACGCCAATTTTGTTTGGGAGCCACATCGCACGACCGCGCAATTGTCTGTTAAAGCGACGCAGTGCCGAATCGCAAAACCTGGCCGGTCCTTTAGCTGCATTTTGGTCCGGGTCTTAAGTGGTTAATACTACCTGCTAATGTATTTTTTCTCTTCTATATGCTTCTAGTGGTATAGACGTTGTTCACCTATAAAAGTAAATGTTCACTTTTCAAATTATATGTTGCTAAATATGATGTAGCACTGTTCACTATAAATACTAAATCATGTGCAAGGGAAGGAAAAAAAAAACATTTGTTTTTCTAGCACACGATTGGGTTTTCAAAGTGAACACAGCTTCATCTTATTTTCTAACATTCATTTTACAAAGTAAAAATTACACATTTGTTAGATGAAAAACCTCTACTCCCTTGGTAATTAATCACAATGTACCAGATTTAGCGTCTACTGTAAACGTTCTAAGTGACATGTGGCTCTTTAACTGCATATTTTACTTAGCATTGTTATTTCAACAAAACCTTCCAAGAGCAGCAGCCAGTATCACTGAATGTACAAACATAAGTCACATGCTTTGTACTCGGACAAGTTAGACATGTCAGCTGATGTACGCATGTGTAGATAAAAATAGAGAAGGTGACTCGGCTCCTTGATTCATTGTTCTCTTTATAAAAGTCTGTTTCCACTCCATATATGTTGTTGCTTTTAAGGATACTGTGCAGCCACTGTACTATGTGCTCAGTCATTTTTTTTTACAATGAAAGTTGAATGCAAATGCAACTGTGATATACTAAATGATACATTTCATTGGAAACAGTAGCGAGAATTTTAATATTTAAAGGGGTTGTAAAGGTTTGTTTTTTTATTTTCTAAATAGGTTCCTTTAAGCTAGTGCATTGTTGGTTCACTTACCTTTTCCTCCGATTTCCCTTCTAAGGCCCCCCACACACGACCGAGTTTCTCGGCAGAATTCAGCCAGAAACTCGATCGGAGCTGAATTCTGCCGAGAAACCCGGCGTGTGTACACTTTCGGCCGAGGAAGCCGACGAGTTCCTCGTCGAGCCAAATAGAGAACATGTTCTCTATTTCCTCGTTGTTCAATGAGGAAAGTTGGCTCGCCGAGAACCTCGGCGGCTTCACACAGAACTCGACGAGCAAAACGATGAGTTTTGCCCGTCGAGTTCCTCGGACGTGTGTACGGGGCCTAAGAATTTTCTTTGTCTGAATTTCTCACTTCCTGTTCCTCCTCAGTAAGCTGTTCTGGCTGACTAACTCCCAGTCAGAACGGCTCGGATGATGGGGGCAAGCTTACTGAGGAGAAACAGGAAGTGAGAAATTCCAACAAAGGAAAAAAAAATTTAGAAGGAAAATCGAAGGAAAAGGTAAGTAAACCAACAATGCACTAGCTTAACTACTTGCCGACCAGCCACCGCAGTTATACGGCGGCAGGTCGGCTCCCCTGCGCGAGATCCCGTAGATCTACGTCATCTCGCGAATCAGCCAATAGGGGTGTGCACGCGCCCCCCGCTCGCCCCTGGTCCCGACGCGCGTGCCCGGCGGGCGTGCGCAACCGCCGGGCACCCGCGATCACTCGTTACAGAGCGAGAACTGGGAGCTGTGTGTGTAAACACACAGCTCCTGGTCCTGTCAGGGGGAGAAATGACTGTTAGCTGTTCATACAATGTATGAACAGCGATCAGTCATTTCCCCATGTCAGTCCCACCCCCCCTTCAGTTAGAACACACCTAGAGAACATACTTAACCCCTTCCTCTCCCCCTAGTGTTAACCCCTTGCCTGCCAGTGGCATTTTTATAGTAATCAATGCATTTTTATAGCACTGATCACTATAAAAATGCCAATAATCCCCAAAATGTGTCAAAAGTGTCCGAAGTGTCCGCCATAAGGTCGCAGTACCGATAAAAATCCCTGATCGCCGCCATTACTAGTAAAAAAAAATATTAATAAAAATGCCATAAAACTATGCCCTATTTTGTAGACGCTATAACTTTTGAGCAAACCAATCAATAAACGCTTATTGCGATTTTTTTTTTTACGAAAAATATGTAGAAGAATACGTATCGGCCTAAACTGAGGAAAAAAATAGTTTTTTATATATATTTTTGGGGATATTTATCACAGCAAAAAGTAAAAAATATTATTTTTTTTCAAAATTGTTGCTCTATTTTTGTTTATAGCGCAATAAATTAAAACCGCAGAGGTGATCAAATACCACCAAAAGAAAGCTCTATTTGTGGAAAAAAAAGGACACCAATTTTGTTTGGGAGCCACGTCGCACGACCGCCCAATTGTCTGTTAAAGCGACGCAGTGCCGAATCGCAAAAAGGGACCAGGTCCTTAACCTGCAAATTGGTCCGGGTCTTAATCGGTTAAACAAGGAAGAGAGCGAGGTCCAAAACATACACTAGGATAAAGAATGGGGGGAAGGGGGGAGGCATAAGAAAGAAAAGAGATAGGGCGATAATAGAAAGCTGTAAGAAAATGTATTTCTTTTACTGTTTTTTTTTTATATATATATATTTATATGTATGTATTTTTTTTATATGAAGAAAATAAATAAAGATTATATAATTTTTTTTTTTTTAAAGTACGAGACAGGTGTCTAATTGATATCCCGGACCTGTCTGCAGATGACTTGGAGGAGGTGTATGCCTCATATTCCGATACTGTAATCTCTGCTATGGACAAACTCATACACTTAAGATTACACAGAATGTATTAAACACCTAAATGTATTTCTTATGCGCAAACACATCACCCACACATGCCATAAATGTGAGTCAGAACAAGGGGACTTTATGCATATGGTTTGGCTGTGCATTAAGGTCAGACCATTTTGGTTTGAGGATACTGAATTTATTTCAGTTCATTTCGATCTCCTCAATGTCTGTAGCCCTAAGTGGTGTCTTCTTGGGGTATTTGATGATATTGAACTGACTGCTAAAGCTAAACGATTCTTATGGATACTACTCTATTATGCCAGGAAGACCATTGCATCATACTGGATACTTTCTGACCCCCTGCACATTGTGGAAATGTTTAATTAACCAGAATCTCCCACTTTATAAGCTAACTTATGAGGCGAGAGGGTGTCCAGGAAAGTTTGTTTTGATCTCCCCAATGTCTGTAGCCCTAAGTGGTGTCTTCTCAGGGTATTTGATTGTATTGAACTGACTGCTAAAGCTATACAATTCTTATGGATACTACTCTATTATGCCAGGAAGACCATTGCATTATAGTGGATATGTTCTGACCCCCTGCACATTGCCTTGTGGAAATGTTTAATTAACCAGAACTTCCCACTTTATAAGTTAACTTATGAGGTAAGAAGGTGTCCAGGGAAGTTTACTAGACTCTGGGGACCCTAGCTGGACACACAAGACACCAGTGACTTTCTTCTACATTTAGTCTCTGACCCTATACCCTACTTACCTTCTGTTTTAAGTCAAACCCTCCCCTCTGTTCTTGCTACTACCCCTGTTTGAGCTGGAAGTCAGAGTGTTATTATGACTTTTGGTGCTGGGTGCCTGGGTGGATATACTCAGTCTACTAACATACATGAGTGCAGTATTCTCTTGTCTGATTGCTTACTCAGTTTTTTTCTTTTTTGTTACTTGTTTAATGTAAGTTTTCTTCTTCCTGTTTGATTTTTCTGATTGTGCATGTACACGGATGTGCTTATTTGTTGCTTCGGTATGTATGGAATTTAAAGGCTTTGATACTCCAGCGCTGTGACAATTCACTTTGTATACACTGTTTGTTGGATAGCAAATCACCACTGTATTGGCTTGACAAGTTTAATTTGTATATGGAGGTTTTTTTTGCAGGCAGGAATAACCATTGATCCTCTCAATTGTAGCTCTAGGTGTATGTACAGTATATCATTAGTTGGGAAACTGGTCTTCTCATCTATTGCTAGTCTGAAAAAGCAAAAGCAGGCATCATGTTATGGCAGAACACACTACCAATTTAAGTACTGGTCCATTCAAAGTGTGTATAAAGCCCCATGAATAACCTCTGCTATTCTTTCTTAGGGGCAACAGTTGCATAAACTGAGTATTATTCCCATATGACAATGTGTAGGCTTGATGATCATTTTCTTAGACTCCAGATATTGTACTGTGGCTTACAGGGTGCACTGACTAAATATGTGGGGGTACCATCTGTGACTACACTCAGAATTAAAATGGCATTATGTTCTAGCAGCATCTGGTGCTTTCTGTGATATACTGTACAATACTGTGTTTAATCAGCCTAGTCACAGGTTTACTTCAAGGTTAGCCATAGATGGATACAATTTGTAGATCTGTCCTTCAACTAATGATTTGCTCTCTAACAGAGCTACACCTGATAAAGTCATGAGTTATTCCTGCCTGCCAATTTAAAATCAGTGTGATAATATGATGTTTTATTATATGTAAAATCTTATATAAACATATTAGTTATTTAAAAAGAACAATATATTATTTTAAAAACATGAACATTTATTTACAGGGTACATTGTATATATACAAACAAGCCTGGGTTTTGGGCTATAGAAGAAAAGGAACACAACGCAACAAAGTTGTTGATGGAGAGGACCTGCCCATAAATGGCTGCAATAATTGTATTAAAGGGACTTTTTAGGTGTCACCACATTCACCAAAGAAAAGGCGTTTACCAAAAATATATAAAAAAATCATTATCTATTTACAAATCCATAGAATTGGATAGACAATTAATAAAACAAACACAATGAATAGAATATTGTATTTAACAGTATTTAAGAGTAGTAGCACAACCATATGCATAGGCGAAATATTCCCATACATTTACCATTTACCTAGCTATTTTGGCTATACTTCTCCTATAGATAACAGGAGTAAAGTTTGTTCTGCACTCTGTGATCAGTTGTCTTCCAACAGTAGGCCAGGCTATGAAAAGATCCCAACCACCTAGAAGCCTGGATTGGCACCTGATTCAGCCTCTCAGCAAGCCACTGAGAGCCTGGGCCAGTCCCTTCCGCCCCCCCTCCACAGCCAAGCGCTCCAGAGAGGGGAGAACTGAGCAATTAGCGGCCTTGGATTTCTCAGTTCTCACTGCAGAGCCAGCCAGGGACAGCTACAGCATAGAATCGTTGCTGCACCCACCTAGGGAAATTATTTTTTCCAAATCCCATACTTCTCTTTTAAAATTTGGTAAGATCATTATGACGTTCATGTCAAACAGACTTTTTCCTGCAGATTATGTTTTTTTTTGTGCAAGACAGTTACATATTTCTCAGATCATTTCTACTTCCTCAGACTGTATGGAAATATAAGATTTTTATCATATAGTGTACATGTGCAATACTCTATGTGGATATCTCAAGCCACTTGGGAAGGACTGCAGGCAATGTAATAAGGCCAACGGATCACACCCCTTAAGTATATTTACAGACTTACAGATTGTGCTGTTCCACCAAAAACACTATATATTCTGGGAAATTACATCAGCTGACCTAATGATACCCAGGGTTGCATGACAATCTTATATAGCCATAACGCCCAAGCAACACATGGGTATTTGTGCATCCCTTTCTATATTTGTTACAGTAATTGCCACTGTTATCTGAAGTGTATGAAGTGAAGGGCATGATCAGTTTGGCCTTCTTACACCCATTGCTGTGTTCCCCCCTCCCCCCAGGCAGTTTGGGTTATCCACATAGAGTATCACACATGTACACTATATGATGTAAGTTTTATATTTCCATACAGTCTCAGGAAGTAAGCAATTCTAAATCATACAGCCTAGACCCCTCTGATCCCAACATGGGCTCTACTCAAAGGAATGTGCTTTTAACACAGTATCTCAAAGATTCAGACATGCCTGTCCTAACTGAAGAAGCAGTAAAAGACTTTGAAAAAAAAAATAGGGCTATTAAAAAACATGAAACCTGGGAAAGCTCCAGGGCCTGCTGGCTACATACTGACCTATTAAAAAACCTTTCAAGTGATACTAGCGGACAGATTTTCAGAAGCGTACAATTCTATCCTACAGGGTCATCCACTTCCCAGTGATACTTTACAGGCACTTATTACTGTAATTCTCAAAGATCCCCAACACTTTCCTACCTATGGCCCAACATCCCTCTTGAATGTAGATTTGAAGATTTTTACCAAAATTCTGAGCTCCAGAATATTATCCCACATCCCGACACTTATCTACCAGAACCAGTGTGGCTTTGTGCTGGAACGAGAGGCCAGGGATATTACCCACTGGGGTTGATTTACTAAAACCGAAGAGTGCAAAAACTGGTGCTGCTCTGCAAAGAAACCAAAATCAGAATGGATGGAATCAGCTTCCAGTTTATTTATTTTTTATGTCAAAAAAATTAACAAAATTAAGTTATAAGCTGATTAGCTACAATGCACAGTGGCACCAGATTATGCTCTCCAGTTTTATTAAATCAACCCAAATATGTCCTTAATGTAATGAATCTAGCACAGACCAAGCACATATCCTTTATTCTAGTATCCACATCCACACAAAAAAGCTTTTGATAAGGTTAGCTGGGACTTCATCAAGGCTAACCTAGCCCATACAGGCCTAGGTGAAAATATGCAACAATGCCTTATATGCTAATTCTACAGCCTGAAAAAGCAAAACAAATCTGTGAAACACGCAACAAAAAAAAAAAGTAAAATACTTACCGAATTCTGAGGGTTGGGGTCTGAAGAAGCTAAAAAGATCTGCAAAACACATAACACATTGCAATAAAAAAAATCAATATAATCTGCAGGGAAAAAGTTTATTTGATATGAATGTCATAATGATCTTACCAAATTTTCAAGGATAAGTGGTAATATTATGCAATAGGAATATTATGTAAATACATATTATATTACAGTATGTATCCCATTATTTTTAAATGAATTAAAATGATTTTATTTATTATTTTTGGTAAACACATCTTCTGTGGTGAATGGTGTGACACCATAAATGTCTAATTTAAGACAAATATTGCAAATGTTTCTGTGACTAGGAGGGGGTGTTAAGCCTCGTACACACGACTGAGTTTCTCGGCATTAACCAGCAAGTAACTTGCTGGGATTTTTTTTTTTGCCGAGGAAACCGGTCGTGTGTACATTTTTCGACGAGGAAATTGTCGAGGATCCCGTCGAGCCAAAAAGAGAGCATCTCTTCTTTTTCATCAACAGGAATGGAGAAACTTGCCTTGTCGAGTTCCTCGACAGCCTAACAAGGAACTCGACGAGGAAAACTATGTGTTTCACCCGTCAAGTTCCTCGGTCGTGTGTACGAGGCTTCAGGGTGACTTTATGTGAAGAGACATACAGCATGTTTCTAAACAACTGCAGGTTGGCCTTTACTGCAGTGACCTGTGCTCCAACCTAAAGGAATGTTGTGTTCAGCACATTTTCAGTGAAGGACCTAATGCTTATTGAAAAGGTAACTATTGTAGATTGGTTACAATACATTTTCCAAGGTACTAAAAAGTATTTTCAACTGAACCCATGATAGAAATAAATTGTACTTACCACAGTTATCCTACTTTAAATTAGTGAGGTTGCATTGCTAACAGGATCGCTTTCGACATAAGGAACTGACGGCAATCATAATGTTTACTTTTACTACCTTTTAAGTTTGCAGATGAATTATCACAAATTGTACTTTACACCCTTCATTCTATTTATTTTTCATACAGAACATGAAAATTGTAAAGCTCATCACCTGTTTTTTATTTACCTAAAGTTCTCCAGCCAAGCCTATCTCTAACTCTATACAAAAGCCTGTTAGACAGGACAGAGTACCAGGGTGGAAGTGTAAATGCCATATGACATAGGTTTTAGTTAGCCATACACAATCTTTTAAGGTGTGTATTTTGAGCAGTGTAATACATCTTATAACTTGTCTTAGTCTTATGTAACCTAATGCCCGAAAATTGTAATCTTTACTTTACTTTTTCACATTTCAGTCATGTCACACAATTAGGAGTAATTTTATAAATGACAGGCTTCTTGTGTTTAAACAGCTTTTACGTGTGTTACAAAGTCTTCTTTAACTTTTTATTAACTGTCACTTCTTTTATGTGATGCTATAAAGATATCAGTTTATGAAGGCATAACCAAACAATATAAAATAAATATTCATAAAATAAAATGTATGAAAATGTTATATGATGTCAGTTGTTAATGCCTCTTACAGGTTTTGCTCAAATAACACCAATCCAGGAAAGATACCCACTGTATTGCACTTAAAGTGGGGGTTCACCCTATTAATAAAAAAAAAAATGTTTTTTTTCTTCTAGCATAAAATGAGGCATAGTAGCGCGAGCTACAGTATGCCTGTCTTTATTTTTTTAGTCCCGTACTCACAGTGTAATCGTAGAGACAAGATTCCGACCCCCCTCAGGGAATGGGCGTTCCTATGGAGAGGGAGCATGATTGACGGCCGGCTATGGCACGTCACGCTTCTCCGGAAATACCCGAAATAGGACTTGGCGCTTCACGGCGCCTGCGCATAGTCTGTGCGCAGTCGCCGTATAGCGACGTGAAGAGCCGAGACCTGTTCCGGCTGTCTTCAGGGAGCGTGACGTGCCAGAGCCGGCCGTCAATCACCTTCCCTCTCCATAGGAATGCCCATTCCCCGCGGGGAGTCGGAATCTTGTCTCTACGATTACACTGTGAGTACGGGACTAAAAAAATAAAGACAGGCATACTGTAGCTCACGCTACTATGCCTCATTTTATGCTAAAAAGATGTTAATAAGGGTGAACCACCGCTTTAAGGAAGAGCTCTCCCGATTGTGTATTTTTTTTTTCAGTTCCCTCCTACCTTTTTGCTGGGTTATCCTTAATAAAAATACACAAATGTGCAATGAATCCAGTGTTGTTCTGTTGTGATCTGTCCTTTTTAGTGTTGCACACCCGGTCCCGTGCCGCCATCTTCCTTTCTTAGGTCCCCAGGAGCCTGCTGAGTTTTCCTGGTTCTTGCTGCTTCCCCTTATGATGTGGCTCTAGATCATTCCTCCTCTAGCACTGTCTGTTAGCTGATGCCTCCTAGGATATGTGATGTGGGCTGCAGAAAAAGGATTACATATCATTCTTGCCCTTGCGGGAATGAATGTATGGGATGAGATGAATTGGAAAAAAAAAGAAAACCTAAAGGAACTTATAAAACGTTGTCTTTTTGTTAAATTATGGAGTCTGGAGGAATACAATGGTGTAGATGTAATTTTTGGTGGTCCACTTTAAAGACAATCAGTCATGTTTAGGATTCAGGATTCTCATTCTATTGCATTGTAGTGTGAATTCTTTGGAATGAATTGAAAATGGTGTAACCTAGCCTTTGAAGATTTATATTCCCTCTTGTTTATCTTTACTTACTGTACATTGTCCCAGCCTGACACTTCAACTGGAAAACTAGAATTCATGTGAAGTCTGGAAAAATCTACCCTGTGAGCCTGACCTCACTAGGGTGGATTTATTAAAGGCAGAGAGGCTGTTAAGTTTGCAGGGGAAGTTTCCCATAGCTTAGAAAATGTATTGCAAATTCACTTTTGCAAGAATACCCAATCACATCATGCTTTCACGTGATTGAATGATGGAAGCCAGCAGAGCTTCACTTCACTAAGCTAATGGAAAATTTCCTTGCAAAGTGAACAACCTTTATTAAATCAACCTCTATCTTCCAAATGTTGAGAGTACATAAGTCAAATTACAGAGCCAGCTGTAAATGAGAATGTAAGCAACCACAGGGGTCTGTTGTTTATCATATAAAAATAAAATTAAAATGAGGTCAGTCAGTTCATAAGACAGCAATTGTCAAATGTCTGATAGTTTCTGACCATTGATGATCAGATGGGTGAGGCTTATAATATACAAAATGATTTGTTGCTGTTCTCTAAATTGTGTATACCTGTCCTAAAATCCAAATGTATTTTTAAAAGTTCCTCTATAATATTGTGTTTTTCAGACAATAAATCCCCAGAAAAGATGCCTGATATTCCAGCGACGCTCCCTCACACCCCTCCAGATGGGGGATGGGGGTGGGTTGTTGTCTTTGCTTCATTTATTTCGATTGGATTTTCATATGCATTTCCCAAAGCCATTACAGTATTCTTCAAAGAAATCCAGGAGATATTCCACACTTCATACAGTGAAATTGCATGGATATCCTCCATAATGCTGGCAGTCATGTATGCTGGAGGTAAGTCACCAAGCATCATTATTCCGTGTGCTGCTTTTCCTGGATCATTGGACCTATCATTTGATTTTCTATAGCAGTTTATTGAAGTCATTCAGCTTTGAACAACAGGATGGTAATCCAGTAGTACAATACCAATATATGTCTTCTTAATGCCGTTTTTCTTAAACCTGTCCGCAGGTCTTACCAGCGATTAATATTTTGTTGATATTTACACGGCCAGCTGTGAAAAAATAAAAAAAACAAATCATTCTTTGTATGTGCAAGGTGACTTACAAAACACATACTGTTGGTTGCACAGTAATCTGATGTAGTTGATTCCATTTTCCTCTGTGAAATAGATGGTACTCAAAGTGTATTTCCAGTAAAAACATTTTAGTTTTGATAGAATAGCGAAGGGTTGGAAGAAACCTCTGTACCTCTAACTTCATGTGTCAATGGCAATGCTTAATATGAGTAAAAAATATTGACCCAGACCAGTAGTGTATTTAAGTTTTGTGCTACCCTAGGCCTGACTAAACTCATGCACCCCCTAATTTAAATATAATCCAACCCTTCCTGTCAAGGCTGCATCCCTTGCTGTTTAAGACCCACCTGAAAATTTGTGGAGTGGAGACACTAGATCTGAGGGCTCGGGGGGCAATGTATTCCCTGTATTTGCATAGATTTACTCTCACTTCCTGTTTGACTACGGGGCAGGAAGTGAAGGGAAATCTCTGCAATGGGACAGGGATGAT
Source organism: Rana temporaria (assembly GCF_905171775.1). Taxonomy (NCBI): domain Eukaryota; kingdom Metazoa; phylum Chordata; class Amphibia; order Anura; family Ranidae; genus Rana; species Rana temporaria. Next base: position 181,512,746 of record NC_053491.1, read on the forward strand.
AAAAAATAAACTGACAGGGGCTATTACCCTCCCTTACTCTATCCAAAATAAAAATAAAAGTGTTGCCTATAGTTCTACTTTAAGCACACATTTCTGATAATTTTATGGAGAGGACTAAGAAGATATTACCATGCCAATGGTGCAGCAGAAAAATTTAGCAAAGTGAGGAAAGTTTGTGGTCCAGGATGATAGGGCAGTCAAAATGCCGGGCACCCGCATACTGGAAGCAGTGCGGCCGCTTTATGTGGGCGCTAGACTGATTTGCCTAACAGTGTAAAGCCGGCAGGGACTCTTTTTGTGCTTCCCCCCTGCAAAGTGCTACCTTAGGCCTGGGCCTTGTCTGCCTAGGCCAGGATACATCGTTGACCCAGACACAGAAAGCAATAATAAACTGAGAGGTTTAAACCCCCCCAAAAAAAGTTCAGCTGCTTCCTGTGTCTCTATTTGAGAGATTTCCTCTGAATTCCATTTTTTTATATCTTATAAATATCCTTTAAAGTTTTTAGTAACATAGAGGGAATCCTGACTCCACTTAGCGCTTGTGTACCTTTTGCAATTATTTGTGGGTGGATAATTTCTATATTTTTTATGCTATTAAAGAAGATTCACAAATGAGTGACCAATCATTATTTAAATATCTCCTATTACAACATGCTATTAAAGCGCTGTTTGGTTCCTCTGCGTTAAGTCTCTCCTCTACCTCATTGGAACTACTAGTAAAATCAAGCTGACTGCAACAATCTATAATTGTAAACAAACCAAAGGTGCCAAGCCATCTCACTTACTGGCTTAAATTCATCTCAAATTTCACGAAGGAGGGGTAGGAAGAAGATATATGGGTTTGTTAATATTATACTGGAAGCACTACAGACAAACTTGTACATTTTAAATTCATGCATCAATGGCACTACACCCTTGAAAAACTATGATACATGAGACTTATGCCCTATACAGATTGTCCAATATGCCATGAAAACCAGCCAATACATTACACATGTTCTAGACATGGGTCCTTCTAAATAACCTACATTGGAGGTCTGCCTCATGGGCATTATTAAAGATTTCCTTCCACTCACACATGTATGCACGTTCTTTCAGCTAATCCTCTTTCAAGCCTGGTAGACTATTCTACTTACTGTTACTTGATAAAAAATCTCCAATTCTACAACTATTTAACCATATGAAACATGGAACAAAATACACAAATATCCACAACAGAAAACACAACACAAAAAATATAAAACATGGCATTTGTGGTTGGACATTCCCAACTTACAGGTGGCCGACATGTCATCTTTTAAGTAGCTTCACAGCCAAATGTGGATTCTGTTCATCTGTTTATACACTATATTGTCAAAAGTATTGGGACACCAACCTTTACACGCATATGAACTATAATGGCATCCCAGTCTTAGTCCATAGCATTCAATATGGAGTTGGCCCACCCTTTGCAGCTATAACAGCTTCAACTCTTTTGGGAAGGCTGTCCACAAGGTTTAGGAGTGTGTCTATGAGAATGTTTGACCATTCTTCCAGAAGTGCATTTGTGTTGTCAGAAAACTGATGTTGGACGAGAAGGCCTGGCTTGTAGTCTCCACTCTAATTCATCAGAAACTATGGGTCAAACATTCCCATAGACACACTCCTAAACCTTGTGGACAGTCTTTCCAGAAGAGTTGAAGCTGTTATAGCTGCAAAGGGTGGGTTCAACTCAATAGACAATCAGGGGAAAAGACAGTGCTGAACAACAGACATATGCAAAATCCTCAGGTATGAAGCAGAGACTCTTTATTTTATAAAAGGTGAAGGTAATCACCAAGGTTTACAGCAGTCTATAGATGGTCGGTCATGCAGAGACTTGGATAAGAAACTGGCAATACCTGGAGCCACATGGATGTCACAAGGGCTCAGGGAAAACTACACAGAGCTGTGGAGCAGAAAGTGCAGGAGCGCAGCTGGCAAGGGGCCCGACCAGAACTGTAGGGCCAGGGGTTCAATGGAAGGGGGGCCACAACTGTAGCCACAGGATCTGTAGGGGCCAGTGTCCAAGGGCTCAGACTGCGCCAGGCGCGCGGAAGTGATGAATAGATAAGGTGGGGAAAAAGTACATATGTAGGGTAGTATGAGTGTTAAATATATGTTTGTATATGTGTATGTACAGTATCAACTTCAGCTCCAGCGACGTACCTGTACACCGCTGGAGTTTGAGCTGTTATAACGGGATGTCTGCAGCTGCAGGCATCATCCTGGAAACTTTTTTTAGAGTCGGGGGTTGGTTCTCTTGTAAAAACAATCCTAATGGCTAACTAGCCGCTGGATTGAAAAAGCAATTCTCGTGACTAACTAGTCAATATATAGCTTTTGCAAGCAGTGGGAGAGGATGTCTCTCCCCTCCTGTCGCCTTTTACAGCTTTACCGGGATCATTCATACCATATTCATACCCCTTGACATTTTCTACATGATGTCATTTTACAACCAAATTTTTTTTATTTTATTGGGATTTTATGTAATAGACCAACATAAAGTGGCCTATAATTGTGAAGTGAAAGGAAAATGATAAATGGTTTTCCACATTTTTTACAAATAAATATGTGAAAAGTGTGGTGTGCATTTGTATTCAGCCCCCCTAAGTCAATACTTTGTAGAACCATCTTTTGCTGCAATTACAGCTGCAAGCCTTTTTGAGTATGTCTCTACTAATTAGGTGACTGAAAGCAAATGATTCCACTGGATTTTAGTTAGGCGTATCAGAGTAAAGGGGGCTGAATTTAATATTTATTTGCAAACAATGTTGAAAACCATTTATCACAGGGGTACTGAATAATCATGTAGGATGATGGGTATATTGGGTATATTTTTAATGTGTACACTGATGGGCATATTTTATGTTAAGGGGCACTCTGATGGGCACAACAAAAATCAGTGTGCCCCTTAACAAAATATGCCCATCAGTGTGCACATTAAAAATATAACATAAAAAAAGTGCCCACCAGTGTCACCTTAAACACATGCTCACTAATTAACACGTCACCTTGAATGCAGGAGGGGCGGAAGCTTCAAGATAACGAGAGCCCAGGACCGCGTATAGCAGGTGGATGGGGCGCGAACATGACGTCACGCCCCTACTCGCAAGGAGAGCCAGGAGTGGAACCGCGAGCAGCAGGGGGCGGGGCACGCACGTGACGCCCCTACTCACAAGGAGAGCAAGGAGAGCCAGGAGTGGACCCGGAATCGGGAGCAGCAGGGGGCGGGGCTCGCACGTGACATCACGCCCCTACTCGCGGTCCGTAAGTGTAAGCTGGTCAACTCCGATTCCTGCGGTGAGGAGCAGGGGGTGGGCGCACGTTCTCAGCGTCACTGGTTGCTGGAGAAACCTGTGGTCCCAGCAAACCAACTCTGACATACTGGCGGTCCGGGCAGAAGCTTCACTAGGGCTGGACTCGGACCGCGGGCCGCCATTTAGTGCCGGCTGATTTATCATTTTCCTTCCACTTCACAATTATGTGCCACTTTGTGTTGGTCTATCACATACTTCTGGGTCACCTTTCTCTGTTGCCAAGCAGCAGGGGGAATCTGAGTAGCAATAGGGAATTAGGGTGTTCCAAGGCACACCTGGCACACCCTGTGCATATGCTTGTAAAGTAATCCTCACTTGCATATTAAAAAATAAATAATATTATTTTCTAAATAAGAATGGTAGCAATGGCATAGCACTGCACAGAACAAATATCCTAAGTCCTGTATATAATGTAAATACTTGTCAGTCTTATCCTTGATTATTACAGTAATTGTACTTTCACTGATCTAGTTTACTTTGTTTGCAACATACATAACACTCCCCTGCATGGGAAATGCAGTTCATTACCTCAGAGTAATACACAATAAAACTAGTGAGAAAATAATTGCCAGTAACAAAGTGCTCGGATTTTGCAGACATGCTTCACTAACCTCATAATAAACTATGAATCAAACATATAATTTGTGTCATTGAACTTAAATAACCCCTGTTAACTAAATATCACATGCCCATGACCTTCAATGTAGTCTGAAAAGCTTGATTACAGCAGGGAAGGCAAAGGAATTTCAGCTTCTATGCACAACTTGTCAAAGAGCTCTTCATACGTTTTTTTTATTTTGTTTATGTCATTGAAAATAGAAAAATATAGCATATGCACAATATTTTCTACTTAATTAAAATGAATGTATTTTATTAAAAGAACGATTTTGTTCATATCATTCTTCATAAATAATTACAAACAGCTTCTGTTACACAGAATAAAATCTTTGGTTATCAGATCCCTTATTCCTAATCAAAAAGTTATTAATAGAAATAGAAACTGCTCCTTAAAATAAAAAATTTGGACCTATGGTGTTCTTTAATGCCCAGTACACACGATCGGACCTTTGTTCGACCAAATTCACATCAGAATTCCAACGGAATTCCATCGGAGGAAAAGAGAACATGTTCTCTATGTAAACTCCGATGGAATTCATCGGAGTTTCCAACAGGATTACTCCGATGGGGAATACACACGGTCGGAATTTCCGATGGAAAAAGTCCATCGTACCTTTTCCATCGGAAATTCCGATCGCGTGTACGGGGCATTACTCTCATGTTAGATTCAGGGTGACCTCCCCAGCCTTAACATTTAACTGCTTCACTTCACTCACTTCTTGACAACATGTTTTTTTAATCTGTTTATATAACAAAAGTACTTGTGACTGTCAGTGTCACAGTTTTTATATTAGGAAACATATTTATGCTCAGATACTATATTTTCAAATATGAACATATGTTCACTTTACTTTTTTTATGTACTACTGCTTGGATGTAATAAACAGCGTTAAAAAAGATTATTATTATTTATGAACTCTTTCAATGATGGAGCACCCTGAATATTTGACTTATGAAAGTCAGTCTTTGCATATACAGTACTTTCAAATGTGACCCTGCTTGGATGTTGTGATTAGTCACTGTGGGCCCATCCACATCATTGCAGTGTGAATGGTTGGTCTAATGCTCCAAAAAGAGGTATGTGTACCTATTCTGGCAGCATACTAAACTGTAATATACATCTGTTGGCAAGGTGTGTCGGGGTACCATTCAAAATGAGTGACACTGCATCACACCAATGCATGTAACTTGCATTGTTGCAACACAATAATGTGAATGGGTTTTCAGTGCTGCGTTGTGGAGTAAGACATAAGATGTGCCCACATACCTTGGAGAGCAGAATGTTTTCGGGCGATCCAGCAGATAAAGGTGTTTCCAGTAACACTGCCAGTAATCTCTCATACCATAGGTATATATATTTATTTTGAGTATACGTTCTCTTCGAGTCACCAACAATTTTGCACAGAGCAGCCTATAGGCTTTTAGGGATTCAGACCTCTCAATACTGCTTTGTAACTGGCTGCTACAGATCATTTAGAAGTTTTGCCCCAGAGCATTTTATACATACAGCCCTTGGTGAGGTAAGTTGAGTTAGCAGCTCATACCCACTCAAACAGAGTTGTGTTTTTATGATTTTATTTTCCGTTTATATGCAATCTGTATCTTGTATTTATACATTTAATGCTTGGTGAAGGTTTTCAAGAGAACTATGGATATTAGAGAGCATAGCGGAGGTCGATTTCCTTTGGACTCACTTGGATATATTTACTAAGAGAGTAGAGACTGTTCTCTTTTAGACGCACAATCTCATTTGAAAAACATAGCAGGACTAAATGAGGGGAAGAGGAAAGAGGTAGATGAGTCTGTGCTGTGGCTGTGTGATTTTAAAGGCCCGTGACGTCATTACGCAGGCAACCAAAACTGGAAGTGAGGTGTTTTCTATGGATAGCAATGAGGTATCTTTGTCTTTAGGGGGCATCTTAACACATACCTTGATATTTGTTTTTTTCATGTGTAGAGTCCTGCTGATCATCCTATGTTAACAGAAACCCTCTCAGAGTCACTAATACAGTACATTGACATAGGCTTACCCTTTGCCTCTACATGTCTGGGTCTGAGTTTAGGGCGGATCACTCACATGTGATGGCAGCATGAGAGATTACATGTGAGCTGGTGTGATTTAGCTACGAGAGTTGGCAGCCTCTTATTGGTTTCAATGGGGCTGCTTACTCACAGCTCAGCAAAAATAGTTTTTCACCCTTTTTTGCCCAAACTACACCCCTTCCAAAAAAAACTTTATAAACAAAAATGGTTAAAGAAATTTTTGCCTTAGCAGCTCAATGTTCAAAATGAAGTTTCCACTTCATTGAAATCAATTATTTTGCTGCCAAATCACTTTTACCTTAATCACTACCCTCATCCCTTGCCGTAGCTCAAAGGCAGTTTTGGATTCCGCTGTTGCAGACATAGCAGAACCCTTTTTTTTCTGAAATGCCAGCATATCATATTGATAAAAATAAAATATTCAATATCAAACAAGCATTAAATGACTTTCCTGTAGGCCTTACCAAAAACCAGCAGACGTAATTGTGAACGTTACAGACTTTATTACGTGGCTCGCTAATCTTTATTTATCTAGGAAAAAAAGAAAAGTAAACAGCTAAAGCAAACAAAAAGAACAAAGTCTAATTTTTCTTTCTCATGAATTCTACACAACAAGGCCATACATTTATACGGCATAAAGTCAAAGATAAGGTACAATACACTTTTTACTTGCCAGTACTTTTTGTAACTATTGCAGACAAAACAGCGAAGAACAGAGTAACATGAATTAATTTTAAGTGTTACAAGGCCCTTTGTTCTGAAAAAAAAAATGCTGTTACAGTGAATGCATATACTATTCAATGAATTGTTAGTTTGAAATAGCAACATAATTTTACAACAAAATACTAAACTAGTGTCTGCCATAAACACAATTAAACACATTGATAAAACTTGGCGGTGTTGTAAAAATCTGGAGTATTAAATAGACCAATAAGATTAAAATAAGCTGCGCTGCATAATTATCTAGGGCCTGATTCTCAAAAGAACTGCTGTTCAGTCTGTGCCTAACTTTGGAAACGATTCTCAAAAGGCTTTTTCCAAAGTTAGGCAGAAAATCTGACATGTGTAAGACACTTACACGGTCAGATCTTAGGATGCAGTACCGCATCCGCCACTGGGGGCATTTCTCATTGAAATGCAGCTTTGCGTATGCAAATGAGGACTTAAGCAGATTCTCAAAGCATTTCATCATTGTGATTTCTGCGTAAGTTCCGAATTTGCCTGCGCAAAACTAGGGCTGGTTTTACAATGTGGAAAGTTAGTCACACCTTGTAAAGGCCCATTCAAGCGACGGCATTTGGTATGCATTCCTGAGGGAGAACTCCACGGCAATTTTTAAATTCAAAACCGGCATGGGTTCCCCCCCCCAGGAGCATACCAGGCCCTTAGGTCTGGTATGGGTTGTAAGGAGACCCCTCCTACGCCGAAAAATCGACGTAGGGGGTCCCCCTACAATCCATACCAGACCCGTATCCAAAGCACGCTACCCGGCCGGTCAGGAAGGGAGTGGGGACGAGCGAGCGCCCCCCCCCCTCCTGAGCCGTGCCAGGCCGCATGCCCTCAACATGGGGGGGTTGGGTGCTCTGGGGCAGGGGGGCGCACTGCGGGCCCCCCCACCCCAGAGCACACTGTCCCCATGTTGATGAGGACAGGACCTCTTCCCGACAACCCTTGCCGTTGGTTGTCGGGGTCTGCGGGCGGGGGCTTATCGGAATCTGGGAGTCCCCTTTAATAAGGGGGCCCCCAGATACCGGCCCCCCACACTAAGTGAATGGATATGGGGTACATCGTACCCCTATCCATTCACCTGGAGGCAAAAAGTAAAAGTTAGTAAACACACAACACAAGGGTTTTTAAAATAATTTATTATTCTGCTCCGGATGCCCCCCCTGTCTTCTTTATTAGCTCTATTACCAGGGGGGGCTTCTTCTTCCACTCTCCGGGGGTCTTCTCTGCTCTCCGGGGGGGGTTTCTTCTTCCGCTCTCCGGGGGGGGCTTCTCCGCTCTCCGGGGGTCTTCTTCTATCTTCTCCCCTCTTCCGCTGTTGACTCGGCGAACCCCGGTTCTTCTGCAGATGTCCGGTGTCTTCTTCTTCAGCACTGGCTGCCTGCAATCTTTGTGTGTTAGCTCAATTTCTAACAGGCAGCCGGCGCGGTCTTCTGTGACATCGGGTTCTTCTCTTCTGTTCTTCTCCCCTCTTCCGATGTTGCCTCGTCGCCTATTGTCGCTGTAATGATGGAAGCGCGCCTTGCATCCCATTTATATAGGCATCACCGTCCCATCATGCTCCGGCAGGTACCCACGTGGTGGGTGCCTACCCACGTGCACCCACCACGTGGGTACCTACCGGAGCATGATGGGACGGTGATGCCTATATAAATGGGATGCAAGGCGCGCTTCCATCATTACAGCGACAAGAGGCGACGAGGCAACATCGGAAGAGGGGAGAAGAACAGAAGAGAAGAACCTGACGTCACAGAAGACCGCGCCGGCTGCCTGTTACTAATTGAGCTAACACACAAAGATAGCAGGCAGCCAGCGCTGAAGAAGAAGGCACCGGACATCTGCAGAAGAACCGGGGTTCGCCGAGTGAACAGCGGAAGAGGGGAGAAGATGGAAGAAGACCCCCGGAGAGCGAAGAAGCCCCCCCCCCGGAGAGCGGAAGAAGAAACCCCCCCCGGAGAGTGGAAGAAGACCCCCGGAGAGTGGAAGAAGAAGCCCCCCCTGGTAATAGAGCTAATAAAGAAGACAGGGGGGGCATCCGGAGCAGAATAATAAATTATTTTAAAAACCCTTGTGTTGTGTGTTTACTAACTTTTACTTTTTGCCTCCAGGTGAATGGATAGGGGTACGATGTACCCCATATCCATTCACTTAGGGTGGGGGGCCGGTATCTGGGGGCCCCCTTATTAAAGGGGACTCCCAGATTCCGATAAGCCCCCGCCCGCAGACCCCGACAACCAACGGCAAGGGTTGTCGGGAAGAGGTCCTGTCCTCATCAACATGGGGACAGGGTGCTCTGGGGTGGGGGGGCCCGCAGTGCGCCCCCCTGCCCCAGAGCACCCAACCCCCCCATGTTGAGGGCATGCGGCCTGGCACGGCTCAGGAGGGGGGGGGGCGCTCGCTCGTCCCCACTCCCTTCCTGACCGGCCGGGTAGCGTGCTTTGGATACGGGTCTGGTATGGATTGTAGGGGGACCCCCTACGTCGATTTTTCGGCATGGGGGGGTCTCCTTACAACCCATACCAGACCTAAGGACCTGGTATGCTCCTGGGGGGGGAACCCATGCCGGTTTTTTCTTTGAAAATTGGCATGGAGTTCTCCCTCTCAGGAATGCATGCTGAGCGACGCTGTCATTTTTTTTTATAATTATTTGTTTTCCCGGCGCGTCTTTTTTTTTTCACCCGTCGCAACTTTAGTGTCCCGTCGAAATTCTCAAAGCCGCCCGGCGTTAATTACGTTCGCGCGCTGCACGTCGGGAAAATGATGTCACACGCATGCGCAGTACGGCCGGCGCGGGAGCGCGCCTCATTTAAATTTTAAACGCCCCCAGGAGAGGAGGACCGCCTTGCGACGGCGGCACTTAAGTTACACGGCCTGAAATTTCTAGGTAAGTGCTTTGAAGATCGGGCACTTAGGTAGAGATTTTAAGTCAGTGTAACTTAACTGCTGAAAGTTAAGTTAGGCAGCTTTTTTGAGAATTTGGCCCACACTGTTCAATTATATTAATAATAAAAACAAACAAATTGCTCAAACACCATTCATGTGCACAAAATCACCTGTGCAAACATAAAACTGTGACCTTATTTGTTCATAAATTAAAGTGAATAGCAATAGTCCATAAGGAATAGTCCATAAGGAATCCAAATTCCCATAAGGTTCCAAAAGAATTTCTAAAGTCACAGTGCCAAACAGGTCCAAAGGAAACCGTGCCAGAAAGCAGGATAGATGAAAGAACCTCCACCTCTTATCTCTTATCTGCTTACCGACTCAAGTTGATCTCTGGAATGAGATCGCATGCGTATGTGGCTAGCAGCCCCACTTGAAATTTCCTGGGAACTCTTATTCGATGTTCACATGTATGTTCCACCTTTGTGTGCTCAATCAAGTCTCCCCAAAGTGGATGGCCCAAAAAAGGAAAATGCTGACATAGTGTAATATCGTCAAGTAATTTATTAAATAAAAACAGATTGCACTCACATTTGGTAGAATAAAAAAGTGCGTGTAGTAATGCTGTAGCCGGCCGGCTCTCACTATCCGCCCATCCTTCGGATAGCAGCGAGGTATACTGTGGTGACGTCAGCACGCCGCTCCTCCCTACGCCGTTTTGTCAAATCGCTGACTTCTTCCAGGGGCAGGAGCGGCGTGCTGACTCACCACTTCTTATTCATTTACAACACCCAGGACCGCCCAGCTCTGAGATCTAGGAATCCAGGGCGTGTGTTCACCATCTTGGAATGGGGATCCCTGCCAATAGTGATATAAATTACATATTGGAATTCAAAAATATGGTTAAAAATAAATCTTTGTCTGTCGGCACACAAGGCACTCGAACATCCAGCAAAAAGATCCATACATTTATAGACTACGGATCCCAATGCTGGCGATCCGGGCGATATCTCGCCCGACAGAACATCAGTGACAGTTCTCACATCTGATTGGTAGAATGTCACACACTAATACATTTAATAATAATTGAATAAAATCAAATAAGGTAAATTAAAATAAAATTAAGCCAATATGCATCAGTGTGTAGCCAATAGGCAACTTACCATTAAGGGTTGACATGGTGCTAATATATAAAATGAATGTTAAAATGATTTATATGGCTTAAAATTGGTTATGACTAATATAGCATTAAATAGGAAACTGCATAATATTTTAGTGCGCGTGGTTGACAATACGCTGCACAAAGTGGCAGAATATGCAGTATTTGACTATGCAATGCCATATAAAGTTCATACAAATATTCTATTTGGTTTACCCATGAGGGCAAAGGAACAGTTATACATACAAAAAGGATTAGAAAAATATGTAAATATAATGGGCAATTGAAGTATTGGACCTTGGTGTGTACCCTTCCCATACGAAGATGGAGAAGATAAAAAGGGGTATTGTTTATAATCCCAATGGCATTCTAATTCTAAGGGAGAGAACAGCAAGTATTATGGAGCCCGGATTTGCCCGGATCTCAAAGCTGGTTTACAAATATAACCATGTGCATGTAAATCTCATAAACCAGTTAGCTGATCTATCCATTGTCAATAAAAGCGTTCACATCAGTGTCCACATTTAACCCGTATGGGGTATAAGTACGTACCCGGTATATCCAAGCCATTTCTAGTCTGGATAATTCCCTGACCAGAAGACTTTCTCTCCAATGGTGGTCGAATTTATCGATCCCCAGGAAAATTGTACCTGCCGGGTTACGGTCATGGCACTGGTCATAGTGGTTAGACACTGAGGCCCCATACACACCATAGAATCTATCCGCAGATAAATCCCATCAAATGGGTTTCTGCGGATAGATTCTATGGTGTGTACACTCCGTCGGATATTTATCCGCAGATAAATCTCCCCTGGGATGGATTTCCAGCAGATGGATATTTGCTGACATGCTCAACAAATCCATCTGCTGGAATCCATTCCAACGGATGGATCCGCTCGTCTGTACAGACTTACCGGATCCATCCGTCCAAAGGGGTTCCCCGCACGCGTCGTAATGATTTGACGCATGCGTGGAATTCCTTATATGACAGCGTCGCGCCCGTCGCCGCGTCATAATAGCGGCGACGGCGCGACACGTCATCGGCAGAGGATTTCAGCGGGGATTTCAATGCGATGGTGTGTACACGCCATCGCATAGAAATCTTCTGAAATCCTCGAGAGGATTTATTCGCGGATACGGTCCGCTGGACCGTATCTGCGGATAAATCCTCTCGTGTGTATGGGGCCTGAGTGTTGGGGAAAAACAGATTTGATGTTAGCAATGTGTTTGCCTAATCTCACTTGCATTGATCGCTTGGTTCTACTTATACATTGAAGTCCGCACAGACATTGTAATAAGCAGACGATACCAGTTGAACTACAAGTGATGAAGGGCTCAATCTTATGTTCTTTAGAGGTACTGTTTGAAAAGAATGATATTGTCTTTTTAGATTTGCTCTTATTTAGCGTACACACTTGGCATCTACGGCATTGGTGGTAACCTGTAATGCCTCGTTGAAAGAAAGATACCTTCTTCGTGGAAGGGTCCACAACATTGGGTGCTAGTTTGTCCCTTAGAGAGGGTACACCTCTAAAGACCGCCTGTGGATTGGTTGGTAGGAAAGTTTTAATAATCCTATCGTTTCCTAACAGGTGCCAATGTTTTTTGATTCGTTTTCTAATCGCAAAATGTTGGGTAGAATACGTTGTAATAAATGGTACCATGGGTCTATCCTGACAAGACTAAGGCCCCATACACACGAGAGGATTTATCTGCAGATACGGTCCAGCGGACCGTATCCGCGGATAAATCCTCTCGAGGATTTCAGAAGATTTCAATGCGATGGCGTGTACACACCATCGCATTGAAATCCGCGCTGAAATCCTCTGCCGATGACGTGTCGCGCCGTCGCCGCTATTATGACGCGGCGACGGGCGTGACGCTGTCATATAAGGAATTCCACGCATGCGTCAAATCATTACGACGCGTGCGGGGAATCCCTTTGGACGGATGGATCCGGTAAGTCTGTACAGACGAGCGGATCCATCCGTTGGAATGGATTCCAGCAGATGGATTTGTTGAGCATGTCAGCAAATATCCATCTGCTGGAAATCCATCCCAGGGGAGATTTCTCTGCGGATAAATATCCGTTGGCGTGTACACACCATAGGATCTATCCGCAGAAACCCATTTGATGGGATTTATCTGCGGATAGATTCTATGGTGTGTATGGGGCCTTAGAGCTAGAATCCAACAATTGTAGTCTATCTATTTCAGCTACTTCCTTGAGAGTGGTCTCCAATGTTCCAGGGTCGTATCCTTTCTCTAACAATTTTTTTTTTAATGTACCTGCTTGTATTCCATAACCTTCTAAAGTGGTACAATTTCTTCTCATTCTCACGAATTGGCTTTTTGGAACAGATTTTAGCCAGTTGTCATGGTGGCAGCTTCCCACAGGAATAAATGAGTTCCGATCAGTTTTTTTAAAGTACGTCTTTGTTTTGAAAGTGCCATTCTCTAGGAGATCTAGGAAATTGATTGATTCCTGACTCGCTTTGTATACTAAGCGGTTCCCCCTATCATTGTTATTAAGAAGGGAAATACATTGTTCTAGTTGGGGTTTAGTGCCAGTCCATAGGAAGAGGACATCGTCAATGTACCTGGCCCACATGGTTATATGGGGGCTCCGGTCACTATAGACGACATCCTCTTCCCACTTGGCCATAAACAAATTGGCCAAGCTAGGTGCATATTTGGCAGGCATGGCAACTCCACGTATTTGCCGGTAATAGTTGTGGTTGAACCAAAAATAGTTGTGACCTGCCGCATATTAGAGAAGCTCCATTATATAATCTTTCTGTGATTGAGGTAGATTCGAAAGAAGGTCAAGGTAATAATTGACAGCCGAAATCCCCAGATGGTGTGGGATAATCGTATATAATGAACTAACATCAGCTGTCACCAACCACATGTTCTCCTCTGGTTTGATCTGTGAAAGCATATTAATGACTTGTTTTGTGTCCTTCAAATATGATGGCATTTTTTGAACAAGAGGTTGAAGGAAGTGGTCTATGTATTTACCCACCCTGGACGTTATTGAGTCAATGCCGCTCACTATCGGACGTCCAGGGGGGCATGTGAGGCTCTTGTGTATTTTAGGAAGACAATATAACACCGGAACTCTCGGTGCCCTCGGAACCAAAAACGATTGCTCCTTTTCATTTAGGATCCCATGATCAGAGCCTTTCTTGACTAGTGTCTCCAAGGTACTTTTATATTGGATGACAGGGTTCCCCAACAAAGGGGTATAAGTATCATGGTCATCCACTATCTTCTTCATTTCGTTGATGTACATAATTCGATCCATAACCACTACCCCCCCCCTTATCTGCTTGACGTATTACCAAGTCCTTATTTGTACACAAAGAGTCTAGTCCCTTTTCTAAATTTTGGTCCATTTTATGGTTAGAGACTTTAATAGTCTCCAAATCTCTTAACACCACATCCCTAAATACTCTCAGAGAGGGAGCCAACATTCCAGGGGGATTCCATGTTGAGGCATTGGCAAGTCCTGTATGTTGAGGGGTATGTTGAGCTATAGTCCTCTCAGAATTAGGCAAACCTGCAAAATAACGTTTGATGTTTACCCTACGTACATATTGATGAATATCCATGTATGTTTGAAACTTGTTACGTTTCTTTGGTGGGGCGAATTTAAGTCCTTTGTTTAACAGAGTAAATTCCGGTTGGGTCAGAACATCAGAGTTAAAATTGTAGATACCATCTCCACTCATACTCTCGGTTTCTTTAGATTTTGTTCTCCTCCCCCCTCTGCTCCCTCTTTGCTTTCTACCAGTCTTTTTGTTCCTTGGCTGGGTCTGGAAAAACCCCAATGTTCTCCCGGATTGTTTTCATATTGGCCAGGAGGAACGTCTCTTGATGTACCCAACCTATACAACTCTTGGATTTGACTAGCCCTCTCATAGTCATTATGTCCATGGTTGCTCGGTCCCTCCCTATCCCTCAGGGGAAAGAAGCAATTCCTCGTATCATTTTCGCTATCATAATCATAGTCATCCCTTCCTCTTTCCGAATAATGCCGGGTGTCATGATGGGATCTATCTTCTGTGTAAGAACCATAGTGTTGACCTTTATCATTTCCTCTCCCTGGGCCCCTCTCCCTTCTTGGAGAGTCTTTGTAGTGTGGATATTGGCCCTGATTATAGGGGCCGTTCATGCGATCTTGGTTTCCCCCATGTTTCCACTGAGATGATTTATTCCATCCCGAGTTTCTCACTTGTTGATAATTTTTGGAAGGGCCTGATGCCCTATTCGGTGATTAATGGGATGCCCTTATTCCCTTTTTTCCTTGTTTGTTGCCATGTTGATTATTCTTAGGGGTTTTTGCCTGTTCGTTCCTCACCAATATGAAAATATGAAAACAATCCGGGAGAACATTGGGGTTTTCCCAGACCCAGCCAAGGAACAAAAAGACCGGTAGAAAGCAAAGAGGGAGCAGAGGGGGAGGAGAACAGAATCTAAAGAAACCGAGAGTATGAGTGGAGATGGTATCTACAATCTTAGCTCTCATGTTCTGACCCAACCGAAATTTACTCTGTTAAACAAATGACTTAAATTCGCCCCACCAAAGAAACTTAACAAGTTTCAAACATACATGTTCACATACATATTCATCAATATGTACATAGGGTAAACATCAAACGTTATTTTGCAGGTTTGCCCAATTCTGAGAGGACTATAGCTCAACATACCCCTCAACATACAGGACTTGCCAATGCCTCAACATGGAATCCCCTGGAATGTTGGCTCCCTCTCTGAGAGTATTTAGGGATGTGGTGTTAAGAGATTTGGAGACTATCAAAGTCTCTAACCATAAAATGGACCAAAATTTTGAAAAGGGACTTGACTCTTTGTGTACAAATAAGGACTTGGTAATACGTCCAGCAGATAAGGGGGGATAGTAGTTATGGATCGAATTATGTACATCAACGAAATGAAGAAGATAGTGGATGACCATGATACTTATACTCCTTTGTTGGGGAACCCTGTCATCCAATATAAGAGTACCTTGGAGACACTAGTCAAGAAAGGCTCTGATCATGGGATCCTAAATGAAAAGGAGCAATCGTTTTTGGTTCCGAGGGCAAAAAATTCCATCATATTTGAAGGACACAAAACAAAACAAGTCATTAATATGCTTTCACAGATCAAACCAGAGGAGAACATGTGGTTGGTGACAGCTGATGTTAGTTCATTATATACGATTATCCCACACCATCTGGGGATTTCGGCTGTCAATTATTACCTTGACCTTCTTTCGAATCTACCTCAATCACAGAAAGATTATATAATGGAGCTTCTCTAATA
Organism: Rana temporaria; assembly: GCF_905171775.1. Taxonomy (NCBI): domain Eukaryota; kingdom Metazoa; phylum Chordata; class Amphibia; order Anura; family Ranidae; genus Rana; species Rana temporaria. The sequence continues at coordinate 181,528,841 of NC_053491.1, forward strand.
TGCGGCAGGTCACAACTATTTTTGGTTCAACCACAACTATTACCGGCAAATACGTGGAGTTGCCATGGGTGCCAAATATGCACCTAGCTTGGCCAATTTGTTCATGGCCAAGTGGGAGGAGGACGTCGTCTATAGTGACCGGAGCCCCCATATAACCATGTGGGCCAGGTACATTGACGATGTCCTCTTCCTATGGACTGGCACTAAACCCCAACTAGAACAATGTATTTCCCTTCTTAATAACAATGATAGGGGGAACCGCTTAGTATACAAAGCGAGTCAGGAATCAATCAATTTCCTAGATCTCCTAGAGAATGGCACTTTCAAAACAAAGACGTACTTTAAAAAAACTGATCGGAACTCATTTATTCCTGTGGGAAGCTGCCACCATGACAACTGGCTAAAATCTGTTCCAAAAAGCCAATTTGTGAGAATGAGAAGAAATTGTACCACTTTAGAAGATTATGGAATACAAGCAGGTACATTTAAAAATAGATTGTTAGAGAAAGGATATGACCCTGGAACATTGGAGACCACTCTCAAGGAAGTAGCTGAAATAGATAGACTACAATAGTTGGATTCTAGCTCTAAGTCTTGTCGGGATAGACCCATGGTACCATTTATTACAACGTATTCTACCCAACATTTTCCGATTAGAAAACGAATCAATAAACATTAGCACCTGTTAGGAAATGATAGGATTATTAAAACTTTCCTACCAACCAATCCACATGTGGTCTTTAGAGGTGTACCCTCTCTAAGGGACAAAATAGCACCCAATGTTGTGGACCCTCCCACAAAGAAGGTATCTTTCTTTCAACAAGGTATTACAGGTTACCACCAATGCCGTAGATGCCAAGTGTGTACGCTAAATAAGAGCAAATCTAAAAAGACCATATCATTCTTTTCAAACAGTACCTCTAAAGAACATAAGATTGAGCCCTTCATCACTTGTAGTTCAACTGGTATCGTCTACTTATTACAATGTCTGTGCGGACTTCAATATATAGGTAGAACCAAACGATCAATGCAAGTGAGATTAGGCGAACACATTGATAACATTAAATCTGGTTTTCCCCAACACTCAGTGTCTAACCACTATAACCAGTGCCATGACCGTAACCCGGCAGGTACGCTTTTCCTGGGGATCGATAAATTCGACCCCCATTGGAGAGGAAGTTCTCTGGTCAGGGAATTATCCAGACTAGAAATGGCTTGGATATACCGGGTACGTACTTATACCCCATACGGGTTAAATGTGGACACTGATGTGAACGCTTTTATTGACAATGGATAGATCAGCTAACTGGTTTTTGAGATTTACATGAACATGGTTATCATAGACTTAGTTTATATTTGTAAACCAGCTTTGAGATCCGGGCAAATCCGGGCTCCATAATACTTGCTGTTCTCTCCCTTAGAATTCATTATTGCCATTGGGATTATAAACAATACCCCTTTTTATCTTCTCCATCTTCGTATGGGAAGGGTACACACCAAGGTCCAATACTTCAATTGCCCATTATATTTACATATTTTTCTAATCCTTTTTGTATGTATAACTGTTAATTTGACCTCATGGGTAAACCAAATAGAATATTTGTATGAACGTTATATAGCATTGCATAGTTAAATACTGCATATTCTGCCACTTTGTGCAGCGTATTGTCAACCATGCGCACTAAAATATTATGCAGTTTTCTATTTAATGCTATATTAGTCATAACCAATTTTAAGCCAAATAAATCATTTTAACATTAATTTTATATATTAGCACCATGTCAACCCTTAATGGCAAGTTGCCTATTGGCTACACACTGATGCATATTGGCTTAATTTTATTTTAATTTTCCTTATTTGATTTTATTCAATTATTATTAAATGTATTAGTGTGTGACATTCTACCAATCAGACGTGAGAACTGTCACTGATATTCTGTCGGGCGAGATATCCCCCTGATCACCAGCATTGGGATCCGTAGTCTATAAATGTATGGATCTTTTTGCTGGATGTTCGAGTGCCTTGTGTGCCGACAGACAAAGATTTATTTTTAACCATATTTTTGAATTCCAATATGTAATTTATATCACTATTGGCAGGGATCCCCATTCCAAGATGGTGAACACACGCCCTGGATTCCTATATCTCAGAGCTGGGCGGTCCTGGGTGTTGTAAATGAATAAGAAGTGGTGAGTCAGCGCGCCGCTCCTGCCCCTGGAAGAAGTCAGCGATTTGACGAAACGGCGTAGGGAGAAGCGGCGTGCTGACATCACCACAGTATACCTCGCTGCTATCCGGAAGGACGGGCGGATAGTGAGAGCCGGCCGGCTACAGCATTTTCCTTTTTTGGGCCATCCATTTTGGGGAGACTTGCTTGAGCACACAAAGGTGGAACATACATGTGAACATCGAATAAGAGTTCCCAGGAAATTTCAAGTGGGGCTGCTAGCCACATACGCATGCGATCTCATTCCAGAGATCATCTTGAGTCGGTAAGCAGATAAGAGATGAGAGGTGGAGGTTCTTTCATCTATCCTGCTTTCTGGCACGGTTTCCTTTGGACCTGTTTGGCACTGTCACTTTAGAAATTCTTTTGGAACCTTATGGGAATTTGGATTTCTTATGGACTATTCCTTATGGACTATTGCTATTCACTTTAATTTATGAACAATTAAGGTCACGGTTTTATGTTTGCACAGGTGATTTTGTGCACATAAATGGTGTTTGAGCAATTTGTTTGTTTTTATTATTAATATAATTGAACAGTAGATAATTATGCAGCGCAGCTTATTTTAATCTTATTGTTCACTAATGTTTGTATCTGACATTTTTGCTGCAGCAGCATTTTTATAATAATTTTTGCACAATTTAATATTACAGTTTTATTTTATTCATACATTGAGACCTGCGCAGTATACCCCCACATTTGTATAATAAATAGACCAGCCTTCATGTGTGTGTTAGGAGTTCTGAAATGATTATACATGCCAACAGTTTCTCTAGGCTATACTGTACATATTCAAGATGTCGGATGATGGTACCCCTTTACTATACAGAGATCTAACCATCTCAGGCCTATATTTACCTATATTCAAGTAGGTGGATTCAGAAAGACTTAGGCCGGCGTATCAGTAGATACGCCGGCCTAAGTCTGAATTTGCGCCGGTGCTAATTTAAGTGTATTCTGGAAACCAGATACGCTTAAATTAGGCTCAGATACGAGCGGCGTAAGTGTCTTACACCGTCGTATCCTAAAGTGTAGTTTTTAGGCTGACCGCTAGGTGGCCCTTCCATTGCGGTCGGCATAGAATATGTAAATCACTAGATACGCCTATTCACGAACGTACGCCCGGCCGACGCAGTACAGATACGCCATTTACGTAACGCATTATCAGGCCTAAAGTTATTCCATCAAATAGCTGGAATAGTATTGTTAAGTATGGCCGTAGTTCCCGCGTCGAAATTCGAAAATTCAGAAAATTTTACGTTGTTTGCGTAAGTCGTCCGTGAATAGGGATTTACGTCATTTACGTCCACGTCGAAACCAATAGGACCGTGCGGCGTACTTTGCCGCAATGCACACTGGGATATGTACAGGGACGGCGCATGCGCCGTTCGTAAAATACGTCAATCACGCAAGGTCACCCCCCATTACCATAAAACACGCCCCCTCAGCTAAATTTGAATTAGGCGCCATTACACCCACCCGATTTACGCTATGCCGCCGTAACTTAGCAGGCAAGTACTTTGTGAATCATGTACTTGCCTCGCTAACTTACGGCGGCGTAGTGTAAACACGATACACTACGCCGCCGCAACGATACGCCTGCCTACCTGAATCTAGCTATAGATGTAGACCAGTGGTTGAATATGACATTTTCAACCAGCTGTCATACATTGCAACAACTACTACAGAGACCAAAAGTTAGGGCTGTGGTCATAAAAAAGTGATGTCCCATCTAAAAGTACAGATGAGGGAAATATGTAAGTTCAATTGTGTTAAATTCTATGAATCGGTACATTACTTTACCAAAATCCTATAAAATAGACACACTTGTATCTCACTCAAAAAACTACAATGTATGCAGGTACTGGAAATGATGAGATCTGGGGACAAAATTATTTATCTTAAAAATATCACTTTTAATACATCAATATATTATAAATACGTGTTCAGTTGAATAATTGAAAGATATCCTTATCCTACAACAACGTTCAAAATTGTTCACATAATAAAGGTATCAACATTCGTATCCACAAATTGCCCCAATTATTTAAAATTCAGCTAAGGTCACAATCATATTTCTGCTTTCAGATAGTTCACTTATCATAATGTTTTGGAAAACTCTCAGCATAATATTGATGTCAATGTGATCAAGTTCCCTGGTTATCTTGCAAAAAAATTTGGATATATCCCGTTGATACTTAGCAGGTACTGCTTTATCCAATATACTGGACAATGGAGTTCAGTAAAGCAACAAAGTGGTTTAGTGGTAACACCTCTGATTCACAACACTTGGGTCCTTAGTTTGAATCACCGTTAGGACCTTATCTGCATGGAATTTAAAATGTCACCTTTTTTGCCAAATGGTAAAAATTGAACATGCACAAAAATGTAAATATCTGGAGGTTTTCATTTTTCACATACAGCTTACAGAGTTTGTAAAAGACCACCCCAAACCATATATTTTTTGAAAGCACATGGCCTGTAGAATAAAAGGAAGGTTCTACAAATGTTTAGGCTCCGCAATGTTTGCCGAAATGTTTATCAAAACAATATTTTCGCTAACGATACACTAAAATCATCATTTGCAGATTAAACAACAACACATTTTACAAAATTCCTGCTAAATTCCTACTACACATACAATCTTAATCTGTGTTGAGTTTATAAATAACAAATATTTGCAGATTTTAAATTGTGCCTTTTTGCGAAACTGTGAAAATCGAACATACCCAAATATTTTAATATACAAATTTCTCCCAAAAAACTGGAGGTTTTCCTTTTTTACCTAACATCTTTTAGAGTTTTTAAAAGACCCCTAAACCATATATTTTTGAAAGCACATGACATGTAGAATAAAAGAAATGTGCTTTAAACATTTGCGCAAATATCACAGGGACTTAAAAATCATGTGATATTTGCGCAAATGTTTATCAAACTAATATTTTTTTCGAAAAATACACGAAAACATTCCTACTAAATACAAAAGATTAACCTGTGTTGAGTTAATAAATAACTAACATTTGTACATTTTAAATTGAATCTTTTTGAAAATTTTTGAAAATGTAACACACAAAAATGTAAACTTTCAAATTTCTCTACAAATATGGAGGTTTTCATTTTTCACTTACAGTTTTCAGAGTTTGTAAAAGACCCCTCGAACAATATATTTTCTGAAAGCACATGGCCTGTAGAATAAAAAGAAAGTGCTACTGATTTTTAAGGCCCTGCGATATTTGTGCAAATGTTTTTGAAAACAATATTTTTGCAAAAAATACACTAAAATCATTAATAGATACAAACACAGCCCGTTTTATAAAATTGCTGCTAAATTCCTACTAAATATAAAAGCATAACCTGTATGGAGTTAAAAAAAACAAATATTTGTCAATTTTAAATCGAAATGGTGAAAATAGAACGCACGCATACATTTCTCTAAAGCTCTGGAGGTTTTCATTTTTCACTTACCGCTTTCAGATTTTGTAAAAGACCCCCCTAAACCATACATTTTCACACGACCAGTAGAAAAAAAAGAATGTGCTACTGATTTTTTTAGCCCCACTATAGTTGCTCAAATGTTTATCAAATCGCTATTTGATAAACAGGGTGAGTTCAGGGACATGCACCCACATGGATGTCAAGTTGGCAGTAGTGGCTATCTCAATGCAGCAACTGCGTCCCAATTGTTATGAATGGGACTGACTGCACAGGAATGCATGGAACACCTGTGCATTCCCGTACAGCCACTGTGCCCCAATTGTCATCAATGGGACTGCTTGCATGGGATGCACAGAACACCTGTGCATCCCCGAGCAGCTAAACACAGCCTCACTGTAGTATGCCCTGTGTTAAAAAGGCCTTAGGTCTTGTTTAGACTTGTGATTGAGGGGGGGCAAAAAATGCACGGTTGAGCTGCATTTTTGTCACCTGCCAAAACCCCCCTTAAGAGGAGCTCCAGTCTCCCCCACAAAAAATTAAAGTCAGTGGCTACAGATAATGTAGCAGCTGACGTTTAATATAAGGACACTTACCTATCCAGGGATCCAGTGATGTCGGAACCCAAGATGATTCCAGTTTCCTACTGTGCATGTGCAGCAGGAGGGGGAGGTGGGAGGTTAATTTCTCTTATCAGTGGCTTATCAGTGACCAATATACAGTAAAATAGCGTTTGCATGTCCAAAAAAGGCAAAATAAATATTTCCTAAAAATCTAGAACGCTTGTATAAAACCAGAGCAGTAGCATACATAAAATTACAATGTGAAACTATTGACAAACAACTCTGTTGATAATGCAGATAAATAACTAAACTGGATTCATGGTTAGTATGATGAACCGACGATAAACACTGTTCTCACACAGAAGTGATAAAGATGTAAAAAAAAAACTCCAGGTAGTGGATTATTACTATAGATTGCTATTAGCATTGTGGGAAGTAGCTCAAATGTAGTGCTTATAAGAAAGCAATCCACTTATCAAAATTTTCTCTTTAGGGCTCCCTTGCCCACGTTTAATAAAAGTGAAGTTTGTACATCCCAAAGGGTTACTCATGCAGGGATTGTAAAGCGTCTCTCTGCCACCAAACACTTAATTAAAGTGATACTAAACACACTGTTTAATTTACATTGTCTCTTCTATTTCTGTATGTGGATGATGGTCCTGTAATTATTTTAATAAAAAAAAATCTTACTCGATATGCAGCTGTCACATGAACTAGATCATTCCCAGTCTGTCTGCAGGGAAACATAAGCAGGAGGAGTTTATAGTCCTCTGCTGCTGGTCACATGTTCAAAATAAAAATACAAAAACAGCCTTTGGAATACAGAGTCAAAATAGATAAATAATATCACTAAACTGTTTTAAATTGGCATACAAATATATATTAAAAGAAATTTTAATTATTTTGTAGAAATGACCTGGTGTGGGCAGATTCTGCCAGTCACAGACTGTGTCACACCCCTCCAGCCTGTGTCTTAAATAGGAGGGAGGTGAAGCCTCCATCAATCAAGATGTAAAACCCTGCTCCAACTGTGTTTAACTAATTGGTTGGCATGGAGGAGGAAAGCTGTTATTTACCACTGTGTATACACAACATGTGTGACTCTATAGTCACATGGGCTGCTCAGATGTGATAGGGAGGAAATGCCCAGCATAGAAACTCGCTGAAAACAGAGCATGTGCAGAGTGCCCCCACAGTTGCAAATTCCCTAGCTGAATTTGGGACATGAACATAAGGTTGATATAGAGAACAGCAGGATCAACCAGATTTTTTCCAGAATACAGAAAACAAATGTGAGTATGAACAGCATGTAATACAGCATTCATTTACTTTTTTTTTATGATGTGGGTTTGGTGACACTTTAAGTCTCCTATTTACATTTTGGCATGCTGCTGCTCTAGTTTCAGGCTTAGGCCTCTGTCTGTTCCTCCTCCATAGAATTCTTTTACAATTCTCTGTGTACACATCTACTGCATAATAGCTCTCAGCTGCACTGGCTCACCATTGTGTGGGTGGAGCCTTTCTGTCTCCTGGGGAAGTCCTGGACCATTGTTGGCACCTGTACTAAAAGGGCTGTGCATACCTGCACAATGAGGATGCTGGTTGTAAGCAAAATGTGAGCCATGATTGGAGGCCTCATCCCAAATAAGTCTCTACAAAGCTTCCAGGATCACAGAGAAAACTGCAAAGCCAAATATCTTCCTATAACACAACCATCTCAGACTCTGTATCATGTACCTGGTTCGTGAGCCTGAGGAGAGCCTCTCTTACCACACCGGCTTGTGGACCCCTGAGGTTGAGACAGCAGCCACAGAAGCACTGTGACCTAGGAGTGGCTAGGATCAGTCCAGTGTTCAGTATGGCTGGTTGTCCGTGGCTGGATATGCAGCAGGCAGACCGGCAAGGCTAGGCAGTGCACCGTGAATGTGCATGTCTGCTGTGCAATTCCTGCTGCTTGGCTATGCCTTTCTGACACTCTGTATTGGCAAGAACCCTAGTGAAGTACCTTTCATGACCCTGAAATCCAGTCTCATCTCTGGTTAGTTGTTCACATACCAAAATGCACTCCAACTGCCTTTTTACACTGTGACCTAGTGCTATCCTGTCACAGAATATAAAATGGTTTCTGGGAATATGTGTAATGCAAACCACCTGTTAATCAGGAGAGCACTGTACTGAAATCCCGGGAGTCTTCACAAGTTTGATTTACAATATACACTTATTTTCAGCTTCCAGTGATCTGGAAGGCCATATTTGGTGAGTGTTTTTCCATGAGGTGATGGCACAGTAGTGATTGTTGTTCCAAGATGCACATTTCTAAATTTCATCATATTATGACACTTACTATTTATAAAAAGTCTTCTTTGTTCACATTCGGCATTCTTCTGTTGTTAATATTCGTATATAGTATTTTGGATTATGAATTGGGTTTTTAAGTAGCTGCTTTTCATTCGCATTTACTTTTATGTGCAGTGTTATCAAAATTTAATTTAGGGATATAGGCTACTTTTTTTTCCCCTGGCTCTTGCTGTCTCCTTATATTTCTTACTGATCTTTTCAAACCTAACTTTTTTTTTCTCAATGTTGATACTTACCTACACAATTCATTCAAATGATGTCCAAGCAGGCAGACCCTCTTACTGTGTAGAGTTTTTATAGTTCTAAAGAAGATTGTACAATCACCTTGAAAGGTGTATTAACAGTTTACTAAGTGCACAGACAGCAGTACAATCCTGAGAAAGACTTTAACGTTCTCATGCTGTTAGAGCTCGTTTACACAATTAGTGCCTTCCAAAGAGTAATCACTGATTGACCACTTTTCTAAAGCCCTGTACACTCAACCGGTTTTCCTGCCAGGAAAATTGCCGAGAGAGCTTTTCGTCAGGAAAACCGAACGTGTGTATGCTTCCTCGCAGTTTTTCCAACAGAAAAACTGCTGGAATACTGGCGGAAAAATAGAGAAACTGCTGGGATTCCCGGAGGTTTTAAAGCCGGCAGTTTGCCTATGGGAAAAAAAACACTGTGGGATTCTCGGCCAAAGCTCTCCCCGCAGTTTTCCAGACGGAAAAACCTCTCGTGTGTACACAGGGAAAGTTACCGAGCAGGTACTCGGTTTTCCTGTTGGGAGTCCTGGCGGATTTTATACTGCCGGGAATACCGGTCGTGTGTACAGGGCTTAAGGGCATTTCACAGGCAGTGATAAGGTATTATGTTGCCTCCTCACTGCCTGTTTTACAGACATTCTAAACTTTCCTCACCCTATCCAAAATTAAAACAAAATATGACTGGAGTACATTGTAGATTAAACATATTGCTTCTTCTACTTTTTGAACAATCTTTTGATTTTTCATATAACAGGTTTTGCCATGAGACTAAACTTGATTCATAATTATGTTCGTTTATAACTAAAATGTTAGGTATTTACTTCATATAAATTACTTTTTTCTCACTGAGGCCAATCAGCTGGCTGCAGAAGCCATGATGTTTATCTTCTTTGATGATCTGTTTTACGAGGTAATGCCTGAGTTTAGTCCATAACTTTCTAGCTAGGTGATAGTACCGGGCACAAATTTTAAACCTGCTGTCTGTAATTTCTGAAATGGATATGTCATGGATATGTAGTAAGTCTGGCAGCTTACCTTTCTCTCCATGTGTTCATTAGAGGCCAGACTCTCTTATCTGACTGCCTTTATCATCTCTCCTCCCTGTATGGCTCCACCCAGGCCATCCCAGGAACTCTATATTAACCAGTTCACTGCAGGTCTGCTTTGCTGATCAACGTTGTTTGTTAGCATTGTGTTCCTGCTTGCCGTGTGCTACATTATTTCTGTGTACCGATTTTGGCTTGTCTTCAACTGTGACCCTGACCCTTGGCCTGTCCCTTGGTTATCCTCGTCTGCCTGTTGCCCCGACCTCGGCTTATCCCTCACATTCTCTGTGTCCTGAGTGTCTGCTTCCCCTCTCTCCCTACAGAGCGTGACCTAGGGGACTCCGGGGGCCGCAACCTGGATCCAATTGCAGCAAAGGCCATCCTCACCACTAGAGGCTCTGGTGAATACCAGCTGGATCTTAGATTCCGCGCCCTGGGGAATCTTGGGCTCAAGCTTTCTGTAGGGTCCCTGTTTGTGCCCCAGTGAACCTTTCCTCCATATGCACTCTGTGGTCCATCCGCAGCAGTCTGCTATAGGGTTCACTACCTTGCGGTGCACCCCTGACTCCAACAGGGTGCACTTGTCATCTGGCCTCAGGTGACCTGACAGGATAACAAGTTCTACATTATGTCTTATCTCAAACTCCCCCTTGTCTCTCATTATTTGCCTGAGTGGGTAACAGCCAGTATATCTCAAGGGTGGGGAGTGGGGGGGGTGATCATTTACAAAGTTGGCATTCACTTCGGATATTTAGGGGGAGCAATGAATTAGGGGCTGCACAGTGCTATTATTTCAGAAGATGCCCCCCCCCCCACAAATAACTTTAATGCATTCTGTCACTATGAGTTAGTGTTTGGAAACCTTATAACATATATGCTTTAAGCTGCCCCCACATTAAAACCCTTTAATATTTACTTAAGGGTTTATTTTTTATTCACTGTAGCTGAATGTCAGGTAAATTGCTAAATAAACAGATGGAATGCATATATGAGACTATTTTATTTGTCAAAGGGTTTGTATTTCTTCCAGTCATAAGATTTACACATCTCTGATACACAGCAAAGTCCTTTCTTGCATAGTGGGAGCAATGATTAATCTGTGCTGCAGTTCAGAAACGCTGACAGGTCTCGCTACTTCTCTACCTTGTAACTGGATAGTGAATGGAAAAGAAGCACACTGATGAGCTCATCTCTCTTTCACTCTTTCCACTCTTATATGAAGCATATTCCTTGTTATCACAAAATCACAGCTGTACAACCCGATTGTCTCTTTGAGCTGCCTCTTGTTCTCCCAGTCTGAACTTTGCTGCACAGGAAGTGCAAGAGGCACAAGTAAAATTCCAGGTACTTAAATTTCACGCAATAAAAATACACTTAGGGCTCTTTTACAAGGGCGGACCGTATGTCCGCTTTTTTTATCCATCCGTGTACGGATGAAAAAGGGACATACATTGGTCCCTATGAGATTGCGGGTGTCAGCGGATGAATATTCGCTGACACCCGTTCTCGCCCGGTGCCGCATTCCTCCGATTCTGCAGACGGAGGAAAATCCTATTTTTCCATCCGTCTGTGGATTGGATCGGGTAAACATGGACAGACAGTCCATTTTCATCCGATCCCCCCATAGAGGAGAGCAGAGAAAAGACAGGGCGGTCCCACAGTGACCGCCCTGTCATCCACCGGCTCAGCTGGGATCAACGGAGCGATCCCCGCTGAGCAAGCGGAGGTTCACGGGGTGGATCATCACTGATCCGCCCCGTGTGATAGAGCCCTTAATGTTGTATTTATGGATAAAAGCTGCATTATTCTCTTGAGTTCAGCTTTAAATAAACCAAAATCCAATTTGGTTATAGAGCACTAGATATAACATGTATTTGTATCTTCAAATTATGTGGCTTATTTCAGCATATTCTCTTCCACATGCTGTGACCTGCAGACATCCTTCAGTAAACTGCCTGTTTGCTATAATTAAATGTCAGTTTAACTAGCTATACTTCATATTCCTTTCATAGTCATCATTTCCCATTTTAATTGTTGGTTGGCATTAATTAATTTTGGAATCTCTGCTAAACCTATAGTCCAGGATGAGCCAAAACACCATATGGACAACCAGATGGTTTACTGTAATTTTATATAATGAATTCTCAATATGAAATAAGTGATAAACATAATTATCATTCTTTTACATATTTGTTGGATAGCTTTTGTTTATTTATTTCCACAGAGAGATAAATGGATGCAGCAAAGTATGTAAAAGTCACAAAAGTCAAATCATTAGTGCAATTTGTCGCAAAGTGCATAATGAGACTTGGTGAGAAATTTTCAGTGGTTTCAATAATTTGTTATATTCACAAAGGTGATTAAGTATAAATACAGGGGTGTAGACAGCAAGAGCAATCACTTGTTAGGTTAAATGAAATAAACTTGCAAAGATATTGGCAAGAGTGACATTGGATAGAATACAATAAATATGAAAGCTGAACAAACCAGGCAGCCCTAATGCCGCGTACACACGATCATTTTTTGGCATGAAAAAAAACTAAGTTTTTCGGCATGTAGAAAAAACTTTGTTTTTTCCAACTTCATCATTAAAACGACGTTGCCCACACACTATCGTTTAAAAAAAATGCTCTAGCAAAGCGCGGTGACGTACAACACGTATGACGGCACTATAAAAGGGGAAGTTCCATGCGGATGATGCCACCCTTGGGGCTGCTTTAGCTGATTTCCTGTTAGTAAAAGACGATTCACGCTTTTCTGTCTGTTACATCATGATGAATGTGCTTACTCCATTGCGAATGGTAGTTTTACCAGAACGAGCGCTCCCGTCTCATAACTTGCTTCTGAGCATGCGCAGGTTTTTAACGTCATTTTAGCCCACACACGATCATTTTTTACAACCCGAAAAACGACATTGTTTAAAACGTCGTTAAAAAATGCAGCATGTTCGAAAAAAATTATTGTAGTTTTTCAGAACCCGAAAAATGATGTGAAGCCCACACACGATCATTTTAAATGACATTTTTTAAAAACTTCATTTTTTTCATGCCGAAAAATGATCGTGTGTACGCGGCATAAGATTCACACAGTCATGCAAGACAGCCCAGTAGATTGCTGTTCTCACCTTTTTTTTTACTACTGCAGTTAAGAAATGCAAGTTTGTTTTGTGCTTTTCTGCCTTCAGCCTATGAATGACACTAAAGGAGGAGAAGTAGACTGATGGATTCAGGTTGAACATGGACTAGAGGCTAACCCAACCTGTTTGCTGAAATGGTGAACTAATGCAGCCATTTACAGTTGTAGCAATCAAATACGCTTAATGCAATTCTTGGATTTTGAACTAGGGTCAGGTGGTTCAGAACTGGCAATAATAGACACTTTGTTATGAACCCACCCATGATTGTGTGATAAAGCATTGTACACTAAATCATCTTTAGTGCACCAAAGAATCACATCCTTAATTCCCTTATTGCCATAGGTGACATTAAAATTAGTCAATCCCCTTTATTTAAAATGTCATGCAGTCCTAAAATCCCTCTGCACATAGAGGTAGTAGGGAATGAGCATGTTTTGCAGGAAAAAATGGTGGTAGGCCACATCATCAAGAGGCAGGGCATATCTACCTTCATTTATGAGGGTGGCCATGCTATACAGCTGGAGTATGTGGAAGAAGTTGTGTCCTTCTTTTTCTTTCCCCTCCTAGGTGCCGAACAACCAGTTATTTGCCAAGTTATTTGCCACTTGTGAATGTGTGTCCTCTTTTCTTCCTCCTCTTATAGGCCTGAAAACTGGCATGGAGGAGTCAATATAATTATACTATCACACCATTAGTCATTTGCTGCAGGTGCAGGATCTTGTTAATGTACAAGAATTCCTAATTTCAGATGATGAGGAAGAAAACAGGAGAACCGTACAGGAAGTGAACATCAGTCAGAGAGCAGCAAGAGACAGTGATGTTCTTGCAGCTGCAGGTCACTGCCCAGTGAGCTCCAGTAATGAGGGTGGGAGTGGCAGATCATACCAGGGTGGAAGATTTTGGAAAAGAGTAAACTGAGGGAGACGCAGAACAGCAGCAAGGAAGGATTTGGGGCAGTTTGCAGTGACTGGAGGAATCAGTCATCCTATTCCACTAGATGTCACTGCCCCAGGGTTACAGGCCACTGCTATTTACAGAGCTGGTCCACAGATCTATGCAGTCTGAGCCTTCTTGTAAACATTCAAAGTCACTTTCAAATAAATTAATTTCACTTTTTTTTGTGAAGGCAAAAGCAAATCATAAGGCATAACAAACTGACTTCCAGGGCCTTACAGGGTCCCTTTCTCAAGGCAACATAGTGACATGGACCTTTTTTGTACACATCTGCTGCTGACAACATGGCTGTGGTCCGCCATAGTAAAACTACCAGCCATTGGGTAACCACATGCATGAGGAGACACATTAGTCTGCACCGTAAAGCCTGGTCCTGCACCTTTACCACCACTTTATCAATTATCCTAACTTTTGACTCATCAATGGCCTCATTCTCTGAGTCCTTAGAACCACCAGTCCCACACAAGCGCCCAAGAGCATACAGTATGCAAGGGCCAATGCAATTTCTGTCTTGTTTTTTTTAAACTGGTATGCAGGGTCCACACTGGCTCTCCAGGGTCAGGACTGAGTGGTGGATGACCCTATGTCATCTTGTGACTGGCAGGGTTGTGTGTGACAATGACATTGACTTGCTGTCTGCCCTTCATCAGTTATGGGTAACACCAAGGTTACCTTGCCAGTTACATGTCACCAATCTGGTGGTACAGCCATTTCTGGTAAAGTACCTTGTTTTCCAGGAGGTCTTGTGTATGTAGCCAGTTAAGGTGTTCATACTCTGCAATCATTCTCCTAGCAGAAATGCAGTGTTAACACAATCTACTTGCCAACCACCTAATATGTGACACTGCCACACACTGTAACTCACCATTAGCCATGCTACAGTGGTCCTGAGATTTCACTGTGCTTTGTACAGATTCATGGCACCCCATATAGCCATATAGGCATAGGCATAGCAAGGTAGCCCTGAAACATAAAGTTTCCTCAATGTTTTTTAGAAATGTAAATGTTTTATCTTTGAAAATGTTAGTGTTTTTTTTTTTTATCTGTGAACATAGAGCTGTGATAGGACTCCAAAGGACATTATCCAGGAAGTATTGTGGCTTGTCAATATGCATTTTAGAAAATTCCAATTTGGCTTTTTATATGTTTTTCTTTTAACAGTTCAGTCCTCCTGGGTCTTCTTCCTTTGAGCCCCATATCACTTGAAAAGTGATGGATGATATGTTCAGACACTGATTACCTTGAGAGTTCAGCTTGTATGTCTTTAGAAGTCTTCCCTGGTTCTTTGCCTACCTTTCGTAGTATTCTTCTTTTAATCTGAGGTCAGTTTTCCTTTTACAGCCAAATCCAGGGTGATGATTGGCTACACTCCCATGGACGCTAAGGGCCAGATTATCGTAGTTTGGCGTAACTTTGTGCGGGGGCGTAACGTAACCTATTTACGTTACACCTCCGCAACTTAGACGGGCAAGTGTTGTATTCTCAAAGCACTTGCTCTGTAAGTTGCGGCGGCGTAGCGTAAATAGGCCGGCGTAAGCCCGCCTAATTCAAATTTGGAACAGGGGGGGGCGTGTTTTATGTAAATGTTCTGTGACCCGACGTGATTGGCGTTTTTCACGAACGGCGCATGCGCTGTCCGTGGAAATCTCCCAGTGTGCATTGCTCCTAGTACGCCCCAAGGACGTATTGGTTTTGACGTGAACGTAAATTACGTCCAGCCCCAATCACGGACGAGTTACGCAAACAACGTAAAATTTTCTAATTTTGTCGCGGGAACGACGGCCGTACTTAACATTGGTACGCCGCACTTACGCCACCATATAGCAGGGGTAACTTTACGCCTGGAAAAGCCTAACGTAAACGGCGTATCTGTACTGCGTCAGCCGGGCGTACGTTCGTGAATTTGCGTATCTAGCTGATTTACATATTTCGACGCGTAAATCAGCTTACACGCCCCTAGCGGCCAGCGTAAATATGCAGTTACGATCCGACGGCATAAGAGACTTACGCCGGTCGGATCTAATAGAAATCTATGCGTAACTGATTCTAAGAATCAGGCGCATAGATACGACCGGCCAGACTAAGAGATACGACGGCGTATCTGGAGATACGCCGTCGTATTTCTTTTGAGAATCTGGCCCTTAATGTTTTAATATTATTTTTAACTATAGTCACAGGGACATCAAGCTGTTTGAGAATGGTATTTACTTTTGACATGATGATTTATAATCTGCTTTCTGATCTTTGCAGACAGCAACTCTTTCCTTTGCATTCTCTGTTCAGGGTGCAAACAATGATATCAAACAGATATTGTATCATCTTTTGTAGGGTTGCTCAGGCCATTTTAGAACATTTCTGTAGAATAAGCAAAAATGTATTACTTTTATACACTTTCCTTACTTTACTCATGTCTATGGCATACCAAAAGAATGCAGTTAAATATGAACAATTAATTTTACTTTCATAACTTTTTAAGAGGAATGAAGCATTGTTTAAAAAAGATATACATGTCCATGTATGTGCATACTGTCGAGTCAATATGTGTTGTAATTATCTCTGTACAATACAAGCTAATTGTTTATTTCAGGATAAAATCTGCCTCACCTGTTCCTTTTATATGTAACCAAGCTGCTTAACCACTTAAGACCCGGACCATTATGCAGGTTAAGGACCTTGCCCCTTTTTGCGATTCGGCACTGCGTTGCTTTAACTGACAATTGCGCGGTCGTACGACGTGGCTCCCAAACAAAATTGACGTCCTTTTTTCCCCACAAATAGAGCTTTCTTTTGGTGGTATTTGATTACCTCTTCTGTTTTTATTTTTTGCTCTATAAACAAAAATAGAGCGACAATTTTGAAACTGTTTACTGTGAAAATGACAATTGCAGTTTAGGAGTTAACCACTAGGGGGCACTGCTGGGCTTAAAGAGACACATACAGGTACGTGATTGTGCCCAGCCGTGCCATTCTGCCGACGTATATAGGCTTGAAGGGTTCCATAAGTGGTTAAATAATGTCTAAACATGGCTATTGTCTCTCAGATAATACACTCTAATTTTTGTTTTACAAGACGAAATCTTCCTTTGTTTCTTACAACTTTCTGTGTATTTAGGTGCTTACATAATGTCCTGATGCGATCCAGTTTTCTATCAAACTCATAACTGAGGTCTATATTTTGAATATATAAGTGGGTTTGAGTGGAATGTAGGGTTATGGTTTTGAAGTGTTTTTGAGCGCTCTAGTTTTATTTACATTTTTTCACATTTTAGGACAATGCAGTTAAGTACTTTGAAAAAAGGAGCTCACAAACTTTATTATAAAACAATTTTGCCACACACAGTAATAGATTTTAAATTCAGAATTATTTAGACTTTAAGTGGGATTATAAGAACACACTGCAAACTGAACCCAGGGACATTTTCTCATCCCTATTGATGAGGTTGCCTCTCTCTCCAATCCCATTCTGTCAACATGTTTTTTTTTTGTTTTTTTTTAGATAAATACATTTATCATCATACCATGAATGTGAAGATGGTAATTGTTGACCTATGTCTTGTGCTGGACACAGTATAACTTCAGTACTCTCTGGTAACACTGTATTTATTGTTACACAGTGAGGCATTGGCACAGTGAGGCATGGACTCAGTGAGGCATGGGCACAGTGAGGCATTGACTCAGTGAGGCATGGACAGAGTGAGGCATGGGCACAGTGAGGCATGGGCACACATTTAGCCCCACTCTTCCTTTACACGTGTGCAAAGTTTGTTGTCCGGGGGACCTATAGCCAGGGAGAACCAATTTTTCAAATTCGGGCACCCCTTCCATAGACTCCCATGTTAAACAGTAATTTCTCCAGTAACTTTGGGGACCTGGTATCAGCACACATGCAGCCCCAGTTCTCCTCTACAAGTGTGCAAAGTTTGCTGTCTGGGGGACCTACGGCCGGGGAGCACCAATTTTTCAAACCCGGGCACCCCTTCTATATACTCCCATGTTAAACGGAAGTCTAGTCATGGACACAGTGAGGCATGGGGACAGTGAGGCATGGACTCAGTGAGGCACAGTTAGGCATTGACACAGTGAGGCATGGGCACAGTGAGGCATGGACTCAGTGAGGAATGGACACAGTGAGGCATGGACACAGTGAGGCATGGGCACAGTGAGGCATGGACACACATTTAGCCCCACTCTTCCTCTACAAGGGTGCAAAGTTTGTTGTCCGGGGGACCTACAGCCATGGAGAACCAATTTTTCAAATTCGGGCACCCCTTCCATAGACTCCTATGTTAAACGGTAATTTCTCCGGTAACTTTGGGGACCTTTTATCGGCACACATGTAGCCCCAGTTCTCCTCTACAAGTGTGCAAAGTTTGCTATCTGGGGGACCTACGGCCGGGGAGCACCGATTTTTCAAACCCGGGCACCCCTTCTATATACTCCCATGTTAAACGGAAGTCTAGTCATGGACACAGTGAGGCATGGGGACAGTGAGGCATGGACTCAGTGAGGCACAGTTAGGCATTGACACAGTGAGGCATGGGCACAGTGAGGCATGGACTCAGTGAGGAATGGACACAGTGAGGCATGGACACAGTGAGGCATGGGCACAGTGAGGCATGGACACACATTTAGCCCCACTCTTCCTCTACAAGGGTGCAAAGTTTGTTGTCCGGGGGACCTACAGCCATGGAGAACCAATTTTTCAAATGCGGGCACCCCTTCCATAGACTCCTATGTTAAACGGTAATTTCTCCGGTAACTTTGGGGACCTGGTATCGGCACACATGTAGCCCCAGTTCTCCTCTACAAGTGTGCAAAGTTTGCTATCTGGGGGACCTACGGCCGGGGAGCACCGATTTTTCAAACCCGGGCACCCCTTCTATATACTCCCATGTTAAACGTAAGTCTAGTCATGGACACAGTGAGGCATGGGCACAGTGAGACATGGACTCAGTGAGGCATGGACACAGTGAGGCATGGGCACAGTGAGGCATGGACACAGTGAGGCATGGGCACAGTGAGGCATGGGCACAGTGAGGCATGGACACAGTGAGGCATGAGCACAGTGAGGCATGGGCACAGTGAGGCATGGACACAGTGAGGCATGCACATGGACACAGTGAGGCAAAGTGAGGCACAGTGAGGCATGCAGATGGACACCCTAGACTTATACTCGAGTCAATATGTTTTCCCAGTTTTTTTGTGGTAAAATGAGGTGCCTCGGCTTATACTCGAGTTTATACGGTATATATACTGTGTATTACAAAATATTCCCAATTCCCTAAAATATACATACAATTCTAGGTTTCTATAGTTTAAATTGTGAAACAGATCATTAAAATGCTGGCAGAAATGTATCCAGAGTGTATATATAGTTTTGAAACATGCCAGGTAAATTCTTCCTAATCTTATTAGTCATTAAATACATAATTCCTCCTAAATCTCTTTCCTTATGTTTAGATTGCAAGAAGACCAAGCAGATAACATAATAAAGTTTATCCAATTACCAGTTTGACATAGCAAGAAACATCCTCCCACCTATCTATGTTCGAATTAGCTGGTTCCAAATCCGTGCTTATATACCTGATGAACACTAATATATATTTATTGGAGTTTGAGTACCATATTATAGCCCATTACCGCAGAAATAAGAAACCCATCATGACAGAAATATGAGGCTACAACTGCTGATATTTCATTTGGAAATTGTTGGTTCCTTAGCTGGCATGTTGATGTATTGGTTTCATATTCCTGAATCATTGGAGTTGATTTACTAAAAGCAAGTAGGCTGTTCCTTTGCATTTTTCTTGCACGTAATTGGATAATAGAAGTCAAAAGAGATTCACCTCATTTATTATGTAAACCCAACATTTTATATTTCTGATATGTGGCTGCTGTACCTTGTACTTGTATGAAAAAGTATCCTGTTCTCTTTATATTGCTTCCTTTGTGTGAAATCTCCGGCGCTCCTGCCAGTCACTCTGCTTTCCTATTAAAAAACGATTACATTAAGCAGGAGAACACACCATGGTCAGTGTGCTCTCCTCCATTGAACAGACTTGTCCTGACATGGCCTACATGCATAGCCTTTCGCTGGGAATCTCAGTGTGCTGCTGTTTCTCCTCCCTCAGCTCTTCTGCAGCTGAGAACAGATATAATATGATCACTTATAAATAAGGGAGAAAAGGGTGTTTATAATGTTTTTTTTTTAAAGAGAAAAATGGATGGTCATGTTCTGTGGGTGTGTGCCACATCCCAGTGTATAGTTTAAGAACCAAGGTGTTTTTCTTAAGTGGGACTTTAAATTTCACATTGACAAGTAGCATTTATAAATATAAAACATTTGATAAAAAAAAAAATGTACATAAAAAAAAAAAAAAAAACTTCATAAATACAAGTGATAAGTCATTGTTCTCCAGTAGGATATAGCATCTTCTGTTACCTGACACATTTCAGAGAAGAATCTCCTTCATCAGGGTAACAGATAGGAGAAACATCATTTGTGACACCTGAGCAGCCAATAGGGTCACGCGCCCCCCGCTCGCTCCTGACGGGTGACGTGCGTGCCTGGCGGGCGCGATCATCGCCGGGCACCCGCGATTGCTCGTTACAGAGTGAGAACCAGGAGCTGTGTGTGTAAACACATAGCTCCCGGTCCTGTCAGGGGGAGAAATGCCTGACCGTCTGTTCATTTAATGTATGAACAGCGATCAGTCATTTCCCCAAGTCAGTCCACCCCCCCTTCAGTTAGAACACACCCAGGGAACATACTTAACCCCTTTCTCGCCCCCTAGTGTTAACCCCTTCCCTGCCAGTGGCTTTTTTTTAACCTATGGTTAAATAACCTATGGGGCCCACACACGATCGGTTTGGACCATTGAAAATGGTCCATCAGATCGTTGTCCTCTGGTTAACCTATCGTGTGTACGAGACCTAAAAATGTACAAATCACTGTAAATGTGGAAAATGAAATAAACGGTTGAGCGCAGTCTCAAACACACCTAGTATAAAAAGAGATAAATATAATCACTGCAAAACAGTGTGTGTACCTTTAAATGTGTCCAAACAAAAACAAAGTGTATGTGGAATCTGAAACTGTGTCTACAAAGCTCAATCAGGGAGATAAATGTGGATAAAACAACAATTAATGCAGGTGCAAACTGAAGCAATAACTAGAACCAGCAGAAAAGTGACAGTGCAAATAAACTAAATTTAGCCACTTCCGGTCACGTGTGCTGTTCCTGACGCATGTCGTCACGTCACGTGACTTCATCAGAGGAATCCTCTGATGAAGTCACGTCACGTGATGACACGCATCAGGAACAGCACACGTAACCAGAAGTGACGTGAGTCCGTCTACCTGTCTGTTTGATTGCAATTTTAAATCCCTGCTGGTTTTTATTTTTTTAATGCATGTAAGCGCATATATATTTATTTTATTATTATTTTTTTATCCTGATGTACTTCACTATGGGCTCTTCTTTCTGTTCTGGGTTGGTTTGTTAACCATCTGTTTCGTTTGTGAGCCTGTCACTTTTCAGCTGGTTCTAGTTATTGCTTCAGTTTGCACCTACATTAATTGTTGTTTTATCCACATTTATATCCTTGATTGAGCTTTGTGGACACAGTTTCAGATTCCACTTACACTTTGTTTTCGTTTAGGACACATTTAATAATAAATATAATAAAAAATAATAATAATAATAATAAAAATCCCCCAAAAATATATAAAAAAAAATGTCTTACTCAGTTTAGGCCGATACGTATAGTTCTACCTATTTTTGGTAAAAAAAATCGCAATAAGCGATTATCGGTTGGTTTGCGCAAAATTTATAGCGTTTACAAAATAGGGGATAGTTTTATTGCATTTTTATAAAAAAAAATTTTTTTTACTACTAATGGCGATTTTTTTTTGTGACTGCGACATTATGGCGGACACTTTGGACAATTTTGACACATTTTTAGGACCATTGTCATTTTCACAGCAAAAAATGCATTTAAAATGCATTGTTTATTGTGAAAATGACAGTTGCAGTTTAGGAGTTAACCACAAGGGGGCGCTGATGGGGTTATGTGTTCCCTGAAGTGTGTTTACAACTGTAGGGGGGTGTGGCTGTAGGTGTGAGGTCATCGATTGTGTCCCCCTATAAAAGGGATGACACGATCGATGCAGCCGCCACAGTGAAGAACGGGGAAGCCGTGTTTACACATGGCTCTCCCCGTTCTTCAGCTCCGGGGACCGATCGCGGGTCCCCAGCGGCGATTGGGTTTGCTGGTCCCGTGGTCACGGTCATGGAGCTTCGGACCAGGTCGCGGGGGCGCGCCGCGGGTACGCGCCCGTGACCCACGGCTGGGTACTAGTACAGGACGTACCTGTACGTACATGTGCCCAGCCGTGCCATTCTGCAGACGTATATGTGCAGGAGGCGGTCCTTAAGTGGTCAACTGATGGTGTGTAGGCACGACGGACCATCAGTCAGCTTCATCGGTTAACCTATGACAACGGTCCTTCAGACCGTTCTCATTGGATGGACTGATCGTGTGTACGAGGCTTTAGATTTGAGCAGCACTTTAATTTATTTCACACACGACTTAAACCTCATTTGCCTACTGTAGATCTCCTCATTTATTCACTCGGCTAGCGCTAGCGCGATTTCCCCCTATCTGATCTAATGATCCTGTCTGTACCCCTGATGAAGGAAATTCTTATCTGAAATGCAGCGTTTTATTCCTAATATTGTATAAATAAACTTTTTTATTCTTATAGATGCTACTTGTCAATGTCCCATTTAAAGTCCTTTTTCCTTTTTTTTGTATGTCCTTTTTCCCCACAAATAGAGCTTTCTTTTAGTGCATTTTTTTGCGCTATAAACAAAAAAAGGCAGACAAATTTATTTTTATTTTTTTCTAGTAATTGCGGTGATCAGCAACTTATAGCGGTACTTCAATATTGAGGCAGACAATCTGACACTTACTCACATATTTGACACTTTTTGGGAACCAATAGAACTAATACAGTGATCAGTGCTAAAAATATGCCACTGTACTAATGACACTGGCTGGGAAGGGATTAATGATCTAGGACGAATAAAGGGTTAAATGTGTGCCTAACCAGTATTTTGGTGTACTGTGCCTGGTGCTTTTACTAAGTAATGGATTTTATTCCCTGCTTTGCACCCGAAATACAGATGTAACATGTAGCAGACTTAGAGTGGGAGAGAATATTGGCATCAATGGGCACAGAACAGAAATGGTAATTCTTCAAAAAGACTTATTGTGAACTCACTGCAAAGTATATTCCCATGGGCAATAAGTTTAAAAGGCTGAAAATAAAACCTATGTGACTCACGGCCAAAGTTAAAAGAGCTTTTAAAAAATATAAAAATGAAGGAACACTAGTGTCATTTAAATGTTACAAAGAATATAACAGGATATGTAAAAAGGAAATCAAGGATGCAAAAATTCAAAACGAACGGCAGATTGCAAAGGATAGTAAGACAAACCCCAAAAAATTATTCAAATATATTAATAGTAAAAAGGTCAAGTCTGAGCATGTAAGGGAGCTGCGGTGGCTCAACGCGATTGGCACTGCGCTGACAAGCCATTCACCTCTGCAGCTAGGTGTTCGGATCCCAGTCTCGGCTACATGTGAATTGAGTTTGGTGGTCTCAGCCCGGCTCCTGGTGGGTGTGCTATGCAAGGTAAGCCCACCCCCTCCCACAAAAACCACCACACTTACACGCACTCGAAATTGGGTTAACATGCACGCACTTTGACCACGCGGTCTCTAAAAAAAAAAGGCGAAGGACTAACGGGGCTGGTTGAGCAGGCAAATCCTCTCACTCCCTTATTGGGAGTCCCTCTGCCCCGTTGGGCTTCAAAGCGGAGCAGGTAGGGCGGGCTGTGTGGGAGGACCCCCTCACACACCTGCCATTGCCACCCGGGGCATGGAGAAAGGTGGCAGTTTGCCTCTGGGGGAGGCCTGCCTACTCCCAACTCCTGCAATCCGGCTCCTCTCTCGAGTACACGCACACAAAAAAATACACTTAAAAAAAAAAGTCTGAGCATGTAGGTCCTTTACAAAATAATCTAGGGGGTGACTGGGGACAAAGAGAAGGCTAATTTATTAAATACTTTATTCAGCTCTGTGTATACAAAAGAGCATGGGGGAGCTCATGTCCATAATGGGGGTGGTAGTGACACAGCCCCAAATACACAATGGCTCAAAAGTGATATGGTCCAGAAATATTTAGACAGAATAAAGGTGGATAAAGCACCTGAACCAGATGGCATCCACCCACGGATCCTAAAATAATTGAGCTCTGTAATTTCAAAGCCATTGTATCTAATTTTTAGGGACTCATTAATGACAGGAATAGTACCACACTAGATTGGCACAGGTGCCCATATTTAAAAAGGGAACAAAGTATTTTTACTATACTATAGACCTGTTAGTTCTACTATGCTGGGGAGTACAAGAGCCTAATATGAAGTCAAATTCAAGGTACCGTATTTTTCGCCATATAAGACGCACTTTTTCTTCCCCAAAACTGGGGGGGGGAAAGTTGGTGCGTCTTATTCGGCGAATACACGGTTTCGCCTGACCGATCTGCGTTCCGCGGAACGCACCGCCGCCGCAGCCTTAGGAAAGACCGCGGCTTTGGCCTAGCTCCGGAGCGGTCGGCCATCTTAGTACACCCGGCGCGCTGACGTCATCACTGCTCTGCTCGTGGATCTGTTTATTCATAGCAGAGCGCGCGTTGCGATCTTGCCATGCATCTGCAACAACAGTGAGTTGTGGGGACAATGTTGCTGGCTATAATTACTATGTGGGGGCAATGTTACTGGCTGCTATTACTATGTGGGGGCAATGTTACTGGCTGCTATTACTAATGTGGGAGTAATGTTACTGGCTGTTATTACTATGTGGGGGCAATGTTACTGGCTGTTATTACTTATGTGGGGGCAATGTTACTGGCTGCTATTACTAATGTGGGGGCAATGTTACTGGCTGCTATTACTAATGTGGGGGCAATGTTACTGGCTGCTATTACTAATGTGGGGGCAATGTTACTGGCTATTATTACTATGTGGGGGCACTGTTACTGGCTATTATTACTATGTGGGGGCAATGTTACTGGCTATTACTAATGTGGGGGCAATGTTACTGGCTATTACTAATGTGGGGGTGGTGTGATGGTCATGACGAGTGGGGGGCAAATATTTTACTACAGTATTTGGTTCAGAATCTTTTTTTCTAGATTTTCCTCCTTTAAAATTGGGTGCGTCTTATATGCCGGAGCGTCTTATACGGCGAAAAATACTTCAAACAAGTTTTAGATTTTATGTGAAGTTATTCTTGATTTAAAAATTACATTACATTATCTGTTTTTGTTACAGGCCCTATAAGCAGTATTCTGGTAAACAAATATGGGAGTCGTCCAGTCGTAATGGCAGGAGGATTACTATGCTCCTCGGGAATGATTGCTGCTTCATTCTGCACCAGTGTCCTTCAGTTATACATTTGCGTTGGAGTCATTGGTGGTAAGTGCTAATATACCACTGATATTCTAGTGCTTCTCTTGCAGCTGCTGTTACTACTACTCTTACTTTTAGTACTGCTACTACTGCTACTGCTACTACTACTACTACAGTTCTCCAACTAACACTGCTACTGACAGCATGTTTTGTTTTCTTGTTTCTAAAATGTATAGTTAGCTTGTAAATGCAACACTATTAGGCATTCAATAAACTTTTTCTGTTTACAGAAATTAATTTAAGAAATTAAGAAATTATCAAAAAATGCCTGCAAATATTCATACACAGGTCTAGAACACAGAAATCATTTTCACGATAATACCTTTCAGTGGCTAACTAAAAATATTATAGTCTGAAAATACTGCAACTAGTCTCTAAAATTAGTCAAGACACCATGTCCTATATTTATAAGACTAGACTGTCTGTAAACACTGAGGGGCAGATCCACATACATACGCTGCGCCCGGCGCAGATGTCAAATACGCTACGCCGCTGTAACTTACTTTGGTTTGAATCCTCAACGAATTTGCGCCGTAAGTTACAGCCGCGTAGTGTATCTCTCGCGGCATAATTCAAATTGGGCGGGTAGGGGTCGTGTTTCATTTAAATGAAGCGCGTCCCCGCGCCGAACGAACTGCGCATGCGCCGTCCGTAAAAACTCCCAGGGTGCATTGCTCCAAATGACGTCGCAAGGACGTCATTGTTTTCAACGTGAACGTAATGGCGTCCAGCCCCATTCACGGACGACTTACGCAAACAACGTAACATTTTCAAAATTAGACCCGGGAACGACGGCCATACTTAACATTGAGTACGCCACCATATAGCAGCTTTAACTATATGCCGGAAAAAGCCGAACGGAAACGACGTAAAAAAATGTGACGGCCGGTCGTACGTTCGTGGATCGTCGGAAATAGCTAATTTGCATACTCGCCGCAGATTACGACGGGAACGCCACCTAGCGGAAGCCGAAAAATTACATCTAAGATCCGACGGCGTACGAAGACGTACGCCTGTCGGATCTAACACAGATGCCGTCGTATCTTGTTTTGTGGATACCAAAACAAAGATACGACACAGCAAATTTGAAATTACGCGGCGTATCAAGAGATACTAATAGTAAATAAATTGCGCTAAACCCAAAAAAATGTATGCATAGGCAGCCAACACAACAACGAGGAAAATTGTGAATGTGAACAAAAAAATAAGTGTAGCGCCAAGAAATGGAAGACCCACTTGTAGAGTGGATCTACTAGGACAGGAGACCCTAGGTCAATGTGTTCCTCCAAGTGGACCTCTTCCACCGAAGACGCACAAATTAACCACAACGGGGTGACCCGTAAGTGATTAAGATAAATTTAAATATATTTATCCACAGTATCTATAAATAGCATCAAGTGTTATATGTGAAAGATAATAATAGTGACTATGGTACAATGACTCATACCAAAAAAAAAAAAAGGAAAGAAAGAAATCAATAAATAATTAACACAGCATGGGCATAAACTTATAGTTCTTAGATGAATCAACACCATAAGTGTACTTCAGGTATCCCAAGAAGTGGCAACCAGAAAACACCTTCACTATGTTTAGCTGGTGAAATTTCAAAACAATGAAAAATTCCCAAATAATAATACTACCTCTGTGCATTTGTGGGTATTCACACAGCATTGGCCTGAAGCCCAAAAGTTGGTATATTGACAGTGATATTGAACAACAAATAATCCCAGTATATTTGGATGACAAAATATACCAATCATATGCATTAATTGGAAACCTCATGCACTTGTAGAATGCAGTTAAGCCACCACAGTTAAAAATAACTGTAGTATAAAGTCCCAAAAGGAGATTATATCATGAGTCCATCCACCCTGACGGTGGCGTGAATATGATCCTCCTTCTCTGTAGACTTAGATGGATCTGTATACTTCAAGGAACATGCTCCAATAAATTTAAAGACATAGATTAAATGACGTACTCTTACCAGATCCGGTGGATCCCCAACCCACCGTACGATGGGGGGATCTTAAGAGCTTGTATGGGCCGGTTGCCCTATCTGATCACCGTCAAAGTGGTATCCTCTGGTAGATTATCCTTGGCAAGATGGATGTCCAATAGGCGCAGATTGCACCTACAGCCAGGTGTTCCAGATACTCCAATTAGCCAAAACAATTGTTGTTCAATCACTCTCAGCAGTGAGGTAGAAAGGAGAAAAGAAAAAAACTCCTCATAGTGTAAAAGTGCATAAAATATTTAATAAAATCACTTTCAAAAATCACATCAGTGACAGAAAAACTCCAAAATGTCCAAAACAATTCAAAAGAAAATTTTCCAAAAATAGAATGCACACGAAAATAGCAAGCACAGCAACTCCAACACCCTGAGTGGGTGAACGGGAGTATTCCAGTATTAGTGCAAAGATAGGGGTGGTAGGACCAGCGTACCCAACCGGTTTCGTCTGATAAAGACTTCAACAGGGGTGTACAGCTGGACTCCCTCCCCTCCCTGCACTTATATATCCTCAATAGCACCCACCTGTATGAAATTTGCACTTACCCCACCTAACGGTAGCGGCGTGCGTTCCAATCAGAGATAATGTCATGGTGTTGTGTTCCATAGCCCGGATATCCGGGGATGGAATGTAAATAGCCAATCATAGTAACTGTACTGTTCTCCTGTCCCCCGATGGGGATAATGCCTCCTCCTGTTGGCCCCACCATCCCTCCAATGAGGGAGGGGGCTCGAACGCAGTCTATCCAGCGCCGACAAGCATCGTGACGTCATACGCATGTGACCCCCAGTCGAGCGTCATGACGTCACTCGCGCGTTCCAAGCCTCGTTTCAAATGCGCTGCGTGTATTTCAATGTAGGCATGAACGCCACATACTTGAAACTCACGCTAGCGTCGTGCGCTTCACCGGACAGGACAATGCGTTCCACAGGGCTCATTGTGCGTTATAGGAGAAACTGTACCAAGAAAACATTAATAAAACAAAAGTACAGTTGCCATCTGGAGATACGCCAGCGTAATTTCTTTGAGGATCTGCCCCTGAGAATTTTAAAGTCTCACAAAATCATAAGTGAACAAACTCCAGATTATATCATAAAAACATAACTTTTATAATGTTTTTGCATATTCCTAACAAAGATGAGGGTCTGATTTGCTAAAGACAAGTAGGGCTGTTCACTTTGAGAAATTGCCCCAGAGTGAATGTGGCGAAATTTTAATTTGCAAAAAAACCTTGTGCAAGGAAAAAAAAATGCGTTTTTGCTTGTGCATGATTGGATGATGAAAATCAGCAGAGCTTCACCTCATTCATTAGGCTCTTTTCATTGCAAAGTGCAACTTCCCTTGCCAAGTGAACAGTCTATTTGCCTTTAGTAAACATCTATATCTATTTAGTGTCTAGTATCTTCCAGTGTCCTATTTGGAGAGCTTTTTAAATACGTCCACTCCTAAAGAATGAGCTCTCTCTTTATAACAAAACTTGAGTGAGAGCTGCAGTTGTGTCCATGTAGCCTCTGTGTCCCAATTGATATGAATAGGAATGGCTTCACTCATATGTAGGCAAAACATGGCCCTCACATGGGTTTATGCTTAAAAAGGAAGTAAACTTCCTCTGCTGACACTTATATACTGTGGGCCAAATCCTCAGCCAGGCGGCGTAACTTAACTTTCAGCAGTTAAGTTACACTGACTTAAAGTTTTTACCTAAGTGCCTGATCCTCAAAGCACTTACGTAAAAATTTCAAGCAGTGTAAGTTAAGTGCCGCCGTCGTAAGGCGTTCCTCCTCTCCGGGGGGCGTTTACAATTTAAATGAGGCGCGCTCCCGCGCCGGCCGTACTGCGCATGCGCGTGACGTCATTTTCCCGACGTGCATCGCGCGAACGTAATTGACGCCGGGCGGCTTTGTGGATTGCGACGGGACACTAAAGTTACGACGGGTGAAAAAAAGACGCGCCGGGAAAACAAATAATTATAAAAAAAAATGACAGCGTCGCTCGGCATGCATTCCTGAGGGAGAACTCCATGCCAATTTTCAATGAAAAAAACGGCATGGGTTCCCCCTCAGGAGCATACCAGGCCCTTAGGTCTGTTATGGGTTGTAAGGAGACCCCCCTCCGCCGCAAAATTGACGTAGGGGGTCCCCCTACAATCCATACCAGACCCGTATCCAAAGCACGCTACCCGGCCAGCCAGGAAGGGAGTGGGGACGAGCGAGCGCCCCCCCCCCTCCTGAGCCGTGCCAGGCCGCATGCCCTCAACATGGGGGGGTTGGGTGCTCTGGGGCAGGGGGGCGCACTGCGGGCCCCCCCACCCCAGAGCACCCTGTCCCCATGTTGATGAGGACAGGACCTCTTCCCGACAACCCTTGCCATTGGTTGTCGGGGTCTGCGGGCGGAGGCTTATCGGAATCTGGGAGTCCCCTTTAATAAGGGGGCCCCCAGATACCGGCCCCCCACCCTAAGTGAATGGATATGGGGTACATCGTACCCCTATCCATTCACCTGTAGGCAAAAAGTAAAAGTTAATAAACACACAACACAAGGCTTTTTAAAATATTTTATTATTCTGCTCCGGACGCCCCCCCTGTCTTCGTTATTAGCTCAATTACCAGGGGGGGCTTCTTCTTCCACTCTCCGGGGGTCTTCTCCGCTCTCCGGGGGGGGTTTCTTCTTCCGCTCTCCGGGGGGGGCTTCTCCGGACTCCGGGGGGCTTCTTCCATCTTCTCCCCTCTTCCGCTCTTGACTCGGCGAACCCCGGTTCTTCTGCAGCTCTCCGGTGCCTTCTTCTTCAGCGCTGGCTGCCTGCTATGTTTGTGTGTTAGCTCGATTTCAAACAGGCAGCCGGCGCGGTCTTCTGTGGCGTCAGGGTCTTCTGGTCTTCTCCCCTCTTCCGATGTTGCCTCGTCGCCTGTTGTCGCTGTAATGATGGAAGCGCGCCTTGCATCACATTTATATAGCCATCACCGTCCCATCATGCTCCGGTAGGTACCCACGTGGTGGGTGCACGTGGGTAGGCACCCACCACGTGGGTACCTGCCGGAGCATGATGGGACGGCGATGCCTATATAAATGTGATGCAAGGCGCGCTTCCATCATTACAGCGACAAGAGGCGACGAGGCAACATAGGAAGAACAGAAGACCAGAAGACCCTGACGTCACAGAAGACCGCGCCGGCTGCCTGTTTGAAATCGAGCTAACACACAAACATAGCAGGCAGCCAGCGCTGAAGAAGAAGGCACCGGAGAGCTGCAGAAGAACCGGGGTTCGCCGAGTCAAGAGCGGAAGAGGGGAGAAGATGGAAGAAGCCCCCCGGAGTCCGGAGAAGCCCCCCCCGGAGAGCGGAAGAAGAAACCCCCCCCGGAGAGCGGAGAAGACCCCCGGAGAGTGGAAGAAGAAGCCCCCCCTGGTAATTGAGCTAATAACGAAGACAGGGGGGGCGTCCGGAGCAGAATAATAAAATATTTTAAAAAGCCTTGTGTTGTGTGTTTATTAACTTTTACTTTTTGCCTACAGGTGAATGGATAGGGGTACGATGTACCCCATATCCATTCACTTAGGGTGGGGGGCCGGTATCTGGGGGCCCCCTTATTAAAGGGGACTCCCAGATTCCGATAAGCCTCCGCCCGCAGACCCCGACAACCAATGGCAAGGGTTGTCGGGAAGAGGTCCTGTCCTCATCAACATGGGGACAGGGTGCTCTGGGGTGGGGGGGCCCGCAGTGCGCCCCCCTGCCCCAGAGCACCCAACCCCCCCATGTTGAGGGCATGCGGCCTGGCACGGCTCAGGAGGGGGGGGGCGCTCGCTCGTCCCCACTCCCTTCCTGGCTGGCCGGGTAGCGTGCTTTGGATACGGGTCTGGTATGGATTGTAGGGGGACCCCCTACGTCAATTTTGCGGCGGAGGGGGGTCTCCTTACAACCCATAACAGACCTAAGGGCCTGGTATGCTCCTGAGGGGGAACCCATGCCGTTTTTTTCATTGAAAATTGGCATGGAGTTCTCCCTCGGGAATGCATACCAAATGCCGTCGCTTGAATGGGCCTTTACAAGGTGTGACTAACTTTACACTTTGTAAAAGCAGCCCTAGTTTTACACCAGGCAAACTAACACTTACGGCGAAAAAACTAGGTACAAAAGCTTTGAGGATCGCCCTAAGTGCTAATTTGCATACTAACAGAGGCATTTCGACTCGAAATGCCCCCAGTGGCGGATGCGGTACTGCATCCTAAGATCCGGCAGTGTAAGTCCCTTACAGATGTCGGATCTTCTGCCTAACTTAGGAAAACTGCTTCTGAGGATCAGTTCCAAAGTTAGAACCAGAGATACGACGGCTTACGCCGGAGTATCTCTTTTGTGGATTTGCCCCTGTATACCTATAAAAAGGCTTACCTATAGGTAGTATAAATATCTCCTAAATGTGTACTGTTTAGGAGATATTTACATTATATGCAGCCAGGAACATCACTGGCGCATGCACTCTAAAGAAACGGCCATGGGTGCCGTTCCTTTCGAGCCCTGTGCCATAAAAGGCAACTCTGTAATGTACACTGAGAAAATTATAAACGCAACACTTTTGTGTTTGCCCCTATTTATCATGAGCTGAATGCAAAGACCTACGACTTTTTCTATGTACACAAAAGGCCTATTTCTCTCAAATACTGTTCACAAATCTGTCTAAATCAGTGTTAGTGAGCACTTCTCCTTTGCCGAGATAATCCATCCACCTCACAGGTGTGGCATATGAAGATGCAGATTAGACAGCATGATTATTGCACAGGTGTGCCTTGGACTGACCACAATAAAAGGCCACTCTAAAATGTGCAGTTTTACTGTATTGAGGTCGGGGGGTGTCCGAAAACCAGTCAGTATCTGGTGTGACCACCATTTGCCTCACACAATGCAGCATATCTCCTTCGCATATAGTTTATCAGGTTGTTGATTGTGGCCTGTGGAATGTTGGTCCATTCCTCTTCAATGGCTGTGTGAAGTTGCTGGATATTGGCAGGAACTGGAACACGCTGTCATGTACGTCAATCTGGAGCATCCCAAACGTGCTCGATGGGTGACATGTCCGGTGAGTACGCTAGCTATGCAAGAACCACAAAGTGTACAGATCCTTGCAACATGGAGCCGTGCATCATCATGCTGCAACGTGAGGTCATGGCCATGGATGAATGGCACAACAATGGGCCTCAGGATCTCGTCACGGTATCTCTGTGCTTTCAAAATGTCATCAATAAAATGCACCTGTGTTCGTTGTCCATAGCATATGCCTGCCCATACCATAATGCCACCGCCACCATGGGCCACTCGATCCACAACGTTGACATCATCTAACCGCTCACCCAGACAATGCCATACACGCTGTCTGCCATCTTCCCTGTACAGTGAAAATTGGGATTCATCCGTGAAGAGAACACCTCTCCAAAGTGCCAGACACCATTGAATGTGAGCATTTTCCCACTCAAGTCGGTTACAACGACAAACTGCAGTCAGGTCGAGACGCCGATGAGGACGACAAGCATGCAGATGAGCTTTCCTGAGATGGTTTCTGACAGTTTGTGCAGAAACTCTTTGGTTATGCAAACCGATTGTTGCAGCAGCTGTCTGGGTGGCTGGTCTCAAACAACCTTGGAGGTGAAGATGCTGGATGTGGAGGTCTTGGGCGTGTGTGGTTACACGTGGTCTGCGGTTGAGACGGCTTATGGTAGAAAAATGAGCATATGATTCAAGGGCAACAGCTCTGGTGGACATTCCTGCAGTCAGCATGCCAATTGCACACTCCCTCAAAACATGCGACATCTGTGGCATTGTGCTGTGTGATAAAATTGCATATTTTAGAGTGGCCTTTTATTGTGGCCAGACTAAGGCACATCTGTTCAATAATCATGCTGTCTAATCAGCATCTTGATATGCCACACATGTGAGGTGGCTAGATTATCTTGGCAAAGGAGAAGTGCTCACTAACACAGATTTAGACAGATTTGTGAACAACATTTTAGAGAAATAGGCCTTTTGTGTACATAGAAAAAGGTGTAGAGCTTTGTGTTCAGCTTATACAAAAGTGTTGTGTTTAAAATTTTGCTCAGTGTATATAAATGTGTGTGTGTATATATATATATATATATATATATTTATAATTACAGGCCTAACTGTCACTGTAATGTGTGTGTGTGTGTATATATATATATATATATATATATATATATATATATATATATATATATATATATATATATAAAATTAGGAATATATCAAATAGATTTTTTCTGCAAATGGGTTCTTTAACTAGAAATGTCAGGCTCAGGATTAGGCGGTACATTTTAGTGTCAAGAGTTAATATTAAGATTTAGGGGTATTTTTTTAGTTGGTAATTTTAAATAATAATTTGTTTAACCTCCCTGGCGGTATTCCCGCTCGGGGTGGAAATCCTGTACCATAAGCGGTATCACCGAGTCAGACTCGGGAAGGCAGAGTTTACTTACCTTGTCCCTGGATCTTGCGATGCCTCCCCGCTGAAAATGTCAGTGTTTTTGATTTGATTACATTATTGAATAATTTTTATTATAATTACATTATTATTTGTTATAATTATTTATAGTTATATATTATATTATAATTTATGATTTTGTGTTTCAAACTTTATCTTAACCGGGATGTCTACTAGTCTCCTGTCTGGTCAGATTTAAGTGAGTTATTTCTAAGAATTACAGGCCTACAATATAAAACGCCAAATTTTCATGCAAAATAATTGTACTGCTTTCAGCACCTAAAACCATAAAGAATCATACCGCCAGGGAGGTTAATCTATTGATAAATGTTAGGGCAGATTAGGTGTTCTTTTTCAGGGTGGGTAAAGGCAATATTTCAGTTTTATTGAATATCCTAAAACCTTATTTAAATTGTAAGTGTATATAAGTGGGAAAGACAGGTTAACTGTTGTGAAGGTGAAAAGTTTTAGGGATAAGGATCATATATTTTTTTCACATATATCTAAAATAGTAAAATGCATCTGAACTTTAAAAGAATGTAATTTTGAACATGTTGGGCAAAAATAATGGTCAAAGTAATGTGCAATAATTGCACCTTTAATACAAAAAATACATTACTATTGATTACTAAACTTTGAAAAGAACAATACAAAGATATATAAGTAAAACAATGTGAAATAACACTCTACCTCCATTCTAACTAGAAAAAAAGCCAATATTCACAACTAACAAATTGACTTGTAACTTGGCATTGCTTTGCGTTTGGTAATAATGCAATTCTGATTGACTACGTTTTTTTTTTCTGTTGTAGGTTTCGGATTAGCATTTAATCTTCAGCCTTCTTTAACAATTATTGGAAAATACTTCTTCAAAAAACGGCCTATTGCAAATGGACTGGCCATGGCAGGAAGCCCAGTATTTTTAAGTACTTTAGCACCTCTAAATCAGTTTCTTTTCAATAAATTAGGATGGAGAGGAAGTTTTTTAGTGCTAGGCGGACTCCTGTTAAATTGCTGTGTGGCTGGGTCTCTCATGAGACCTATTGGACCTAAACCTGTACAAAAAGACACAGAGACAGCAGAGAAGTTGACAGCATGTCAGAATATTAACAAATATTTAGATTTATCACTTTTTAAACACAGAGGATTTCTTATTTATTTATCCGGGAATGTCATTATGTTCTTGGGCTTCTTTGCCCCAATTGTTTTCCTGGCACCATATGCCAAGCATATGGGAATAGATGAGTATTCGTCTGCTTTTTTACTATCTATATTGGCTTTTGTAGACATGGTAGCAAGACCTACAATGGGAATGGTTGCAAACTCTAAATATGTCCGTCCAAGGATACAATAC
Organism: Rana temporaria; assembly: GCF_905171775.1. Classification (NCBI taxonomy): domain Eukaryota; kingdom Metazoa; phylum Chordata; class Amphibia; order Anura; family Ranidae; genus Rana; species Rana temporaria. The sequence goes on from NC_053491.1 coordinate 181,564,191, forward strand.
TTTTTCAGTTTTGCAATTTTATATAATGGTATATGCCATGTACTGTGCCCCTTTGCTAACGATTACATGGGATTAGTGATATATGCAATATTCTTTGGCTTTGCCTTTGGTATGGTAAGCAGCGTTCTCTTTGAAACACTAATGGATATTGTTGGAGCAGCAAGATTCTCCAGTGCTGTTGGACTTGTGACCATTGTGGAATGTTGCCCAGTATTAATTGGACCTCCATTGGGCGGTAAGAAATTTCCCTTTTTCTTTTTTTAAAATGTTTTCATAGTATAATAATTCACAATATCCAAATCTGCATATTATTCTAATTTGTGCTACTTTAATCCTCATTGTTGGTTTTTCCTACCTTTCAAGGGGATTTTTATATCATTAAATAACATTTTAAAGAATTGGGTAGCCATGTTGGAGCAATTGCAGCAAATGCAGTGGTTAGGTTCAAATTTGTGGATTTCTCTATACTGAGAAAGTGATTGAGGAGAGTAATTGACCAATCTTTTTCAAACCACTACCCTTCCAACAAGCACCAGTCAAGTTTAACAGCCCCATTGCTTCTTTGTCATTACAAATTGCCACATCAATCACCAATTCATCCTTCTACCTGTATCTGTGACTATAGAAACAAATATATACTCTGGTTGAGAGAGAGGCTAGATAGTTTCTAGATATTGTTATACTTAGCAACTAAGCATTTTTGTAAATATTCTGTATTGCAACATTCCTTCAATAGCATAGGTGAACACTGGACAGACGCCCAAGTTCAAAAAGTGGGTACATTTCGCAAGCTTCTTGGTTTCAATTGTATAAAAGTTATACATCTGTATCAAAACGACAAAATCTTTATTAGTTTAGAAATAAACAGAGAAGATTCAAGAGAAATATTAACACACTGTACTATACATCTAAATATTAAAACCACGGTTTTAATATTTACTGTTGAAGATGCTGAGACCTGAAGGATTAGCATTTAGGTTCCTGGAAATACAGTGACAGCTGACTTCTGGGAGTACTATAAACCTATGAGGTATAAATAATATAGAGAATTTCAGGAGATGACATGCACCTCATTGAATTTAATTCATAGTGTGCCTTATATTTTTACAAAGGAGCTGAATTCTTGGAATGCAGCTTTAAATGCTCATTTAGTCTATGGGCTGCTAAACAGGCATTATTACTTACCATTAGTGATAGACGAACATCCGTCGGGGCGGTTCGCGAATGCTAACCGCAAACTTTCGCAAATGTCCACGAACCGCAAGTTCGCGGCAGGCCCCATTGACTTTAATGGCAGGCGAATATTAAAAACCTGCAGGTCATATTTGCAGCCACAAAATATATTTTTTTTATAATTGCTTCTTTTCTTTATTATGACAAATTACATACACAAAAAAAGAAAAAGACATAAACAAATAACAATACCAAAGAAAGTATACAAAAACATACATACATTACCCCCCCCATGAGCACCGTCAGATTATATCTCCTGCCTCCCCTTCCCTCTCCTTGCAGGAAAGTGCAGCAACCTCCAACAACCTTCTGTCTGAAGCAACTGCTGTCAGAGGAAATAGTTTTAGCACTAGGAACCACAATGGAAATTAAGCTATTGGAGCAAGGGATTTCTCTACTAGTGCTTTCAGAACCAAGCCTAAGTCCTGTGAAGGGAACACGAATTTGCTTGGTGGTCGTATATGGATTGCGGCCTGCAATGGAGGAAGATACTAAAAGGCTTGAAATGCTAGAATTTTTTCATTAAAGATAGTCAGAGCATCTGCATTCCACCAGGCTCCAATGGCTTTGCACGTGTCTCCTCAGACTGGAGGCAGACTGGCATCCGATGTCAGAACTATTCCATTTCCTGGTCTGCGAGGCACGCCACAAAAGAGGCACACTGGTGTCCAAAAAACTCCAGTTTTTGCTAATTTGTGCAGGCACAAAGACCTTCTGATCTATAGTCATTCCATCTTAATGACTGAGAAAGGCAAATTGAAGAGACCCCTGGAATGGCTGCTGTAAAATGTCTCAATGGGGACAATGCATTCCCTCACTGACACAAATGCTGTCTCCATGACTCTTCGCACACAAATTTCATTTTGCAAATTTTGCAGTTTTAGAAAACCACTCCAAGGTCCTTCATAGATTAGGATGGCGTTAACTGCTTTTCCTGTTAGTTTACTACCAACCCCGCCCCCTCCTACCTTTTGCTAATCTTCTGTGCCACTGACAGGTGTGGTGAGCTCATGCAAAAAAATAAGGATAAAAAATTAAAACAATTTCACCAAGAAAAACATCTACTTTCATCCACTTTCTTCAGAAGAAGAAGCAGCAGGTGAGGTCAGGCAGCCTCCCAAAGGCAGGCATGATACACAGAATCTAAAACAAAAAACAGTCAGACTGTCTAACCCCCTGGGAACACAGCACAGCAGGAGTGCAAACAGCAACAAGTCTTTACCTCACAGGAGAAAACTGTCAGGACTGCAGAAAGAGGGAGAAAAATCAGTTCCTCTCAGTTCCTCTGCCTGTTCCAAGACTGTTTACGTTGCTGCTCGGTGACTGATCATCATAACCCCAGGTCCGACGTCTCCCTGCCCTCTGTGTCATCATCAACCTCCGCTCTCAGACTGAAGACAAAGCCAGGAGAGCAGTGCGGTACGCTGCCTATACAAGACAAGAAAAACCCTAATGGTAACATTGCAGAGCTTAGTAATACCACACCTGTGGAGTATTTGTGCTACCTAAGGAACATTGCCCATGGCCTGGCACAATGGACTTGCAGTTTTTAGGAGGGATTACCATCCAACATTCAGGGTCTTCCAACTCCATGAGAGGCTGAACATGGAAGGGTAGGTTCGGCGGGGGATTTCCTTGCAGCAAACAAAGTACTTACCATATGCAATCCACAGGTGGCCTGGAGCCTGTCCAAAAGAAAAGAACACTTCAGTGGGGGAGGGACTGTCTTTTCTTTAGCTATGAAAAGTGGTCCTGTGAGCTCATTGTGTGCTGACGTGGGGTGGGTCAGGAAAAAAAGGTTTCCAGCTATACACAATGATAGATATATGAATGCAACAAATTGTGTATTTGCTTAAGGTGTGATGTGTTAACAGTGCTTCCTGCATGTTGGTTTCCTTACAATGACTTAGGCCCCGTACACACGACCGAGTTTCCCCGGCAGAATTCAGCCAGAAATTCGATCGGAGCTGTATTTTGCCGAGAAACCCGGCCGTGTGTACACTTTCGGCCGAGGAAACCGACGAGGATCTCGTCGGGCCAAATAGAGAACATGTTCTCTATTTCCTCGTTAGTCTATGGGGAAACTTGGCTCGTCAAGATCCTCGGCGGCTTCACAAGGAACTTGACGAGCAAAACAATGTGTTTTGCCCGTCGAGTTCCTCGGACGTGTGTACGGGACCTTACTGACAGCCAAGAGCTGTTAATGGAGCCATCTAATTTGGCACTTTAGAAATAGTTCCTAAGGGGCAGATTCACAGAGCAAGTACGCCAGCGTATCTACTGATACGCCGGCGTACTTTCAAATTTCCCGCATCGTATCTTTAGTTTGAATCCTCAAACCAAGATACGACGGCATCTGGGTTCGATCCGACAGGCGTGCGGCTTCGTACGCCTTCGGATCACAGATGCAATACTTCGGCGTCCGCTGGGTGGAGTTTGCGTTGTTTTCCGCGTCGGGTATGCAAATTAACTTTTTCCGACGATCCACGAACGTACGCGCGGTCGTCGCATTCTCTTACGTCGTCTCTAGTCGGCTTTTTCCGGCGTATAGTTAAAGCTGATATTTTGTGGCGTATAGATAGATTTGCCATGTTAAAGTATGGCCGTCGTTCCCGCGTCAAATTTTTAATTTTTTTTTTTGCGTAAGTCGTCCGTGAATAGGGATGGACGTAAGTCACGTCTAAGTTCAAAAAATGATGTCGTTGCGACGTCATTTCGTGCAAAGCACGGCGGGAAATTTCTCTGATACGCTGCGCCTTTCTAAATCTATGTGAATCTTCCCCTAAATGGCTCAAGTTATGAAATCATGATTTACTGCAACCTTTCCACTAAACCCTAACCTCTTTTTTGATAGGAGTTTTGCAGCCGTAACATTCATAAGGGACTAATAGAACAGCTGCAATCTCTCTGTGCAGATACAGCCCATACATCTCTCTTTTTTGTTACTGCATTCTGTGTGTTTCTGTTATGTACCACTTAAAGAAGTAGAAGCTTCTGTGGACATCCTCTCAATATTATTCTTTTTTTTTAATCTTTATATTTTTCCATCTACTTATGAAAATGCCAAAATGCGAGAAACCAACATAACTTGTAAATGAAAATAAAATACTGTAGAATATGTATGCATTTTATAGATGGGGGTCACAAAACTTACTTTTTTTTTTTCTTTTCTTTTTTTAGGCTATTTAGTGGACGTAACCGGAAGCTACAAATACATGTACTTTGTATGCGGCATTATTGTAATTGTAGCAAGTATCTATTTGTTCATTGGGAATGCTATCAATTACAGATTACTTGCAAAGGAAAAGCTGGCTAACAAGGCACAAAATGCAGAAAAAGAGGCTGAACCTTTGAACGCACCAAACTCAGTTGATGTAGTCAAAAAGCAATCTAACACACAGACAAATTCATCTGAACGAGAAACTAATATATAATCCGAACTTGTATTTATTGTTAATATTTTAAAAACCAGTGATATGCAAGTATTATACAGAAGTCCGAAAACGGTACTGTGAGCATTATGATGTAAAGACTTGTAAATTACATTTGAAAATGTTGAGACAAGGTCAGATGGGAACTTTTATTTTTGCATTTTGTAAAAAAAAAAAAAAAAAGAACAAAAAACAAAAAAAAAATCACACTGAATAATACCATGCTTTAACACATTGGGACATATACAGTATATCAGGGTATGCAATTAGCGGACCTCCAGCTGTTGCAGAACTACAAGTCCCATGAGGCATAGCAAAACTCTGACAGCCGAAAGCATGATACCCAGAGGCAGAGGCATGATGGGACTTGTAGTTTTGCAACAGCTGGAGGTCCGCTAATTGCATATCCCTGTTGTATATAAAGCAGTGAATGTGACAAGTGATTAATCATTCCTTTTAATTTAAACACATGCACTAGGAAGAATCACTTGCAGTGAATATATAGTGAAAGTCATATTCACTACCTTTTAAATACCCCTCATGCTTTTCAGTAGGGGGCCGAACTTCCCTATCACTGTGCTTTAAAGTTTAAAATTTTGGCTCTCTGAAGTTGCAAAATACACGACATCACAACCTAATATGAGGTTTAAGAAGGTAGTGTACTTCTTATGTCAAATATTCCACTGCATTCTACAACATATTGTCATAAGTGCCTGACAGTGTAATGATTTTTTTTTTACATTGCATGATATTATTTTTATTTTTTTGTTGTTTTTAATTACAAAAAAAACTTTGAGTACCCACTGACCCATTACAAAGCCTTTTTTTTTTTTACAAATGTAGACCAATGCAGTATGTTTTCACGTGCATTTATATGCAGTATATTAACACATTTCTTATGCACTACGTATGGGTTGGTTGCCATTCATTTTTTAAGGCACTCAAATGAGCATGCACAAACAAATTTGTTGAAAAAAGTCTGATGTGTTCTTGGTCTGGGGATGTGCATTATGTGCCCATTAAATACAAATGGACTAGTTTAACACAACGCACCAAAATGATGTATAAAATGTTAATGGGCTTCAAAACAAAGTTTATAGTTCACTAATTTGTTCCCAATATGCAAAAAAGTTAAAATGCATTTTTAATCATAAAGAGATAATTGAGGTATTCAAATTATTATTCTAAAGCATTTCAGTTAATGATATACGGTATATATATATTTCACCATGAAACATTTTCCTTTATTAGTGCACTATTTTTATTTTCAAAATAAATGGTTACAATACTTCTACCATGCCGAAATCAAACCCAGAAAAGCCAAGCTATGCTAATTTAGGACAGGACCTTCATAAATTGTATGCCCCTTTACAGCTTACAAAAATAAACTGATGGCAGGAAAATTTCCACTACTACTGGCCACTTGCCGACCCCCTAAAGTCTGAAGAACAATAAACTGGCCATTTGTTTATAAAGTTTGGAGACCCCTGCACTAGGTGGTAGAGTTACTTATGGCAATTAGACTGTGCACATTACAAAGTGCAGTTAAGCTCTGTACACACGATCAGATATCTGATGGAATCTAATGCGATGGATTTTTTTGGATATCCGATGAAGCTGACTTTCATCAGTCTTGCCTACACACCATTGGTTAAAAATCCGATCGTGTCCAAACGTGGTGACGTAAAAAACTACGATGTGCTGAGAAAAATTAAGTTCAATGCTTCCGAGCATGCGTCGACTTGATTCTGAGCATGTGTGGATTTTTGACCGATGGACTTCCACACAGACGATCGTTTTTTTCTATCGTTTTTTTATCCATAGGAAGATTTTAAAACATGTTCTATTGTTTTACACCGATGGAAAACAAGCCGATGGGGCCCACACACGATCGGTTCTTCCGATGAAATCGGTCCGTTTTCATCAGACAAACCGATCGTGTGTACAGGGCTTTACACTCTGCAAGAACAGTTGCTCCTGAGCTTGGTAAATGAGCAGAAGCTTTTCCATTATCCAATTATGTGCAAGCAAACATTCTGTTTTTTTAATTTCCTTGCAGGTGATTGGGTATTATTTGCAAAGTGAATGTTAACCTCATTTGCTAAGCTCTGGAGCAACTGCACTTTGCAAAGTGCACAGTGTATTTGCTTTTAGTAAATTAACCCCCTAGGTGTCATAGAAAGCTAGGCTCAAAAGCCCTATGGGATGATTGAACTGATTACAATGCAAAAAGGTCTGAGTCACCGTTTTTCCTGGAGCTGCTCTTTGTTTCTTAAACATTTTTCTAATATTCATGTCAATAATATTACACAGAACTATTGAAAAAGTCTAATTATCAAATAATGTAAAAATGTTGCTGGGTCCTGTGAAATTACGCAGCTCATTTGTAAATACCATTAACAGAGATTAGATTCTGTACTTTGCCCTAAATTTGTGTTTAAGTGATAATGATGAAAGCAAATATGGCAAAATATAGAACGTAAATATGTTTTACATTTAGGGAGTGTCCTGGGGTTGCACTTTTATTCAATGGGGAAAGACTCTCTTGAGTATATTCTTTTAGATTTTTTTTTTTTTTTACAAAAGGCACTGGGGGCAATAGTGCTGAGTTGAAACATGTTTAAAAAATAGATTTGCTGAAATCTCAGCGCCTTCCTGTATTATTACCATTTTATCTGAGTGTCTACTCTACCAATTACAAAAGTGAGCACTGGGTGGCTTTGTGACTGCTATGCCTATTTACCTGTTTAACCACTTAAGGAATGCAAGGATTTACCCCCTTAATGGCCAGGCCATTTTTTGCGAAATGGTACTGCGTTGCTTTAACTGACAATTGTGCGGTCGTGTGATGCTGTACCCAAACAAAGTTGATGTCTTTTTTCCCACAAATATAGATTTATTTTGGTGGTATTTGATCACCTCTGCGTTTTTTTTGCGCAATTAACCAAAAAAGGCCGTCAATTTTGAAAAAAATATATATTATTTACTTTTTGTTATAATAAATATCCCAAAACAAAATGTAAAAAAAAAAAAATGTCTTCATCAATTTAGGCCAATATGTATTCTTCTACATATTTTTGGTAAAAAAATCGCAATAAGTGCATATTGATTTTGCTCAAAAGTTATAGCATCTACAAAATAGGGAAAAAATGTATAGCATTTTTATTATTTTTATTTTTTAACTAGTAATGGCGGTGATCAGCAATATTTAACAGAACTGCAACATTGCGGCAGACAGATAGGACACTTTTGACACTTTTTTGGGACCAGTGACATTATTACAGTAATCAGAGCTAAGCATAGCCACTGATCACTGTATAAATGACACTGGCAGGGAAAGGGTTAGCACTAGGGGGCGATCGAGGGGTTAAGTGTGTCCTAGGGAGGCGTTTCTAACAGTGAGGGGAGTGGACTGACTGGGAGTAGAGAGAGATTGTTGTTCCTGATAACTAGGAACAGACAATCTCTCTCTACTTCCCTGGCAGAACGGGGATCTGTTTGTTTACATTGACATATGTCCGATCTGCCTCTCTGAGGAGCAATCGCGGGTGGCTGGCGGAAATGGTGGCAGCCGAACCCATGCATCTTCCCCCCCCCCCCTGCTGTAACACTCTCAGTGACTTGTGCACGAAACGGCATACGGGTATGTTGTTTTGCACAATAGGGCCACCCTGCCGCAGTATATATGCAGTGACTTAAGTGGTTAATACAGTATATTATAATAGTCTGAAGATTTTGATAATAATTATTTGACTTTGCAACTGGCTTAAAGTGGACATTTCAGTACTTATACAAACCTGTAACATTTTAATATATAACATTATGTCATATATAAACAATACCTGATATGTCCCAATATACCGCAACAGCATAAGGCTTGTGGGACTTTTTCTAACGTCCCGAAAGCACACCGCCCAGGTGTGAAAGCACTTATTGCAATGAATGGGAGGCAGTTTTCAGATGCTATTTCTAGCGCTAAATTGCCTGAAAACTGCCTCAGTGTGAAAGGGGTCTAAATCTCCTCTTCCCCAATGATCAGACGTAGCATTATAACTTTTTAGCAATTTAGAAATGAGTAGTGAGAAAATATATTTGAACACACACGGATTTGATATGTGTGCTATTTTTTTAGTCAGATTTTCCATCCAGGAAAAAATGCTGACTCTGTATAATGAATTAACAAAGATGGTTTTGACCTTTTGAATGGAAAAGCAGATGAAAGCATTGTCGGTCGGAGTACTGTCATCTACAGAATATTCAGCTACCTGTGAGGGATATGTAGTTAGCCTCTTCTAAGCTTGAAATAGCTGATAACATGGCTGATTCCAAAATAGTGCATGATATGGACTGCATCCTTTGAGACTTTTACATCAAATAATTGAATCATTGAATAAGACATACATTAACAAAAACAGAAACAAGAAATGTATTGTAGTACATCCCCAAAAAAGTTGCTAAATTAAAAAATTACTATTTATGTTCTCACATTATTTTAATAATACTATGTGCTTAATAAAACACCCAGTGTTCATCCGTGCAATGACCTCTCCATGTACAGTACAAATTACCTTACCAAGTATTAATTCCATTTAAGCATATATCACAACTCTCAGAAAAGCATTCAGGTGATTCCCACTTCCCAATGGTATAGTACCAAAAAGGAAAATATATAACACTAGCGTGATACTGGCCAAGATTCAGGTAGCAATTGCGCCTGCGTAACCATAGTTACGCAGCGCAATTGCTGACTTGCGCCGTTGTAACGAGTTCTCCTGATTCAGAGAACTCGTTACGCCGACTGCAGCCTAAAATCTGCGTGGCATAAGGCTCTTATGCCACGCAGATTTTAGGCTGCATTCTTGCGTTGACCGCTAGGGGGCCCTCCCATTGTGATCAGCGTACAGTATGCAAATTGCATACTAACACCGATTCACAAAGTTGCGCGGGCCCTGCGTACGCAAGGTACGGAGTTTCCGTACGGCGTCTTTAGCGTAAGGCTGCCCCTTCTAATAGTAGGGGCAGCCAATGCTAAAGTATACCCGCCCTTCCCACGTCGTGAAATTTGAATTTCACGCCGTTTGCGTAAGTGATACGTGAATGGCGCTGGACGCCATTCACGTTCACTTTGAAGCAAATGACGTCCTTGCGACGTCATTTGCCGCAATGCACGTCGGGAAAGTTTCCCGACGGTGCATGCGCTTTACGATCGGCGCAGGAACGCGCCTAATTTACATGATTTCCCCCCGGCGGGATCATTTACATTGCGCGCGCTTACGCAGGGCAATTTTGCCGGTGCGCCCTCGCAATTTACGGAGCTACTGCTCCGTGAATCGAGGGCAGCGCAAAATATTTGCGTGGGCGCAGGGCAAAATCGTTGCCCTGTGCCTCCGCAAATAAAGCGCAACTCGTACCTGAATCTGGGCCACTGTTTTTAGCTGGGTGACATCAATAAAAACAAAACCAAAGCACATATGATTTTTTCTTATTGAATGGACCCCAGTTAGAAACTTGATCACACTATTGTTATATATTTCCCTTTTTGGTACTATACCATTGGGGAGTGAGAATCATCTGGATGTTGGAAAAGAGGGAAACTTTTCTGAGCGTTGTGATATATGCCAAAGTGGAAGTAATACCTGGTAAGCTAGTTTGTACATACGGGCGTTCAATGCACGGATGAACACTGGGTGTTTTATCAAGTACAGTAAAACCTTGGTTTGTTAGCATAATGCGTTCCAGAAACATGCTTGTAATCCAAAGCACTTGTATATCAAAGCATTTTTTTTACAGGGTATAAAAGAGAAGAGAGGCACCCCTAAGTTAAGAAATGAAGCCTCGGACACACGACCGAGTTTCTCGGCAAAAACCAGCAAGAAACTTGCTGGGATTTTTTTTTTGCCGAGGAAACCGGTCGTGTGTACATTTTTCGACGAGGAAACTGTCTAGGATCCCGTCGAGCCAAAAAGAGAGCATGTCTTCTTTTTCCTCGACGGGAATGGAGAAACTTGCCTTGTCGAGTTCCTCGACAGCCTAACAAGGAACTCGACGAGGAAAATGATGTGTTTCGCCCATCGAGTTCCTCGGTTGTGTGTACGAGGCTTAAGTTGCTAAACGTTGTACCTTCATTGTAACCATATTGCTACACTTAGAGGCTCCTCTCTTCTTTTTTTATACTCAGTTGTGACATGACCCTACTCTTATAGCAAGACATCGCTTATATATCTAGGCAAAATGTATTAAAAACTTTTGCTTGTCTTGCAAAATGCTCTCAAACCAAGTTACTCTCAAACCAAGGTTTTACTGTACATGGTATTATTAAAGTGGTAAAAATAACAAACATGTTATACTTACCTGAAAAACAAAGAGGGGGAAACTGGTGAGAGGTGGGTGGAGGTGATGTCTCAGTCCCAATTAGTATTTATACAACAACAATCTTATGCCCACAAGACTTTTAATGAGTCACACCTCAAACATAAATAAAAAATATAAGAAAAATGTATTGACATACATTTTAAAACAACATATACCTGTAGTACATGAATAGATATTCAAAAATACATACAAAATACTTAATATGGTTCAAATACAGAAACCTTGAACATGGAACCTAAAAGTTTTGCAATGAATATCCACCATCAATCTGAAAAATCTGTGCTAGAATTCTTGACGCGTTTCATGAGAAGGACCTTGCTTCCTCAGGAGAAGCACAAGAGAGTATCTGGAGATAAAAAACTTATATAAATAACCCTAAATGCACATATAAATATATGTATAGATATATATGTGCATATCACGCCTCACAAAATAGACTTTGCAGAAAGTAGTAGTGACAGCAGCAGGAGTCAATAGCACAGCTGCTATGTCTCAGCCAATTGGGAGGGAGAATCTCGGACAGCTGAGAAACTCGTAGACATCGCTGGGCAGATTGGGACCTCAGGTAAGTGTTAGGAGGGATGAGGGGGGCTGCTTCACACAGAAGGTGTTTTATCTTAAAGCATAGAATCTATTAAGATAAAAAAACTTCTGACTTTACAATAAAAATAATGTTAGCTCATAAATAATACTTTTTGAATTTAGCAACTTTTTGGGACATACTATGTTTCTTGTCTCTGTTTTTTTTATTATTTATTTTTTAAACATTTCAAGTTTATTAAAGTTATACTTGAAGCAGAAACAGAGTAAATCATATGCAGATGCAACTGCTCACAGAATCAAATTGCAGACATATCAGGTATATCACGATGCATAGATAACAGGTGATCCAAAGTCAATCAAAACAAGTTACCAATCAATAACTCACAAAAGATCAAACCTGAAGAATTATTTATTCCCAATCGAGCCATGTCAAATTGTTTTTGTTTTATTTGGTCTTTAGATACAACGCAAGGAGAAAGTGGATTCGGGGGGAACACACCACACATTTGGATGATGGTTCACAAAAGACTTTATTTGACCCATATATTTGAAGGGTAATTTTTCTGATGAGAGCATAAAACACCTTTTTATGGACTGCATTGGACATTGGGATATTTTATATATTTTTATCTGCCCAAGGGATTTAGCTCACAAAGATGCTTGGACTGTAGTGCTATTTTACTGTGCACTAAGAAAGCCAAAGCATCAATTTAAACATGAAATAAGTGACAAATACAATGCAAGCAGGAGCTTAAAGCGGGGGTTCCGCGGCAAAAATTTTTTTTCTTTTCAGCAGTCACTAGGGTATAACAATGCAAAGGTACACCCACTTCTTTTGTCGGTGCACATATCCGCTATCCGTTTTCTCTGCAAAGAAGGAGTTATAAAATCCGTCCAAAGGAGTTTCCATTTTGCTTGTGGGCATAGTGAAGCCCACAAGCTATCACTTCCTGGAAGCGGTGAATGCTGATCTCCCAGCATTCACCGCTTATTCCCACGCCTGCGCACTGTTTACAGTGTGTTCTGGTACCTAATGGCAATATTTACCGGCATGCCAGTTTATAAAATGACGAGGCACGTGTGTAAGACTGCGCTGTGTTTAATAAGCATTTTAATAAATAAATTAGAGACGCCCTCGTCACGTGACCGACGTCAAGCAGTCACTTTATGTGTGAAATCTCTCGAGATGTGCTCCCAGAAAACATTACAGAGAGGTCCCACTACGCATGGCGGCGCCGGGGAAAGGATAAGAGACGCTTACTCCCGCGGGAGGGGAATAGTTTACATGGCTATACTACGGTATTTTTTTATTTATTTTTAAATTTTATGGCAATTCAGTATGTGCATTGTGCAAGGATTGTTTTAGAATAACATTGTTAGTTTGGGTGAACCTCCACTTTAAAGACAATCACCCAGTGAAGACATTTTTATATTCAAAAACTCCAAAGATTATATTTAAAGCGGATCTCCCATGTCCATCACGTTTTTTTTTTCTGGTAGTTAAATGCTTAATACATTACATGTAATGTACTCACAAACCCGGTGTCCAAACTCCTCTGCAGTCCGATTCTGTCTGCAATGTAAACTTATATTGTGCGCGTAGCGCTGCTTCCATTTTGCTTGTGGGCATTAGAAGCGCACAAGCAGCCACTTCCATATTGCGGTGAATGCTGATGTCCCAGCATTCACCGCTCGATCCCACGCATGCGCACTCGTAACGGCGAGGAGCCGTAATTGAGTATTATGAAACACTCCTTTCTTTGTTTACATTGCGTGTCACTTCCGGGTTTTCGTAATCACGCGATGTTTAATAGTAATGCTCTTCAATAAATACTGGGAGCTATGACAGAAGCTCCCATGGCACACTGCGGGTACGGGAAGTGACGCTATACCCGCAGAATACCCGCAGCTTGTGCAGACAGGAAACAAGATCAAATATAAGGTACTTTACATATTGAAAACTTATAAACATCGGGCCAGATTCACAGTGAGAGTACTGATACGCCGGCGTACTTTCAAATTTGCCGCGTCATATCTTTATTTTGAATTCTCAAACAAAGATACAACGGCATTTGGCTAACATCCGACAGGTGTACGGCTTCGTACGCCTTCGGATCTTAGGATGCAATAGTTCGGCGCCCGCTGGGTGGAGTTTGCATTGTTTTCCGCGTCGGGTATGCTAATTAGCTGTTTACGGCGATCCACGAAGGTACGCGCGGTCGTCGCATTCTCTTACGTCGTCGCTAGTCGGCTTTTCCCATCGCAAAGTTGCGACTGCTATTTCAATGGCTTATATTTAGACTAGCCATGTTAAAGTATGTCCGTCGTTCCCGCGTCGAATTTGAATTTTTTTTTTTGCGTAAGTCGTCCGTGAATAGGAAAGGACGTAACGCACGTCGCCGTTCAAAAAATGACATCGGTGCGACGTTATTTCGCGCAAAACGGACCATGCGCAGTACGTTCGGCACGGGAACCCGCCTAATTTAAATGATACACGCCCCATTTGAATTAGGCGGGCTTGCGCCGGACGGCTTTATGCTACGCTGCCGCAAGTTTACAGGCAAGTGCTTTGTAAACTTGCGGCGGTGTAACGTAAATGTAATACGTTACGCCGACGCAGATGTACCTGAATCTGGCCCATCCATTTTAAGCCATATTATAGTCAGCAGTATGATTGAACAAATGTCGAAAAAAAGGTGGAGCTCCGCTTTAAGCTTCATGGAAGACCCGTACCCTGCGAATTGAAATGAACTGTATTTATTTTGGAGCCTTCTAGACAAAGATTTCAGAATAACATTGACACTAATGCACTGAATTCTTCTTTTTATTATCATGAATAGGATAGCTTTCAGAAAACAGAAACAAAATATGTATTTAGTTCACATTATTGTTCAAAGTGAAATATTACACTTGTTTCTGTGTAATTTACTTATATCATAAGTGCAAGTATATGTTAAATGAAAATGTACTATTTATAAATATGTTGAATTTTCCAAAACATTTTTGTCCCACAGTGGGTGGGGGGGTAATTGACGCAAGTATATTGCTTTCCCTGCATGTTCTGATCTTGGACCCATTTCAAAGACGACAAATCAGTCAGTTGCAGTGCATTAGAACCTATGGGGCAGATCCACAAAAGGTTTTACGCCGGCGTATCTATTGATACGCCGGCGTAATTTTAAAATTCCCGCGTCGTATCTTTGTTTTGTATCTACAAAACAAGATACGACGGCTTCTCGGAGGGATCCGACAGGCGTACGTCTTAGTACGCCGTCGGATCTTAAGGTGCAATATTTCGGCGGCTGCTAGGTGGCGTTACCGTCGAATTCCGCGTCGAGTATGCAAATTAGCTATTTACGGCGATCCACGAACGTACGTCCAGCCGGCGCATTTTTTTACGTCGTTTTCGTTCGGCTTTTTCCGGCGTATAGTTAAAGCTGCTATATGGTGGCGTACTCAATGTTAAGTATGGCCGTCGTTCCCGCGTCCAATTTTGATTTTTTTACGTCGTTTGCGTAAGTCGTTCGCAAATAGGCATTTGCGTAGAATGACGTCACCGTCGGAAGCATTGGCTTTTTCTGGGTTAATTTCGAGCATGTTCACTGGGATACCCCCACGGACGGCGCATGCGCAGTTAAAAAAAAATGTTGTTTACGTCGGGTCACGACGTATTAACATAAAACACGCCCCCATTACATCCATTTGAATCCCGCGCCCTTACGCCGCCAAAGATACACTACGCTGCCGTAACTTACGGCGCAAATTCGTTGAGGATTAAAAAAAAAATAAGTTGCGGCGGCGTAGTGTATCTTAGATACGCTGCGCCCGGCGGATTCTTACGTGCAGGTACGTGGATCTGCCCCTACGACTATGTTATTTTTGATACACAGTTTTAAGAGATCTTTGATTTCCTGGATCTTATCTAGTTGCACAGATGTTCTCTATCTATCTTTATACACCTAAGTGTTTTCAATCATTAGTTCTGTTATATGCTGCAGTAAAGGACTGTGGAGTTGATTTACTAAAGGCAAATAGACTATGCACTTTGCAAAGCAGTTGCCCTCTGCAAGAGAAGTTGCTCCAGAGCTTAGTAACAGAAAACAGAGCTTAGTAAATGAGCAGAAGCTCTGCTGACTTCCATCATCCAATCACGTGCAAGCAAAATTTTATTTTTTTTTCCCTTGCATGTGATTGGGTAATCTTTGCAAAGGGAAGCTTTACCTCATTTACTAAGCTATGGAGCAATTGCACCTGCAGAGTGTAACTGCACTTTGCAAAGTGCACAGTCTAATTGCCTTTAGTAAATCAACCCCTATGTTGCATTGTAACTTACTCATTCACGTGTTTGAATGCAAGATGATAGCTGCACAAAGCTGTAAATTACCACATTAAATATTAAATCTGAAATGCATAGAAATACAATGTTTTCACTAGGCTCTCATCAAAATCTTTGTGCTGAAAACATCAAGGGATGATTTAATTATGGAAATATATTTTAATTAGCACAGTGTAAGACCTGACTTGCTCACAAGGATATGAAAATTAAATACAAATTCCCTCTTATCCTGTTTGTAGAGGAAACTGCTCTTTCTAGCCAAAAACAACATGCTGGCTGATAAGTGACCGTATTTATCGGCGTATAACACGCACCCCAACTTTAGGAGGGAAGTTTCAGGAAAAAACTTTCCACAGCCCCCAGGCACAGTTTACCCTCTATTTTCAGGGTAAAAAAGTGAGTGTTATACGCTAATAAATACAGTAGTTAAATTGGTGAGAGCATTTTTGTGTAATATATTTTGAATAGGTAGCATGAGTTTTTTGGCTTAAAGTGGGAGTTCACCCTAAAAAAAAAAAATAAGATTAGATTCATGCTCAAGGGGAATCGGGTAGTTTTTTTAAAAACAAAGCAGTACTTACCGTTTTAGAGATACATCTTCTCCGCCGCTTCCGGGTATGGGCTGCGGGACTGGGCGTTCCTTCTTGATTGACAGTCTTCCGACAGGCTTCCGACGGTCGCATCACGTGTAGCCGAAAGAAGCAGAACGTCGGTGCGGCTCTATATGCCGCCTGCGCACTGACGTTCGGCTACTTTCGAAAAATTGTGACGCGATAGATGCGACCGTCGGAAGCCTGTCAATCAAGAAGGAAAGCCCAGTCCCGCAGCCCATACCCGGAAGCGGCGGAGAAGATGTATCTCTAAAACGGTAAGTACGGCTTCGTTTAAAAAAAAACTACCCGATTCCCCTTGACAAAATGAGCATGAATCTAATCTTAAAAATTGTCATTTCCGGGTGAACATCCACTTTAACCAGTTCCCGACCTCCTCATGTACATTTACGTCAGCAGAATGGCACGGACAGGCACATCCGCGTACCTGTACGTCCTCTGCTAGACGTGGGTGGGGGGTCCGATCGGGACCCCCCCCGGTACATGCGGAGGTCGGGTCCGCTCGGGGAGCGATCCGGGACGACGGCGCGGCTATTTGTTTTTAGCCGCTCCGTCGCGATCGCTCCCCGGAGCTTCACTATGGCGGCGCATCGATCGAGTGATCCCTTATATAGGGAAGACTCGATCGATGGTGTCAGTCCTACAGCCACACCCCCCTACACTAGTAAACACACACTAGGTGATCCCTAAATGTTACAGCGCCCCCTGTGTTTAACTCCCAAACTGCAACTGTCATTTTCACAATAAAGAATGCAATTTAAATGCATTTTTTGCTGTGAAAATGACAATGGTCCCAAAAATGTGTCAAAATTGTCCGAAGTGTACGCCATAATGTCACAGTCACGAAAAAAATCGCTGATCGCCGCCATTACTAGTAAAAAAAATAAAAAAAATAAAAATGCAAAAAAACTATCCCCTATTTTGTAAACGCTATAAATTTTGCGCAAACCAACCGATAAACGATTATTGCGATTTTTTTTACCAAAAATAGGTAGAAGAATACGTATCGGCCTAAACTGAGGAAAAAAACATTTTTTATATATGTTTTTGGGGGATATTTATTACAGCAAAAAGTAAAAAATATTGAATTTTTTTTAAAATTGTCGCTCTATTTTTGTTTATAGCGCAAAAAATAAAAACCGCAGAGGTGATCAAATACCACCAAAAGAAATCTCTATTTGTGGGGAAAATAGGACGCCAATTTTGTTTGGGAGCCACGTCGCACGACCGCGCAATTGTCTGTTAAAGCGACGCAGTCCCGAACTGTAAAAACCCCTTGGGTCTTTAGCCAGCATATTGGTCCGGGGCTTAAGTGGTTAAAGCTTATTGATCAACCTCTCATCTGTGTAGCTGGGTGTAAGGACCAAAATAGCAAGCCACTGGTAAAAGAATGGTAAGGTAAAGATTAATTTAAGTGTGAACATAAGATTTTTTTAATTATAACAAAAATATCACATCATGCAAAATTAATATATAACTGCTGAGATTGTGAAAGAGTTGTCCATCAATACATTTCCAGTTATGACAAGGCCTATATATATATGTAAATCTACATATGTGCGCCTGCGGTTTCCAGCCTGGGGTCCGGTGCGTTCCTGTTCTGGTGCAATTAAGGTCCAAATCTTTGCCTAAATTCACACAGGAAACAGACCTTAAAATGCACACAACATGTGTGAACCAGCTCCATTGAGAGTCGGTCAAATGTGCATGTCATGCGAATTGGATGCACATCCAATTCGTACATATGTGAACTCCTTAATAAATCATTATACAAAATCAACATAGATATCAATAAAATAATACAATTGGATTTACTATTACAAAGAATTCTTTGTTGCATTGAAAAAAAAAACAATATAGCAATTCACTGCCAGTTACCTACAAATAAATATTTACTTACTTTTGTCTTAATTTATTAAAATGGGGAATGGTGTATGTAAAATATTTCATATGATATTGGGTAAAATCTGTTACCAAAGATAACATAGATTTACCTTAGGAACATATTTAACATGGAGCATTTAGGGTAGTGTTGTCTAAAGCCTAGTACACACGGGCCGAACGTTGGGTGACATCGGCCGTTTCAGTAAAAACCGGCCGACATTTCAGTCTGTGTGTATGGCAGCCGGTCCGATAAAAGCTAATGCCAATGTCTGAAAGCACTGATCAGAGTGTTCTGGCAAGGGCTGTCCCCCTGTCAGAACACAATAGCACAGCAGGGGAGATCCCTGTATTGTTAGTACAGCAGCTCCGACCTGAGCTGTGAGTCTTTCTTCCTTCGACCCAGCAGGTTGAAGGAAAAAAAACTAGTGGTGTGTACTAGGCTTTACTCTTCGTGGTTGATATACTAAAGGCAAATAGGCTATTCACTTTGCAAAGGACAGAACAAGCTTGCAGCTAATAAAGTTGGAACTCTTGCTATATAGATTCAGCGGTGCAGCAGACGCTCTCATCTTAGTCTGCTCACCCCAGGGATAGTGAGAGCAGGACGCTCTCAAACGAGTCGGCTCTCCCCAGGGATAGTGCAGCCAGGCAGGGTCCACCACACCCCCCTAGCCAATTGATCCAGGGTTGCACCGATCGCCGTTAAGGGGTCAGGAAGGAATTTTTTCCCCCGATCGCTGCAGATTGGCACAGCACGCCGGGGGTTTTTCGCCTTCCTCTGGACCAATCGGGGAGAGAAGACTCAACGAGTGACGGCTCACTTGGACAGTCTTCCACCCATCACGTCCGGCGTCTCGCGGCTCTTCCCGCATCCGCGCCAGACCAGGCCTCATTCGCGGCCGCCGCAATTAGGAAAGACTGATGACAATGTGACTGGCGACAATGGCTAATCTGCGATACTCTGCGCACTCTATTCGGGGTCTGAGACAATTCGCAACAGCATTACCAGCCGTCACCAAAAAGGCCTTAAAAATAGAGCAACTTTTGAGATTCGATCGACGATCGACCATCAAAAATTTTAACTATTTAACCCAGCTCGAGCACATATCATGTGCTTTGATCAACACAAGATCGGCAGTAAAACACCGATTAGAAATCCACGATTTCTTACTACAAAACGATCTAGACTGCCTCTTTATTACAGAAAGCTGGCTCTCAGACGACTGCAACACCATTCTCGGAGAATTGGTGCCAGAAAACTATCGCATTATAACGGAAAACAGAATAGGGCAAAGAGGAGGAGGCCTGGCGGTGATCCACAAGAATCGCATTACAATCACTAAGCCAGCCCTTCAAAATCCTCTTCCATTCATGGAAACCCTTACTCTTCAACTTCAAACTTCCCCCCAGGAGACTGTTCACATTCTCCTCTGCTATAGGCCACCTGGGCCAAAATCGCAGTTTTTGCCATCATTAACGGAGTTTATATCCACTTATACCCTTAACAGCAAACACCTTTTGCTGCTCGGGGACTTTAATCTGTGGGCCAACTCCGCACAGGATCCCATTGCGGACGCCTGCATTGATCACCTGGAGGGATTAGGGCTACAGCAACTTATATGCGGGCCAACACATGCTTCAGGTCACACACTCGACCTAATTTTCAGACAAAATCTGAAAATAAGCATTTTAGAAAATGAACCATTGCCATGGACAGACCACCATGCAATTAATTTCATAATCTCCAAAATTCCCCCAGTGATAAAAGCACCCAAGCCGGTGACAATACACTGGGCTAGATCTCAGAAGAAGCTCCATTCGGAACTCTTCAAATCTACCTTGGGAAACAGAATCAAAACAATCCATCCACATCAAACAGCCGCAGATACACTGGACGCCATAAACGCAGCCCTGCTACAGTCAGCCGATTTAGTAGCACCGAAACGCAAAGCCTGCATTCGAAAAAGAAAGTCCGGCTGGTTCAACAACCAGCTGTCGCTTCTGAAGCAAGAGCGCAGAAGGGCGGAAGCCGCCTGGAAAAGAAGTCCTGCAGAGGATAACCTCATCATCTACAAGGCAATAACAACACGATATCATAAAGAAATCTTCAAAGCCAAGAAACATCATTTTTCTTTGGCGATTAACAGCGCCCTAAACCGCCCCCGCGAACTCTTCAAGATGGTCACCCAGACCATGAACCCAGGATGTCTTGAAGTCCCCAACTCAGACACCCAAGAGTTCTGCAATGAACTATCGGATTTCTTCATCAACAAAATTGAAAGAATCCGGGAAAGCATCATGCAAAACAATACCCCCCTCAACCCCACCGTCAATCAACCACAAAACACCCACAGAAACGCTCTACAATCAACAAAGTTCACTCTGGAACCGATCTCCATCGATACCACAAAAAATATCATTGGTGCTTTGCGGAACAGCACATCGCCCAATGATATCATCCCCACCAAACTGCTGAAGGAATGTGCCGACATCCTGGCACCACCCATCACACAGCTTATAAACCAGTCATTTAAGGAAGGCACAGTGCCATCCCTGTTGAAAGAGGGCACAATCCAGCCCATCTTGAAAAAACCTAACCTGGATCCCAAGGACCCAACTCACCGCCGTCCCATAACAGGCCTTAATGTTCTCTCCAAGATAATGGAGAAAGTAGTGGTACAACAGCTGCAACAGCATCTAGATACCCACAATCTACTGGATCCATTACAATCAGGCTTCCGTCCCGGACACGGGACAGAAACGGCCTTACTCAAAATATGGGACGATGCCCTCGAGGCCGCAGACGAAGGAGAATCTTGTCTCCTGGTTCTGCTGGACCTAAGCGCAGCCTTTGACACGGTAGACCACAAACTGTTACTGATGCGACTGGCTGAGGTAGCCACAGTCGCAGAAGGTGATTTACCATGGTTTTCTTCCTTTCTTGAAAACCGATCACAAACAGTTAAATTGGGTTGTTTCACGTCGGAAAAGCGCACGGTGTCATGTGGAGTCCCCCAAGGATCCCCCCTGTCACCGGTGCTTTTCAACATCTATCTTCGCCCTCTCTTTGATATTATCAGTAGCCAAGAACTACTCTATCACTCTTATGCAGACGATACGCAACTGTATTTTCGCATCTGCAACAAAAAGGATCATCATCTCAGTTTAGAGAAATGTCTCTCTTTGATAGAAAACTGGATGACTAAGAGTTATCTTAAACTCAACAGTTCAAAAACAGAACTCCTTATGTTTCACGCCAGCCGAAAGAGTCAACTGGCAACAACCTGGACACCCCCGCCCATTCTGGGCCAAATCATCACCCCTAGCTCCAAAGTCAAAAGTCTCGGGGTCATCTTCGACACCTTTATGACAATGGACGCACAAATAGGGTCAGTAGTCAGCGGAGCGCACCATCTGTTGCGCCTACTACGCAGACTTATTCCATTTATCCCCAAAGAAGACGTAGCAGTCGTGGTGGGAACAATCGTGAATTCCAGACTGGACTATGCAAATGCCCTTTACCTCGGACTCCCAAAGTACCAAATCTCTCGTCTGCAAGTCGTACAGAATACGGCCGCCAGACTTGTGACTGGGAAAAAAAAATGGGAATCAATCTCACCTTCGTTGAGAACCCTTCACTGGCTGCCAGTAAAAGACAGAATTGCATTTAAAGCACTCTGCCTGACACATAAGTGCATCCATGGGAAGGCTCCGCAATATCTTTGCGACAAGATAGAACCTCACAATTCGAATCGCGTTCTGCGATCCACCGACCAAAATCTGGTCAGGGTACCAAAAACCAAATACAAGTCCAAAGGAGAAAGAAGGTTTGCTTTTCAGGGTCCTAGACTATGGAACGCTTTACCAACCAGCATTCGGTTGGAGGAAAACCACCTGACTTTCAGAAGACGAATCAAAACTCTGCTCTTTTGATGACATGAGACACGAACAACTAGCGCCCAGAAGCGATTCAGTTCGCATGCGCCGCGCTTTATAAGTTTTTCATTCATTCATTCATTCAAGTTGCACTTTGGCAAGGGAATTTCCCTCAGATCTTGAATGTGGATGAAATATCACTATGCACAGAGGGCCAGATTCAGGAATAATTACAGCGGCGTAACGTATCCCCTTTACGTTACGCCGCCGCAAGTTTTCGGCGTAAGTGCCTGATTCACAAAGCACTTGCCTGTAAACTTGCGGCGGCGTAGCGTAAATCTGTCCGGCGCAAGCCCGCCTAATTCAAATGGGGCGTGTGTCATTTAAATTAGGCGCGCTCCCGTTCTGCGCATGCTCCGTGTGAAAATTTCCCGTCATGCTTTGCGCGAAATTACGGCGCCCCGACGTGTTTTTTGAACGGCGACGTGCGTAACGTACTTTCGTATTCCCGGACGTCTTACGCAAAAAAATAAAAATTTAAATTCGACGCCGGAACGACGGCCATACTTTAACATGGATGGTGTAATTTTACACCATCTAAATAGCACTCTTAACTTTACAACGCGAAAAACCGACGTAAGAGATTGCGACGAACGTGCGTACCTTCGTGGATCGCCGTAAACAGCTAATTTGCAAGTTTGCTAATTTGCAAACGACGCAAACTCCACCCAGCGGCCGCCGGAAAATTACACCTACGATCCGAAGGCGTACGAAGCCGTACGCCTGTCGGATCTATGCCAAAAGCCGTCGTATCTTGGTTTTAGGATTCCAAATCAAGATACGACGCCGCAAATTTGAAAATACGCCGGCGTATCAGTAGATAAGCCGGCTTATTACTGCTGTGAATCTGGTCTAGAATATCCAATCACATGCAAAGAAAATAAAGAAACATCACTTCTGCTTGCACTGTACTGGATATTGGACATCAGCAGAGCTTCATCTCATTCACTAACATCTGGGGAAAATTCCCTTGCAAAATACAGCTTTCCTTGCCAAAGGGTGGCTCCTGGTTTGTAAATACTTACATATTTAAACTCAGGAAAGTATGCGATAACTACTGTTTTGAAGGTTATGTCTTCTTGATAAACAGATGTTTAATGTTTTACTGCACTTTAGTAGGTGCCTCAGTGCACTATTTAATTAATTCATTTTTGCATAAAGTTCCTAATCATACAAAATATAAATCAAAGGTTACATGACAATACGTACAGAAAATCTGTCCTGCAGGAACTGCGTAGGGTACTATTTTTGTTATCTTTTTAAAGATGTTTGTTTCCTGGTTGTCATCCTAATCCACTGGTTTTGATACTTTATAGGACCTAGGACAAACATGAAGATAAGGAGATTAAATATTTAGGACTCTAGTTAAAACAGTTATAGACAGCTAGGCAACTATCATTTTAAGAAAGTGGTCAGCAATAGCAGTCATCATATACCCCTAACCACTTTGCTTCAACTTCACAGACATAGATTCAAAATGTATGCCATTAGATACACTTTAAACAATTCTAAACAATGTCTATTGTCTCTTTGTCAAAACTAGCAAAACAGTGTATATTCATAAAACATCAATCAAGTCATGATATAATGTTCATAATTTAAGACTGTATAATAAGCATTTGTAATGTAATCTATGTAATGTACTGTTTGTGTCAATGAATCTCATCCTTATCAGGTATCAGCAACTGGTGCTATTATGTTCGTTTTCTTCTCATGTGGATTAAACAGTGGATGAACTTAAAGGGGTTGTAAAGGTAAAAAAAAAATCCCCATAATAGCTTCCTTTACCTTAGTGCAGTCCTCCTTCACTTACCTCATCCTTCGATTTTGCTTTTAAATGTCCTTATTTCTTCTGAGAAATCCTTACTTCCTGTTCTTCTGTCTGTAACTACACGCAGTAATGGGAGGCTTTCCCCCTGGTGTGGAGAAAGCCTCTTGAGGGGGCGAGCAGAAGTGTCAGGACGCCCACTAACACACAGCTCCTTTTTCTATCTGCAAAGTAGAGAGCGTCCTGACCCTCCTGCTCGCCCCCTCAAGAGGCTTTCTCCACACCAGGGAGAAAGTCTCCCATTACTGCGTGTAGTTACAGACAGAAGAACAGGAAGTGAGGATTTCTCAGAAGAAATAAGGACATTTAAAAGCAAAATCGAAGGATGAGGTAAGTGAAGGAGGACTGCACTAAGGTAAAGGAAGCTATTTAGGTGGGAAAAATACCTTTACAACCCCTTTAATTGTCTTTCACAGTAGACAAGCTATGATTAATCACAGATAAAGTCATGACATTAACCCTAATTTAAGTGGATTCAAAAATAGATTGAAAGGGTTGGTGTGTGTATATACCAGGTCTTATCCAATCTATATAGTCAGAAAAATAGATCTAGTAGTGCCCTAGGGCACAAAGCAAATTCCCTCATGGATTTGACAAGGGACAGACCAGGTAGGTAAAAAAGTACAAAATATTTTATTATGAAATAGTAACAAACATGAATATAACATAGAAAATGTATAAAAAATTACAAAAAAATTGTATAAAAGCACTCAGTACTGTACCCAACATGCACGTGACGGTGGTTGCCCAGGGGAATGTGTTGATAAGGCTAACTACTGTACATTCCAGGTGTGGATGCCTTACATGTTTAAGACCTCAAAGGGTCCTTCTTCAGAGGTATATTTAAGTCAGTTGGGTATCACATTCTATAAAGTAATATATCAAAACCACATTGTCTTTGCAGTAATTACATTTCAATATATGGTTGCTCCAAAAAAAGCTGGGAAGGCATGTAAGATGCATACTTACAAAATTGCATAGGCAGAGAAAAATGCCCGGTTCAAAAGCAGAAAGGTTTCCTATAGTCAGATTGATGGCTGTACACCAGGTGGCCAGTATCCTGGTTGGGATCCCCAGTGTCAGCAACCAGTGGAACCCCAGAGTGACAGAAGTAGAGGAGCACACATGTACAGACAAGTATCACCCCGTGCAGGAAACCAATTCTCCACTTCTGTCACTCTGGGGTGCCACTGGTTGCTGGCACTGTGGATCCCAACCAGGATACTGGCTACCTGGTGTACAGCCATCAATCGGACTATAAAGCCCCGTACACACGATCGGAATTTCCGATGGAAAAAGTCAGACGGACTTTTTCCATCGGAAATTCTGACCGTGTGTATTCCCCATCGGAGTAATTCCATCAGAAATTCCAATGAATTCCATTGGAGTTTACATAGAGAACATGTTCTATTTTACTCCGATGGAATTTGGTCGGAATTCCGATGTGAATTTGGTCGGACAAAGGTCAGATCGTGTGTACAGGGCATAATTCTTTAACTTAGATAAGTAAAAAATGCACTTTGAAAGTGGACATGGTCTACTCCTCTCAACCCCATTGTTTGCTAATACACCTGGACCTCTTAGCAGTACCAGATGTACGATCAGCACTGGCCTAGGATAAGGATGAGAAACACTGTTAGATGTTACAATATCATATAAACTTGTTCCTGTATAAACAATAACTGTTTGTGGATTTATGAGATTATTACTATTGGCCTGATTTCTAAGAGCACTGATGTTTTAAATCCATCCAATATTTTCTCAGGAAATAGTATTTCATTGCATAAGATGATTTAAATGTCATTTGGGTTCTCTAAGTACATAGATACCTATAAATAATAATCATTTTCTTACCTGTTTCCTTATGTATTTTCAAATGTGGTTAACTAGTTAATATATGTTATAATGTCTATAATGTGAATTAGTACATTTTAGCTTGGCTGCAGATAGCAGTTTATTAAAAGTCATCCAAAGGCTGGCATGTATGTCAGTATTTCATTAGCAGCAATCTGATGTTACTAATTTTGTGCCCTGAATTTTAAGTACCACAAAATAATAATACATCTTGTATATGTATTTGTTTAAAATATTTTCTTTTTTTCTGTACTTTTGTCCTGAAGTGGTTTTCATATAATCAGCTGGTATTTTTTTAGACAAGAAAATATTGCATTTATATTACTGTGCATAAATCAATCTATATTATGCCAAAGAAACAAATTACATGTGAAAATAAAATGTCTATGTGCACCTCTAGATTTATTGTTGTGATGTGACTATTTTGCTGAAAATACCACATAGACCGACTGTAACTTTTTAAAAGTGCTCACAAATCATAATAAAAGAAGTTGGATTTCTTTATGACAAAGTATGGGTCATTCAGATACACGCATAATGCTATGACTAGAGATGGGTGAACTTTGTAAAATTTCCTGCTCTTTTCATCTACCCAATTCAACTGCACGGTGCATTTTACAACACAAAAACAAAAACAGCTAAAACTCATACATTTTTACTATAGCCTCTTTAAATCATCTTTTTATTTGGGGATTTTCATTGTGGCATAGCATATTTTAATACAGCACTGTGTTGTAAAAAAAAAAAATAATCTAGCCTTATTTTATATAAACACTCTAAAATGTAAAATGTCAGTCTTTAACCTTTGGGTGTTGTTAATGTTTTTACAAGGAAATTTAAAAAAGGCATCAGGGTATGTCATTGGAGACTTATATCAAATAGAAGATAGAAGTTTATTCCTGATGCTCTTAAGATAAAGAAAAATCCTGGTAAATATAAAAAGTTAATAAAGTTTAAATGATTGTCCTAAAGCGTATGTAAACCCTCACGTAATTTTTCTGGTATGTTTGTCATCAATGGAACTTAAAAGGAAAGTGCAGTGCTACTCAGACATAATCAACATAATTACATTCCCATGTAATCCAATGTAAAAAAACAAAACAAAAACACATTAAATAAATAAATAAATGCACCAAAAATCTCTTCAACCACTGTGCAAATGAATAGATAAATCAGAAATATATTACATATACTGTATGAAGTTAAAAAAAAAACATAACAACCAGTAAAACTTAAAATAAAATAAAGTCCATACTCTGTGTAAAAATAAGAAAAAAATGGTGCAACAGTCCACCTTAATAAAAATAAAAAGTAAGATACGCGCTATACACTGTGATGCAAATAATAATAATAATACCACCACAACCGTCTACCAATGAAATCACTGGCAGATGAAAATGGTCAAAAACACATGACCTATAGGGATAATACAGACCATAAAAAAAATAATAATGACAATCCAAAAGTGTTCAATACACGGTGAAGTGTGGATCAGTGAGCTAGCACAAGTGATCCATGGGACCCACAAAAATCAATATATGAAAAATCAATAAATATAAATCAAAGTGAAAGAGTCCTAAATAGGAGAACAGTCATTCAATTAGGAGAATCAATAATGGACATCTAAAAGTGTTGGGGAGTGATGACTGCTGAAATCCTCAAACAGTACAGCAATATGCGACAGTGGTCTCCCAAAACTCTCACCTTAGTGACAAGAAATGCAGGCATGTAGCATGGATGTAGGTGTGTCCAGGGATGAATGCCAGAATGCTCCCAATGGTGTCCTCTAGGTTGAGCTCTCGTCAGTGTGACTACTGGTGGTCCCAGAATATAGGCTGATCTAAATTGAATGCTCAAAAGACAGGGGGGAGAGACAAAGGATACTCCGATAGTGTAGTATTGATTAAAATGAAGGGGACGTTTATTAAAGATAAAAAGTGGCCTCGTACATAAAAGAGATAATAAGCTTGCAAAAAAAGTTAACAGCGTGTCAGTGACGTCTTACTGTGGAGGTGGCTTCTGGCTAGCGGTGGTGTCACATGATCCTGAAATCCTCTAGTCCACCTTAATAGATGTGTCCAAAATACACATGTGACAGATCCTCTATAGCAGTGGTAGGCAACCTGGGGCCCTCCAGCTGTTGTGGAACTACATTTCCCATGAGGCATTGCATGATGAGACGTGTAGTTATGCAACAGCTGGAGGGCTCCAGGTTGCCTACCCCTGCCCTATAGAGACCTTGTTCTTCTGTGACTATAGGAAGAGCTGAGCAGCAAAAAAAACTTTTACCCTTACACCTTACCAGATAGTAAGACCACCTGTAACAGATGGTCTAAATGCACTTGTATAATAATCACTATTGCAAGGGGATGACTGTACCTCCGAACACGCTTTCACTGCATCACTTAAACAGTATCTATTGAAAATGTCAAAAGATAACAGAAAACTTTCATGGTGTAGTACTAATAGTAAATGGTTTATTAAAACGGTTAAAAGTACTCACAATCCAGCAAGTCAATCAGGCATGTTCAATTAATCCATACATAAATGAGCCAACTTCCAAAATTCCTCCTTGTGTGTATGCACCCGCATGGCTTTCATGTCACGTCACCTACAATGGCCCCACCTGATGTGTTTCGTCACAACGGGCATGAGGCAGTGTGACACACATGTTCATATATATATATATAGTGAACGGAAATGAGGGAAGGTGTAATTGTGCAAGCTCCCGGTTATGAGCAGCATGGACTCATTTTTTCACATATCTATTAAGGTGGACTGTTGCACCTTTTTTTATTATTTTTGCCCAGTGTATGGACTTTATTTATTTATACATTTTACTGTATATTTTAGTTTTTTTCACATTGGATTACATGGGAATTATGATGATCATTACTCAGTACACTTTCCTTATAAGTATTTTAGGTTATTATCAAGACCTACAGTGTATAGTGCTGGCTGATGCATTATATTTATACCTAGGCACAGAGTTGTTACCTCCTTTTTAATTTTCAGTGGTTTTTATTCAGATTTTTTTAAAGTATACAAAGTCAGCAATAGCCATTATGACAATAAACCAGCTGTAAACCAGGGTATAAATCTTTGCGACAGTTAAGAGTACATACTGTTATCAAGCATACTACATCGCCATTTACATTATGAACATATAATGCATGATTCAGAAAGAACAATATAAAGAAGAAAATCGGCAATAAACTATATATTGGTATAAGGAAGGGAAATGGGAAAGGGGAATCTGCGCTAGGTGAAAGCAATAATAAAGCAATTAAGGGTGGGTCCCGGGAGGGACGTCCTGCAGCTGAACACAAATGTTTAGATACAAAAACAAAAAAAACGTATGGAAAAAGACAGTGCAGCGCTAGACAAAATATAACATCAAGTGTAAAAAGTGTGTCAATAGAATATTTAAATAAATGAATAAACCATGAATGAAAAATTATATAAGTGAAATATAAAGATAACACAATCTAATATGGCAATTATCCTCTGAAGTAAACAGGGCTGTTGCAAAAAATAAACATGATAACTAAACCTGTGAAGGTAAGTGATGCCTAAAACAAATGTATTTCTGCAGTGAAGCCAGAGAACCTGTCTCAGTGTACCAACAAATCAGTGTAAATTATGCCACATAAATAATCACAGTGATAATGATACACAGTGTTTCAGTATAAGTCCATGTTTCATGGAAAGTATAAATAAAGTTGAATAAAGGTGAGTAAAATTAAATAGAGTCCACAAAGGAAAATAAACTATATATATACATAATGAATCTTGTCGCCTCCCACCCTTCTGAGCAGTGGTGGCCCATCTCTCCACTCCATGAATCTATCCACGGCCGCAGCAGCCACCCCCTATTCATGCATCCAGCCCCTTTTAGGACACAGGGTGCATGAATTGCACCAGCGGGCTCTAATAGGCTTCAAAATAGGATATGCTCAGAATGCAGAGGATGCACTCTGATCCCACCAAGGTGAATATTTGCAGTTAAAACACTGATCCTCAATCCCACCAATCAGAAGCGGGTGTGAGACTCGCTTTCCGCTGCCGTAATGACCTGGAGAATGGGATGCCGCAGGAGAACGGCAGGTGAACGGGAGGCCGCCAAGCAGGGGAATCCACCATTAAGCAGGGGAAGCCGCCATAGATGGGGTAAGTGCTACCGACCGACCACACCTGGGGGTTGGTGGCATACTGTTTCCCCCCCCCCCCCCCTCAATTTATAATTTTTCCACCAGCCGCCACTGCTTCTGAGGAAAATCAGGACATAGGAGCAGGCCATCTAACAATGCTATATTAGATCTAAGAAATGTTTCTCTTGCTCAAAATTTGGAAGGTGTGGAATGGCATATAGAAAATAAAGTATCACACTAAATTATGAAGAACCCACGACAACTGTTTGAAGTATGGCCGGTCTTAACCCTTAAGCTGTTGCAGATACCCCAGTTGACCTGAGCACCAACCGAGGACACATATGGTAAGACAAGTAGAGAGGATATAGTTAATAGGAGGAGAGAAGGGAAAAAAGCATTAGAAAGAGAAAGAAAGGTGCACCCTATCCCAGAGAAGAAAAAAAAAGGGGGGGGAGACATGGCTGGCATAGCCGTCTCATAGGATAGATAATTTAGACAAGATAATTTTAACCTTAGTAAGTTGAAGGGAAACGGTGTGAGATTTCCATGACCTGGCTATGGAGACCCTGGCTGCAAATATAAAGGCTATAAGTCTCTTTGTGTGTCTTGATGTCCCCTGTACCACGCGCCCCAATAGTGCCTGCAGTGGCAATTTAACAAGGTTCACTTTAGTGAGTGATTAAATGAAATTATAGGTACGGATCCAGAACCGCCTAACTTTTGGGCACTTCCACCAAACATGGAACATAGTGTTATTCATACCACACACTCTGAAACACTGCAAGGATGCGCCAAGGACGAAGGACGCTACTCTCGCTGGCACCATGTACCACTGCAGAAGTACCTTATAGGTGGCTTCAATCAGCAAAGTTTTGATATATGATTTAGATGTAATTTGTGTTATCTTTCTCCAATCCTCCACATCCAGAGTCTCCTTCCAGGTCCTGCTCTCATTTATGCATATGAAGTAGCTTTTCGGATGCGAAGGTCAATATGGAATACATTTTGGAAGGGTTCCCCCCTTTTTACACATGTTTGGCATCTTGTCTCACTGTATACAGTTTTCTTGAGCACAAATATTTTTATATCGGATTCATGCATGCCTGATACTTCTAATAGTCAGATCCTATGCTATTAAACATATTGTCTATTAGAGATGGGCGAACAGTTGGAGCCGAGCAAAAGTTCAGTCCAAACTTCACCTATTCGCCAGTTTGGCAAACAACCAAATTTGCAGGTAGCTCGGCAGGATGTTTGCCTGAGAGCGCCCAACAATGCACTGTGAGCTTCACTGTGCATTTTAGGGCCCTAATTCGATAAAGCCTTGCACCTGACCACTGGTCAGGTGCAAGGCTTCACCAATTAGCACTGTCAGAGCCCTGACTGGACAAAGTGATGATTACTTTCTTCAATCACGGCTCAGTGCTCATAATTCCACCCCACATTATAAAAGGTAACTTCCCATAGCCAGCTCTTGTAGTGTGTTGGAGTTGAGATAGATATAGCAGGGCTCAGTTTGCTACTAGCAGTTAGTGTGTTCACTTATTGTGACTCTGATTGTAGACTTTGTCCCCTGCCTACCCTCTTTTTTTTTAATTGTCAGTCGCACTTTTTCTGACTGTGACGCTGGTGTTGTCCCTGTTTTTACATTTCTGATTTCAATCTCTTATTCGTTTTATCAACAAATTATACAAATACATTAATATATCTTACTATTATAGTTATACATAGTATCCTATGTCCCTGACAAAAGACCATACTTCCTAGCATGGGGATCTATCTTGCCTTTCTATATCCTTCCATGTTTCCTCTGTCATTTTTCACATGGCCTCATATTCCAATAATTCATCAACATTAACACAAAATCACACAAAAAATAAATAAATTGCTTCATAAATATTGTATCATATTTATTGAGGACCAAAACTCTTCACATTGTTGCCATATTTTTGGCATTTGATTCCTTACATTCTCCTCTTTCCTTATCTGTTCCTCCATATGTTGTATTTTGTTTATTTCACAGACCCACTCCACTATTGTGGGAACCTTTGGTTTTTGCCGCCTTTGGGCTATTATTGTTCTGGTAGCTGTTATCATATGCTAAAGAATATACATGTTTATGGATTTTATTGACCCGGGTATTGTGGATAGTATAAAAACCTTTACATTAGGTTGTATCTAAGTTCCTGACACCTTCCAATATATTTCAAATATCCTATGCCCTAAACCACAGCCATTAATTTTCAGCCAAACTCAACTCCAAAGATCCATTGTCAAAAGGAGATTTGGTTGTTGCAACTTCTTGCCTTCTTGTTCTTCTATTAAAGCATATTCCTATTTGTTGTTGTTTTTGATTATTAGAACCTTTAATGACATTTATTAACAAAGCACTTTGTTTTTACTTCTCAAATGAAGGAACACAACTACCACCAACATCTCTGGGATGTACTTTTATTGTCATTTATGCCATCTTCATTTTGCTACATGGCCAGGGTCTAATTTAAATATAAAGTAAACAAGCTGTTAATAGAAATGTCATGCCTTCACAATTAAAAAGTAAATTACATTTAAAACTAAATTACAATTATTTTCAAATGGCTGTTCCATTATTTACTGAACTCCATTTAACTCTGTGACAAATTTTTGCTTATCGATTTCTTTTACATTTCTGTCAGCGTCAGCTCTCAATTTAAAGTGCACCAAACACCTTTGTTGGAATAAAGTGCATCCAAATACACATTTCCTAGTATCTATAACATTTGGGTAATAAGCCCCCCATCATGTCTGGAAGGCCAACAAGGAGAGGCAGATGTTTCCATGGCACTATGAGGAGGCTATCAGTGTCTGTGTCCACAGGCAAAGGTAGACATGGTCTGTCTTTAGGCAGGGCACATTTGTCTCTGTTTAGTGATGCTGCCTGTGCTACCCAGTCACAGTATGTAGAGGAGGTGGCAGACTGGTTTACTAAACCATCCTCATCCTCCTCATCCTCTATCACTAGTGAACAGTCCACTACAGCTGTCAGAGTTCCTTTTCTACCTCCTTGTCCACAGCTACTCCTGCCATAACCCCAGCATCATGCATGGAGGAGTCAGCTAAATTATTTGAACACAGCATCAGCTATTTGCTTCTTGAGGATACCTTTTTTAGCACATGTGCAGCAGATTGCAATATTTCAATTTACAATCTCTGCCACAAGCAGATGAAGCATGGCAAAAACACCAGCCATTTGAGTACCACATGCCTCACAAGGTATTTAACCTCCCACCACTCAGCTTGTTGGCAAGAGCACCTGAAAGCCACACACAAGGGACACAATTCTCTGACAGTAATGATGTCACAGGGTGTCACAGATCCTTGCAACAAGTCTTCCAGCAGCACACCACCAGCTGTAGAGTATAGCAGACAAATTTCTCTGCCCCAATTTCTGCAGCACAAAAATAAAAAATACACTCCTTGCCACCCACACGCCCAGCATTTAAATTCCAGGTTAACCAAAATGCTGACTTTACAACTCCTGCCTTTCCATCTGGTGCATTGTGCCCCCTTCCATGAATTTGCAGAATGTGCTGTACCACAATGGCAGATTTCCTGTCTCTATTTCTTCCTCATAACTGCTAGGCAGGGGACCACAAAGAAAAAAAGCCAAAAGCCACCGTGGGCATTAAGCAATTCTCAGCACTGTATAAGGACCCTCACATAGGTTTCACTGGCCCAGCCTTATATGATGGAAAGGTCATTATAGCTCAAGAATGGTGTAACCTTCAGTTTGGGGCCTCTATGCCCCTTGTTTTAAGGGTGCATGTGCAACTATCTGTAGATATAGCAGTAAACAGCAGATATCAATAGATATGTTGTTTGGCTCTTCTCTTTTTCCTCCCTTGAAGTCCCCTCAGCAAGGGCAGGTGTGGGGAAAGCTTGGTCTGCTAATTTTTATAATGCATTCCTTTACAGCTTTCACCTGTAGCATATAACCTCTGCCCCCTTGATGAATTTGAGCTTGACATGCTTTGAAATTTGCCATACTGGTTTAAAAACAAGTATTGTGTACATTGAAGTAATTATCTGTGAAGACAATTGGTTTAGAAGCAAAAAAGGCAGCTCTCAGAGGTATCAGGCATGTGTGAAAAGTATCACAAACTGTGAAATTTCAATAATTTGAATTACATGGAATTTTATTTTATAATATTGGTTTTGTATCAATAAAAAAAGTTTTAGAACACTGATTAAGTCAGGGATGGTTTTAAAATCTTATACAGACATACATGTCTGTTTTTCTCCCATCTTTTGTCTGGATTTACACAGGGTATGTGGTCTAGGTAATTCACCAGTCCACTCATGATAAGCCTGCTGCATGAGCCCTATCAGAAGGTGATTGGGCTGCCTATCCAGTAGACTTGATATGTATTCCAACCACCAACTGAAGCAAAACACAAATGTCAGGCTAACAATACTCTTGTGAGCTTAGTGTTGTCAGCCTGCAACAGAAAGTGCGCTTTCTACATTTTCAGACACAAAAAAATTGTTTTGATGTAAAGTGATCTTAAAACGGAATAAAAAACACTAGAACAACAAACATGTTATACTTACCTGCGCTGTGCAATGGTTTTGCACAGAGCAGCGTCGATCATTCTTTTCTGGGGTCCCCCGCCAGCACTCCATACTCCTCCTGTTCGGTGAGTGCCCAGGGGAAAGCCACTTTTCCTGGGGACACCCATGTGTGCTTGCTCCCAATCTGCCCATCTACATCTTTTGAAACAGATCGGGCGATGTAGCCCTGCTCCCTTGTCACAGCATTTAATTGACAGCAGCAAGAGCCAATTGCTGCTATTACTCTGCCCAGTAAAGAGGGAGACAGTAGCGAGAGCCTCTGTTCTTGTGCACATTGCTGGATTGGATCAGGCTCAGGTAAGAATAAGGTGGTGGTGGGGGGGGGGGGGACGGGTTCCTGCAGCACAGACGTTTTTTTAACTTGAAGCATATAATGCATTAAGGTGAAAAACCTTAAGGCATTTAGAACCACTTTAGGAATCCAGTGAAACATAATGGCAAACATACTAAAAGAGATTTAGGATTTACTATAATAATATGATGTAAAGAAACTAAAAACTAAATGAGAATTCAAGTGATACTAAATATTTTCAAACAAAATTAAAGAAGTTAGAAAAATATAATTAATTATGCTTTAGTGTGATATTTCTTTATTCTAGTGTTTCCCAAAATGTATTTTTGTCCTATTAAAGTTGCCTATATACAGTATATTACAAACATGTAATAAAAATCTGCTATGTCTAAACCATATCACACTCAATAACTAAGGTTGGAATTAAAACTATTTATCTATAAATAATCAGTGTGCAAACCCTTCATATGTCAATAGGGAAACTGCATAGAATCACTCAACTACAAAATCACTTCTATATTATCAAAAAACACTCAGTCCAACAACCGTTTTTCGTAGAAAGGAAACTTGCAGTATGTGTTTCAGATATGCTTGACTATCCATGTTTTTTTTCTAATTAATTGTTATTTGCCTTTCCATTTGACATTGCAGCCAGCTATGATTTTCTAAATCTGGCAAGAAATATTACCGATGGCAGCCCTGTGGGTCTTTGTTCAGAACCCCCCCCCCCCCTTTTTTTTCCTTTTTGCTATAATAAATATCCCCCAAAAATATTTAAATATATTTTTTTCCACAGTTACATATTCTTCTACATATTTTTGGTAAAAAAAATTGCAATAAGTGTTTATTGATTGTTTTGCGCAAAAGTTATAGCTTCTACAAAATAGGGGACTGTTTTATGGCATTTTTATTAATAATTTTTTTTTTTACTAGTTATGGCGACGATCAGCGATTTTTATCGTGACTGCAACATTATGGCAGACACATCGGACACTTTTGACACCATTTTGGGACCATTGTCATTTTTACAGCTATAGAAAATGCACTGATTACTGTAAAAATTACACTGGCTTGAAGGGGTTAACCACTAGGTGGAGCTGCAGGGGTTAAGTGTTCCCTAGGGAGTGATTATTACTGTTAGGGGGCGTGGCTACACGTGACTGATGACCGTTCCCAATCACGGGAGTCACTAGGCAGAATAGGGGAATGTCATGTTTACAAAGGCATTCCCCTGTTCTGCCCTTGCCGGCCGCAATCACAGGCCTCCCGGGAACATCAAATTCCCGGGACCTGGGCGGCAGATTTAAAGGGACGTACCTGTATGCCAATCTGCCTGCCCGTGCAATGTTGTCAATGTAAATAGTCGTGCGGTGGTCGGCAAGTGGTTAAAGTAGTTAGTGAAGTGGCATGTCTCCATGTTTAGAAAAAAACAACTTGATAAAATCTGCAATGAAGTTTGCTAAAATCCTTGAAATGTACATAATTGTCCTAGAGTGGATTTTTTTCACTGCAAAATTTAAAGCTTGTTTCGAACAGGTCTTTTGCAGCATTCTTCAAATAATCACAAAGCAAATTATTGGTGTGCTACTTAAGACCCGGACCATTATGCAGGGAAAGGACCTGGCCAGTTTTTCACTTTAATTGACAATTGCACGGTCATGCAATGTGGCTCCCAAACAAAATTGGCATCCTTTTTTTCCCACAAATAGAGCTTTCTTTTGGTGGTATTTGATTACCTCTGCGTTTTTATTTTTTGCGCTTTAAACAAAAATAGAGCGTCAATTTTGAAAAAAATGCAATATTTTTACTTTTTGCTGTAATAAATATCCCCCAAAAATATATAAAAAAAAACAATTTTTCCCCTCAGTTTAGGCCGATACGTATTCTTCTACATATTTTTGGTAAAAAAATCACAATAAGCATTTATTTATTGGTTTGTGCAAAAGTTATAGCGTTTACAAAATAGGGGATATATTTATGGCATTTTTATTAATATTGTTTTTTGTTTGCTAGTAATGGCGGCAATTACTGTTTTTTTTTCATGACTGTGACATTATGGCGGACACATCGGACACTTTTGACACATTTTTGGGACCATTGTCATTTTCACAGCGAAAAGTGCTGTAAAAATGCCCTAAGGGAGTGATTCTTACTGTAGGGGGGCGTGGCTGTAGGTGTGATGTCACTGATCGTTGTTGCCTATATCAGGGAACAGACGATCAGTGACACTGCCACACAGAAGAACGGGGAAGGTGTGTTTACACACACCTCTCCCCGTTCTTCAGCTCCTGTGACTCGATCATGGAACACTGGTGGCGATCGGGTCCGCAGGTATCACGGGCGTGGTCACGGAGCTTTAGACTGGGTCGTGAGCGTGCGCCGGCGATGCGCGCGACCCACGGCTGGGCTCTCAAAGGCGATGTACCTGTATGTGCCTGTGCCCAGCCGTGCCATTCTGCCTACGTATATCGGCATTAGGCGTTCCTTAAGTGGTAAATATGGCTTTACTTACATGCATGCAAATAGCACTTTTACTTGACTGGTATGGATGTAATACAAGAATAAATAAAATACTGCACAAAAAATTGCAAAGCATGCAAGATACTTTTATAATTTCTCATTAAACTTTGAATATACTAGATTGTGCACATTGTATATATGTAAGAACATGCACATCTGAGAAAAAAGAGAAAACAAACTGATAAATTGTTTCAATCTCCATACCTGTATGTGTTCAGTTATGGCTTTTACAAGTCAATAGCAGGTTTGTTTTTTGAAGGTCAAACTCATGGCATTAATAGTAAAAAGAGAACCTGGAGAGTGGAGACCACATAGCATTAATCCATAAAAAAAAAAAACACAAACCACATTGAGTGTGTCATGAGGTCACATACGTTTTAGCACAACTGACATTATCCGGGACAAGAAGCCGGCGTACAGCCATCATGCATTACATACAGGTCACAAACAAACAGGAAATGAGGGAGCAATTTAATGGAACCAACCTCAATATGAATGCCATGTAAATGCCAAGCCTCTGTTTGACATTGAGGTGGAGCCTATGGAAATTCAAATCAGGACATATGTTACATAGTTACACAGTAGGTGAGGTTGAAAAAAGACCCAAGTCTATCAAGTCCAACCCATTTGTGTGATTATATGTCAGTATTACATTGTATATCCATGTATGTTGTGGTCGTTCAGGTGCGTATTTAATAGTTTTTTTGAAACTATCAATGCTCCCCGCTGAAACCACCGCCTGTGGAAGGGAATTCCACATCCTTACCACTCTTACAGTAAGAACCCCCTATGCAGTTTAAGGTTAAATCCAATTTCTTCTCATTTTAACCACTTAAGGACCGCCTCCAGCACATTTACGTTGGCAGAATGTCACGGCTGGGCACATGCACGTACAGGTACATCCTGTGCTAGTGCCCAACCTGGTCCGAAGCTCCGTGACCGGGACCGCGGGACCTGCGGACCCGATCGCCGCTGGAGTCCCGCAATTGGTCCCCGGAGCTGAAGAACGGGAGAGCTGTGTGTAAACACAGCTTTCCCGTTCTTCACTGTGGCAGCGCCATCGATCGTGTGATCCCTTTTATAGGGATACACAATCGATGATGTCACACCTACAGCCACCCTCCCCTACAGTTAGAAACACATATTAGGTCATACATAACCCCTTCAGTGCCCCTTGTGGTTAACTCCCAAACTGCAATTGTCATTTTCACAGAAAACAATGCATTTTAAATGCATTTTTTGTTGTGAAAATGACAATGGTCCCAAAAATGTGTCAAAATTGTCCGAAGTGTCTGCCATAATGTCGCAGTCACGAAAAAAATCGCTGATCGCCGCCATTAGTAGTAAAAAAATTTTTTTTATAAAAATGCAATAAAACTATCCCCTATTTTGTAAACGCTCTAAATTTTGCGCAAACCAACCGATAAATGCTTATTGCGATTTTTTTTACCAAAAATATGTAGAAGAATACGTATCGGCCTAAACTGAGGAAAATAAATGTTTTTTTATATATTTTTGAGGGATATTTATTATAGCAAAAAGTAAAAAATATTGCATTTTTAAAAAAATTGTTGCTCTATTTTTGTTTATAGCGCAAAAAAAACCCCGCAGAGGTGATCAAATACCACCAAAAGAAATCTCTATTTGTGGGAAAAAAAGGACGCTAATTTTGTTTGGGAGCCACGTCGCACGACCGCGCAATTGTCTGTTAAAGCGACGCAGTGCCGAATCGCAAAACCTGGCCGGGTCCTTTAGCTGCCTAAAGGTCTGGGTCTTAAGTGGTTAATGAGTGGCCACGTGTCTTATTAACCACTTACCCCCCGGACCATATTGCTGCCCAAAGACCAGAGTACTTTTTGCGATTCGGGACTGTGTCGCTTTAACAGACAATTGCGCGGTCGTGCGACGTGGCTCCCAAACAAAATTGGCGTCCTTTTTTTCCCACAAATAGAGCTTTCTTTTGGTGGTATTTGATCACCTCTGCGTTTTTTTTTTTTTTGCGCTATAAACAAAAATAGAACGACAATTTTGAAAAAAATGAATATTTTTTACTTTTTGCTGTAATAAATATCCCCCAAAAATATATAAAAAAACATTTTTTTTCCTCAGTTTAGGCCGATACGTATTCTTCTACATATTTTTCGTAAAAAAAAATCGCAATAAGCGTTTATTGATTGGTTTGCGCAAAAGTTATAGCGTTTACAAAATAGGGGGTATTTTTATGGCATTTTTATTAATATTTTTTTTATTAGTAATGGCGGCGATCGGCGATTTTTTTTTCGGTATTGCGACATTATGGCGGACACTTCGGACATTTTTGACACATTTTTGGGACCATTGGCATTTTTATAGCGATCAGTGCTATAAAAATGCATTAGATTACTATAAAAATGCCACTGGCAGTGAAGGGGTTAACACTAGGGGGCGGGGAAGGGGTTAAGTATGCCTGGGTGTGTTCTTACTGTGGGGGGGGGGTGGCCTCACTTGGGGAAACACTGATTTTCTGTTCATACATTGTATGAACAGAAAATCAGCATTTCCCCTGCTGACAGGAACGAGAGCTGTGTGTTTACACACACAGCTCCCGTTCCCCGCTCTGTACCGAGCGATCGCGTGTGCCCGGCGGCGATCGCGCCCGCCGGGCACACGCACGGGAGTCGGGGGCGAGCGGGGGGCGCGCGCGCGCGCCCCTAGTGGCGGCTAAAGGGTAGGACGTCCATTTACGTGGTCTCGCCTAGGAGAGCCACCTTGTGGACGTAAAATGACGGTGCGGCGAAGGCAAATGGTTAAACTCCCTACTGCTGACATTTTTTATCCCTATTGTGGGGTCACCAGTGTGGTATTTGTAAATTGAAATCATATCCCCTCTCAAGCGTCTCTTCTTCAGAGAGAATAAGTTCAGTGCTCGCAACCTTTCTTCATAACTAATATCCTCCAGTCCCTTTATTAGCAGAACTGGACAGCATACTCCCAGATGAGGCCGGACCAGAGTCTTGTAAAGTGGGAGAAGTATCGCTTTATCTCTTGAGTTAATCCCCTTTTTAATGCACGCCAATTTTCAGGTCCTTTTCCATCCTAGATTGCCCCAGAGATTCTCCCCCCCAGTGAGTAGATTGCATTCAAATTTTTTCCACCCAAATGCATTATTTAAAATGTTTCCACATTAAACCATATAAACCATACCGTAGTTACCCACCCCATTAATTTGTCCATATCTTCTTGCAAGGTTTCCACATCCTGTGGAGAATTTATTGCCCTGCTTAAATTAGTATTGTCCGCAAATACAGAGATTGAACCATTTATCCCATCCACCAGGTCATTTATGAACAAACTAAATTGGATTGGTCCCAGCACAGAATGCTGGGGGACCCCACTTTCCACCCCTGACTGTTCCGAGTACTCCCCATTTATCACTACCCTCTGAACTCACCCTTGTATCCAGTTTTCAATCCATGTACTCACCCTATGGTCCATGCCAACGGACCTTACTTTGTACACTAAACATTTATGGGGAACTGTGTCAATTGCTTTCGCAAAATCCAGATACACCACGTCTATGGGCCTTCCTTTATCTAGATGGCAGCTCACCTCCTCATAGAAGCTTAATAGATTTGTATGACAAGAATGATTCTTCATGAATCCATGCTGATTGCTGCTAATGATACAGTTTTCTTTACTAAAATATTTTATATAGTCCCTCTAATCCCCTTCAGGAGCTTGCATAC
The DNA here is from genome assembly GCF_905171775.1 of Rana temporaria. Taxonomy (NCBI): domain Eukaryota; kingdom Metazoa; phylum Chordata; class Amphibia; order Anura; family Ranidae; genus Rana; species Rana temporaria. Next base: position 181,605,518 of record NC_053491.1, read on the forward strand.
TATTGATGTTAGGCTAACTGGTCTGTAATTCACAGGGATGTATTTTGGCCCTTTTATAAATATTGGTGCTACATTGGCTTTTCTCAAATCAGCTGGTACTATTCCAGTTAGTAGACTGTCAGTAAAAACTAGGAACTATGGTCTGGCAATTACTTGACTAAGTTCCCTAAGGACCGTTGGGTCCAAGCCATCTTGTCCTGGTGACTTAATAATGTTTAGTTTTCCAAGTCTATCTCTAATTATGTGCTCTGGTAGCCATGAGGGTACTTCCTGTGATATGTCATGAGGATAAACACTGCAGTTTTGGTTACTGAAGCTCCCCAAATCCTTTGTGAAGACTGAGGAGAAGAATAAATTCAATACCTTCGCCATCTCCCCATCCTTTGTAACCAGATTTCCTTCCTTATTCTTTATGGGGTCAACATGGTCTGTCCTCCCTTTTTTATTGTTTATATTCTTAAAGAATTTCTTGGGATTTTTTTTTGCTCTACTCTGCTATGGGTCTTTCGTGTTCTATCTTAGCCGCCCTAATTGAACCCGTACATTGCTTGTTGCATTCTTTGTAAAGTCTGAATGCTGATGATGATTCTCAGCCTTGTATTTTTTGAAGGCCTTCTTCTTTGCTTTTATATGCATTTTTACATTGGAGTTAAGCCATGAAGGATTATTTTTTCGCTCTTTTAAAATTATTTCCCAATGCGATGCACTAGCTCATGCCCTTATTTAATATGCTCTTAAAGCAAACCCATCTCTCCTCTGTGTTCTTTGTTCCTAAAATTCTATCTCAATTTATATCTTCTAACAAGGTTCATAGTTTAGGGAAGTTGGCTCTTTTGAAATTCAGCGTCTTTGTATTCCCCTTTATGTTTCCTATTTCCTTTGGAGCTCTACCCATAAGGATTGCACCTCCTCCCTAGCTCCCTTGGTGATGTCATCTCTCACATTCACTTGCACATTATTCTTGATCTACAGACATACTCCTCCCTCTTTTTTACCCTCTCTATCCCTGCGAAAATAGGGAATACCCTTGAATGATTGCCAGTCAATCATGAGAGCTGTTGAACCAAGTCTCTGAATGTCACAGTCTGGAGTCAAGCTCAGAGGCCAGTAGCTATAGCAGCAGAGCGGATATTCACACAGGTCACCCTGGCTGAGGACACGGGTTCACCTGAGGTGCGGGGTCTAAGCACTAACCGGTATTCACCAGTAGGGATGAGTCGAACACCCCCCTGTTCGGTTCGCACCAGAACTTGCGAACACACCAAATGTTTGTATGAACTTTAGAACCCTATTAAAGTCTATGGGACTGAAACGTTTGAAATCTAAAGTGCTAATTTTAAAGGCTAATATGCAAGTTATTGTCCTAAAAAGTGTTTGGGGACCTGGGTCCTGTCCCAGGGGACATGTATCAATGCGGGAGCAGTGATTTTAATAATGCTAAAAGTGAAACAATTAAAGTGAAATATTCCTTTAAATTTCGTACCTGGGGGGGGGAGTTAGCATGTGAAATATTGCATGTTTCCCGTACTTAGAACTGTCCCTGCTCAAAGTGTCATTTCTGAAAGAAAAAAAAGACATTTAAAACTGACTTGCGGCTATAATGAATTGTCGGCTCTGGCAATTCAAAACTAATTTATTCATAAAAAAAAATCCCCCCAAATTCAATTACCAGGCCCTTCAGGTCTGGAATGGATATTAAGGGGAACCCCGCCGTCAATTTAAAAAAAAATTACGTGGGGTTCCCCCCAAATATCCATTCCAGACCCTTCAGGTCTGGTGTGGATTTTAAAGGGAACTCCACCCCAAATTTAAAAAAAAAATGGCGTGGAGTTCCCCCAAAAATCCACACCAGACCCCTTATCTGAGCAAGTTAACCTGGCCAGCTGCAGAAAAGAGGGGGGACAGAGTTCGGCCCCCCTCTCCTGAACTGTACCAGGCCACATGCCCTCAACATAGGGAGGATGTCCCCATGTTGATGGAGACAAGGGCCTCATCCCCACAACCCTTGCCTGGTGGTTGTGGGGGTCTGCGGGCGGGGGCTTATCAGAATCTGGAAGACACACACACACACCGTAGAAAAAAGTCCTTTATTAATAAAAAATAAATAAAAAAATCCAGTGGTGGTAATCCACTCGTCCTGGCTCCCTGCTCCATCCCCACAACCCTTGCCTGGTGGTTGTGGGGGTCTGCGGGTGGGGGGCTTATCAGAATCTGGAAGACCCCTTTAACAAAGGGGACCCCCAGATCCTGCCCCCCCTATGTGAATTGGTAATGGGGTACATTGTACCCCTACCATTTCACGAAGGAAGTGTAAATAGTTGGAAAAAACGCACACACACACCGTAGAAAAAAGTATTTTATTAATAAAAAAAAATAAAAAAAATCCAGTGGTGGTAATCCACTCGTCCCGGCTCCCTGCTCCAATGTTGTCCAATGTTGTCTGTATCCAGTGACGGGTGATCTCCTCTCCGGTCCAGCAATGAGAAGATCTTCCGGCATCCAGAGCTTATTTTTGTTTATTATTAATAAAGGACTTTTTTCTATGGTGTGTGTGTTTTTTTTTTCCAACTATTTACAATGTACCCCATTACCAATTCACATAGGGGGGCAGGATCTGGGGGTCCCCTTTGTTAAAGGGGTCTTCCAGATTCTGAAAAGCCCCCCACCCACAGACCCCCACAACCACCGGGCAAGGCTTGTGGGGATGAGGCCCTTGTCCCCATCAACATGAGGACATCCTCCCCATGTTGAGGGCATGTGACCTGGTACGGTTCAGGAGAGGGGGGCCGCACTCTGTCCCTCCCTCTTTTCTGCGGCCGGCCAGGTTAACGTGCTCGGACAAGGGGTCTGGTGTGGATTTTTGGGGGAACTCCACGCCATTTTTTTTTAAATTTGGGGTGGAGTTCCCCTTAAAATCCACACCAGACCTGAAGGGTCTGGAATGGATATTTGGGGGGAACCCCTCATCTTTTTTTTTTTAAATTGACGGCAGGGTTCCCCTTAATATCCATACCAGACCTGAAGGGCCTGGTAACTGAATTTGGGGGACCCCCACGCTATTTATTTATTTTTATGAATGAATTCGCTCTGAATTGCCAGAGCCGACAATTCATTATAGCCGCAAGTCAGTTTTAAATGTATTTTTTTTCTTTCAGAAATGACACTTTGTGCAGAGACAGTTCTAAGTACCGGAAACATGCGCTATTTCACATGCTAACTTTACACCCCCCTAGGTACGAAATTTAAAGGAATATTTCACTTTGATTGTTTCCCTTTTAGCATTATTAAAATCACTGCTCCTTTTCAAACCTTTTTTTTGCATTGATACATGTCCCCTGGGACAGGACCTGGGTCCCCAAACACTTTTTAGGACAATAAATTGCATATTAGCCTTTAAAATTAGCACTTTAGATTTCTCCCATAGACTTTAACAGGGTGTTCCGCGGCTTTTCGAATTTGCCGCGAACACCCCAAATTGATTGTTGTTCGCCGAACAGGCGAACAGGCAATGTTCGAGTCGAACATGAGTTCGACTCAAACTCGAAGCTCATCCCTATTCACCAGAGCTCCTGATGGTGGAGATGGGCTTTGCTGCGTGTTAGTGCCATGTCGTGGTCCTTAGGATAGCCCCACCAGGAGGTGAGCAAGCCAGGGTCCGGAAGCAGATATAACAGGTAGGGCTCAAGCAAAAGCGGAGTCGGGGAATGAGCCAAAAGTCGGTAACAAATAGTTGCAGGTTGGGATTCAGCAGAAGCGTAGTCTGGGGACGAGCCAAAAGTCGGTAGTGAATGGTAGCAAAGTCCGTTTGGCAGCAAGAGAGACAGGAGCAAGATATTGGCTGGTGAAGGCACAATATTCTGGCAACAAGGAAGTGCAGGGACATGGCTTTTATAGGAAGTTCATGGGAGGAGCAAATGGTTCAAGGTTCAAGGCAAACAATATTTAAGACAAGATCATTCAAGAAACTATCCGAAGAACTGTCCAAAGAGCTGTACAGCATTCCAGGTGGCTCAGCAAGCAGAGTCACTACCAGACACACCAGAGGTCCCAGGTTCAAGCCCAGGTCCTAACACTGAAATTACCACAAAATCTAAATCCTCCTCATACAACAGTATCTCTAGTTCTCCCATCTTGTCCGCCAGGCTCTTGGCATTGGTGAACATGCCATGTAGTTTTAGACCGGTCGCATACTGTCCTCTTATTGGGTGTTTCGAGATTGCAAATAGGACATGTTACTTTACTTACCATGGGTTTGTGTGCTTTAGTCAACCTACCACTAATGGCCCAATACTACCCTCTGGAATATGTTCCAGGCTGACTATCTCTACCTCTGTACCCTCCCCCCTCCATCGCCTAGTTTAAAAACCCCTCTAACTTTTTGGCCATCTTCCCTCTCAGCAGATCCAAGTCTCTCTTTAAAATCAGACCAGGAACCCAAATCAAAAACATTGCAGAAATGTCACTCGATTTAAAGTGCAGAAAATAAAAAGAGTACATATAATTAATAAAATTAGGCTAGAAAGCAACAACAACAAAAAATAAACAATACAATTAGTTTTTCTCATGTTTTTTACAAAATCAATAGCAACAGAAATCAACTCATAATAAAAATCCAATAGACATAAAAATAGAAGGGGAATAGTTCCCAATCATTCTTCTATATAAAAAACTTTGTGCATTGGTGCCTTCTTAGAATGATTAATCGACAAAGATACACTTGATTATCTTGTGATTAAATATCCACAACTGCCAATGTTTTATACATTGCTCAAAGTACATAAAAAAAATCCCCCAGGCAGCCCAATAATATGACACCAACTAAACTTGCAAGTAGATTTGTAGATTAATTCCTCCTTCTTCTTCATCTGTTAAGACTCCCATCTTATATATGTGATACATCAGATCTCTGAAAACATGTTCCCCCAGGTGCCCTGCTCGTTTCTGTGGATATAAATGCCCTATACTTCAGTATACCGCAAATGCGGCACACCCAGGTGATTGAGTACTTTCTCATAGAACAAGAAGAATCAACATGGCAATTGAATAAGCTCATTCTTGAACTGCTTTACTTTATTTTAACCAAAATATTCTTTACTTTTATGAATCAATTGTTTTTGCAAACCCAAGGTGTCACTATGAGCACTTGTGCACCATCATATACTAATTTATATCTAGGGGGGTGGGAACGAGTAATTTTTTTCTAATGATATTTTTACTTTATGGCTACCACATATACTCTACAGGTTTCATTTCATTGATGATCTCTTAATAATTTGGACAGGCTCATAAGAATGTTTATGTTCATTCTTGAAAGCTCTAAACATTAGTGATTTTAATTTGAAGTTTACACACACACATACAATGATAAGAAAGTATCTTTTTTTTTTTTTCTTTTTTTACCACCTCAGCTTATTACCAATATACTAGAGACCAACTCATGATCCGAAGCTTCTTACGTCTCTATTTGCGGTTTGCATCATGTGTGGTATATACTCTGTTCACTGTCTCTTTCTTTTTTTTTTTTTTTTTTTTTAAATATGTTTATATAAATATATTTTGATATTTGCACCCCCCCTCCCTCCCCTCATGGCTCCCAAGAGTCTCCTACCCGTCCTATGAATAAGAAGAAAGAGAAAAAAACACAAGAACACAACAGTACTATGAGCTAAGTATTAAGTAAAGAGGTTGACCTCTTTTATTCGGCTAAAGGTAAGGTAGAGATATGGAGAAGAGTAGGTCGGATGTGGCAAGGAGAAATGCGGGGGAGGAGAGAAATACATGTGTCTTGCTAAAAAGAAATGAGAGAGGAAGCAGAGAATGGCAAAATCCCCGCATAGTCATACCCTTACTCTCTCCGCATAGCTCCATGTTTTTTTATATTCCTTCCATTTTCCCCATTTCTCCCTATGTTCGGTGCTCTTCTCCAGATATCCATCCCTTAGCTCCTCTAGTCTATATGTTTCCTCCACCGCGTCTATCCAGCTCCAAATATGTGGGCTTTCCGTCTCCTGCCACTTTTTAGGGATAAGTCTCTTGGCAGCGTTTAAAAGGTGGGGGAGTAGGGACTGCTTGTATTTTTTTACGCCTTCTTGGCTGCAATGGAAGAGGACGGCCCATGGGTCTTTCTTGATCTCCTCTCCCGTGATAATCTTTATTTGGTTCAATATTATGTCCCAATACGTTTGAATTTTAGGGCAATGCCACCATATATGGGCCATCGTTCCTCTTTCTAGGCAGCCCCTCCAGCAGTCTGCGGTATAACCTACTTTAAGTTTATTTACTTTGTCAGGGGTAATATACCATCCTGAAAGGCACTTATAATTTACTTCAGCTGTTCGTGTATCTATCGCGGAAGTGTGAGTTAATTGAGTAATCCTTAAAACAGTATTAGTCCCCCTCGTAACCCCTAACTCTCTTTCCCATTTGTCTATAAAAGGTGCTTCGCCCCGGGATCCCAATTTAACCAGTAACCCGTACAATTTAGTAATGGTGCCCCTAGAATTTGTAGATTTACAAATTTTCTCCAGTGAAGTCAGCTCCGCCTCCGTCCGTAATGGGCGGGGGAGGTGCCGCACAAAGTGAGTCAACTGGAGATAATGCCACCTATCAAGATTCCAACAATCCGTTTTGGCTTTCAAATCTCCATAGGTCATTATCTCTCCGTTTTTTATAATATCACCCAGGTGCACTGTGTTTCTCCTAATCCAGTTCCCCCCTATTTTTTTTTCCCCAGGTGGGAAGTAGGGGTTTTCTTTTAGATTCATTAATGGGGAATTAAATTTCCCTTCTAATTGTGCCTGCGTCCTGTCCCACATTCTTAACGTGTCTCGTGTTATATCGTGTGTTTTGTGATCTAGTGCTCTGTATTGTGCAGGGATCCAAATAAGATTTTTCAGATTATTGTTTGTTAGCGCCTTCTCTATTTGTACCCACCTTTTATCTATCCTATCCCTCGCCCACTCTACCGCCCGCGATAGGACCGCCGCCTTGTAGTAACTTTTAATGTCCGGGACTCCCAGGCCGCCAAGTGGCTTGCCCTGTTTTATTATGGAGAGGGATAGTCTATGCTTTTTATTTTTCCAAACATAATTTAGTAGCAGGGTGTTGAGGATCCTCAAAAACTGCTGGGGGAGAGCAATTGGGAGTAATAAGAATTTATAGAGGATCTTGGGGACTACCACCATCTTTAACATGTTTATGCGTCCAAACCAAGATATGGGTTTATTTATCGTTTTTTTTAATTCATTCTTGATCTCATTTAATAAGGGGATATAATTTATTTTGTACATCTTCTGTATTGTATTGGCAAGTTTTATTCCTAGGTACTTGAGTTCTTTGGTCCAAGGGAACGCGCATACTTCCTTAACCGAATTTATCTCTCTTTTATTTAAATTAATATTCAAGATCTCTGATTTGGTTACGTTAATTTTGAAGTTGGAGATAGCGCCGTATTGTTGCAATACTCTGGAAAGCTTGGGGATAGATTTAACTGGGTTGGTTACGTAAAATAATATATCATCGGCAAAGGCCGATAGTTTATGTTCCTCCCCTTCCACTCTCACTCCATTGATGTCTGAATCGTTGCGAATGGTGGCCAGCAACGGCTCTAAGGATAAAATAAAGAGGAGGGGGGATAATGGACATCCCTGCCTCGTCCCGTTTTTCATCTCAAAAGATTCTGATAAAGAGCCATTGATTTTTATTTGTGCGGTAGGGTGATGATATAATGTTTTTATCCAGCTGGACATCCTGCTTCCTATTCCCATCACAGTGAGGGTTTCCATCATGAGCCCCCAGTCTACCCTGTCAAATGCTTTTTCGGCATCAACTGACAGGAATAGACCTGGGGGCTCATTCTGCCTTAGGGTCTGGAGTAAGAGGATTGCCCTTAGGCTGTTGTCTTTGCCCTCTCTGTTGGGGAAAAAGCCTACCTGGTCGGGGTGCACCAATAAGTGCATAACCCCTTTCAGGCGGCCCGCCAGAATTTTTGCAAAGAGTTTAATATCTGTATTTAACAGAGAAATAGGTCTGTATCCCGAACAGAGAGAGCTATCCTTCCCTTCCTTTAATATTATTGCGACCACTGCCGCTGTAGCTCCCCTGCTAGTTTCAAATTCTGACCCCAGTCCGTTTACATAGCCTCGGTATCAGGATGTTACTGAATCTCTTGTAATAGAAGGTGGAGAACCCATCTGGCCCCGGACTCTTACCACCCTTAGTGGAATTTATGGCCCTTTTTATTTCTTCCTCAGTTATGGGGCGGTCGATGGTAAGGCTTTCCATCTCCTCTAGTCTAGGAAGTCCTGCATTATCGAGGAACGCACGTGTCTCAGTCTCCCTTTCCCCTTCCTGCCATCTTGGGTGTTTTATAGTGTATAGGTCCTCATAATATTTTTTAAATGCATCCGCGATGTCACTGGTTGCATAAACTAGTTCCCCATTTTTACCCTTGACTTTCTCGATATAATTCCTGGCTTTCTTTTTTTGGGCCATTTTAGCTAAAAGTTTACTTGGTTTGTTTCCCCATATATATCTCTCTTTGGATATACAGTTTAGTTTATACCTTGCTTCTTGTTCCATGATCTCTTTAAGTGTATCTCTTTTTAACCTCTTGACCACCGCCCCATGTCAAAAAGACGTCCTCTTTTTAAAGTTGAATATCTCGATAACGGCAGCAGCTGCTGCCACAACCGAGATATTCATCTTTTCAGGGGGCGGTGGTGTACACGATAACGGCGGTCTCCGCGGCGGATTCGCCGCGAGATCGCCTTTATCGGTGGCGGGAGAGGGGCCCCCCCCCTCCCGCCGCTCTCCCGCGCCCTCCGCCGCTTACCGGAGCCATCGGTAGCGGTGGAGGGGATCGGATGTGTCCGGCAGCTGAGCGGGGACGGGACTGAAGGAGAAATCTCCTTCACCCATCCTCATAGCTCTGCTGGGCGGAAGTGACATCAAAACGTCAGTCCCGCCCAGCCTCTTAAAGAAACATTTTTTTTTGTCATTTGAAAAAATGACATTTTTTTATTTTTTTGCATTTAAGTCTAATTATGAGATCTGAGGTCTTTTTGACCCCAGATCTCATATTTAAGAGGACCTGTCATGCTTTTTTCTATTACAAGGGATGTTTACATTCCTTGTAATAGGAATAAAAGTGATCAATTTTTTTTTTTTTTTTCAGTGTAAAAAATTATAAAACTAAATAAAAATAAATAAGAAAACCAAAAAAAAATTTTTTAAAGCGCCCCGTCCCGACGAGCTCGCGCGCAGAAGCAAACGCATACGCGAGTAGCGCCCGCATATGAAAACGGTATTCAAACCACACAAGTGAGGTATCGCCGCGATCGTTAGAGTGAGAGCAATAATTCTAGCCCTAGACCTACTCTGCAACTCAAAAAATGCAACCTGTAGAATTTTTTAAACGTCGCCTATCGAGATTTTTAAGGGTAAAAGTTTGACGCCATGCCACGAGCGGGCGCAATTTTTAAGCGTGACATGTTGGGTATCATTTTACTCGGCGTAACATTATCTTTCACAATATATAAAAAAATTGGGCAAAATGTATTGTTGTCTTATTTTTTAATTCAAAAAAGTGATTTTTATCCAAAAAAAGTGCGCTTGTAAGACCGCTGCGCAAATACGGTGTGAAAAAAAGTATTGCAGTGACTGCCATTTTATTCCCTAGGATGTCTGCTAAAAAAAAATATATAATGTTTGGGGGTTCTGATTAATTTTCTAGCAAAAAAATTGTGATTTTCACATGAAGGAGAGAAGTGCCAGAATTAACCCGGTGGGCAAGTGGTTAAAATAAGTTTATGGTAAGTCTCTTTAAGTCTCTGCGCTTTATGTTCGCGTTCTAAAGTCTCTATCTCTTTCCTCAGGGTAATAATTTTGCTTTTTCTCTCGTTTTTTTTTTTTGCGTCCTCAGCGATTAAAATCCCTCTAATGTACGCTTTGTGCGTCTCCCAAAGGGTTGCACTAGTAATACCCTCTGTATCATTCCTGAGGAAAAATTGTTTTAATTCTGCCTCCACCCTGCTTCCCCCTCCTTCCTCATGGATCAGGCTATCATCCAGGCGCCACATCGGCCGCTGACTCCTTTGTATAGCTAATGTGATTTTCATAGAGACCGGGGCATGGTCTGATACAGTCATAATTCCAATTTCTGTCTCCATGATTGAGTCAATCAGCCTGTGGTCCGCTAGGATGTAGTCGATCCTAGAGTACGTCCCGTGGGGGGGGGAGAAAAACGTGTAATTATGTTCTTTTGGATGGTTAATCCGCCAAACATCCACTAGTTGACATTCCTGAAGCTTATGTTTAATTCTCTGCAAATGCACATTCTTTGTCTCCCTCCCACGGGACGTACTATCATCTGTTGGGTTCAGAACAAAATTTAAATCACCCATCAGGATTATAAAACCCTCGGCAAAGTTGTTCAATTTTCCCAGGATTTTGTTTAAATATTGAGTTGGGCGTACGTTTGGGGCATATATGTTAGCTAATGTGTACATAATATTATCGATCCTTATTTTAAGAAACAGGAATCTCCCTTCTGGGTCCGTCATCCTTGCCTCCAAGGTACACCCAAACCCTCTTATGAACCCAATCGCCACTCCCCTTGCACGTTTCGAGATGGAGTCAGCGTAGAACCAAATAGGGTATGCCGGGGAGTAGAGCTTGACGTTAGTATCCAAGGTCAAGTGGGATTCCTGGATAAAAACTACGTCCGCTCTAAGTTGTTCGATCTCTGCTAAGACCTTTAATCTTTTTCCTACTGAATTTAGGCCCTTTACATTATAGGATAAAAATTTTACCTCTGTCATTTCTAATAACTAAGTCACCTCCTTTGACACAAAGGACTTTACAGGTAGATCCTGGGAGCCATGATCCCCTTCCCACCCCCCTTTCCGTCCCTCCCCCCCTTCCCCCTACCCCCCCCCCCCCCAATCACCCACGTCCCCCCCCCACCTAGGCCTATCCATCGCCTCTGAACCGTAGGGATCCTCGATCTCCCCTACCCGTCGGTTCTCGTGGATGAGGTAGGGCCTCCAAAACGTCCCGCCCTCCCATTTTCCCCCCCGAGATATTCTTCTGGGGGTTGATCTTACATGGGTAGGGTACGGACCTGGCCTCCTTGCTCCCCTTCTCAATCCCCCCCCTCCCTCCCCCTTGCCCCCCCATCCCCCTTGATCATCCTAGCTCAACCCTCGTTAAACCGCTTGAGGAGGTGGTCTGTATCAAATGAACTATTCATCCCAACCTGGGATCTCCAACACCGGCATGTCCAGTTTGCGACAGAACCCTACCAAGTCCTCAGGGAATATCAACTTTGCCGAAATCCCCTCTTTGCGGCCAATCAGACATGCCGGGAAACCCCATTGATACTTAATATTAAGCTGGCGCATCTGTTCCAGGAGAGGTTTGAGAGACCTTCTCCTGGCCAGAGTCTCCCAGGCCAAGTCCGTGTAAATCTGAATTTCAGTCCCGTCATAGCATAGGGGGGCCTTTCTCCTGAGTTTTGTCCAGATCTCATCTTTGTCTTCAAAATGTCTGAACCTCACAATAATGTCCCTAGGCCATCTACCTTCTCCCTCTCTCATCTTTCCTACACGATGTACACGTTCCATTTTGAGGGGGCCCTCCGTGCCATTATCTAAGAGGGGGAGGAATAGGTCGTTAAGAATTTTTCTCAGGTCTTCCCCTTTCTCCTCCTTGATAGATCGCACCCTTAAATTTTGTCTTCTGTTACGGTTCTCTTGGTCCTCTAGTCGGTATTGTAACCACCTCTGGTTTTGTTTCATCGTCTGATGTTGAATTTTTAGGTCAATTAATTCTAAGTCCTGTTTTTCCATTTTTTTTCCACTTCCTCTACCCGTTCCAACATATGAAATAAATCCTTTCTTAATGCGCTAATTTCTTCTCTTATCGCAGTTTCCACTCTTCTTATCATCCCATCCAGTTCCCCCCTTGTGGGGATATGAGTGTCCAGCCTGGGGTCGTCCATTTGACTAACCTCATGTTCACTTTCTATTGAGGTGTCCGTGATTGGGGTAGCTGCCCCCCCTACACCCTTTTTAGTTGTACTAGTTTTTTCTGTTTTTTTTGACAGGCCTGGGCTCTTAGAGCTCCCCTCAGAAGTCATGTAGTGTCTGATCGTACTGGTGGGGGGATTATCTTTGGGGACTTTAGGGGCGGCCCCCCTTGTAGATTTATTCATGTTGTATTTCTTTGTCCCTCTGATACGTTTCCCCAGTTTGAACAGCAGATGGTCGCCTCCCCGCCCCCCCCTTTTTTTTTTTTTTTTTTTTTTTTTTAGGCGGTGGTTTTTATTTATTTGGGAAGGGAGGGTAATACCAAGCAGCCTTAACCTCACCTTCTGGAGATTTTACACTGATGCTCTAGGGGGTCACGGGATCATCTACCGTTGCTCGAGCTATGGGCAAGGGAGATCCCCCACGCACGTGCGTGCTTCAGTGGGGATGTTTTACCCCCCACTGAACCAATATAACAAACCAGACAATGCTCATACCGTGGACCCACGGTCAAATGGTGGGGATGGGAGAGGGAGACAAAAAGCTGGAAAAATTAAATAAATAAGTAGATAAATGGCTCCAATATCTCCGCCCGTGCTTCAGGTCCTACCCGCTGTGGTTTGACGGTATTTGGCGCCAAGGGGGATACAATGTCTCTAGGCAGCCGGAACCCTTTCAACCGCGCCCCCTTGCCAATATCCTCAGTATTTATGGGATATTTTTGGGATACAAATTAACCGTCCGTGGATATTTACTTCTTTTGATGCATTCAGAAACAGACTGTATGATGGTTACGGGTTGTATCTTAATGGAGACTAGGCGACTAGATGTCATAAGGTGCTTGAAACAGTATTGCACAGATTAGTTCAAACTATTACCATAGCTAGTTACTCTGGCTAAATTGCATGTATTACATATGGGATGAGCCTTACATTGCAGTGGTATGCTTGATTATCTTACCACATCATTCTGCTGTCAGGGCACAATCCCAAGTTGAACACACAAATTTACCTCCCTAGTCCCATATCATTTTAATGGGAGAGGAACAAACAGAGGGTTGGTATTACCTGGTAGGCGGTTTTTCTTTTTTTTTTCCCTGTTACACAGCTGGGTGTTTGAAATAACAGATCTCACGGCAGGCAGAGGGTGGGGAGGACGGCTGCTATGTGAACCAGCCGATGGAGGCGTCCATGCCTTCCTCTGCACTATACCGTGCCTACCTTCTCCTCGGGGGGGCAGTGGTTTGGGGGGAGGCTGGGTTCCTGGAGAGCAGCGTGGAGCAGCGTGTCGGGTGTCGGGTGTCCAGCGTGCTCAGCCTCTAACAGCTCCGCAGACTCCCGCTCTGCATCGTAGCTGTTGCCGCTGAGACGCCGTCGGATCTTCCTCCTTCCGTCTCCTGCTCTCAGCTCAGGCCCGTAGCATGGGGAAGCCCTCCCTCAGACGTGCGTGCTTCACGTGCACCACGTCATCCTCCTGCATAAGAAAGTATCTTTTTTGGAGTTAGAGATCATCATTTGACGAGAGGGTTATATAGTCACCAACCTTTATCGCAAACGAAGAACAGGCAACACACTTTTGTATGCCTCTAGCTCACACCCTTCTCCCTTGATTAGAAGTATCCAATTTTCACAATACTTACAAATGCGATTTAAACTGTTCATCTAATACTGATTTTAAAGCGCAAGCAGACCTCTTACAGCAAAGACTGGTTGCCCAGGGTTATTCACCATCTTTGCTAAGAAAAGCTTATAATAAAACTAATGCCTGGCCCAGAATTCCTTTACTATATGGGAATACTCCAAAGAGGGACACTAGAACTGTGAAATTTATTACATGCTACTCAACACATGAACAAATATTATGGTCTATTATTTACAGACATTGTAATTTTTTGACTGAAGAACACACTCTATCCAAATATGTACAACCCTCACCAAAAATGGTATTAAGCCACCACCTGTGAGTTTAGATGACATCTAGCCATTACTATAACAAGACAATAACACTCCAGTACTACAAGGTACATACCATTGTGGTGAATACCAGCAGGTCTCCATGGGTGATTGAAGACCAAGGCATTCATTTACCGACTGGCCAGGGGCACAAATTTTAAGCCTTCACGAATTGTAAGACACAAGGTGTTGTGTATCTTATGCTCTGCCGTTATTAAGCATTTTATGTTTTATGGACAAAGAATTGGAGGTCATACTTGTTACTTGAGTAATGGAAAATTTGTAACTCCAGTTACTAGACACATTGGTCTGCACCACAAATTTGACACTACAATGGTTTCATTTTTTGTCTTGGAGGTGATCCCACAAGATCCGCAGGGAGAAGACTGAGATATGCGCATTTTGCAGTGGGAAACACTTGGATAGAACATTTGGCAGCTACAATTCCTCCTGGAATTAATGAAATTAATACTTTTAAACTATTCCTATAATTTGCTCTGAGAAAAGTCTTAGCTCATCTTAATGCACATGTCTATATTCCCTGCGTTTAGGGTGTTACATATATATATATATATATTTCTTGTTTTATTCTAGTTTGTGTGTTTTACTAAAATATGATCCATCTTAGCATTAAACAACCTTTTTGGCATGTTTCTTGTCTGAGGTTGTTAGTGAAGACATCTTATGCTATTTTGATTAGTGGTTTGATATGTGTATTATATCAAACCCTGTATTGCCTGTTAAAATTGTAATCCTATTATTTTTTGGTTTTATACTTATTTTTGTAAAAGTCATATCACTATCCGGGTATATACTTGTGCATTGCTCTTGTGCCCATTTGGCTGATGTGGGGTTGGCTGTTTCAGCTAACCAGTGGTATTGGGTGTGGGGTGGCACTTTCTGCTCTGTCTCCTCTGGCAAGTGTGTGATCCCTTGATGTGGGTGAACCTGTACTACCTATTCCATCCTCTGGGTGGCTATTCACTCTTAGTGCTTTGTGGTGTTTTAGTGCCTACATTGCCTCTGGGCCGCTAGTGGACTGGGTTGAGGCCTTGTTTCCTTGGGGACCAATTCCTTGGCACTGGATCTGGTGCATGCACAGTCTGGGATCGGGTCCAGTAATGTCACCCGCGGCGGTGGCTTGTTTGGTGGGGAATGCCGGACAGGAGCAGGTATATGGGCACTTTCTTAGTTGCTTCATGCTGGCTGGCGGTGGACACTTGTTTGAATTATATGCTCCCTAGGTGAATTTTGTGGGTGATGGTTTGTTGAGATAAAGGAAATATTGATCTTTATATACTCATTCCTGTGTTTTGACTTCTGCTCTAGGAACCTCAAAGGGAAATGCACCCTTGCATATCTTTTCTATCTGGCCTTGTTGGATGGTGTCCCACTTCCTAACAGTGAGGGAAGCATGCAAGCTTAGTGCTAGTGCACTATCAATCTCTTGTTGACATCTATATTAGCATGAGTATTTATCATATATGATGATTACTATGCCCTGGAATCTGTAAAGCCAGAACGAAGCCTAGTTACATAAGGTGAGAAACATCAATTCACCTGGGGTGTTTTTTGATTGCCTGAAGTCTATCTAAAATATTTCTTATTCTTATTCCTCCTTATACTTTCCCTTTCTACCTAGTTTCACCATCTTGCCTCTTGCCTTTTGCCTCCCCTGTACCTCCTCTCCTCTTCTGTCAGATCTCATATGTACTAGCTCCCTTAACTTGGAATAACTAATTTTAGAAAATGTGATCTGCTACGATCTCAGCCACACCTGATCCCTTAGGAATCAGAGTTTTAACATATGCATAGTTTCCCCTCCTGTCTCCATCCTCCTCCACCCAATGGGTTTCCAGCATCTTTTCTTGATTTCATGTAGTGTGAGTGACATTACCACCCTGGTTTTTTTTTTTTTTTTTTTTAACCTAGGTAGGCATCTGCGGCATCCCTTATCCTAAGGTACCATGTTACTAACCATTAAAAGTCCTGTCTGAAGCAAAATGCCTGAAGCTCAAAAAGGTGCACAAGCTTCCTTTTGGCAAATTACAAGTATTTTTGGCCCTATAGACTTCATTAGAAACGCCTGACATAAGCAGAAAAACTCTGGTAAAACGTGCATAAAATGCTCAAAAAGCATCTCTCCACCCCTAATTTCCTCTCCCACTCTTCCCCTTGGAGATTTCTATTGGCTAAACAAAAACTACTGAAGCTGTGAAATGCTTCTAATACACTACGCTTGTAAAAAAAAAGCTTGTAAAAAGCTGAAAATTTTTTAATTTGCTGTCGGAATTTCCAACAACAAATGTTTGAGAGCTGGTTCTCAATTTTTTCCGACAACAAAAGTTATTGTCGGAAATTCCGATCGTCTGTAGCCAATTCCGACTCAGAAAAATTCTATGCATGCTTGGAATCAATTCGACGCATGCTCAGAATCATTGAACTTCATTTTTCTCGGCTCGTCGTAGTGTTGTACGTCATCGCATTCTTGACGTTTGGAATTTCCGACAACATTTGTGGGACCGTGTGTATGCAAGACAAGTTTGAGCCATTATTCCGTCAGAAAAAAAAACACGGTTTTGTTGTTGGAATGTCCGATCGTGTGTAGGCGGCATAAAAGTCTGTATTATCTCAACAATATTTTTTTGTATATAGTATTTTGGGACACAGGCACCATTTTTTATCACATAAACTTTACAGAAACTCAACAACTATGAAAAAACTATATGTTATGAAATTATGAGTAAAAATTGCTTCCATGACTTAAATTATTTGTTTGCAGTCTAGAGGTACATGCTGCATTATAGTATAACAATAATAACATAATAATAACTTTGAAGTAGATATTTATTTCTAAATCTGAGCAGGAAAAAATGTGAAAGTATTAGAAAGGAATAAAAGATACCCAGCGTATTTACGTAAGACATAAAATATGTAACCATTCTTATTACAGATTCCTATAGCACATTTGCATAACTAGTTTTGAAAGAGCTAAAATTAATTCCAGAGACCATTTTAAGATACTAAAGAATATTTTTCTTTTTAAAGTCCAAATAAAGTAATGGGAAGATAAAAGAAACTTGATTTGCAAGCAGTTTCTTTGTAGTTATATAGGGCATTCAAATTCATAGCAGTCACTTTCATCATCAAGGTATTTTCACAGTTTGTACATTTGAAAAAATACTGTTAAGATGTGAGTTTAATTTAAATTGCTCTACCGATCTGCCTTGTTTAAGCCTTAACTTTAAATGTCTATTAAAACAAGTCATTTTATGTTGTTAAAAAGCTATTTTCAAATTTTTGCGCATTTTATGGTAAATTGTTGTACAAAATAAAGGTTTATAGCAAACCTGTGCTTAGAGAAATATTAGTTGCCTGCCTGTTCTGCTGATTGTGATTTGTGGCTTCAACATTTTCTCAGTCACTGACCTAAAGAAGGGAGATCGGGAGTTTTGTCTAAACTGATTTCACTTTGGCCAAATCTTTGGTCTAGGGGGCAAACACAACCAAGTGGTACTTTTTTAGAGTAGGGTCAGATTTATGTTCCAGTGTCAGCTTCCATTGCAGCTCTCAGCATTCAGTCACATGATACTTCAGAGCTACAAATGCTGTTGTGCTGGAAGACTGTCTTCAATAATAGCAAGTAAACGATAGGCATGAGGTTTGGATTTACTTTTGGTTTCATAGTAATTTTGAGTTTGAAATTTGCAGCAAACTTTGCTGGGGCAAACTGTTTAAACCCATAATATATGCATGATCTTTGAATCACAGTCACCTATCATAGGATGGCCATTAATGGGTGCTTTTAAAAAACCTAGCACCCTCTCTAATAAGGAGGTGAGTGTACACTTGTTTCTGATAAAAGCCATATGAGTGGCTATAAAGCCATCCCCAAGCTTTTAGGACCACTGGAAAGAGCCACCTCCCTGCAATGTATCTCAGGCTCTGCTGTCCTGAAGGGCCTGGTATGGACTGGGGAGGACCCCACACCATTCTTTTCTTTCTTTATTTTTCAATGGCCGTTTGCCGGCAATTGCAACCGCCAAGTCAATTTAATTGTGATTTTAAAAACTTTCATTAGAAATAAAAATTTTGCTACAGCATGTTCTATGCATATTACAGTGCACCACTTTACATGCAGACTAAGGGGACCCCCCCCCCAGGCACTATATTTAACCACTTACAGACCGTAAGATTTGCTTGCTTAATGATCAGGCAATATTTTGCGATACAGCACTGCGTCGCTTTAACTGACAATTGCGCGATTGTGTGACGTTGTACCCAAACAAAATTGATGTCCTTTATTTCTACAAATAGAGCTTTCTTTCGGTGGTATTTGATCACCTCTGCAGTTTTTTTGTGTGCTATAAACAAAAAAAGAGCGACAATTTTGAACAAAATATATATTTTTTATTTTTTCCTGTAATAAATATCCCCAAAAATGTTTTTAAAAATCAAATTTCTTCATCAGTTTTGGCCAATATATATTCTTCTACATATTTTTGGTAAAAAAGAATCGCAATAAGCATATATTGATACGCTTATTGACTGCAAGGCCGGCAGTCATTGCAACACGCATCGGCTCCCCTGCAGTGTAACATGCACGCTAGTTAAAGGGCCGACATACAGCTAGGACAGTTCGCAAGATTGTGCCGACCTGCCGCCGTATAATGACATGGCATTATACGGCGGTACCAGTACCGCCGTATAATGAGACAGTTTTCATCAGACAAACAAATCTTTTTTGTTTTGTTTAATTTGCAAGCTGATACTCTAAATAATTGTATTTAAACTCTTTCTTGTGCCATTTGTGGCCAGTTTTTACACAGCTTAGTTACAGTATATCTCCTTTGGCTTGAGGCTCTTTGTCCATGTTTAAAAACAGCAGTCTGTGTCTTATACCTGTTATATATTTTACTATTGATAAAAATATATTTTATTTTACTCTACTCAGTATTTCAAATATATTTTTAGCATAACATGTATGACACAGTATTATGCAGTATTAGGGTGTAGTGGTGTAGTTTTTTTCATATTGTTTTCTCATTTGAAGGGTGAGTTTTACAAATTATAACTCTATCACATAAGAATCCCAATCCAGGGTTAAAAAAATATTTCCATGAAGTCCATGCTTTATATTTAACTAGACATCTAGACCAGGTAAATTTCCTCTACATTATAGGAATCCCATAGGTTCCTATGATATGTGATTACTGTTTTTTTTTAAGATCTTTGACCTGTATCAGGATTGGACAATATTTACGTTATATCCACCCCACGCTTCTTGCTGCAGGACTTGCTCGTCAAAACCACCCCCTCTGGGGTCCACATAAATATATCTAATGCCATGAAATGCATGATGGTTACGTCATAGTTATGAACCAAACCAATGTGATGGCCATGCATATAAATGGTACAAGAGCAAATCGCTAGAAAAATCTCAAAAGGGATTTTGTTTTACCTAATGATAAACACTTTGTGAACACTGAAGTAGAATCTTATTGTTCTTTGTCTTCTTTTCCTTCACAGCAGATGGATAACTCATCACAAGGTACTGGTGGTCAATCTTCAAATTTTCATAGATGTAATTACTACAATGATGATGGGTATAACACATAAGGTGGTTATTATAGAAAGAGATCCTATTTCCCTAGATCAGCACCCAATGCAGTTACAGTAGACACATACAGTCATGCTCGAAACTGTTGGCACCCTAGGAATTTTTCCAGAAAATCAAGTATTTCTCACAGAAAAGTTTTGCAGTAACACATGTTTTGCTATACACGTGTTAATTACCTTTGTGTGTATTGTAACAAAACAAAAAAAGGGAGGATAAAAAGAAAATTGGACATAATGTCACACAAAACCTTTCAAAATTGTGGATAAATAAGATTGTTTCAAGCATGAGATGTTCCTTTAAACTCACCTGGAGCAAGTAACAGGTGTGAGCAGTATACAAATCACACCTGAAAGCAGATAAAAAGGAGAGAAGTTCACTTAGTCTTTGCATTGTGTGTCTGTGTGTGCCACACTAAGCATGGACAACAGAAAGAGGAGAAGAGAACTAAAATTGTGGAAAAATATCAACAATCTCAAGGTTACAAGTCCGTCTAGAGATCTAGATTTGCTTTTGTCCACAGTGCACAACATTATCAAGAAGTTTGCAACCCATGGCACTGTAGCTAATCTCTCTGGGCGTGGACGGAAGAGAAAAATTTATGAAAGGTTGCAACACAGGATAGTCCAGCTGGTGCATAAGCAGCCCCAAACAAGTTCTAAAGAAATTCAAGCTGTCTTGCAGGCTCAGGGAGCATCAGTGTCAGCGCCAACTATCTGTCGACATTTAAATAAAATGAAACGCTATGGCAGGAGACCCAGGAGGACCCCACTACTGACACAGAGACATAAAAAAGCAAGACTGCAGTTTGCCAAAATGTACTTGAGTAAGCCAAAATTCTTCTAGGAAAATGTTTTGTGGACAGATGAGACCAAGATAGAGCTTTTTGGTAATATTAAGTTTCAGTCACTTTACTGCCAGCATCACTGCATGCCCTTGTGTCCTAGCACCTCTGGTCCCCTGTTATGCCTAAAAACCAGACCCAGAGATACGTGCTGCAGTGCCCAAACAATACCACAAGTTCTTGGACGTCTTCAGCAAGAGAGGGACTGAAGTCCTTCTGCCTCATCGTCCGTACGATTGCCCAATTGAGCTTCTTCCCAGTGCTGAGATTCCCTTTGGACGGATCTTTCCCTTGTCTGAACGGGAACTAGAGGTTCTGAAAGAGTACGTCGATGAGAACCTAAAGAGGGGTTTCATCCGTCCTACTTCCCCAGCAGGGGCAGGAATCTTTTTTGTAGAGAAAAAGGACCATTCCCTTTGGCCTTGTGTAGACTACCGAGAATTAAATAAAATCAGGGTCAAGAACCGGTATCCTTTGCCCCTGGTTCCCAAACTCTTTGAATGAGTTTGGAAGACTCAGGACTACCTCTGTATTCACCAAGTTAGACCTGTGGGGGGCTAACAACCTGGTCCGCATCCGTGCAGGGGATGAATGGAAGACTGCCTTTCGTACCAGGTTCGGCCATTACGAATATCTAGTAATGCCCTTTGGCCTATGTAACGCTCCTGCAACATTTCAGCATTTAGTCAATGACATTTTCAGAGACTGTCTAGACATTTATGTAGTTGTATATCTAGATGATATTTTGATTTTTTCCTCATCCCTTGAGCCTCACCGAAGACACATCAGGAATGTATTCTGTCATCTCCGCCAACATGGACTGTACGCAAAACCAGAAAAATGTGAATTTGAGCGACAGAGCATCCAGTTCCTTGGCCTAGTGATCTCAACAGAAGGATTCAAGATGGACCCTGACCCTACTCTACCTTATCTACTTGAGGTAGACGCCTCAGAGACAGCGGTTGGAGCTGTCATCTCCCAACGCCAGGGTCTCAAGGACTTGATGCACCCAATAGCCTTCTTCTCCCATAAGCTCTCCCTATCTGAGAAGAACTATGATGTAGGGGACCGGGAGCTCCTGGCCATTAAGTCTGCCCTTGAGGAGTGGAGGTACCTGTTGGAGGGAGCAGTGCACCCTATACTCATTTACACAGACCAGAAGAACCTAGAGTATCAGAGAGCTGCCAAACGTCTGAGACCACGCCAGGCACGATGGGCATTATTTTTCTCTATGTTCTCATTTCACATAACTTACCGGCCAGGCTCCAAAAACACCAAACCAGATGCCCTTTCCCGCATGTTTGATGATTCGAAAGAGGTGTCAGCTCCAGATACCATACTATCGGAAGGTAACTTCTTACTGTTGCAAACTAGCCTAATGTCTAGCTTGAAGCAAGCTTCTACAGGTGTGTCTGGGCCCCCTGGAGTCACTCTGTTACCCAAAGAGGGGTTGCTTTGGAAGAATGGCAAAATCTTTGTGCCGGAGGAAGGTTTGAGTTACAGTGTTAAACCTATGTCATGATCATCCCCTGGCAGGCCATTTTGGGATGAATAAAACTCTGGAACTGGTCAAACGCACATTTTGTTGGCCGGATCTTGAAAAGAATTGCAGGGAATATATAAGTTCATGTGCCACCTGTACCCGTAGCAAGACCACCAGAGGCAAGGCCTGGGGTGTACTCAGGCCCTTACCAGTCCCTGACCGATCCTGAACAATTATTGCTATGGACTTCATAGTGGAACTTCCCCCGTTAGAGGGTTGCTCAGCCATTTTTGTAGTGGCTGACCATTTATCTAAAATGGCCCACCTCATACCATTGAAGAGCACGCCCTCTGCCATGGAAACCGCCCAGGTCTTCATTAAGGAGGTAGTAAGGCTATATGGGGTCCCTGCGGAGATTGTTTCAGATAGAGGGGTGCAGTACACCTCTCGCTTCTGGAAGGCTTTGTGCAAGGTACTGAAGACTGAACTGTCCATGTCCTCGGCCTATCACCCCCAAACCAATGGGCGAACTGAGAGGACGAACCAAAACCTTAAGCAATATCTCCGATGCTTCACCTCCTTTGTCCAAGACGACTGGGTAGCATTTTTTGCCAACTACGGGTTCCACCCGACCTTCCTACCTGACCTTGTCCCTGATTCAACAGTCCCGGCAGTCCAACATACCATTGATTTCCTTACCCATAACAGTAGGATTCTGCAGGAAGCTCTGACCAAAGCACAAGCAGCCAGTAAAAGGATGTTTGACAGGAAGAGGAGAGGGAAATTATGCCTACAACAAGGCGATCAAGTATGGTTATCTACCACCAACCTTAAGATGGCTTGCCCCGCAAGGAAACTGGCACCCAAATTCATCGGTCCTTTCCCAGTAAAACGAAAGCTAAATTAAGTCTCCTATGAACTTGCCTTACCAGAGTCAATGAAAATCCACCCAGTATTTCATGTGTCATTACTGAAACCTGCGGTGCCCGATCCTTTCCCAAACAGGGGGTCAGGACCACCTGAACCTGTAATCATTGACGGTGATGAGGAGTTCGAGGTGGAGGCGTATTGGACTGCCAAAGAAGGAGGAACCAGCTTCAATTCCTAATCAAGTGGAAGGGGTACGGTCTGGAGGAGAACTCTTGGAAACCCCAGCAGAACATTCACACCCAAGAGCTAATTCAGGTCTTTTTTTGCAGTCACCCCCAGAAAAGAGCGCGTTAGACGGACCTTTGGCGCCCAGCAGCCTATAAAAGACGCTCTACGAATGTTGCTCCTTGCGGCTTGATCTGCGTCTGTTCCCTGTGTTCCTGTCTCTGTGGAAAGCAACCTGTTCCTGTGTTTGACCCGGCTTCCTGACTTTGCTGCTATCTCCAGTCCTGACTTATGCTTGTTGACCCAGCTTGTCTGACTCCGCTGCTCTGCTGATCTACATCAGATAACCTGCGTCCGCTGTTCTGCTGACCTGCATCCACTGTTCTGCTGACCTGCATCCGCTGTTCTGACCTGCATCCGCTGTTCTGCTGACCTGCATCCGCTGTTCTGCTGACCTGCATCACCTGCTTCCTGTCCAGCGGTTCCAGCTTCCTCTTGGCTTCTCTACACCTAGCAGCGAGGACCAGAACAGGCACCCATTATCACCGTGCTCTTACCACCACTCCACTCCAGTGGTCTCCGAGCCGGGGTTGTACGGGAGGCTCACACCTAAGATACGTAACATAAGCCCTATTTCTCTGAAGCAAAAAAAAAAATCTCTTGGATAATGACTGAAGAAAAGTTAGCTAGCATTTAGAATGATACTGTTTTGAAATTTGAAATGATCTGGGAACCTTGGGTCAGATATATAGGTATTTCTCTTACTCAGGATGCCTCTTCTATTCCCGCAAACACTGTAAATTAGGTATATAGCTTGTCTTTCCCCTTTCCTCCCTCTCTTCTTTGTACCTTTTTTTTTTTTTTCTCCGATTTTTTCCCGCTTTCTTTTTATTTCTCTCCCCTTCTTTAGGGGAGCCTAGTGATGTTTTAAAGGGGATTTATCTAGCAGCACAGGGTTTGGTTCAGAGTGTAATTCAGTATGTCGAAAGGATTCCGCTCCTGGTGCAGTTTGAACCCGATAGGGGCACCAGGAGATTATAAGTATCCTTATTTCTATTGAGTTAGCTTATATAAGGAGTCCGTTCTCTCTCTTACATCAATATATATATATATATATATATATATATATATATATATATATATATATATATATATATATATTATTTTTTTAATTGTTTAACTTTTAATACTCACATATTTTATTACAATGTATGATCTTTTTTTTAAAAAAAATAATTCTCTCAAATCTGAAGGGGAGAGATTTTCTACCCCCCTCTCTCTGAAAGTCTTTTTTAGTTCCTCCTGACATTTGCTAGGTTATGTCCATATTGATATGAATTTGAAAGAAACATGTGTATAGCAAAACATGTGTTACTGCAATACTTTTCTGTGAGAAATACTTGATTTTCTGGAAAAAATCCTGGGGTGCCAACGATTTTGAGCATGACTGTAAGGGTATACAATCAACAGAGTACCGGTAAAGTGTTTCAAAACCCACAGAAAATTATCTCTTTTTTTTTTTACCACAAGCTTCCATGCAATGGGGTAGGTATCCTGGACCCATACTTAATTTTGAACAGTTCTGATTCCCAAAATTAGGTGTGATAAATAGACATGTGCAGAACGTAAAAATATGTTTAGTTTTGATTAGTTATTTACTATTTTTAACCACTTCCATACAGGGCACTTATACACCTTCCTGCCCAGACCAATTTTTAGCTTTCAGCGCTGTTGCAATTTGAATGACAATTGCGCGGTCATGCTACACTGTACCCAAATTAAATTATTATCATTTTGTTCCCACAAATAGAGCTTTCTTTTGATGGTATTTGATCACCTCTTGGATTTTTATTTTCTGCTAAAAAAATTAAAAAATTACCGAAAATGTAGAAAAATAAAACGTTTTTTTTTTTGTTTCAGTTACAAAACATTGTAAATAAGTAAGTTTTCTCCTTCACTGATGGGCACTGATGGTACTGCACTATCGGGCACTGATAAGGCGGCACTGATGGGCACCGGTGAGGTGGCACCAATGAGGTGGCACTGATGAGGTGGCATTGATGGGCACTAATATGCAGCACTGATGGGCACTGATAGGTTGCACTGATAGGCGGCATGGATGGGCACTGATAGGCGGCATGGATGGGCATGGATAGGTGACATGGATGGGCACTGATAGGTGGCACGGATAGGCATAGATGGGCACTGATAGGTGGCACTAATGTACTGCAATGTGTTGTACTAATGGATGCCAATCAGTGCCAAACAATAATGCCTGCCAATCAGTGATGCCCATTGTGGGCACTGTTTGGCATCCATTGTGGGCACTGATTGGCATCCATTATTTATTTATGATCGTCATCCCTGGTGGTCTAGGGTGGCATACCTGGGGTGGGCATCACTGGTGGTCTAGTGGCATCCCTGGTGGTCCAGTGTTGGCATCCTCGGGGGGCTGCACTGATAATCGATCAGCGCAAACCCCCCCTGTCAGAGGAGCAGCCGATCAGCTCTCCTCTACTCGCGTCTAACAGACGCGAGTGAGGAAAAGCCAGTTACCGGCTTTTCCTGTTTACATCATGATCAGCCATGATTGGACACGGCTGATCACATGGTAAAGAGTCTCCGTCAGAGACTCTTTACCTAGATCGGTGTTGCGAGGTGTCAGACTGACACCCTGCAACAACGATCGCCACGATCATAGCCGCTCAATATAGCCACTCAATATCCTGAGGACGTCATATGACGTCCAGTCAGGATATCGAAACCACTTTGCCGACGTCATTTTGCTATATGGCGGGCGGCAAGTGGTTAAATTTGTTTTGTTCGTATTGATTACAATTTTTGAGCTTGCACTAATGAGCTTTATAAGCAAGAAATATTTTTTTTCTACAGAGCAGCTAAGAACATCCCATGTTTGCCTAAATAAAAAAAAAGTATTAAATAAATAAATACATTTTACATGCCACTCCAAGTGAGATCAGGCTCTGCACTTCATAATCACATCTTAGGTACTGGCTCAGTGGCATCTCCACCAACACAATTCATTCTATCAGAAAAAGGGACACCACACACCAAGATGTAAATGAATATACTAATTTTATTACAATAGCCAGCTGGAGCAAATATTATTCTGACATGTTTTGCATCAGGCACGGCACTTTTCCAAAGAATGACAAAGCCACTACCTCTACACCATTAAATAGAAACATTAATTAATGCCACATAATCATTAACCTATTCATTATATAAACATATTCAGTTCTATTATACAACATAAAAATATACATGATAAATTAAAAACACTTTTTTTATGTTAAAAATTATAATAATATTTGTAGTGGGACATGTACTACATAACAAAAAATCATACAGCTATAGAGATAAAATGTTGCAATAAAAAAAGGTACAAGTAAAAAAAAAATCATTTTCACAGCACCCCATCTAGTGGCAAACCTGATAAAGTACAGCCTGTTCCAATATCTTTGGTTAACCACTTAAGACCCGGACCTTTAGGCAGTTAAAGGACCTGGCTAGTTTTTGCGATTCGGCACTGCGTCGCTTTAACTGACAATTGCACGGTCGTGCGACGTGGCTCCCAAACAAAATTGACGTCCTTTTTTTCCCACAAATAGAGCTTTCTTTTGGTGGTATTTGATCACATCTGCGGTTTTTATTTTTTGCGCTATAAAAAAAAATAGTGCGACAATTTTGAAAAAAATTCAATATTTTTTACTTTTTGCTATAATAAATATCCCCCAAAAACATATAAAACATTTTTTTCCCTCAGTTTCAGCCTATACATATTCTTCTACCTATTTTTGGTAAAAAAAATCGCAATAAGCGTTTATCGATTGGTTTGTGCAAAATTTATAGCGTTTACAAATAGGGGATAGTTTTATTGCATTTTTATTAATATTTTTTTTTACTACTAATGGCGGTAATCAGCGATTTTTTTCGTGACTGCGACATTATGGCGGACACTTCGGACAATTTTGACAAATTTTTGGGACCATTGTCATTTTCACAGCAAAAAATGCATTGTTTACTGTGAAAATGACAATTGCAGTCTGGGAGTTTACCACAAGGGGGCGCTGAATGGGTTAAGTGTGACCTCATCTGTGTTTCTAACTGTAGGGGGGTGTAGCTGTAGGTGTGACATCATTGATTGTAGTTCCCTATATTAGGGAACACACGATCGATGATGGCGCCACAGTGAAGAACGGGGAAGCTGTGTTTACACACAGCTCTCCCCGTTCTTTCAGCTCCGGGGACCGATCACGGGACTCCAGTGGCGATTGGGTCCTTAAATAGGCTTGGTACTTAAATAGGACGTACCTGTACGTGCTTGTGCCCAGCCGTGCAATTCTGCCGACGTATATGTGCCGGAGGCGATTCTTAAGTGGTTAAACAAAACTGTTCCTCTTTCTTAAAGCAGGAGTTCACCCAATTCCTTTTTTTTTTTTTTTTTTTTTTTCTGCTCGTTTTGTCTAGGGAAATCGGCTATTTGTTTTAAAATATGATCCTTACTTACCCGTTTTCGAGATGCATCTTCTTCCGTCGCTTCCGGGTATGGGTCTTCGGGAGCGGGCGTTCCTTCTTGATTGACAGTCTTCCGAGAGGCTTCCGACGGTCGCATCCATCGCGTCACTCGTAGCCGAAAGAAGCAGAACGTCGGCGCGGCTCTATACTGCGCCTGCGCACCGACGTTCGGCTTCTTTCGGAAAATCGTGACGCAATGGATGCGACCGTCGGAAGCCTCTCGGAAGACTGTCTTTATATAACAAATCTTTTATTAATTTCTTTACAAAACAGTACAATAAATACAACATAAAATCAATATACAAACTAACATACAAGGTCTCAAAATATACCCCTTCCTAAGCTAGTATAGAAGCTGGGTAGTCCTCTGCCAGTCTTACTCCTAGATTTCTCTGTCCCTTTTTACCTCCTGAACCAGTCTTTCCCCATCTCTTAACCATGGGAAATACCTAGGGTTAGGAAATGCCCTACCCATATTAGATGGGAGGGAAGGGCAAAGATAGAGACAGAGGGAAAAAGGAGGGAGAGAGAGGGAAGAAGGAGGAGAGGGAGAGAGAAAAAAAAAAAAAAATCAGGTGCTAAATATTAAGATGGGGAAAAAAAAGGGCACGTTCCCCTAAATTGTGAAGAAAAAAAAAAAAAAAAAAGCCAATAAATCTGTAGGAAATCTATATAAAGTATAGGGATCATTTCCCCTAATTGTGTATTTACTTCGGTGAAAAGAGAAAAAAAAAAAAAGAGAAAAAATCAGGTGCTAAATAGTAGGAAGGGGAGAAAAGGGCACTTTCCCCTAAATTGTGAAAAAGAGAAAAAATAAAAAAAAAATCTGTAGGAAGTCTATATAGAGTGTAGGGATCATTTCCCCTAATTGTGTATTTACTTCAATGAGCAAAAAAACAAAAAAAAACAAAAAAAAACAAAAAAAAACAAAAAAAAATGTTTAAGATTCCCCTGTGTAGTGAAGACAAAGAAAAAACAAACATTAGGCCTATCTAGGATATAATATAGAACATAGGGTTAATTCCCCTTGTTATAAATGTGATTCTGTGTACAAAAGGAAAAAAAAAAAAATAGAAAGCTAATAACAACTACAAAATCAGAAGGGGAATATGCAATTTCCCCTATATTATAAAGAAAAAAGAGAAAATAAACAAAGACAAAACAATCTATTATAGGGACTATAATTTCCCCTTATTGTGAACCTTACCCACATTTTAAAATAAAAACCACCCCAAACACACACAAAAAAAAAAATAAAAAAAAAAGAAGAAAAAAAAAAAAAAAAGGGAGAAAACAGGCGGGGGGGGGTACTCTTGAAGAAGTCCTAGCTAGCGGTCTCCTCTAATCCCCCCTACTCCCTCCTCCACCATCTTCCCCATCTCGCCCCCCGGCCCTAAAGTCCCTCCATCCCTTCCATATCGTTTCAAATCTTGGCCCGTCCTCTACATGGAAGGCCCACAGTTCCTCCATCACTTTAATTCTATCAATTTCTTGGAGCCATTCCCCTGTCGAAGGTGCTCTTTTTTCCCTCCAGTTCCTAGGTATCAGTGCCTTGGCTCCGTTCAACAGGAACGGGACCAAGGAAGACTGTCAATCAAGAAGGAACGCCCAGTCCCGCAGCCCATACCCGGAAGCGGCGGAGAAGATGCATCTCGTAAACGGGTAAGTACGGATCATATTTTAAAACAAATAGCCGATTCCCCTAGACAAAACTAGCATGAAGCGAAGGGGAAAATGTGTAAGGTATGGGTGAACCTCCGCTTTAAGAAAACCTATATAAAGTATTTAACAAATAAAAATGAACACCATACACAGAGATGTGCTCTTCAAAAAATCCCAACCTGCTCAAAAAAACTCCACCTAAATTAGTAATGGAAATGTTTTTTTATACGTAACAGAAAAGGATTATTGATGAGCAGTACCTAGTACTAAAATATAGTACCACTGTCCAAAATGAAAGTGCCATGTTTCAGTATGTACGGAGTTTGAGTATATTTCCAAGACTGCCATAATTATTGTATAGATGTATCACACCCCCTGAAGAGTCGCTGGTGAAAATAGTCCAATAGTACGATTTATATTAAAATAAAAAATATGAAAAATATGTGTGCAAATTGTGACAATTTAATTAAAGTCACCAATGCCAGAAGTCTGCTAAGCAAAATAAGTGAGTTGAAAGCTTTGGTGCATGAAGAAAACTTTTAATTGGTATTGCTGAATCTTGGCTTCATTCTTCACATGACTGGGCTATTAATATTTCTGGCTATGCTCTCTTCTGGAGAGACAGGGTAAAAGAGAAAGGTGGTGGTGTCTGTCAAACATACATGGATCAGGAAGGAATTTTTCCCCCCTGCAGGAGCAAATTGGATCATGCTTTGCTGTTTTTTTTGCCTTCCTCTGGGTCAACTGTGGGTGGATAGTGTATATAGAATTGTAGAATGTACTCCTTTGTAGCACATACAGCATTATTTTGTTACAGTTTTGCACCCCAGCTATTAAGCCTGGATAGGTAGGCTGCAATTCCCGAGTGATTAAGCAGAAAAATTGTATCTGGAAAAAAGAAAGTGTCTTGATTTGGCGAGGGAAAGTGAGGGAATCCTGGGATGTCACCAGGTTTACCAGAACTACTGTCCCCATTGGAGGATTTCCTCTCTATTACTGTTCTGGTGTCAACCCAAAAGTTTGGATCTTCTTTAATGCGGAACTATTCTCACCTTGAATGCAGCAATGCACCGTTCCCAAAACTCCCTGCCAGCTGCTGACATCTTCAGGTGCCCAGTTTCCAGGTCTAGATCGCCCGCTGCTGTGATTGGACGGGCAGAGATGACGTCACTCCCGAGCATGCAATAGAGTTCCATTAGATTCAAAATTGATGAATCTGTGTAGTGAGCTGTGCTTGTGCAGCTTACTATACATGGGCGGAAAAGCTTTGCTTTTGGTCTTAATTTAAATCTGAGTGGACAGGCCACTATATGTAAAACAGAGAGTATGCTGATTGCATCATACAATAAAGATTTGGGTTATTTTTAACCAGACTGAAGAGAGGAAAAATATACTGCTTTGCAGCATAGCTTTTTTAAACTTTTGGGCAGGTGCTGTGCATAAACAGACAAACCAAATTAATACAAGTTAAAAAACAAGGAAAGTCCAAAACAAATATTGACAAGCATGTAGCCAGTGAAAGTCCCAATTGTGTTGTAAAAATAGTCCCAAACACAATTTTTCTTCAAAAGTGCTCCTGTGCAATCGATAATCCAAAGTGATGTGGTGCTCAAAACTCACCCAAGTAATTTGTGCTTCACACAACCCCTTATGTGCTTAAACTCACCAGATCAAATGGACCCCTTAGCAGTATTGCATGTGGGACAATCATGCTTAGACTGGTGAGCAGGGAGATGAGATGACACTTCAAATGTATCTTCCTTTAAATTTCAGACTTGAACATAGGGAGAGAGTACCCAAATAGTGTAGAATGTCTTGATTTATTTAATAAAAAGTTAAAAGCTCACTTACAATGTTGCAGAGAAAAAATCACATTGAGTTTACATGTCCAAAGATGATGCACTTGTGCCAGGAAGCGGCTTGGTTCTCTCTCAACCTTGCCTGCGTTCCACGGCTCGTCGGTTGTGATGTCACTGAGGAGCTGGAGTCTACGTTGATGCGTTTCGCCCCTCCCACAAGGCATTATGAAAGACGTTATGATTTATATGGGACCATTTCCTGAGCATTTCTGGTCAAAGAAGTCTGTGGAAAGCTACTGTACAGGCATTGTCAGGGCACATAAGATTTTTGGGTTGAAATGTAAACAAAACAAGGTTGCCAGTTGAAAGATAAGTGTGCATCTAGGAAAGGAGCCTCTGGGCTAGTTTAGGTCATTGAGGTGAGTTAAAAGAATAAAGACATTTTGTATTAATGAGGAATTCTACACCTTGGGGTTAATTTTAATGTTAATCCCTTCTTACCTGGAATAAGGAAATAGCATACTCACTGGCCTGGCAAATCCAGCACTATATTGCTGTAATCCACCGATAGCCGCTGCACTCCAGATCCCATGCTTATGAATAAGCACAGTTTTGTGTGAACCATGTTAACAAGCAGCTACTTTGTGTCCTTTATCTGGTGTGCTGTTCATGTTTGAAGATTTGATTGAATAAACAGTTTATTATCACAGTGTTTGTGATGGTGAGCTGTGGCGAGAACCCAGGCTGTATAAGGCTGACAGCTTTCTTCCTGAAGCTGTGTTTTTCTCTATATTAGATCCCATGCTGCCATTTTTTGTTACCTCATCAGGAGCCTCCTGATGATGCTCGCTGGGAATGTGCAGTGCTTTTTACACAGCTTGGATGCCTCCTGGGATATCTACGTCACCAATCCCAGGAGGGGGGTGACGTCATTTTGAACTAGGCCAGAAAGGCAAAAGAGCAGGCTGCTCTCCACAAAAAATGGCACCTCTATTAAAAGCCTAAAAAATGTAATTGCAGAATGGGAAATGCAGTATATTTTTGAATTTATAAATAATGAGTTAAGTTCCACTTTAAGTGCACCTATATAATATACCACGCTTCAGTAATCAGTTTATTATTTGCACTCGTATGTAAATCTTTTCACAATTTCTCAGCACAATTACACGCTCTATTGTTAAGATTATTTTTTATTTGCAAAAGTGTACATGTTGGGGCATATGACAAATCATGAGTTTATTAGAAATGATGGAGTCACACACATCTGTGCTAAATTCTGTGCACACCGAAATTTGTTTTATTTTATTTTGTGTCGTTATAAAATGTATTCGTCCGAAAATCCGAAATAATCAAGCTTGAATCTGTCAATTGAAGGCTTATGGTGTCTGTCAAATATTCTAAGAAGATTAGACGGAGCAGCTAAACTGTACAATGCCGCAATCATACATTTCCGGTCAAATGTTCCACCTACAATCTACAGAAGAATTCTAATGTTGTATGACAATAGTAATAATTATATTTATAAATTATTATTACTAGTCAACTAACATTCAAATTCTTCTATAGCCTATGGGCAGGGCATTTGACCGGAAATGTATGATTGCGGCGTCATACAGTTTAGCTGCTTGTCGAAACGTATTAGAACTTTCGACAGACACCATAAGCCTTCAATGACAGATTCAATGTTTGTATGTTTTTCTCTGCTTTTGCGAATCTTCATCGTTCATGTCGAATGGTCTACCCCAACACTGTCTCTATAATGGCGAATCTTTTCTCTCTATGTCGAATCTTTCCTCTCTATGTAGAATAATCTTGGACTAATAGAGTTAAGGTTAGGCACATTCGACCACAGGTTCGATAGACACAGATTGCTATTGTCAGCGTCATGTCAAATCTCCTATCTATATCGAACTGTTGTAGCAACGAAAACGAAAATAAAGCATTTTTATATGTGGATCTTTCGGATTTCGAATTCTGCACGTTCGTTATCGTTTGTTAAAAAGATAACGAAAATACCCGAAATTCGGATGAAAATGCATTCGGACAAAAACGAATGCACATGTCTACTAGATTCAAATAATCAAAGTTGCAGTGTAATGAAAGTGTGGGGACTAAAGAAGGTGGGTGGTTGGGCATGTGACAGAATGGTAAGGTAGGGATATGTAAAATGGAAAGGAAGGGTGGTGCGATGAAGAGGTGAGGGGGCTCAGCAGAGTGGGGCAGAGTGGTGAGGGGTCAATGTACATATTTGTAAGCACAACCCAGATCTTCAAATAACATCCAAAAGGTTTTTTATTGAAGAATGATCAGATTACAGCAAGGAAGTGCAACATTTCAGAGCCACGCAGGACTCCTTCGCCAGGTATGTGAAGGGGTCCTGCGTGGCTCTGAAACATTGCACTTTCTTTCCTCCTTGTGATGTAACCATTCTTCAATAAAAAAAAAAACTTTGGGATGTTATTTAAACTTCTGTGGTGTTCTGATAAATATGTACACTGATCTGTGATGTTTCCAGTCTCCAGCTAACTTTTGCTAGAGCACTTGCTATCCCCAAGCCTTATCCAAGAACGTGTGTGATGGGAATATTGATATTTGTAAAATGGTTAGGGGCAGAGTCCTGAGTCCCGAGGTGATACACTTTCAAAAAAAATTCTGCCAGCACTTCTTCCTATGAATCAATCCATAATTAAGCAAATTCAATTAAACCTTGCCTTGGTGTGGGGGCGTGGCCGGGATGTGAACGAGAGCAGACGTGTGCTAGCTGAGCTCCGCTCCTACCAATATCCTGACCCGTTTTTCAGCGCTGATTCCTCCTTCCAGCAACCGCCAGCCAGACACCCTGGGGCGAAAGAGGGCACCCGGCACTCCGAGGCCTCGTCCGCTGTCTCCGGGTAAGCTGCGTTCCTCCGTAGGGACCGGGGACCGAGTCGCAGCGGCCATCTTGCCCACGAGGCTCCCGGATCAAGAGATATCGGCTTCTTCCCCAGCCTCCCCTAATCCGCAGCCATCCCACGCCGCATCGCATGCTGAGCTTCTGGCGGCCATCAAGGAGGGTCGAGACTCGGTAATGGTCAAAATAGACCACCTAGTTGCGGATGTCAGCTTGATCCGCCATGACATGGACAAATTTAGGGCCCGCTTCGCGGAGGCGGAGGGCCGCATCTCCCAGCTGGAGGATTCCACACGGGCCGACTCCAGAGACCTACATGCCTTGCAACTCCAAGTCAGGGCTCTGCAGGAGAAGTCCATAGACACCGAAAATAGGCTCAGGAGGAATAATATCAGGGTTCTCGGCCTCCCCGAGAAGGCAGAGGGCCTCAGGCCCGCAGAATTTACAGAAACCTTCCTGATCACCCTCCTGGGCCTACCTGCCATGCCGCCTATGTTTGTGGTGGAAAGGGCCCACAGGGTCCCCCCCAAGCCTCCGATTCCAGGAGCTCCTCCTCGGCCTTTCCTTCTTCGCCTGCTAAACTACAGGGACAGAGATCGCATCCTGTCGGCTGCCAGGGAGAAAAGGGACCTACAGTACAATGGGGCCAAGATCATGCTATTCCCTGACTACTCTCCAGAGGTGCAGCACCGGCGCCGCTCTTTCACCGAGGTGAGGAGATGTCTGCGGGATCAAGGCCTCAAATTCAGCTTACTTTACCCCAGCAAGTTGCGGGTGATTGACGGGGACCGCACACGCTTTTTCATGGATCCGGAGGCGGCTATGTCGTGGCTGGACAGTCGCTAAGGACCCCACCTCGTGGCAAGTACCCTTTGGTTGTCCTGTTGATTTCCCCTGAGATGTCTGCCTCCCCTCACCTGCTGCATCGGCTGTCACTGCCCCCTTCAGATGATCCCCCTATACCTGCATTGACTTCCAGTCCCTTTGATTCATTAAATTTTTGACCTCATTTAAGTATGACATCCATGCATGCTGTTGCGGTGGCCAGCGATGCTCCCCCCTTCCCTCCCCCCTCTCCGCATGCTGGTGGGGATGAGAGCCTGCTGAACTATCTGCTATGCTCCTCGATACCCCATTGGGACTTGGCAGCCTTCTCCCTGTTCCCTGCTGCCCTTAACATGTATGGTTCTCCTCTCCCTCTCCCCTGTATGTCCCCATCCCCTCCTGGGCTCCTTCTGATTTCACTGACTCTGGAAGTTGGCCGCTACGCGCTGACAGGTTGTGAATCAGCCCTTTTTTTTTTTCTTCCTTTCGGTCCATTGGAGCGGTAGCTGCTCAGTGCGCAAACCAGGACACGCACCTTCTCGGCCTACGGACGTGGTGGCAATCCAGGTTTGCTATCCCCCCCCCCCCTAGTGCTTTGACACCCTTGCTCGCTAGAGCCTGGACACTGACCGTTGGTCTGTTCTATACCTGCTGTCCGGGTACCGGAGTAGGCGACCTGGCGCCTGGTGTGTAGGGCCCCCCATTTTTTAGGGGCTCACTTACACCTTTTTGTTTGACTGTTTAGGGGGAAAACTATTCCCGCTCCTCACGACCGTTGTCGGAGGGTCGGGACATAGTAGGATAGGCACCCAGTGCCTGGGAATGTTGTTCTTCTTAATGTCTGTTTTTTCTGTTACGCTCAATGCTTTATACTGTTTTTTGAATACACTATGCTCAGATGTCTATGTTATGCAGTACTGTGTGCTTGGGATCTTGCTGCTCATGGGGGGCTCTGGGGTGCATCTGGTTAGTTACCCCTTCTATTTTCCTCCTACTCCACCTTATGGCTGACCGCCCGCCTGACTCTTTCACCATTCTCTCCTGGAATGTCAGAGGCCTTAATTCTAAATTTAAGCGTGCCACCCTTTTTCAATATTTAAAATCCCGCTCACCCCAACTCATTTTACTCCAAGAGACGCATCTCATGGGCAGCAAGATCCTAACTCTTAAGAAGCCATGGGTACAACGGGCGATACATGCCACATACTCCACGTATGCCAGGGGCGTATCGATCCTTATTCATAAAAATTTCCCCTGCGTGATTGAGGAGGTCCGCACAGACCCCCTGGGTAAATACGTGATACTGGTCTTCACGCTCTGGGCACAGAGGTACATTATTGTCAACTTATACATCCCCCCCCTTTTCACCTGCCTTACTATATGAGGTGATGGATAAGATCGCACCGTTCTGTCCCGGGAAGGTTCTGGTAATGGGTGACTTTAACGCCATACTATCGCACGATCTGGACAGGCCTGTGCCGCCTAAACACCGATCCCTGGACCTGCCTGCCTGGGCCCAGGCGGTGGGTCTGGAGGAGATCTGGAGATGGAAGCATCCAGGGGCGAGGGCTTATTCGTGCTTCTCGGCCTCCTACAAGACCGCGTCCCGGATAGATCTGGCCTTCTCCAACCCCGCACTGTTAGCGGATGTGCTGGAGGTGGACTATCTTCCAAGCGGTCTGTCGGATCACAGTCCTCTGAGGGTGGAACTCCGCTCTCCGGCATCGCGCAGCGCTGCGCTCTGGCGGTTGGGCGCTCAATGGGTCACTCATCCCGACATAGCTGAGGTCCTACCCCCTCTTCTCTCTGAGTTTTGGGAAAATAATGCAGGAACTTCCTCCCCTGAGGTTGTCTGGGATGCCTTTAAGGCATATACCAGAGGGCAATACATCTCCTCCATAGCCAATGTCAAGAAACAACACTCGGCCCGGACCAGGGAATTGGAGCAAGCCACTACTGACAGCACTGACAGGTACAATTCGGACCCCACCTCGGATCATTTTGATCTACTGATGGCGGCCCAACGTGACATGCAGCTGCACCTGGCAGAGGCAACACGCCTGGAGATCCACAAGGGCAAACAGCGGGCCTTTGAACAGGGGGACCGTAACGGCCGCCTGTTGGCTATGATGGCCCAACATGACCAACCTCTCACGACGATTTCGCTCCTCCAGACTCCTGGGGGTGGGACAGTGTCCTCCCCACAGGATGTCCTCCAGACCTTTAGTGACTTCTATAGGACATTATATTCCTCCAGTTTGCCCACAGACTTCAGACCCGAGACCCTACAAGCCCTGCTGGACCCTCTGGCGTTAGGCTGGCTATCAGATGAGGAGCGGGAGGCTCTGGTCCGACCGATTACGGCCCTAGAGGTACAGATCGCCATCCAGTCCTTCCCACCGGGCAAAGCGCCTGGTCCAGACGGGCTCCCGTTAGACTTTTACAGGGCACACGTGGGCCTCTTGGCCCCCCTGCTTGCCCAGCTATACACTTCCAGCCTGACAGACGGGAATCTCCCTATATCCATGTACCACGCACATTTGACGTTGATATACAAACCTCCCAAGGATCCATCCCTGTGTGCCTCGTACAGACCCATTGCCCTCCTTAATACTGATTTCAAAATCCTGACTAAACTCCTTGCCCTCCGACTATATCCCATGCTGCCCACTGTGATAGACTCAGACCAGACGGGTTTCATGCCCCGGAGGTCCACGGATGTGAACCTCAGGAGGCTCTTCACTAATATACACACCCAACATATAAATGAAGGAACCAGGGCCGTGGCCTCATTAGACGTCGAAAAGGCCTTCGACACGGTCGAGTGGCCTTTTTTGTGGGAGACTTTGCGACGGATGGGGTTTCCTTTACTTTTCATCAAGTGGCTTCAGGTACTGTACAGGGCCCCCACTTCCTCAGTGCGTCTGGGTGGTGGACTGTCTGTCCCCTTCAGGCTCTACAGGGGAACGCGGCAGGGTTGCCCTCTATCTCCGGCCCTTTTTGCCCTTGCCATTGAACCGGTGGTGGAGGCCCTTCGCTCCTCACCACTCATTAAAGGTCTCCGTGTGGGCTTGCTGGAGGAGAGGGTGGCCCTGTACGCGGACGATTTGTTGCTGTTCCTGAATGACGCTGGTCCCTCGCTGCGAGGCGCTCTGACTGTGCTGAACGCGTTCGCCTCGGTCACTGGGCTCAAGGTGAATTGGTCCAAGTCCCTGCTCTTCCCGATTGACCAGGCGGCCAGGTCCACCTCCCTACCAGATAACCCGTTATGTTGGGTTAGTTCATTTAAGTACCTAGGGGTGCAGGTCTCTGCCGTGGCCACAGACTTTATCCCGCTTAATCTATCCCCAGTTCTACTAGAGGCTCAGTTAAGGCTCAAGGCATGGGATAACCTGCCTTTATCTGTCTGGGGGCGGGTTAATCTTCTCAAGATGAAAATTGTCCCAAAACTGGTATACCTCTTTCGCCACTCCCCTCAGTGGGTGCCCAAGTCCTTCTTCCGTAAATTAAATCAAATTTTCTCCTCTTTCATTTGGGGCACCTCCCCGCCAAGGTACAAACTAACAACGTTAATGAGGCCGCGAACACAGGGGGGAATGGCGTTCCCTGATTGCTATAAGTACTTTCTGGCAACCCAGCTGGTGACCGCGGCCTGGTGGCTACGGCCGGACGGGACCAACACCTCCACCGCCCTGGAGGCCTCGGTGGTCGGTTCGCTGGAGGCCCTTCGGTTCTTGCTGTTCCGGGGCCCCCGCGCACCGCACCCCCTGACCCCTTCCATGCTTACCACTCTACGGGCATGGCGGACGGGACTAGCTATTGAAAAATGCAAACCCTCTGAGGTTTCCCCTAATGCCCCCCTCTGGCTGAACCCCACCCTGGACCACCTCTATAAGCTTCCAGACCCTGCGGCGTGGTCAAGACGCGGCATCAAATTGATGTCGAACATTGTCTCGCAAAATAAGTTGATACCCTTTGCGGAGCTCAAATCCACGTTTAATTTACCTTCACACTACACTTTCAGATACAGCCAATTGTCACATGCATTTGCAGCGCAGTTCCCGCGGTCCTCATGCATTGTAGCTCAGTCGGAGTTAGAGAGGACACTTAGGTTTAGCTGTGATGCAAAGCCCACCTCGCACTTGTACTCATATTTGATCTTCGTGTCTCTCCCCCCCCTGGACGGGCTGCGATCCAGGTGGCAGGGAGATATTCCCACGTTGGATACTGATGATTGGGACGATGTATGGGATCTTCCCTTTAGTACCCTGGTTTCGATACGGGATAGATTGGTGCAATTTAAAATTGTCCACAGGGCTTATTTCACCCCACACAGACTTCACAAGATGAACCCTGCGCATTCCCCGGAGTGCTGGAGATGTAGCGCCTCTCCCGGCGACTTCTCCCACATTTTTTGGACATGCCCTGCAGTGAAACAGTATTGGGAGGAGGTGCTGGATTTAACTAACAAGGTGGCGGCAGCCCAACTACCCTTGGCCATGGAGGTCTGTCTCTTGGGTATCATTGAAAACATTGTTGCATCCTCCGCCAAGCGTACACTGATCAGCCTGCTACTCTTTTATGCACGTAAGAACATTGCTATGCACTGGAAGAAACCCACGCCCCCCTCCCTGGTGCAGTGGAGACGTCTGGTCAATGCCAGCCTCCCCCTGTACAGGGATACATACTTTAATAGAGGCTGCCCGCAGAAGTATGACAAAGTTTGGAGGGCTTGGTTAGCGGAGTCCGAAACTGCTGGCTAAACACTTCATGTAAACCTTACCTCTCTCATTTAGCCTGAGTCCCACGGTTAGCGTATGTCAGACTGCGGTGTCGGCACGCGGTGATTGTGTCATGTCAGAGACTGGGTGCACCCCCTGCTCCCCAGCAGTCCTTATTATTGTTATTGAAGCACACTGTGACAATGAATTATAACGTGTATTCGCTTTTACATTCTATGCATATTTGAGCTGTGTAACTCTATGTCTTATCTATTTTGTTCTTCTTTCTGTACTATCTGAAAAACTTTAATAAAAACAATTTAAAAAAAAAAAAAAACCTTGCCTTGGTGTTTTTCAAACACAAAGATATTAAGCTCTCCAATATGCTTGCTAGATTTCTGTCATCTTTGCACAAAGAACATAAACTGCTATGACAATATCATTGTAGAATGCTGCTTAACCCCTAGGTCTTAAAGCTTAGAAGGCAAACATTAGGCTTTGTCTGTGATACACCTGGGAATTTCTGCAGAATTTCATGGTGGGGGTTAATTTATTTCTACTCATTATTGAACATAAAGTATAACTCATATATGGCTATATATTATAGTTCAATCTGCCATTAATAGTCGTTGTATGAACCCAGTGAGAATTTATGAAATGACTAGAGATCTGACATTGCCAAGGTCACAAAAAAGCACAAAGAGAGCAAATAACAACAAATTTGAGTCTTTGTCCAGAATAAATTGCTGCATTTTTCCAGTCATGACATATCTAATTTCCCACTTTATGGCTGACGACCAATAAAATTGTACTTGCTCCATTCCATGTGTCATGGATGTGTGAAATTTTATGAAATATCACTTTGAAAAGTAATACTTGACAAGAGACCCTTTACAGTAGTTTTAGCAATTATGCTTAATAGTGATGAGTTTAACACACCTGGGTTTGCGGCAAACAGGGTTCTTTGAACATGACTAAAGTTCAGGGGCAAAACCCAAGCCATGTTGATGCCAGTGGGAGCTAAATGTTAAAGTTCCGGCTATTTTCTAGCCTAATAAACAAGTGATTGTCAAACAAATGGCATGGGGATCTGGTCACTGCCATGGGTAACATGTACCAAAGCAAAAAACATTTTTGTTTGGTTTAGATTTAGAACATTAATTTTAGTGTTGCCTAAAGTAAAATCTTTAACAAATGAAACTCCATTAAATAACATGCCTGGGCAGTGTTGCCAACCTACCAGATTAAAACTTACTGGCACGGCACCCGAAATTTACTTGTGCAGCCACGTTTTTACTGGCTTTTCACAAAAGTTACTAAAGTACTCTAGGCAAATATCAATGTGATTAGGTAGATATTTAGGTAAAAAAAAATATTTTTGTTATTTTCGATATAATAGGGGCTAATTATTTAGTCACATCACCCCCTGCCTACATCCCCCTCTGCCACAACACCCCCTGCCTTCACCCCCCTCTGCGGTGCCACAATCCCCCCCTGCCTTAATTCTCCCTCTGCCTCCAATCTCCCTCTGTCTACAATTTCCCCCTGCCTCCAATCTCCCCCTGCCTCCAATCTCCCTTAGGCCCCCTGCCTCCAATCACCCCCTGCCTCCATCATCCCCTGCCTCCATCCCCCTCTGCGGTGCCACCAACAACCCCTGTCTCCATCCCCACCCTCTGCGATGCCACCATCCCCCTCTGCAGTGCCACCAACACCCCCTGCCTCCAATCACCCCCTGCCACTAAGACCCCCTGCCTCCAACCTCCCCCAGGCCCCCTGCCTCCAATCACCCCCTGCCTCCATTGTCCCCTGCCTTCACCCCCCTCTGCGGTGACACCAACAACCCCTGTCTCCATCCCCCACCCTCTGCGGTGCCACCAACACCCCCTGCCTCCAATCACCCCCTGACACTAATCACCCCTGCCTCCAATCTCCCCCTACCCCAATTGCCCCCTGCCTCCATCCCCCTCTGCAGTGCCACCGCAGCCACCATCAAATGGTAAGAGATATAAGCATATCAGGAATCCCCAAGGCTTATGGT
This sequence comes from Rana temporaria, assembly GCF_905171775.1. Taxonomy (NCBI): domain Eukaryota; kingdom Metazoa; phylum Chordata; class Amphibia; order Anura; family Ranidae; genus Rana; species Rana temporaria. Next base: position 181,647,015 of record NC_053491.1, read on the forward strand.
CTTCCAGTCATGGAAGAGCAGCAGTGTGGTAAATAAATGTGGGATATCATCATGGCAGAGGGCCCACATACTTAATGTACACTAGCCATGAAATAGCTTATATGCCTGCTGTTTGGGCTACTATATGTTAAGAACATTTTTTAAATAAAAAAAGCCCAGTGCTATTCAATAATGAATGATCAGCAGATAAAACTTTGGAGGTCAGAAATGGATTGGGTAAATAGTTATATGAACAGATTTTTATTTGTTCTTTAATTTCTAGTAATACATTCATAATTTTAATACCTAAACTAGTGTTTTTTTTCTCAAGTGAAATGCATGAATAGTCAAACTAAATGACAGAACTATTTTTAATGGTGGTTATTCTTTTATCAGAGTTAAGAGTTAAGCTCCTGCTAATCATTAAGCACATTGACAGTGAAGCATCTGTGAGGAAAGCAATGGTTCAGAATTCATCTGCTCTGCATGCATATATTTTTTATAACTGCAGTATCAAATTGAATTTGTTATGTGAATATGCATGACTGATTAAGCATGGTAAAAAGAAAGTGCTTTCATTTATCAAATTAAAACAAATGACCTCATTTAGAAAACATTTATTTGGTCTAGTTAAGCTGTATGGGCTACATATTAAAGATTTAGGTGCTTATTTATAATAGATTGTTCCTATATTGATTCTGACAGATTAGCGTTCTTATAAAGCTGTTTTGGGAAATTTCTTCAATCATTTTGGAAAATTTTGACAAAAATAGGGCAAAGAAGGTCTGCAGCGGCAACCTCATATTTCTCTCATGACAGGTGTACTCCAATTATGTTCAGTTTAAAAAACAGTGCCTTTTAAAATTATGGCTTTTTTTCTTTTTTTTTCAGCATTTTCGTAACTTTTGCCACTTAGTCTACGTTTTAAATAACTCAATTGTACATAGCACTTTGGCAAGGTAACTTTCTATTTCTCTCATGACAGGTGTACTCCAATTATGTTCAGTTAAAAAACACTGCCTTTTAAAATTATGTATTTTTTTCTTTTTCTTTTTTTTTTAGCATTTTCGTAACTTTTGCCACTTAGTCTACTTTTTAAATGACTCAATTGTACATAGCACTTTGGCAAGGTAACTTGCTAACTCACACTTTTAAATTTTTTAAAAACTATATGCCCAAAAGATTAAGCAGAGTGCAGTGAAATAGAAAACTATTTTTTTTTTAATATAGCCCAGCATACTCATGGATGGCTGACAAAAAGATTTCTATAAACAGTAAATGTATCAAAGTGACAATCTATGGCCCAGAAGCTCCATGATAGCAAATGTTTTCACTGCCACATTGCACCGAAACTTTTTTCCACTGGTTGAAGGTGGAGATAATGTAACATATAGTACATTGAAATTACTTTACAGAGCTAAATTAAGTATTATTTCTCTTCAGGAAATTCTGAACTCCAAGTAGGTTTTACTCAACACAAACGTTCACTACAAATAGTTGAACAAATACATCAGACAAGATCCCCTTTTAACTATATAAACTTAACATATTATCATTATAAGCACATAGAAAGCAAAACACATGCGCTAAAGGCACATGTAATAAAAATATATTTTAATGTGTATAGAAATAAGTCAGATAAAATATAGTTATACAATATAACTATATAGTTATATAGTTATTTTATAATAAAGAAAAAACGATGGATGCAAATTATTTACATTAGCAGGTGTACATTTATTTATTAGTGCTCCCTTTTGACAGCTGTAACAATTTAATTAGCTTTTTTTTTCAGATTTACTGTGTATATAAACTGCATATACAAACATGCACTTACAAAAAAAAGAGGTAGGCAGCACAACATTAAAATATTTCAGTGTAAAAAACTGAACAAAAATAATTACCTGTTTCCAGACAATTTATTAAGCATGGACATTCAATGTCTCAATAAAAACACCTGGCTATTGATAATGTTAAAAAATGGAAAATGGGTGGTAGCCATGAGCAACAGCTGAAGCAGAGTGAGGTATTGTGAATATGCAAAGGGGTTAAACATTGATTAAGATTAGTTTCTCTTTTTATAAATATATCCAGTGGTCTTTATTTTTCTTTTAGATAGTTTTCATTATACACTCCGTTCATAATGTATGATCTAGGCTGACATTTTTATTATCAAATGACATATTCTTTATAACATGTTACTATTGAAATTGTTGGTACATGTCACTTCCAATGTATGTGGCATAAAACACATTCTCTGGCATCCATAAGGCGTGATGTAGATATTCTTTGGAAACCCGTCCAGCGATAATGCTACAAATGGTGGAACTTGCTACTGATTTCTGTATGTGACAGTAAGGTACTGTACATATGGATCTATCGAAAGAGGAGATACCCCCCAAGTGGGACTTTATGACAACAACAGTATAAGTAAAATATAATATAGTTTTATTACCAAATTGTACAAATATACATTTTGGAATAGCAAATCAATTTAAAAACATAGATGATACTAGTAGTGGTGGGTTCCCGAATAGAGTCCAGATGGCCCGACACATTTTGGGACACAATCCGTCCCTTCGCCAGGGGCTTCTGTGCGGGCGGGATCACACTATACAATAAAAGATTGAATATGTTAGAAATAAATAACAATATAGACAGGCATTATGATAGAAGTGCCCCGCAGACCACGCCCACGACACAACTAAGCTGCCCAAATGTCAGGCACCGCTCCAGGCACAAAATTGCCAGAGACCAGAACCCAAATAATTGAATATCAGATCTCATAAATAGATTATGATATTTTAAACACATGGCCACATGCCTAGGTTGCAAATCCAACATATGTGTCCATGTGATACACATTGGGACATTCACGTGCTACCCATGATGATGTATCAGAGGGAGATAAGGCCCCCTCATGGAGGAAATGCCAAGGAACAAACATTACTTCTCACACTCACCTGAAGATAAGCTTTCTAGAAATGGTCGAAAGCTAAGTTGCGGGGGGGTGAGGTTGCCCCAAAGTCCGCCTTGTAATGATGATGTATCCCTCTGATACATCAACATGGGTAGCACGTGCATGTCCCAATCTGTATCACATGGACACATAGGTGGGATTTGCAACCTCGGCATGTGGCCATGTGTTGATTCAGTGTTTGAAATATCATAATCTATTTATGAGTTCTGATATTCAATGACTTGTATGTCTGCAATTGATGTTACTTTTAATCATCTTAACCCTCCTATGATTTGTCTGATTCTTGGATTCTATGCTTGGACTAGCTTGGGCCTGTGTAATTGGCCACGGTGACCTCCGAGGGGTGGGTCTTCCCCTGTCCCGCCCATCGCACATAGGCCCCCCGGTACGGGGGGCCTCATTGCGGCTTGGGTTGGTTCCTGGCAATTTTATACCTGGAGAGGTGCCTGCCATTTGGGCCGCTTAGTTGCTGGGCGTGGTCTGCGGTGCGTCTCCAGCTGGGCCTTGTGTGGGGGGCGCAGTGCAGTCGATGCCCAGGCTCCTTAGATGCTGCTGAAGTTGGATTATTCACCATTGCGTCACAACCACTTTCCCACACATACACGCATTTGTTATGGTAATGGTATTGGCCCTGACTTGTGAAACTGCGTGCTGGTCTGTGTGCTTGCGCTTGCTAGGTTGCTAAGCAACAGACGGCATAGGAGGACCTGGCATAGATTTTTGCACGTGCACGTGGGATCATCAATGGACGTGAACTTTGAGATGATGGAGAGGCATGTTTTGGCGATGCCCGTCGCATATGCGCTGTAAGGCCAAATAACGTAGGTCCCAACATGCCATGTTGACGTTGGACGTCATACGTCACTCCCCCTTTCCTCCCCTTTTTAAGGCGACGTCACACGCCACAGTTTGGTCACTTTTGTGGACGGCAGAGATGAGGACAGCAGATCACTGCACAGGAACCAAGTGTACTCTGTAGGGAGATCCCTTGTAAGGTATGCCTTGTTTGCTGAGGGATGTATTTTGCCCTGATCGTTACTAGAGTTCATGTCCGCACAAATGCAGGATATGAACTGTTTTTTGTGTGCTACTATAATTGGATGCCTCCTCTGCTTATATTTGGACTATACTCTACAGCAACTTAGGAGGATTTGGGAGGAGTCAATCTTACAGGCAGCCTGTTCATTCCTGTGGTCCCTCAGGCTATCTAGGAAGTGAATAGCAGTAAGGTAGGATTTTATGGCATTTACTGAATTGTGCTACCTCCCTTCTGTTTCTGCCTTCCTTTATGACCCATGTCTCTTGGAAAGTGGTAAACCCTGGAGACATAGAGTATTCTTTAACCACCTGAGGACCGCCTAACGCCGATATACATTGGCAGAATGGCAAGACTGGGCACAAGCATGTACAGGTACGTTGCCCTTTAAGTGCCCAGCCGTGGGTCGCACGCGCCGCTGGCGGCGAACTCGCGACCCGGTCCTGCGGATCCGATCGCCGCCGGTGTTCTGCGATTGGGTCACAGGAGCTGAAGAAGGGGAGAGGTGAGTATTAACAAACCTTCCCTGTTCTTCTCTGTGGCTTGTCACTGATCGTCTATTCACTGATTGTCATAGGGAACGACGATCAGTGACATCACACGTCCAGCCGTGCCCCCCTACACATAAGAATCACAAACTAGGACACACTTAATCCTTTTAGCTCCCCCTAGTGGTTAGCCCCTTCACTGCAATTGTCATTTTCACAGTAAGCAGTGCATTTTTATAGCACTTTTCGCTGTGAGAATGACAATGGTCCCAAAAATGTGTCAAAAGTGTTCGATGTGTCCGCCATAATGTCGCTGTCATGAAAAAAATTGCTGATCACCACCATTAGTAGGTAATAAAAAATAATAATAAAAATGCCATAAAACTATCCCCTATATTGTAAACGCTATACATTTTGCACAAACCAATCGATAAACGCTTATTGCGATTTTTTTACCAAAAATATGTAGAAGAATACGTATCGGCCTATACTGAGAAAAAAAAATTATATTATTTTTGGGGATATTTATTATAGCAAAAAGTAAAAAATATTGTATTTTTTTCAAAATTGTCGCTATATTTTTGTTTATAGTGCAAAAAATAAAAACTGCAGAGGTGATCAAATACCACCAAAAGAAAGTTCTATTTGTGGGAAAAAAAGGATGCCAAATTTGTTTGGGAGCCACGTCGCACAACCGCGTAATTGTCAGTTAAAGCGACGCAGTGCCAAATCGCAAAAAGGGGCCAGGTCCTTTACTTGCATAATGGCCTGGGTCTTATGTGGTTAAAAATGAATGTATAAATATCTTATATATATATATATATATATATATATATATATATATAATATATATATATATATATATATATATATATATATATATATATATATATATATATATATATATATATATATATATATATATATATATATATATTTACTAGATCTTACATTAGGGAGATTTTCGTTTGGCAAGATCCGTATGTCCATTCTCCATCGGTTCCTACCATTGGACTTGCGTGATCGGTGGGGAACCTACCAAGTACTTTGTCCTGTGGACATAGTAGGTGTATCTGTGCTTTGCTCAGGCTGATGCTGGTCCAGCAGCGAATTCCTGTGATGATTCTTTTGGGTATGCCCCCTGTTCTATGAAACTACTATGCTGTTTTTCCTATATCCAAAATAGATGACCAATGATCACTGTGTATATTGTTATTTATTTCTAACATATTCAAGCTTTTATTGAATAGTGTGATCCCAACCCGGACAGAAGCCCCTGATGAAGAGACGGATTGTGTCCAGAAAGGCATTGGGCATCTAGACTCTATCCAGGAACCTACCACTACTAATATCATCTATGGCCTGGATTCACATAGCACTTACGCGGCGTATCTCGAGATACGCCGCGTAAGTGTAACTCAGTTAGTCACTTGATTTATCAAGTATATAATTTAGTGTAATTCATTTGGCGCGAGATTTCTTTTTCCTGTAACGATGCGCCGTCGTATCTGTGCCCATAGAACTAGATACACCTGAAAATGGGCTTCTTACGACCGACTAACTTGCCTATGCCGGCGTATCTTGGGCGCATATTTACGCTGGAGGCATATGGGAAATTCGATTCCCATATGCAAATGAGTAAGATACGCCGATTCACAAACGTACTTGCGCCCGGCGCATTAATATACGCTGTTTACGTAAGTCATACGTCCGGCGTACGGTTAAGCCTCATAAAGCAGGGGTAAGTCATGTTAAGGTATGGACCAGGGAACAGCCGTCGTATTTAACATCGTTTACGTAGTAGTACGTTAATAGGGCTGGGCGTAGGTTACGTCACGTCGTAGGCAGTGATTCGACGTATCTTATGGAGTATTTATGACGTGATTCTGACGCATGCATACTGGGATGCGTCCACGGGACGGCGCATTCGACGTTCATTCGGCCCATCATTTGCATGGGGTCACGCTTCATTTAAATGGATCACGCCCACCTTCCAGTTACTTTGAATTAGGCGGGCTTACGCCGAGGAATTTACACCGGCGCAACGTTGGGAGCGAGTGCTATATGTGTAACACAGCACCAACAATTTACTCCAACAAGAAAGAGGTCTTATTTACCTCCATTTGCCTTAATTACTGATGTAGTTGTACCCCCTTAAGAGCTGATGGTTTTAAATAGTTCTTCCCCAAACATTGCAGAGGCTACCAGTCACAGGCAACAATCCAGATAAACCAATACCTCCTCCAATGATTACAGAGGCAGCCAAAAATAACTAATTTTTTTTCCATCAGTATTTTATTAAGAAATTAGAAATAACACATACAAAGTAAAACAGAATGCAGGTACCAAAATGTAAACCAAAGCAATGCCCTATAAGGTTGCCACACAGGAGCCTTGAATGACCAAAAAAGGAAAAAAGTGATCTGGAAAACAAATATACATATGACTCCAGTAAGATCATAACCAATCAGTATGCACTCATTTAAAAAAAAAAGAAATGCATACCACATACTAAAGACATACTACTTCACTACTAGTGTGCCTGTACATATGCTACTGCCTCGTGCAACACAACTCTCCTAATGAGTGGGAGCCCTGACTGGACAGAGTGACTGCCTTTTGTGTACTTAATATATACAGTTTGTCTATTTGTCATCTTATAATAAAAAAGCAGAAGAACATTTTATCTGTCCTTATATGTTATTAAAAAAGTAAAAATTATGTAGAGTAGGAAAATTTACGATAGAGTTATAGTGAAGTTAACCAACACGTACTGATGAATCCCAAATTTGGCCTAGACTTCAATGACCTATGTTTAACAAAAGGGTTAAAAAATAAGAATAGAACTAATGTATGGCTAATACTAGTTACCTTCTTTACTGTTTCTTTTGAAAACCTCAATACATTTTTTGAACCAAAAATAAAATAAAAAATAGGAATAGAAAGGCTTCTAAAAATGGTGGAAATCGTAAGCTTGTTTGTGGAAAATACATGGTCACAGGTGATGATCAGACCTTTATTTAAGAAGTTCATGGCTAAAGTTAACTATACAGAAAGTAGACAACATTGGAATTCTATTGTTATTTTTTCCACTGCACTTCATTAAGATTGAGTAAATTGGATCAATTTGAAAGCTGCAATGTGCCATAATGAAGAGGGACTGCTACATTATTAAGGCAACTTGAAGTTTTATTCTGAAGCTGGACCAGGGAGATACAACTGTCACTTATTCCGTGGACACAAAAACTAGTACATTTGGCCTCAATGAAGAAAATCCATCTACAGGAACTGTTCTACTAATAGAAGATTTTATTGCATTTTTCCATGGTTTCCATTTTTCAAATAATAATTATAAACTAAAATCATTCAGATTTAAGACAAATGATGTCAGACAATTAAAAATAATTTTCCTCATAAATAAACAGATTACTTTCTCTAGCAGAAAATATATACTCATAAGTAACAAATGGGGTGAACACTAATATTATAACATATCACAAATCTACATAATGATTACAGAAAAGTGAATTTTTTAACCTGTCATCTAGCTGCTTGAAAATGCAAATTAACTGACTGTCATGTCTATTCTCAGGCTTCAATGCATGAAACAAAGACATGTACAGTGGGGCAAAAAAGTATTTAGTCAGCCACCAATTGTGCAAGTTCTCCCACTTAAAAAGATGAGAGAGGCCTGTAATTGTCATCATAGGTATACCTCAACTATAAGAGACAAAATGTGGAAACAAATCCAGACAATCACATTGTCTGATTTGGAAAGAATTTATTTGCAAATTATGGTGGAAAATAAGTATTTGGTCAATATCAAAAGTTCATCTCAATACTTTGTTATATATACTTTGATGGCAATGACAGAAGTCAAACGTTTTCTGTAAGTCATCACAAGGTTGTCACACACTGTTGCTGGTATGTTGGCCCATTCTTCCATGCAGATCTCCTCTAGAGCAGTGATGTTTTGGGGCTGTCGCTGGGCAACAGGGACTTTCAACTCCCTCCAAAGATTCTCTATGGGGGTTTAGATCTGGAGACTGGCTAGGCCACTTTAGGACCTTGAAATGCTTCTTACGAAGACACTCCTTCGTTGCCCGGGCGGCGTGTTTGGGATCATTGTCATGCTGAAAGACCAAGCCACGTTTCATCTTCAATGCCCTTGCTGATGGGAGGAGGTTTGCCCTCAAAATCTCACGATACATGGCCCCATTCATTCTTCCATGTACATGGATCAGTCATCCTGTTCCCTTTGCAGAGAAACAGCCCCAAAGCATGATGTTGCCACCCCATGCTTCACAGTGGGTATGGTGTTCTTTGGTTGCAACTCAGCATTCTCTCGCCTCCAAACACTACGAGTTGTGTTTCCACCAAACAGTTCTACTTTGGTTTCATCTGACCATATGACATTCTCCCAATCCTCTTCTGGATCATCCAAATGCTCTCTAGAAAACCTCAGACAGGCCCAGACATGTACTGGCTTAAGCAGGGGGACACGTCTGGCACTGCAGAATCTGAGTCCCTGGCGGCGTTGTTACTGATGGTAGCCTTTGTTACGTTGATCCCAGCTCTCTGCAGGTCATTCACTACGTCCCCCCCCCCCCGTGTGGTTCTGAGATTTTTGCTCACCGTTCTTGTGATCATTTTGACCCCACGGGGTGAGATCTTGGAGCCCCAGATCGAGGGGGATTATCGGTGGTCTTGTATGTCTTCCATTTTCTAATTATTGCTCCCACAGTTGATTTCTTCACACCAAACTGCCTGCCCTTTTGCAGATTCAGTCTTCCCAGCCTGGTGCAGTTCTACAATTTTGTTTCTGGTGTCCTTCGACAGCTCTTTGGTCTTCACCATAGTGGAGTTTGGAGTGTGACTGTTTGAGGTTGTGGACAGGTGTCTTTTATACTGATAACAAGTTCAAACAGGTGCCATTAATACAGGTAATGAGTGGAGGTCAGAGGAGCCTCTTAACCACTTCCCGACCGCCGCATGTAAATGTACGTCCACAGTATGGCACGTACAGGCACATGGGCGTTCATGTACGTCCTGTCCTTCTAGCGGGTGGGTGGTCCGATCGGGACCCCCCCCCCGCTACATGCGGCGGTCGGGTTCGCTCGGGGAGCAATCCGGGACGACGGCGCGGCTATTTGTTTATAGCCGCTCCGTCGCGATTGCTCCCCGGAGCTGAAGAACGGGGAGAGCCGTATGTAAACACGGCTTCCCCGTGCTTCACTGTGGCGGCGCATCGATTGTGTCATCCCCTTTATAGGGGAGACACAATCGATGACGTCAGTCCTACAGCCACACCCCCCTACAGTTGTAAACACACACTAGGTGCACCCAAAATCCTACAGCGCCCCCTGTGGTTAACTCCCAAATTGCAACTGTAATTTTCACAATAAAGAATGCAATTTAAATGCATTTTTTGCTGTGAAAATGACAATGGTCCCAAAAATGTGTCAAAATTGTCCGAAGTGTCCGCCATAATGTCGCAGTCACGAAAAAAATCGCTGATCGCCGCCATTAGTAGTAAAAAAAAAATAATTAATAAAAATGCAATAAAACTATCCCCTATTTTGTAAACACTATAAATTTTGCGCAAACCAATCGATAAACGCTTATTGCGATTTTGTTTACTAAAAATAGGTCGAAGAATACGTATCGGCCTAAACTGAGGGAAAAAAATGTTTTTATATATGTTTTTGGGGGATATTTATTATAACAAAAAGTAAAAAAATATTGCATTTTTTTCAAAATTGTCGCTTTATTTTTGTTTATAGCGCAAAAAATAAAAACCGCAGAGGTGATCAAATACCACCAAAAGAAAGCTCTATTTGTGGGGAAAAAAAGGACGCCAATTTTGTTTGGAGGCCACGTCGCATGACCGCGCAATTGTCTGTTAAAGCGACGCAGTCCCAAACTGTAAAAACACCTTGGGTCTTTAGGCAGCATTTTGGTCCGGGGCTTAAGTGGTTAAAGAAGAAGATACAGGTCTATGAGAGCCAGAAATCGTGCTTGTTTGTAGGTGACCAAATACTTATTTTCCACCATAATTTGCAAATAAATTCTTTCCAAACCAGACAGTGTGATTGTCTGTCTGGATTTGTTTCCACATTTTGTCTCTCATAGTTGAGGTATACCTATGATCAGGGCCGATCCTAGGGTCACAGGCGCCTGGGTGCAGAAATATTTCTGGCGCCCCTACAAGGGCGTGGTCACCTTACTAACTCCTCCCCCTTTACAAATGTTTCTATGGCAACGATTCAAACACAAAGATGCTCCCCTAAGGAGTCAAGCCCCATACACACTATCAGTTTTCCTGACAGTTTTCTCTTCAGGTTTACCAAAACCATCTAATATAAGCTCAAACCTCAAGAGTTTCAATTTGTATGCAATCAGGCCGGCCCTTGCACTACATGGTTTTGGTAAACCTGAAGAGAAAACTGACAGGAAAACTGATAGTGTGTATGGGGCTTCATTGTTGCCCTGGGATCCTTACATGATCTCTTAACAATAAACAAAATACAGGAAGAGAAGCAGAGTACTCTTGGACCTGGAGGGAGGCCTCTCTAATGGACACAGAGAGGGCTTCTGTTAGAGAGTCTCTTTAGAAAGACCCCCATACATAATACAGGAGATGGTCAGAGACTTCCAACATGATACAAGAGATGGTCAGAGACTTCCAACATGATACAAGAGATGGTCAGAAACTTCCAACATGATACAGGAGATGGTCAGAGACTTCCAACATGATACAAGAGATGGTCAGAAACTTCCAACAGGATACAAGAGATGGTCAGAGACTTCCAACATGATACAAGAGATGGTCAGAAACTTTCAACATGATACAAGAGATGGTCAGAGACTTCCAACATGATACAAGAGATGGTCAGAGACTTCCAACATGATACAAGAGATGGTCAGAGACTTCCAACATGATACAAGAGATGGTCAGAGACTGCAGACATGGTACAAGAGATCAATGCAGCCTCACCAGTGCCCACCAAATGCAGCCTTCCAGTGCCCACCAAATGCAGCCTTCCAGTGCCCACCAAATGCAGCCTACCAGTGCCCACCAAATGCAGCCTACCAGTGCCCACCAAATGCAGCCTATTATTGCTTACAAATTGTAGCCTACCAATTGCAGTCTTATTAGTGCCCACCAAATGCAGCTTACCATTGCTGACCAATTGTAGCCTCACCAGTGCCCATCAATGCAGCCTCACCAGTGCCCACCATCAATGCAGCCTCACCGGTGCCCACCATCAATGCAGCCTCAACGGTGCCCACCATCAATGCAGCCTCAACGGTGCCCACCATCAATGCAGCCTCACCGGTGCCCACCATCAATGCAGCCTCACCGGTGCCCACCATCAATGCAGCCTCACCGGTGCCCACCATCAATGCAGCCTCACCATTGCAGCTTATCAGTGGCTAACAGTGCGGCCTCATCAGTGACTATCAGTGTAGCACATCAGTGCAGCTTAAGGCTACTTTCACATTGAGGCACTTTGCAGCTGCTATGGCGCTAAAAATAGTAGCTGCAAACCTGGCAGGACGGTAAAAAAAGTCCTGCAAGCCGCATCTTTGAGACACTGTAGGAGCGGTGTATACACCGCTCCTACAGCTCAACTGGCCATTGGAATCAATGGGCAGCGCTGCCAGGGTGGTTTTATCCCTTTTTTGGCCGCTAGCGGGGGTTAAAAGTGCCCTGCTAGTGGCCGAATAGCACCGCAAAAAATGTCAGTAAAGCGCTGCTAAAAATAGCAGCGCTTTACCGCTGATGCCTCAGTGTGAAAGTAGCCTTAGAGTGCCGCCTCAACCTCCTTAATGAGTTTGCATTGATTTCAGCATGCATGGAACACTTTGCACATGCTGAAATCAATGCAAACAGACCACATTCATTGAAAGTTCATTAATATGCAGATCATGCTATTGCAATAAAGTGATCCATGCATGCAAACTCATTAAACACCTTCAGTGAAAGTTCATGTACTGCAAAGTTTGCAAAACATGAACTTTCACTGAAGAGAGACTGTTTAATGCAAACTGCATGCATGGATCACTTTATTGCAATAGCATATTAAATTGTACCTGCTCTCCTTAGCAGGGGGTTTCCCTCGTGCTTCTCTCTCCTCGTCCCCCTCATGTCATCAGACAGCCCCCCCCCCCCCAAGAGAGGATGCAGTTATGAACAGCCAGCCACACGAAGGGGGTGGGCGGACCTTTAGTCTCCACCTCCGCCAGTCTAATTTGTAATCCACAATGTCAGTCATGATCATCGGCCACTTATGGAGAGCGCTCCGTACTACTCACACACCCCCCCCCCCCCGCCCCCATCCCCGTCCCCCCGGCCAAGCACGCTGCTGCCGCAAATACACAATAAAGATACGCACAGCAGCACAATACACACAAGTACCGCTACAGCAAGCCAGCCGCCGCACTGCACAGTCTGAAAAAAAAAGTAAAACAGGCTGAGGCAGCGCCGCGGCCGTTTTATCAATAAGGTAGGCGGCCCCCCCTCCGGCTCCCGGCCCAGTCCGCCCCTGAACTGAACGTGATCACGGCGCCCTCGCGACTCGTCCAGGACGAAAAAATCGTCGCTCACCACACTCGGGACCAACGGTGCTCCTGAAGCTTTGGCGCCCCCTCCCCTCTGGCGCCTGGGTGCAGTGCACCCTGTGCACCCCGTCTCGGATCGGCCCTGCCTATGATGACAATTACAGGCTTCTCTCATCTTTTTAAGTAGGAGAACTTGCACAATTGGTGGCTGACTAAATACTTTTTTGCCCCACTGTATATCCACCCTTATGGCTGGTGCGAATTCCAGCTGCGTTTTCCCTGCAAAGAGAAAAATCAGGTGTTTCACGTCAGTTTTTGATCAGGATCAGGTCAGGTTTACATCAGGATCAGGTCAGGATTTTATCCTGTTCACAACAGAACACATCAGTGAATCAGATGCAGACCCATAGAAGATATTGGGCCTGAATTCGCATCTGAGCCAGACGCACATGTTTTTTGGCCAATGCAGAGTGAGAATGCACTGCAGATATGTGAACCAGCCTCATTCAAATAAACATATTTTAAAATGTCATGCGAATTGGATGTAAGCCGCATCCAATTCGCATAGGTGTGAACCCAGCCTGAAGTCACAACAAATACCTAGAAGCTGCTAGCATATTTGATGGTCACAAATATCAACAATACATAAAGGTTGCAGCGCTTCTTAAAAGTCTGAGATAATAATATCCAAATTGATCAATAATAATTGTGGTATAACTAAGAAATGTCCATCAGCCTTAAATGGAAAGAATGCTGTACCAGACAAGACAGAAAAAGTCCTTATTTGAAAGAGGAGTTCCTCCAACAGAGTACAGTGACAATTTAGAAGAAGTATATGAGTTTGAGCTAGAAACACACCACCACCACCACGCGCTGCCTCTTACCAAATAAAAATGACCCCCTATTATGCAGGGTCAAACACGCTAAATGTATCCTTAAGCAGACTCCCAGTGTGACTCTCTTCATCTGGCATCAGACCATAGTGATGTGGGTTTGAGACCTAGACCTTTTCAGTGGAGACGCCAGATGAGGAGAAATGAGCAGCAGGTCAGCAGGACAGCTCCTTTTGACAGTTTTACTTGAAAATTAATTCTCTCAACAATCCACCTACTTCAATTCTGTGATCCAGTTTGTACCATAATTATTAACACATAATCAAGTTTACCAGATTGCATGTATGCAATATCCCACTGCAGGTCTTTACATGGGTAAAATATGGCAAAAGTTATATTAATGGTTGAACTCCCATAATTTAACCATAAATAACATATTTATGCAGACATGACAAAAGTATTGTCATTATACGATCGGTTCGTCTGATGAAAACGGATATCCGATAAAGCTGACTTTCATCAGTCTTGAAATGGGGTTTAGGGATGTTGGCGCTGCTTATGTTGGTTGGTGAATATCCACGAGGTGTCCTATGTATTGTAAATTGATTGTAGGGAAACTTCAGAATACTAGGAGAGACCAATAAGGATGAGTCTCCTAGACCTGTGCGTTATTGTGACCAAACGTCCAGGTGCTGTCCCCTATTAATGCTTGTATTCAGCACTGGTGACCCAATGATCTGTTGGTTCTTCCAGTGGGAATATTACATTTATATCCAAAGGGTGGGAAGGTAGCCAATAATATTAAATCTCTGAGCTAGCAACGCTATATATTTGTCGTTGATTCCAATGTGTAGCCTCAAAATACAATGTGCGATGAATGCACAGATCCAGATAATGGGTACAAGATATAAGACCTCCGCAGTTGTTATAAAATAAAAAGAAATTATTTTTTGTAGTAAATGTGTAAGATGGTTAGGTGTTCCCCGTGACACTGTGCGTTAAGTGATATTACAATACTAAACTGTGGTTTAGATAAATGATCAAAAGAATAAATGAAAATTATTAAAGATGCATAGTCCAGGACCCTGTGCAGGTAAGCAAGGTACGTTGTGTTGTAAAAGCTCCCGTGTAAGTCTGCTCTAACAAAGAGCGTGTATATAAAAGTAGGTATCTGGACAAAATATATAATAAAGTAAAATAACACCAAAAATTAAGACCGACAATAAGAATCGTCGGGTAATAAGCAAGATTATGTGCAAAACATCAAAAAGATTATTAAATATATGTGCAAAAAAATGTGTATATCTTATTGATATATATTAACTATATAGTGAAATTCCAAATACAACAGGGGGAGCACAAAAGTCACGCCAAAAAGCATCAGGAAGAAAATCACAAGAAGTCACTATTTTCCTACATATACTCTGTCATCAGTGTTACATTGTTTCCACATTGGTTTTCCTTTTTTTGATTAGCTCATGAGACATTGACTAACTAAGAGAACTTGTAGCAACCACCCAATGAGGGTTCCCAGAATGTTCATTTTCATTTATTTATTTATGTTTTATTCTTATATGGTCTAGCCTGGACGGTGTATATCATTTTTTATTTTTATTTTTTGATGCTTCTCTCCAAAATTATTTGGAATTTCACTATATAGTTAATATATATCAATAAGATATACACATTTTTTCGCACATATATTTAATAATCTTTTTGATGTTTTGCACATAATCTTGCTTATTACCCGACGATTCTTATTGTCGGTCTTAATTTTTGGTGTTATTTTACTTTATTATATATTTTGTCCAGATACCTACTTTTATATACACGCTCTTTGTTAGAGCAGACTTACACGGGAGCTTTTACAACACAACGTACCTTGCTTACCTGCACAGGGTCCTGGACTATGCATCTTTAATAATTTTCATTTATTCTTTTGATCATTTATCTAAACCACAGTTTAGTATTGTAATATCACTTAACGCACGGTGTCACGGGGAACACCTAACCATCTTACACATTTACTACAAAAAATAATTTCTTTTTATTTTATAACAACTGCGGAGGTCTTATATCTTGTACCCATTATCTGGATCTGTGCATTCATCGCACATTGTATTTTGAGGCTACACATTGGAATCAACGACAAATATATAGCGTTGCTAGCTCAGAGATTTAATATTATTGGCTACCTTCCCACCCTTTGGATATAAATGTAATATTCCCACTGGAAGAACCAACAGATCATTGGGTCACCAGTGCTGAATACAAGCATTAATAGGGGACAGCACCTGGACGTTTGGTCACAATAACGCACAGGTCTAGGAGACTCATCCTTATTGGTCTCTCCTAGTATTCTGAAGTTTCCCTACAATCAATTTACAATACATAGGACACCTCGTGGATATTCACCAACCAACATAAGCAGCGCCAACATCCCTAAACCCCATTTCTTTGTTAATTCCAGGTCTTTTTGAGGCTTGTCAGGGAGGCAGCAACTTAATATTATTCCTAAGCGCGGATCTTTTCCCCTTATATTTCATCAGTCTTGCCTACACACCATCGGTTAAAAATCTGATTGTGTCCAAACCGGTGACGTAAAACACTACGACGTGCTGAGAATAATGAAGTTCAATGCTTCCGAGCATGCGTCAACTTGATTCTGAGCACGCGTGGATTTTTGACCAATGGATTTCCCCACAGACGATCGTTTTTTTTATCGTTTTTTTAACCATAAGAAAAATTTAAAACAGGTTCTATTTGTTTTCACCGATGGGAAGAAAAAACGATGGGGCCCACACACGATCAGACGAACTGATCGTGTGTACAGGGCATTAGAGTTATTTGTAAGAACTTCTTTAACCACTTCAGCCCCATTTTTTTTCGCGATACGGCATTGCATTATTTTAACTGACAATTGCGTGGTCATGCGATGCTGTACCCAAATAAAATGAATGTCCTTTTTTCCCACAAATAGAGCTTTCTTTTGGTGGTATTTGATCACCTGTGGTTTTTATTTCTATAAACAAAGAAAGAGCAACAACTTTGAAAAATAAACAATATTTTTTACTTTCTGATATAATACATATCCAATAAAAAAAATATAAAAAATCAATTTTTTTCATCAATTTAGGCCAATATGTATTCTGCTATATATTTTTGGTAAAAAATCCCAATTAGTGTATATAGATTGGTTTGCGCAAAAGTTTTAGCATCTACAAACTATGGGATATTTTTCTTTATTCATTTATTTATTTTTACTTGTAATGGCTGTATAAGTGTCACTGATCAGCGATTTTTTTGTGGGACTGCGACATTGCGGTGGACAAATCGGACACCTAACTGACACTTTTGACACTTTTTTGGGGATTAGTGACACTATTACAATGAACAGTGCAAAAAAAATGCATTGTTACTGTACTAATGACACTGGCAGAGAAAGGGTTAATACCGGGGGTGATTAAAGGGTTAAGTATGTCCCTAGGGGTGCTTACTAACTGTGTGGTGGTTGTTCTGACTGGGAGAACACAGAGATCTGGGTTCTTGCTCAGCAAGAACACAAGATCTCTATGTTCTTCCCTGTCAGAACCATGATCTGCCTTGTTTACATTGTCAGATTGCCGTTCTGTCTCTCTGGGGAACAATCGCTGGCACGTTGTTTAATGCAGCCAGGCTGCCTTGCTGCAATAAATGTTTGGAAGGCAGTCCGGAAGTCGTTATAGGCTAAGTTCACCGTTAAAAAAATAATAAATGAACAGATTTTTGCAGGTAAATAATGTGCATATATTATTTATTTTTTCTGGAGTCGGCATAGCATTGCACCCACAAACAGCAGATTGTGGATGCAATGCCAGAATCCTGCAGAATTTCAATATCCAGTATGGACAGACAGTTACTGGAGAGAAGGAGGATCAATGAACTACGAGAGTACTCAGCAGCTCCCTTGAAGTTCATTGAGAACTACAAGCTATCTGCCACCAAGATTGTAGTTTATTCATTCACAGATCGTGGTGAAGGAATGGCATGGTTGTTTGAGCAGAGCCCCCCACAGTCCCTCTTTTTAAATTGTGACACCAGGTACTGGAAGAAGATCCTCCACCCACTGGCCCAGCGGGAGTTTGGAGGGGTTCAGGTAGGTGCTCTTTAGTAACATGTTACATGTTACACCCTATATCCACTTTAAGCTTGTCCATTTTACCAGACAACATGACATTGCATCACATTCACTTGCTGCAATGTCAATTTAGACTGAGTCTCTATCTTGTCAGCTTGCATGGCACATGGGGTGGCTGTCCTCTGAGCATTTCCTGAAGGCAGGCCACCACTTGTATGTGGAGGGCTGCGTCAACAGTGTTGCTTCTCCGCCCTTGCAAATTCTTTAAGTCACTCTGCCACCTTTCCCATTGTGACCACTGAGTTTTAACTAAGTCCAGCTAAATATAAAAGAGTTCTGCAATTAGCAAGGCACCTAGGATATAACAGGTCACCTCCAAGCTGAGTATAGCAGGGAAACAGTCAATTGTTGCGAAATACAGCAATGCACAGCAGGATACAGCAGAGCTCAGCTGGATTCAACAAGGCACAACAAAGTATAGTAAAGCACAGCATAAAATATAGTAGGACCCAACTGGAAATCAAACTATTCTGCCCCAAGTTAATCAGCAGTCCCCAGGCTCCTCCCCTAATACTACAGTCTCATCCAAGCCCAGTGGAGTTCAACAGGATTTGGCTGTACAGCAGCCCTTCCTCCCCAGCACCACTCTCCGCAGTTCTGTGTCTTTTGTCTCCAGAAGTCTGTCTGTTTGTCTCAAGCTGTTTCAAGCAGTCTATTCAGGGCGAGACAGCGAAACAATGGTGTTCCCTCCTCAATGGTCCACAGCATAGCATTGGGTCATGTGGGTCTGCTTGCCTGCTTCATGAATTTTACCAGAGGCTCCAGGCTGATTCACGAAGCTCACGCTAACTCACGCTAACCACCTGCTGTCATGTCAGCATAAGCCACGCTCCCAAGTGTTACACTCCTTGTGTGGCATATCCTGCATATTACCCTGAATGAGATATTTTAATCTGTATGTGTGCAACATGCAAAGCAAAAACACGCTAAACAAAACGTATGTATGAGTTGCTTAATTGATGCACTATACAGCCAAAGCATACTTTCAAAATATTAAAGCGGAGTTCCACCCATTTTCTAAACTTAATCTATATTCAATCTCCTTAGCTAATCCTTTTCACATTGGCATTTATTTATTTATTTTTCTGCCTAGAAATACCTTTTTACCTTTATTTCTTCTTGACTTCCGCCCCTAATAGCCTAGGCGATTTGCAAGGGTTTCTGGGACATCGCTGCTGAGATCTGTGAGTAAAAGACTATTTTTCAAGAAAGTAAAAGTGCAATAAAATATGACATGTTAGAAATGTTAATTTACAGGGTTTGACAATTACAAAGCAGTCGTTAAATTTTTTTTTGGGGGGGGGGGGGACTGGAACTCTGCTTTAACTACACACAGGCAACTAAATCACTAACATATGTGGTTTGCTAAGCAGCCCATGTTTCAGCTAAAGTTGTAGCATACGTAAAATAATGACAGGAGGTTTTGGAGCCTACATCCATTAGCTTTTTTTCATGCAGGGACAATACTGCATTTGGTGCCTATTAATATAATTAAAGCTGCAGGTAAAAAAAAAAACTGAATAAATAAACAAGTGTATGCTTTGTGGTTGAATTACAGCGCATGCGCATAAATGTATGCTTTCGCCATGGCAAGTGTGTGTACACATTTTCTTATGCTGCTGATTGCAGATGCAAATTGGAATCGTAAAAACCCAAATATTTACTTCCTAATATGCTCCAAGGGCAGAGAGTGTGTGTTTAAAGAAGTTGCTACTA